>NW_024609838.1:68578827-69178827 GCF_016920785.2 Ixodes scapularis
TACTGGCGCAACACATTGAACTGAGTTAGACTGAAGTGTGCCCGAGTATTTGTTGTAAAAATTGCTGTTTTTGTTTATATTTTTCTTTGTAATTATTTTTTTAATACACATTTTGCATCTTCTAGATTTCGTCACAGATTTTATCGCATCATTAATTCGATACTTTTCCTTACCGTGCGAAAGAGCCCATGAAAGATGTGCGTCCTCCCCCCAGTACGGACTGCTCCACGCTTTTTCGTGACGTAAAAGAAGAAGGCATTAAAAAGATAGGGATGTTGCTACCTGAATGTGTGTAAGAATTGTTAATAGCATTCATCAAACACGTCTTTTAGGACCATTGGAAGGGTACAACACTGCTGACCCTGAAATATAGAAATGCAAAGCACGGAAGCGTTAGGAACAAGGCATCAGCCGTCTCTTGCTTTCTTTTTCTTTTTTACACGAAATATAGTGGCGCCTTGCGGCTAGATATGGCGGCGCGTCCGCTCGGTGGTAATCGCTGCACTATCAGCCCACTCGATGGACAGAAGTGGCGTAACCGGTGGAACGTTGGATGCACATTATCTGCTATGGAAAGGAATTGTACCCTGTTTTTATGGTAAACAAAGTTTGTGGTAAAGTCAAGTCACTCCTTGGATGCCTCCTTGGATGCCTTCTTCGACGGAGGTGGCGCTTGGAACGCTATCCGCCCGACAGGCTCGCCGACAGGCAAAAGAGAAGAACCGATTTCGAACGCTGCTCTTTCGCGGAGCTTGTCAACTGATTGAGCTACAAACGTTGTGCTAGGGGCGTCGAAAGGAATGGGATCCATTGAGATGTTGGTTACGGCTCGGACTTTGGACTTCGAGAAACCAATGGATTTTTTTCCAGTAGCGAGCGCTGTCTGCGGACTTGTCTTAAAACTACAAATGAAGAGCAGCTCAACTTGGTTCCGCCCGTCAGAATACATTGACATCGTTGCCTTTTATGCTTTGCACTAGGGTATACTTAAACAAGGATGGTTAAAAAAGACGAAATACGCGCAAAGTTAGGTACTGAACATATTGGTCAACTAGAACTTTGGCCTCCGAAAAAAGCCACAGCGTCATGGACGGTGATCTTCGCCTTCATGGAAACTCACAGGAAAAAAATATCCATTGTCGAGCGACCAGCAGTTTTGTTGATCCCTTGAGCCGCTGATCAGTCTGCAATGCAACTTTTTCCTTTTTGCCTAATTAAAAAAAAAACTTTAGATTCATTAGATACATGGCTACAAAAAAAGAAAAATCGAGCTAAAAAGTGGCGCGTCTTCTACATCCGGAGAAAGTACAGGTGTAAGCGTACAGCGAAATAGGCCTGGGATTGGCCAGTTGACAGACAAGAGCGTGTGTTATTCCCATGATTCATTTAAAAGAAAGAAAGAAAGTCAGTTAAAACGTGTGCTGGAAAGTCATCCAAAAAGGCGAGGACTGCATCATTTCGCCAACCACGTCGTTGATTCGGGCAGGAGTATGAAATCTGGCATGTTCGAAATAACATTTTTCTCTGCAAATGCGCTGTTCCCAATCATAAAATATTTAAGATAATCCCGAGAGGTAATATTTTGTCGTTAACGACCATACAAACTATCAATCTTGGGGTGTAAGTAGCCCTTTACGACGCAGTCAACTAGTACAATTACACATTTTCAGTCTAATGCAAACTTTGCTTTTATATTTTTACATTTAAAGCAAACAAAGAGGCTACTGCTACTGCACGCTCAGCAATGTTATTCAAAAAGCATAAGAATCCATTCAAACATCCTGGATTTAAACAAACAGCCTCCTGAAGATTTGCATGCCTTCTTTTCACTTGGTGATCAAATTGTCATGTTAAGAAAACTTAGAAATAAAAAAAAATTGTTGAACAGACTGAGGCATAAATATTATTAGGGCTGGTTCCTTATGTAGTTTTTTCAGTTATGGTATTCAAGGTCAACTACAAGAAAGCCGCGGCTTCGCTAATTTGGCTATTGGTGCATTGTGTATTAATATAAACATAAAATATTCACAAAAGTAACATACACGGATATAAGAGCTAAAAAAATTAAGACCTTCTTAGACAGATACGTTGATACAGATACATTGAAGAGGCATGCGCACAAGCATCGGTATGCAGATACATTATTTTATATAGCCATTGCCGTAAGATGCTATTTTGCATTTTCGAATAGAAAAAAAAAATGTATAGTTTAAGCTCAAAGGTAACAGGCAATCAGATATTTCTTCCATTCAGAACTACGAAATTTGACGGACACGACGAATATTTCTGCGGCTCATATACACGTTGACATATTCCATGCCGTTGAAATTTACAGAAGTCGCACGTTCTGAATTACAACAGATTGGGCTGTCCAGGCAAAAATGATATCGCCTCACAGCGTGGACCGGTTACTAAACGAATGAAAACGCTTCCAATCTTGAAAACACATTTGTTATTCTAAAAAAAAAAAAAAGCCCTTATTGAAAGATGTCGCTAATGTTCTGAGCTGGGAGAGCCAGATTTTCACCATGATGAAAGATTTCTGTCCTTTAGTGGGATCTAAAATGTTGTGAACTTAATTCTACTCTACCAAATTAAATGCGAAGTGCTTTTTTTTTTTTTAGAGGTTTGGGGGGGGGGGGGGGGGGGCTTAGACGCTTTTTTGATGGTTCGACAAAATTACTTTACACACATCTAAAATTTCCAATTAACATCCACAGAATAATTTTGTCATCTCGCTCAATACTTTCTGTATTGAAGTGCAATAAAATGAACAGAAATTGCAGCTTAGTCATACAATATTTGCATGACACCCTTCTTTGAAGAAAAACGAGAGAAAAAAAGACAATCATGTGTAAAAATTAAAGTTTAGCACGGGGAACATACGAACAAGATTCTGTGATTATAATTTTAGTACTTTCATCTTAGGCAAGTGTCAATCTTCCCTCGAAAACAGCACAGAGAAAACTTTCTGCGGAAATTTGAAAAGTAAAGACAGCAAGCGTTGATAACTTTGTCACTGATGTATACGCGCGGGCGTGCAGACTTCATACCGTTGACTACAATGCAATGGAAAGTCTTTTTAATACGAAAGCATTAACTGTCCCATGGAGAGAAGCTGTGGTTACCTGTAGACGTTGTCTGTAGCAGCGAAAAACGGCACCTAAATTCTCATTGGCTAAGGATGCGACAGCAACGCAGATGTCTCGTGACGGAAAGCGACGGGGGCGCTCAAAGTCAATGCGGACGCGATTCAGAAATAAAACACAAAGAAAAGCGCAGCAATGCAGATGATTGGTCACGGAAGCCGTCGTGAAGCCGGCGGGGTTCGCCGCCCTTGCGCAGTGGGGGAGCGGGATGTCAGCGTCGGAGCGCCACTTGAAAAAGAAAGGCATGGCGCGCTGCTTGTAGGAATGCGCTCCGTGTAGGAATGCTTTCGCATTCCTACACGTAAGCAGTTTTGAGTGCCTCTGCCGAATTGTTTTTATTTTTTTTTTATGAAGCAGTAGTTATATTCTATTGCGACTTAGACGAGATGGTACATGCATGTAAACTAATCATTTGCCGGCACGGCCAGTGCTCAAACGCACCACTGATTCTATTTTTCTCTTGTCTTTTTTATAATTGTTATATTCTATGTATTTTCTTTTTTTAGCTAAGGCAATTATGAAGCGGAGACCTGCCTCGAGTAACATTTTGCCGGCTGTACGATATTTGCGGTACCCGCGATCGTTTGGAGATCTAGACGCATGTGCATTCAGCACAAACTGACGCGGCGTCATAGTCCTAGAATGCAAAGTACGGTATTGCGCTGACTATAGACCGCGGACTTTACATGTTCGCAAGTTGAAATTCTAAGCGGGGCCGACTATAAAGGAATTTTGATTTTAATCTTCAAGATCGTTCACTATAACGAGACGTGGCGGACTTTGTGATGGCATGGTTACGTTGATCCCGAACTACGTTAGATACCAGCTTTTTTGCGAGTTAATAACAATGGAGGCATTTTTTAATGTGTGCGATGTACGATGACTTTTCACGTACCAGCTATCCACCAGGAGGGGACCGTCAAAGAAAAAACTTATTTTTTTTTCAACCGGAATTCTCACCATCGTTCTGTGGGATTCGAACATGGTGGCTCAAAACAATATTTATATTTAGGCACTTTAATGAACACCATCTATGTGATTCAATTGTTTGTAGGTAAAAAAAGGTCACCTTGAACAACTTTGTCATCTGATCGGTTGCTCAGACGATAACGAAGAGCCCCGTCATTGGCCAAAGAGCACTGCCTCTTCTGTGCGGACCCGGCATTTTACATTGCTCATACATGAGCGCGACAAATAGTGTCATCTACACAGCCTTTGATAAGTGAAGGCGAAACAATAAAATTTGACTTGTCTTGTAGTGTCAGGACATTTTATTCAGCTCGCCGCAAAACCAAGCCCAGATTTTATTATTTTATTTTTTTTTCCGCTAGTTACGTGAGTGCAATGTGGATGTACCAGGACTGAAATTGTGAGGTTTTGTTCTCTCAGTCGAAGCCACCCTGCAATATTGATCGGCTACAGCGGCTCTCTAGCTTTGCAGTCAATATTACTTTTAGTTCGGGGTTTCTATGCTCCTTTTCGCTCTTGAGTCGGACCGCCACCACCGCTACGATCTGACGAGAGTAAATCAACACGCGCCGAATTGCTTCGTCACGGCGCTCGTAGTTTTCGTGCGTTTGCAATGCCCGGCTCAACCAAACACGCAGAGCGACTGCTTCATGATCTCGCGCTTTTTGCAGTGAGGGGTAAATTTAGCCTGCGATAGCAAACGCGCAAAAAATACGAGTGCCTTGCCGATCAACTTTTGGCACTGATTCATTGTCACCATCGGATCATGGCGTGGGCTGCTATCGGACTTCATCTTAATCGGAGTATGGTTATGACTCTATCGGCATGAAGCCATTGGCTACTCTGCTTAAATAAATGACGAAGAAATGTTTCCTGATGCTTTGGGAACAGGTTGACGCACGAAAGCGCTTGCACTGCGGGATTTCATGGTAGCCGGATGCTCAGCCCGTTCGCGTGCAAAAATATAGAAAAACAAATCGCGAAGCGCAGCTTATGGCGGAGAGCAAGTCGTCTGCTTCCTGTGCAGGAGTTGCGGTGACGTCACAAAGACGCCGAGCTCTGATTGGTTCTGATTGGAGGACAGTGGATAGATCTGGAAGCAAGCAGTCTTGGGATCCACCCACTATTCTTCAACCACAGTCAATCAGTGCTCGGCCTTCTGACGTCACAACGAACTTCTGCAAAAGAAACAGACGAACTTGCGTTCCGCATTGCTACTGTGGCAAGCTCGGCTCAAACGACCTCCAAAAAACTCGCTAAAACCAAATGCAAAAAAACGATGAAAATGCAACGATTGTAATATTGTTTCAAAAGCAGCAGCTGCGACGGAATTGTGTGCACGGCTGCAGGAACTTGGAAAGCCACATGACACCGACTTTCGTGTGTTATTCGGCGACGGCTCCGCCGTCACAGAAGGCACATGCGAGTTTATCGAAAGGATGCCAGGCTTGAAACTACTAAATGCATTCCAGTAAACGTTGTAAAGGTATTCTGCAATCCTCACATTCTGTTCTCGTAATAAGCAAGTGGAAAGGTTCTGCCATTAACTTTATTTATTATGAGACCCTGGAACGGAGCCGTTCGCCAAAGTTACCGGATCTCTTTTTTTCTTGCTTCGTTTTATTAGAGAACATGACTAAAATCAGGCCACAATAGTGATTTCGTCAGTAACTATTGACATCTCAGGCAGCTAACAACCGAAGTTATGTATCAACTTCAATGCCTAGTGAGAAGCTAAGTGATTCTTATAAATTTTTTTGATGCACCCAATCACTAATCTACCCGACATAGAGGTCGCCTTACTTTTACCTAGTTTATCATTGCATAATATTGATGAAATATTTAAACTTTATATTTTCATACGTCAAACTAGCTGCATAGTCTTTATCAAAATCGCAGAGCCCACCACGCGCGTGGCCGGAACGGGCTCACTCCCGTGTAGCGCCGCTGTTATCGTCGGGTCTATACGTGCTCCAAGGTCAAAGAACTTCAACAGAAAAGTGGAAAACATTCATTACTCAGAGCAAAGGCCGAAGCAGATGGGACTGGGGATGTTGTTAGTACAGCGTCAGAGGCAATGCTAATCTTTCTTTTTTATTTTCCCACATTTGACATATCGTCTCTGCCAACTACGAATGGCGGCGCAATTCAAGCAATCGGGGAAATGGGGCTAGTAATTGCCGTGCCAATATTTTATGAAAAATCGTTTCCAATTCTTCTATATTTCCCTTCCCCTTTTGTCAGAACAGATATGAGAGAATGGCACAGAAGGAGGACGCAATATGAATCTTTCATAAACAGTGTTTTGATAAAAGACTCGTATTTGAGAGTTTTTTTTAGAACGTTTGAAATACGTTCACAACTTGTAAGTTTCATGGCGTACTGCTCATTTTGACTATCTACAACCTTTCCCACAATAAAATTTGCATTCCTGCACAGTGTACTAGTCTGGCACTCCAGGAGTCTATATTGGTTCGGTGCTTGTATTTAAATGAGTATGAAAACCCCTATTGAAACATTTCAAAAAGGAATTGGTTATTGGAGTTATGGTATCCCAATATAGGCTTAGTGGGATAATTGTAATACAAGGAAAGTTAATTATCATCTGATAAGCCCATTAAGCCCGATAACTTTTTGAATTGAACCCCGATTCATCCCGATACAATGCTTGTGTTTATTAGATTTGTTTTTGTGTTGGGCGGCAATATGGAATACGATATATCTTATACCCTTTTTTCACACCAGCTTGAACTAGATCACGGAGTAAGATACACTCTTTAGGTGTGAACACGGAGGGGCTGAACGCGGGGCGCGAGGAATCAGATAGTGTTCGTTCGACGGGCATCCGAACGGCAGCATCATTCCGCTGCCACCGTGCCCGCGGCTGACAGTGTCGCCGGCGGCCAAACGGCGAAACTGTGTGAGAGCGAAAAAAATGATCTCGTTGCTATGACACCCCGTTACACCGTGGTCTTTCTGCACGAGCGACAACCTCGCTGGAGCTCTGCGCGTGTGGAGCATGAGGCGGCACGAGCCGTCTTTGCCGTGCCCACGGGTCGACGAGTCATCTTCCGGCGCCGCTTGAAACCATAGTGAGAGATAGAAAGAGAGAGGGTGAACTGAGCGAACTTTATCTGCACTGCGCAAGGAGCGCGCTGTCCTCACCTGAAGAGTAATATCTTACACCATGAACTAGACGCACAAGACTTGGACAACTCGTTGGAGGCAGGAGGCTCGCCCTGGTGTGGAACAAGTTTCACACCACCGCGAGCTTCCTACCTTCCAAGTCTTGTGCGTCTCGTGCGAGTCTTCATTTTCCGCAGCTCGAACTTGCGCGAGGAACCAACGCCCAGCGGAGGGCAAGGGGTGCGTTCTGGAGGCCGGGATTTGGAGCGTCACACTCTGACGTTCTCATCTGCCAGTAGTTACGGTTCCTATATCTAAAAAAAAAAAGGCATATTTGCTCGGTAAGTAGTTTCATGATCATGATTTTGTTATTGCGAGATAAAAAGGGCCGACGCTTGAAACGACCTTTCTAGCAGTTTGCCATTTTCGTATACCAATCTGGACTCGAGTATGCTTTAATTACACACTCGCTCAATGACCAATTTTAATATTAACGAAGTTTGGTTATCTTATATATCCCTTAGATTAGAAGCAACTCGTCATGCATATAGTTAATTTTTTCAATGCCAAGATCTTTACAATGTAGTTTAAGATAAAATATAATTGAAGTACACCCAGTCGTGTACCAGGGAGCAGGAATGGCACATACGTTTGCATAACTCTATTTTTATCATATGAGAATTCGAAAGCATTAACTGTCTCATGGAGTGAGTTGACGTCATCAGTAGGAAGCGCGAAAACGGCTCCTAGTTTCCGCGCGCCTTCGGTTCCATGGCCTCCGAGATCCCGAAGCGCACGCGCGCTTGTGCGCTGCAGACGACAAAAGGAGCGGACGAGCGGCTTGGATGCTTTCGCATTCACAACTCATAAGAAATGCTTAGGTGTACCTTGAGCTTTTTTTCAATTTTGAGGATTACTGTTTTGTGTATCTAATTTACGGTACGAGAAGTCTCAGTAAAATGTTTCTCGACATAATTTGATTCCTATCATCCGCTTCTGTATCCATAAGATATCAACTAGTGGTTAAAAATACATGGATATGGATAAATCACATTGCCTATATTCACACATCAGACTCAGTAATATGTAGAACAGGAATTCCGCCCAAACGAACAAATGTGTTGTCTCTCTTTCTACAGCCCGGGGCCGCACAATGTCATGCGGGTCTGCAATTGGTCGGAAAAACGGTATCTCCGAAGAGACCATAGCCTACATTCTGACGGTCACAACTCTACTCAACATTTTGTGGAAGTCTCTGATGGGGTACAATTTTGACCGGACGCAAAACGTAATCAAGGTCTTGCTGACGTTCTAAGTGCCTGCTATCCTCTTCTACGCCTTTTCTACTTCAGCGAGCATATGATCAAAACACCAGAGCTAAATGGTCAGGTAGCCCGCTCAGTAGGAAGTGCAAATCTCTTGAACTCAGTCTCAACGTGCGTTGCAAAACCACAGAAAAGCTTTCTTTCGTGACCAACGAATTACACTGAATACAGCAAAGTTAAAGGGAGCCAGTTTTTTTTTTTTTTTTAAACATCATCTCTGTTGGTAGCGCTCTCTTGAATAATACGTCTGGTAACCAAGAGAGGGGAAAATGAACGGGCTAGCTTCAAAGCTATTTCCTTTTTGCGCTGCTTCATATACTGGACACTGTGCTCCTTTGCTGCATTCCCACGCTTCGGATGAAAAAGCTATCAGTCAACTTTTTCAGGGACATCTCTGTTCTCTTCAGCTATGCGGAACTGATGGTACTCGCCCTTTGGCGCTATTGGGTCTTTGTTTTCAATCTGCGTATCATACAACACGTGGTTCGCAGAGGACATTGGAGCATCTAAACTGATAATAGGTCTTGTGTACGCACTCAGATGAATCGGTGCGGAGCTGCCCGTTTTCCCTGTGTAGGGCTGGACCTTGAAAAAGAACGCCCTATTATCCCTCGTATTTCTTCACGATTTTGACCTTCGCGGTGATGTACTTTGGCTGTTCGTTCCTCTACAACCCGTGGTTTGCTCTCCTCGTGGAACCCGTCAGCGGGGCTGCGCTTTCAATGACGACCCCAGCGATGACTGTGTTTGCTAAAAGGGTGATGCGAGGAGGGACTGCCACCTCCTTACTGTGCGCCTTTAGCACTTGCTAAAATGCCGTCGGTAAGATTAATACACACTCAGGTGTGCGCCCTCAGCATTATTTTGAGATCCCGGGAAACGCAAAGCGTGGAGAGTCTCGGGCACCTTGTGTCGCTCGGCAACCAATGAGATCTTGGCATATACCAACCAGAACGACGAACAAGCGATCTTGAGGCAAGAAGCGTGGACATAAGAGGCCTATTCTGCAGTTCAATGCTCTCTGTGGCGGTGTAATGATCATTACACACCCATTAAAGACTGAATGAGTATTTTCCCAATAAAACCGACCGCAATGGTCCTGGAACTAATTTAGAAACTTAATTTATTCATAAAGTGGCCTTCTAGAAAACTAGAAATTGTTACATATATCAAAATAAAGACGATTATGCCGAGCAGCAAGAACTGCTGTGAGACCTAAGAACGCGTTCTTTACTTTTTCGAGTACAAAAATTAAATTGCGCTCTCAACTCCGAAATAGAGGAGGGTATGAGACGGCGTTGGGATGTCAGAACGCTAAGCTCCGATTGAAATGATGAGCGGGTAAATGCCAAGGCAGCTTTAGTAATGGGCATAGACGCAGAGGCTAGCTGCCTTGACCTCTGCTCCCTGTTCAAAAGCGCTTGAACGCCGATCTGAGGTCAAATCAGGAACGCCAACGGCTTCACTTCACCCTTGTTGGTGTTCGACTGGTGGCAGCTGATAAAACCCGTTTGCTCTACTGACGTCTAACCCCTGGTTAGCTCAGTTGGTAGAGCGCTCCACTTGTAATGGAGAGGTCCCGGGTTCGATACCCGGACCAGGCGGATTTTTTCGGTCGCTCACCAGTCACCTAGCTGTGTTTGGAGATTTATGTTTGTCCTTTGTCCCTCTTGTTCCCCTTCTCCAGGGATTACTTTCGTCGTTCGCCAACGGCGTTCGGCGTTCCAACACTTTCGTACAGGGAGTAGAGACAATGGCCTTTGCGTCTATCCAATAAGCATTTCAATCGTAGCTCGTCTTTCTGACGTTCCCTCGCAAATTCATCTCCTCTTCCCCAAGCAGTCGGAGACGCGCTCCATGCACCGTCCTTGAGGCAGCAAGCACCGCCAGCCAAGGAGTGAGCACTAGACGTTTGGAGTCATATAATTACTATCTTCCGAGGGCACGTTTTTGACTCGAATGTTGCGTCATTCTTTATTTAGGTGTCGTTTTAAGGTAGTTAGGCGGTTGTCTTTGCTGGCTCCGCCGGCTCGTGATTGCATTGCATGACTGAAAAGAAAGTGAGCAACGTTTCTTAGCCCTGGATGGTGGGACAGATCAAGTTTAAAAAAGTCGAGTTCTGGCTTAGTGTTAGAGAAGCAACTTTGGTCAAAACAGTACCAGTGAATTCTAGGACCTCTAGTGCTGAACACGTGGTGGTGGCTTCAAGCATCACCTTCCCAATAACAAGGCTACAGCGCTGGATTGTCTGCCTCAGCACCTGCGGAAGGAAAGAGCAGGGAACAAACTAGAAACGTGTGCTGCATCAAACTTTTTTTTTGGCGGGAGAGGGGGGGGGGTTGTGTATTTACTGACTGAACACAAGTTCCTGCCCCGACCGAAATTCCACCACTCGTTTCCAAGCTGTAACCTGCGATGACCTCTAGGAGGTGCATTAGAATAGCCAGCGCTACGGTCTGGTTGTTTAGAGAATGTTGCAACGAGGAGGTCTCCAGATTCAGCACCTGTTGACAGCAAGCAACCAAATATTGAGTGCACGATTTCCAAATAAACAGCGAGACCTCTTTCTTTTTACGTTCTCTGAAAATTTATAATGCAGCATGATAGAGAATTTATTAAAACTGCGGACGATAAGAGGGGTTACTTGTTTTCGGTATATATACCGATACACCTCAAAAATCAATCCCGCTATTGAGGGCATTCACCGGGCGCCATATTTGAGGGCGATGTATAGAGCGCACGCTCATGACGAGCTTACATTAACAGGCTACTAAGAGCGGCATTATTGATGGTGTCCAATGCACGTTGCAAATAAACTCTCGAAGCTTGCTATCAGCTCCCGCTGAACAGTCGCGCACACAGATATTAACCCCACTGGATACTCCCTATGGGGAGCATTCACTGGCGGCCATAGCTTTTTGCTCGACTGCTGGGAGCGTGCTGAGGGCGGGCTTTCACAGGTGTTTTGCAATGTGCAATCCGCACCATCAAGACTGCTGGTCTTAGCAACCTATTAATGTGAGCTTGTTCTGAGCTTGCGCCCTTAACATCGCCTTTAAATATGGCGTCCAGTGAATACCCTCTGTAGTGAGTACTCACTGCATGCCGCATTTGTGGGTGCCGTTCAGAGCGCATGCTCAGAACGAGCTCACAGTAAGAGGTTGCTAAGACCGGCAATCTTGGTGTACAATGCACGTTGCAAAATGACTGTGGAAGCTCGCCATCAGCACGCGCTCAGCAGTAGCGCACATAGCTGTGGCCTCCGGTGAATTTTCCCTATAAAAGAATGGTGAGCTGGGCTAGTTGATATGATGACGTGCTGAACATAACAGCGCACGAAGGACAAGGACAAAGGAAAGGAAGACACAAAACTTCAGCGCCAACGCGCAACTGAAATATAATACAGAAACAAAGAAGTTGAAAGCATCGAAAAGGCATGTACTATAAGAGCGCGCCTCATACATAAATTTAACGTCAGGGGGCACATAGCTTAAAAGGTGCGGTTCACACAAGTGCTTCAAAACAGAATAACATGATTTCAAACTACAAGTTCATTTTATTCCCCAATTAGATCCTTTCCAACGATACAGTTTCCTCATCTGAAAACCAAACGGAAGTCGGGCTAAAGCAGCGTTCTTTGAAACTATTCATAACAATTACTTCTAGAATTTCGCGAGTGCCTTTGTCTTAATATCTTACAGTAATTATCGTGCCCTGAAAAGATTGCGAAGACAAACAAGATATATAGTGTAAAGGAAGATAACCCCCGCCCCCTATTTCAGGGATCGATCATGTTCGGTGAAGCGATCATGCGAAACTGACCGCCTCAACGAACAAGATCGATACCTGAATTCAGCGGTGGGTGTCATATTCCTTTACACTGCCGATCTTATTTGTGTTCACCATATTTTCAAGACACGACAATTATTGTACGATTTTTCGGCAAAGACACTCGCGAACCTCTAGAACCATATGTTATCAATAGTTCGGGAGTACGCTGTGTTAATCAGCCTTCTGTAGGGTTATTGGATCAGGAAACCTTGTTTTTGAAAGGGGCTTTGTGCAAAGGAATTAATTTGTAGTTTGAAATTATACCCTTTTTATTTCAAAATACCCCCTTGTGCGTACCCTACCTATTCATCAATATGTAACCTACCTTTAAGCTGTGTCTGTGGCGCTCCCGTATAGGGGGTATTCACTGAGCGCCATATCTGAGGACGCTGTTTGAACTTTATTTCAGCAACATTATGCCGAGGACACCGGACAAAAAGCTAACAGAAGCTAGCTTGACTGGCTTCTGGCTTCTAGAGCGCATGCTCAGATTGAGCTCATATTAAGAGTTCCTGGAAGTTGTGTTTCCTTTGGTTATGTTTCCTGGCAGTAGTGTTTCCCATGCGCATGTCTCCTGGAGGTTGTGGAATTCCATGCCCGAGTCTTATTTTTCTAAACATATAAGCCCGATAAACACCGATGTTTTGGCTCGACATCATAAATTGTCAACAAAAAACACCGAATCCACGAGCAAAAATAAACCCCCAAAACACGAATCCCTGATAATATTTAACGTCGCGATTTGACGTTGTTTATATCTAGAAAATACCAATGGACTAGAGAGAGCACAATGTAAATTCTTCCAAGGTTTTCGCTGGGAACCTTGTCGGTGGGACGGCACTCGCCCAATTCGGAGGTCGGCCGACAAATTTCTACGCCGGTGTGCTTGCGGCGGGCTGCGCTCTGCTGTGCCTCTTGTCGCACGTCCTTATTCAGAGGAGAACTTCAAGGGTCGTAGTCATAACGAGTGAGATCCCTTCGAGGTCCACGTCAAAGTGTTAAACTTTACTTAGAGGAACCTCAGAGTAAAAGGGTAAGTACTGGTAATTGCTGCCAGTACTTACCCTTCCAGTCCTAAACACTAAAAATTCGCATGTCATTGCAGCTAAAAAAAGAGGTTCTGCATGTGTGTCGTACAGAACACTTGCAAGAAAACTAATCATTAGTTTGTTGATATTAATTTTTGTCGTTGTGCCCCAAACTAAAGGGCAGTGGTTAATTTGTGAGCCTAACAGAGCACAATAAAGTTTAATCTTAACTTTTGTAGACCGAAGATAGCGACAGTGACCGATGCTGGCTACCTTTGAGAGTTCGTGAGTTGCGAATTTTATACTCTGAAGAAATTACGCCTAGCGTTTTTGATGGCTTGCTATTTTAATCTGGCTGATACTAATTTTAAGCGCATAATCAGTATCAATATGTTTATTTACTGGCCTAAACACACTAGCTTTCGTTCTAGCAATGTTTAGTTTAAGGCTGTTTTGTTCTGACCATGTAAAAAACTTTTCCAAGGCAGCCTTACTATTGTGCCAATAGGAAAGATGTAATGTATATAATAGAACCGAGACCATGATTCCTGCAAGTGATGGGTTCATCCTATTCAACTACACACGTGCTATAGGCTGCTATAGGTGTTAGTATTGTGAAGAACAAAGTTCGATTGTAAAAATGAAACCCGGTTTTTCATCTACCATAAACTACATATTGCAGAGAGATAAAACTCGGCGAAAAGAACGATTGAGAATATTACGTAAATTTTATCCAAAGATACAAATAAAAAAAAACTTTATTCATAAGACCGCATCCACAAAAGCCTAAGATTCAACAGCACAAAACATGGCAAAGGGGACGCCTGCGCCATTTCTTTCAGTGAAACAAACTTCTCAGCAAGAATGAAGATATTGCTTTTTTTCTTTTCTCAATCTTATTTCAGTGAATAAAATGAGGCATGTTATTGCTATAATGAAACCGGGTTTAATTTTCTTAATTAGACCCGGTAGACTTAAATTAGAAATGAGTGCAAGTGTAAAAATGACAAAATGGGCGAAACAAAAAGACATCTGTAGACCAAAGCGGTTACAAGATATTACCAGGGGTTGGGTTAGCAAACACGTGCCATCTTATTGAAAAATAACTTCAAATTGATTGAATTCTTGCTAAAGACTGTTTACCCTAAGTAACCAACCAGTTTCAAGATTTACTATACCGAACAAAACAAATATGTTACAGTTACATCCCGGATGTCACGTATTTTCCGTCCCAGCTAATGTTGACGATATATGCGTTTCTTGTGTTTTTTTTTTTCATATATATCCAGCCAAAACCAATCCAAACATGGCACGAACTTTTGAACACGGCGAAAAAACAAAAAAGCTTCACTCCGTTTTTAGGAAAACGAACTGCTCGTGTACTTCGGCTGAACAAAAATTGTTAATACGTTTTAAAAACATTAAGACACATTTTTGACGTTTCTCTAAAAAGTAAGGACGAGCGACGCCGAGAGACCAGGGGTTCCCGCCGGTGCACACGGACCCGTGAATCTAGCATCGCCTTCTTCGTCATTCGAATTTGTCCGAAGCGTACAGCGCGCCATCTTCCGGTCTCCAACGCTGCCACTGGCTACAACGCAGCGTTATTCTTGTTTTTGCTCTATGATTGCGTCTTTTTTTTTCCTCTCTTTCATGGCGAAGGAAGCTGTAAAAATATTAAAGAAATTCGAAAATGAATTGTGTCAAGAAATTAAACCTGTGATGTTTACCTATTGATATTCGTGACATACCGTAAAACTTGATAATGGTGCTGGAAGCATAATTTTATGAATGCCACGCGTGAAAAAAATAAATAAATAAAGGGTAAAATGTTATCTACGATAAAAAAAAAAAAAAAAAAAAAAAAAAACTAAACGAAGATGGCAAAACTAGTCTTCACTTCAAGTGTGTTGCCATGAAAAAGAGCCTGAGGGAATTTGAAGAACGGCTGCTAGGATCCGAGCAGTATTCAAGCATCATACCGAGAAATAAGAGGAGTCTCGAAACATGAGCAGCAAAACCTTTCCGACTTCCTCACTAAGATCGCCCAAGGGATCGACAAACCGATCACAGACACTGATTTTTCTGCCAGCCATCGTGTACCAACACAAGACCCTGAAGAAACTAACCTCATCCCACAGCTTGTAAGCCGTAGAAAACGGGATAAGGTGATCGAAAAGCGAATAAAAAGTATTTATAAACTCTGACCTGGGAATCTTTTTGCAAAAGCCTGTGTTTGTGAACGAAAATATTTGCATGTCCTTCGAGCGAGTCGTCGAAAGGGCAGTGGCAGAGAAACGCTAGTGTAACTGGAAGTTTGTCTGGGTGCGTAACAGAAGAATCTTCGGCCGTCCAGTTTGAGCCCATGCCTCTCTTACAGATTTTTAACGAGAATGATGTTGATAAGGTATGCATAAATAACTCCTCTTTGAGCTGGTTGATTATTGTTTGTTTTTCAGCTTTCTATGATGTACGTAGAATATGTATTTCCTGAGTAGGTAAATGCGCATTTTTATGTTACAACCTGCTATGACCGTTCCCCATCTACGTTCGGTATAAAAAAAACGGATTAACTTGTTTTCGTTTTGATGCATTTTACGTGTATTTTGTTATCATAAGGTTTTCTGAAAGATGGCATTAGCAAGAAGTAGATGTGCTTGACCTAGAAGATTGTTTACATTTATTTTTACATTGGAGAGTTAAACGTGTGGGACGCGTTTCAATTAGCGCGAAAAATGACAGCGGAGATTTTGAATATCTATTCAATAACCCCACGCGACTTTGATCTACTGAGCTCTAAACAGGACAATAGCATCATATCTATCTTGTACCACCCACCAGTGGTAAATTTGGGGTACTTCATTTCTCTTGTTGAGCGATTTTTGAAATATGTCTGCAAATATATATATCTATTTGAAGCGCAGATTTCAACGTTAACGTACTTAGAGCGTCAGCTCCATATTTAGCACTTACAACTGCTCTAAATAGTGCTGACTTTCACAGCGTCAAAGCGTTCCCCACAAAAGTTGTCCTTTATACTTGAATGCTATTGATACTTTTATTACTCTTATCTATGCAGAGGTTAAGATTGCTGGAACTATGTTTACTTTTCAATTCATTTCAAATGCTAACATTAAAAGATTTATAAATACCCCTGAGAACTATTACTGGCTACTTACATTCTTAGTTAAATATTGACTACGACTATTGCAGCGTGCTTGAAGGAGAAAGAACGCTTCTCCTTACAATTAGAAGATTCGTGTTTATTCTTACCCTGAGAGTAAAAGATAAGGAGGTGAGAACGATTTCGCCTAGTCAGCCTCAATCTAGCTCACTCCCGAAGATTCTAGATCGAATATTCCAGATGCCGAATGTACTAGATAAGGAGCTGACCATGGTCTTGCCGACTAATTCACTCCGACTCTCCCGACGACGAAGCACGTTCACTCTCGCGCTAGCTAGCTGTCACGCCGACGCATCGTCGCTCGCTGCTGCTTTTCGACGCTCGTCCTTTCTTTTGTTTCTAGCACAAGGTCTCCGATTACACCTTTATTTTCAGTGCATTTTTTATCATCACGTCGCCTTCATCCGTGACATTTCTGGCGGAGGTACGGAGCACTCCATTACAAGGCCAAGAAGAACAAGACGATGACGCCGCCGGCTCAGACCGCCCCCTCCATCGTCGTTGTGCCCGTCGCACTCCGGACAATTGTTTCCTTCCACGGCGACGTCCACGAAGACATTGAGGACTGGATCAACCGGTACGAGCGCGTAGCCCGGCACAACGAATGGACGCTTCAGCAACGCCTGCAGAACACCTATCTCTCCCTAGAGGGAACGACAGTACTTGGTATGAAAACCAGAAGGCGGCGATCACCACCTGGGAAGTATGCAAGGAGGAACTCCTTTGAGCGTTTGTGACCCAGCAGTGGCTAGAACGCGCTGAGAAGCTGCTTCCAACAAGGGTTCAAGTCCCCAACGAAAGCATCGTCAGATTCGTCGAGCACGTGCTCCGACTCAGCAGCCAAGCGCATCACGCAGCTCCTTGAAGCGAAGAAACTGAGGATGCTCACGCGTGAAGGAGAAACATCTTTGGGGGTATTGTGCACAGTCCACCGGCGACCGTCGAACAATTCGCGACGGAAATACATAAAAAGATGAGTAAATAAATAAACAAATAAATAAAATGTTCTCAGCTTCTTTAGGTAGGAGCACGAACTAAAGAAGCATAGCTTAAAGAGGTTATACGTTTTCTTGTAACTAAATGCATTTCGCATTGTGCCATAGTATTTCTGTGCAGCCGACTCGCGGGCATGAACCCAAAGGGCTCCTGGCGGTCTTAACGGAAGGTGGATCTGGTGCCCCCGAGGGTCCGAGGAGCCCTTCAAGAACTTTCGAAGTTAAAGAAGAATTGACAGCAGAGTTTAGCACTATGGTTTGTTGCAACATAAGCAACTCAAGATAGGCTCCTCCCCACAAAGCCCTCCACTCTTTCCACTTGAGCAGAGAGAACGCTGGAGAGGAGGCAGGTGGAAAGGAGGATACCAATAATTACGGTCACCAGAAAGCTTGCGGGTGTGCCTTGGACCGCCTTTCTTAACCTGCGAAATACTTTTTATTCATCTATTAAATTTTTCATCTACAAATTTTATCGACACTGGAGATTTTTGTATTGAACCAAGAGGCTTTGTTTGGTGATTCAGCATGACCGATGTTATCACAATTTATTTTCCAAAAGATGTGTAACATGATAACAAAAATCCTATCTAGTTAATCATAGTACTTATTTTAGAAATAAATGTTAAGAATTTTGGGGCAATACAGTCCTGGCTTCCTTTCACAATGAGGTAACTGCTATGGTTAAATACCATCAGATCAAAGAATGCATATAATTCACCTTCCTTCGAATCTTTATGAATTTAGAGGCATATTCTACTCCTGGAAATGCTCCTATTGCAGGGAACCAGGGAAGTTCCTTGCACAAAAGTGCGGCATCCCCACCATGAGGAACTACGGCTTATGTGTATGTGTGCAGGTGTGTGTGAAACAACGGGAGCGTACAAATATCTTCGCGAGTACATACTGGAGAACTGGACTTACAAAATATGTCCAATGATACGTCGTGCCGCCTTTACAGTGTTTTTTTTTCGCCGCAAAAATAAAATATGCGTTGCCAAATGCTCCTTCTACGCTCAAATGTAGCGCTAGCAGTCCGGACGAGATGCCAAAGTTTGAGAACTTGCCAAGTAAGGCCCGTTCCAGTAAACTCGTGCCATTCATTGTCATGTATTTTTGGGCCACCATTTTCCCATATTAACATTTCCGAAAGTCACTTATCTTGTTTCAATCAACTAGCGACAGACTCTAAAACTTTGTCATCTGGTCCAGACTGCTCGCGCGAAGTTTGGGTGAAAGCTGGGCTTTCGACAATGCATAGTTTATTTTTGCAGTAAAAAAAGCACACAATCTATTGGGGTGACACCTTGTACAAAATGGTGAGCACGCAGTCAATTCCAAAAATAGTGCATGTGCTGACAACGTTTTCAGAAAAACGTGGGCTGTTTTTGAACATGATGGCACACTTCCAGTGGCCAGCAGCAAACAGCACATGCACCATCACATTGGTGCACGGGACACATGCGCTAACCAACCTTGAAGCTACAACATGTTCCGTACTTATGAATTATGGTACATGTTCTGTAATTCCGTGATATGAAACAAGCTCTGGCAAAAAAGGTTAGCATGGGATATGTCCCGTCGGTAAAGTGGCTTTCTTTCTAAAAGTGTACTTTTTTCTAGGCATTAACATATAATTTTCAAAGTGCACGCTTTTCGGTGTTGACCGAAAAGCGTGCACCGGAATAAATCTCCAGAGTTCTTGGAGCGAATTACCTTATTTAGGTTTAGTTTCTACGATGCCTGACGCCAGTGGTTTCTTCTATAACAAAGCAAAACAACAGCAACGAGAACAAACTAGGTAGTAACCTTCTAATATATACTTTAACATTTATTTGTCTTTATTGAAATGCACTCCCTGGAATCTCTGCCCCTTGATGGCGGCTGCCATGCACCGCCGCTCCAAGGGTTCCAGATGCATGGAAAGAAGGCGAAACGTTTCCATGACGGCATATGCGGATCCATCTGAGAGCCATTCGTAGACGAACCTTTTGCTTCGAAATGATATCTTAGCTTCTTCATTGGACCGCCTTTAACTGTCTGATGCACCGGTCCTCCGAACTGGTCCTGCTCTCTCCGCCATGTCGAAAGGTTTTCTTTTTTTTATCGTTCTCGCTAGTTCACGTGCTGCAGATTGCGACGATTAGGTTGAGCCGTTCCAGAGTTCCGGCGCAATTTGCTGACGCATGCGCAGTTGCGTCGAGGAATCGCACGGGGACCAACCGTTCGCCCCAAAACGACAAACTGAAAGTACCTATTTATTTTTTTTTACTACCAAATACCAATTGCGCGCAGAATATGCATTTCTGACTTCACCAGTGTGAATTAAATCTCTGTTGTTTTTTTTTTTGCTTTATACTTTCGCTGCCAGTCCGTAAATGCTTGACTGCACATTTTAACAAGCAGGATTACCCAGTTTTTTTCTCTATATTCCAATTTTTGTCGCTAGATGTTTTGCCTTGTCAAAAGTGGGAAATTAAAAAAAACGGCATCTTTCCTATATACCACACTAGCTGATACAAAAGATGACAGTGCTTGTACTTAGCTGAACTAAATCATAAAGTTCTTGAAGTGATTATGTATAAAAAACATTATGGTGCCGTTGGTTGTGTGCTTACTACATTTTTCAAATTTATGTACTTTTATCACAACGCGATGAAGGGCTAACTAATAACAAATAAATACAAAAATACATTAGGAACCGGTTTGTGATGGCTCATGATCTTCGAGAGCTTCTTAGAACAGTTCTAAACAAGAATCCACCCTCCGAATACACACCATGTATTTTGAACAAAAGAAAACATCGTTTTCTTAAACGCAAAACATTCTAAGCTTTGGAGAACGTTAGACTACGCCAAAATGTAACACACGTTATTTGGGACACAGTGCCAAGGTTTGAATAAGTTATATGCAATGTTTGCAAGTTTTCAATCTGGCAGGAGCGACAAACAAAACCCGTCTATACGTGCAGCTAATCATTGGCATGTGGTGCCGAAAACAAACCCTATTTCCCCATTCTTAAATTTCCTAAAATCGCGTGAAAAGTTTGAACGTGGTAACGCTAAGTTGTTCATGATTCGCACCTGGTGCCAACCACTTCCGCGACAATTGTGCAGAGAGTAGAAATCGCCCATTCGTATGGTTTATTTTTGCGGTGAAAAAACACAGTTCACTCTTCCCCCTAACACTTTTTGCACCTCGCATTCCCTCAGTAGCTTTTCATTTTGTTTAGTTTTGATATCAATCTTGTTTTTCAAGCCACTCCGCTCCAATTGCTATCTCCATCCTCTAAGCGACCCGGAAATCACGTACGTGAAGAAGACCCCCTGGGGTCCCTCTGCAGCGCAGCACGCCTTCTGGGAAGTCTGGACAAACAGTGACAGAGGTTGGAGGAACAACGTAAACACCGCCTTCAAGCATCTGCAACACCTGCAGAAGTGCGGGCGAAAATTCATTCGCCACTAAGCTGACAGTGTGGTTGAAGCTACGCGCACGCGGGACCTATCAATCGCCTACCTTTCGTCACCTGATCAAACTCGCTGAGCGTGTATGTGGGTGGCATCGTGATCACGTGGCGGAAGATACACGTAAAACTGGACTGAGCAGCACGCAGCTTCCACTGCACTACTTAGGGGTGAACGCAGTCTATCCTGTCCCCAAATCGATCAGGGGCGGTCTCTGTTTGCGGGAGACAGCGGGCTAGTTCGAAGTGGGCTCGGTGGGAGTGTTTTCGATCATTTGTACCACAGGGACTAGGAAATAAAAAAAAAAAGCGCGGTTAAGAGTGGATCTCTATAGGTCGATACGGGCTCACTGCGTCCAGACAGAACTCAAAAAGGAGGCAATGGAACTCCCTGCCTCGAAATGGTTAGCAAATAGGTCGCTGTCCACCTTAGATATAAAAAAGAACGCAACAGTGTACTATGCACAGACGAGAAAGCTAATGACAGAGAGGAAACTAATTTCGTGGAAATTCGCCATTCGGAGGTGAACTCTTATACTTAAAAAAATTTAGACTACGTTAATGAGAGAGACGAAAAACTGAGAAAACAAATGAAATAGACAGACGACAAAGTATATAATTTAAATATATTTTTTGCTTAAGTACCGGATCGTATATAAATTCCAAGTGAATAGAAGCAAGAATAGCGGTTTTTTCTTTCGTCTTTATTATTGCCTTTCTCATTTGTGCACGAAGAAGATTTCTGGGCGAGTATGTTAACCTTATGTGCTGCATGTAGTGTAGTGTGTACTACATCCTAGTTCAGCAGGGTTAAGCAGTGTGCAAACTGTTATGGTGTCCAAGTGCTGCTTCAAACGTACATTTTCATCTGTCTTTTAATTTAGGAATTGCTTAATTGTAAAGTAACAAGCAGAAAATCAAAACGTAATTTCCCTTTCCTGCGCAGACTTATGATCCTTTCGCTGTGAAATGCAGGTCCAGATCATAAAAAATTCTAACTTGAATTACGAGAAACCTCTCGAGTCATCAAAGTGATGAAAGAGTTTGCGTCCTCTTCGTCAGTCTAGGCAACCAAGATTCGCGTGCGTTCATAACTAAACAGAAGGAAGGCTTCCGTTTTCTTGATTAATATTTTTAAACTTTTGTTGCAGAATTGAGATAAATGTTTTTAAATGGGACCACGAATTATTCAGGCAGCATGCACCATTTCGTCTCCACGTTGCCGGTATCTGGCTTAATTCATTCTCTACACGTGCACGTGCCCTCATGGCATCATTGCCATTGGCGTTCTCCAATGCGGTTTTTCAGGAACGCTACAAAAAAATACACGACGAAACGGTACAGATCTAAAAACCGAGTCACGATAACACGGCGACAGACAAAATATCAGAGCGGCAAAACGGTAAGCGTTTTACCTCCAAATTAAAATGTTTTCCAGTCATCAGGCTTTGTCTCCAAAGGAACAGTATGAAGAAAGGAGTGTCAATGCACAGGTGTTTTTTTAATTATATTGCGAGATCACTTTGTGTGCTTGTAAGTTGTTCAGGCTTAGAAGTATGAAATCGAAATACTGAAGCTGAAATGTAGTCCTTTTTTTATTTCATTTTGACGCATGCGCCTTCTCGACATTCTTGCGGCTACAGATTCCGAAGCGGAGGTACTTTACAGAGCTACTTTATCGGATGCTAAGCATTCATCCTCAGTATTCGATGAGGCACTAGAGCAGCCGATATGTGAAGCGAATCTCTCGCGCGTGTCAAGTGTGCGGGATCGTCTAATTTCAGAACCATAATTAGCCCGAGCAAAGCGAAATACCGTAAAAGTAAACGTTTATAGCTTTATAGTTTGCCAAAGACATACCAAATAGCAGCACCTCCCGCAGTGCGAGCGGTTTCGCATTTAGCACTTTCAAATATGTAATCGCCGCAGCGCGTGTACGGCGATGACCGTCCGTCAAAGGGCGGTCATCGCCATGCATGGCCAAAATAAATTCAAGATTCCTTAGATACAAGAGTGGTGGGTTTAAAGTTAGTGAAGCTTGAAAAGAAATTTAATTTCGGATAAAACATTCTTCAAACTGACCGTGAGACGGAGGCCGATTGGAGAGAAAGTGACGTGTAGTGGAGGATTTGACTGTCCGTCCACAATTCTACAGATGATTTATAGAAATCACCAGTCATCCACTAGTACGTGACGATCTTACGCTCCCTCGAAACGTCGTGGGCGAAACGAAAAGGCTATAAGAAATGTGATGAAGCTCTATCATGATAATCATGATGATGCCCTGTGTAATTCAATGAGCTCATGTGCGTATGGGCTATGTTGTGTCATACACGATGACTAATTCCGGCTGATAATTGGTGACCGCCAGGGTAAAGCTACTATAGTAAGTTGCAGGTCAAAAAGGTAGCGAAAAATACCCCCCGCCCCCCCAAAGGAATTCATAAATCCTTCCACCACCTCCGCATTCATTAGCGTCCCATCGTTTACGTGACGTCGTGGCCAACGCGGGAGAGGGTTTTCCCTTTATGTCCATATTTGCTTTATCTTTCGATTTTGACTTAGGGGGTTAGGTTCCTCCTCCGATTGATACAAAGGCCACTCTCAGGATCTTGGTTCCCTCTCCGATGAATACAAAGGTCGCTTTCTGAAAAAATGGGGGTCGGAGACAAGTTGGCATCACTCTGTAGCCAATATCTATTCATTGAAGCGGAACAAGGGGCGTTTCCAGTGAACTCTTCTTTCGACTGCGGAGAGATTTGAAACGGGCGCATCACGCTTGTGGGAGGAGCTTCTCCTTCCTTCTTGACTTGCAACCGACTGTAGCTTTGGGCTCGAATAAATTGGTCAAATATTCTCCGTTGGCAATTAACAGATCACGACATATCCGTTTTAGTTTTTAGGCGTACGTTCGAGGAATTATTTACTACGTTGCATATTCATTGCATTGTAGCTCGGTTAGTAGTGAGCAGTTTTACTCTATTGATACTTCGTGGATGGTCCGTGAACATTACAAATAAACTGTAAAGCGTACGTGTGGGGCCGGTATTCAATAACCATTAATGTAAATACCAGGGTGTCGAACCGGAACCGAACCGAACCGAAAACCGGAACCGAACCGGTATTTTTTCCGGAACTGAACCCGAACCCGAACCGTTATAATGTTATCGCGATGAACCCGAACCGGAACTGAACCGGAAAAAAAATAACGGTTACCGGCTCATGTCAAAACGGTTCGGCCACGCGCTGTTGACAATGAATGTGCTATCAATGCCATTTGTTTTTTAAGTACCGTCAACTGACACACACCTTGCTTACATATTTTTCTTCTCCACTCAGTTTTAGGAATAAAAACGCTGTATCCATGAATCTTGACAAACGCTGCATCCATGAATCTTGACATAGGAACCAGTATTGCGCTGGTCGCGGCTTGCACGGAAGAAAGAAAACTAAAAAACTGTGCAAAAAAAAAAAAAAAAAAAATCGCGTCACGGGATTTTATTTTCCTACAATCTCGTAAATCCTAAATGCTGCTGTGTGCTCATTTCATGACACGTTTCTAGAACGCGCGAGTTCTTGAAGCTTGCTTCCATCGGAATGAGGAAAGAAAAGGCTGTGGAGTTTGATAATAATGCATCCGGTTTCGTATAAGCTAACATATTTGTGAGACAGCGAACTCTTCTATTTTAATATTTATCCTATTACGTCCTTCTGGCGTTGCGTTCGGTGAAGTGTTTTCATATTCCGTATTTTGTTTAATGAAAACTTCTTTAAGGGTCTAATTTGAGTTACCGAAGGCTAGTTGAAATAAAGAAAGCTGTATTTTCTCCCCACTGTTCCTCCAATTGCTTACACGCCGAGGTGGCGGGATAGTTAGCGAGTTCTACTTGTAAGTGGGTTCGTAAGGAGGTCGCGGATTTTACAGCTACTGCGTCGGACCCAATTAGATGAAGTCCGAATGCGTAAACGTCGGTGAGGTAACCTTTGAGTGCACATAAAGAAACCATTCCTGGTAGAAATCCCTGAGCCTTACACTACGATGTATTCCGTTTCGTATGTGCTCATTTCAGATGTTTTATTTGTAATTTATTTTGATGTTGCAATTTGTCATTTATAATTTCCGAACCAGTTCGCGAACCGGTTCAGCGCCCCGAACCGGTTCGCTAACCGGTTCGCGGATCGAATTAATCGAACCGGAACTGAACCGGAACAAAATAAATTTACCTGAACCTGAACCGTAACCGAACCCGTATTTTTTTCGGTTCGACACACTGGTAAATACAATGGTGAGCCAAATCTAATATTTGACGGCAACAAAGTTTTCGGATAATTGAAATACAAAAAAAAACAAAAAAAAACATAACTATAGCATTCACTTAAATTTGGCGCCTCGAATGAGTTAGACTGTAGCTCAGTGTCCCCGCGAGTCGCCCAACGCCCCATATGTTTTACATAATCTGGAATGTTTCCTTCACGCTATGAAAAAGTTTCCTTTGAGAAGAAATTGAAGTACCAGGGATGCTGCCGACGTTATGACTCAATTAATCAAATTCATCTGAAAACCTAACAGATGGAATGGTGCTCGGAGAAGCCACTGTTGTGAAAGTGGCTGGATGCGTCTACCCTTTCATAGATCCTCACGAAACGTCGAAAAGATGGACGACTGGAAACGCCATAAATATACTTGAGGCGTTAAGATCAAATTATACCGGAATAATTAAAACGCTATGTGAGGCGCGCTACATCTTCTTTAAAGGCATTATCAAAATGTCCAAAAAACATTTTCAACTCGACATTTCTTGTCACCTTTCTTTGCTCTTACTTGCGTCAGCGCTACTTGTGTTGACAAAGTTTACTTGTGCGGAAATTGCCGCAGTTTCTCCAGACCAGATGGTACATTTTATGAGGACCGTGGGAGTGCCCTATCGATATATGTACGATGTCTCTGGACAATTTATGAATACGGGACGTCCGAAAGAGGAACCTACGTGACTGTTTCAGCAGCCATATTCCTAACACAAAACGTGTTGTGATGAATTACATTGAAATAATTCTACGCTATAACTTCGCCGATTGGTTCGCCAGAACTGCTCTAAAACAAGAAATTTATTAACGTTACGCGGTATATTGCTGACGTACTCTTCTAAACTTGTTTTGTTGGGCTGTTATGCTGTCTTCAAGTTGTGCCCCTTTGGTACGTGCTTTTCTGTCGCTATGCTGCTTTGTCGGTTTCTAATCTGCCACGTTTAGCTTTTTCTTACCTGTCCTGCTTTGTAACCATGGGTGACTCTCTGCTTTCGTTTTAAGAACTTAGTTAGAAAGGCATGCCACAGTCCTAAATTAAAAGAACAAAGTGAACTTTCACAAGTCATTAAGAAGTCATGAATAAAAAAAAACCTGTGCCAGATCGATCACCTTTGATGATTCTTTAATCTTTCATATTCAACCTGCCGTGAATTGTCTTTAATGAGTCTATCATACTGGCATCCGACCTGTATAAATTTCTTCACCTTCGAATACAACTTATACATTTCTTTCGATATTTTCAAACAACAAAAATATAGTGCGTTCATTGCTCTTTGAAAACATTTTCAAATGGTCGTTTAATATTCAAATTGGGTTAAAATTAATAATCCAAATAAAGCCGCCTATGGAACTCTGTTAGCTCAAGAGCATACTTCGCTGCGTCTTCAGTGAGAAGTATCAAAAAAGCTAAGCACATTAAGCACAGCCCTAAAAATGTAAACCGTTTCGGGAAGCCTTATCAGAACCTATTAAAACAACGTGAAACGGAAAAGGTTCATCGCGTACATTTACATATTATGCAGATATGCTTTCACACGAATAGCTTCTTCTTGATAGGTCTATAGGCAGGTCAATGCCAAGGTCCCAGGTGACCTCGCAAGCTGCGATTCTTATCTAAGCATATCCCAAATATGGACAAAAGAAATGCGGAGATTGCCATGGTCCCACATGACACAACATTCAGCGTTTCTAATCTGTTGAAGTTCCAACTAATGACGATTAGAATCGAACGTAGGGGCAAGAGGATTCTAGGCGTGCTCCGGGGAAAGGGATTTTCGCCTTCTCCTTAGGGGGTAGGGCAGGGTCGGTGTAGATTCTCATGGTTGTATGGTGCCATGGAACGCGTCACTTACTTGCATGTCGCACTCCTTTTAAAAGCTCGTCCCTCGACTTCTATTTAATTACGTCACAAAAGTGTCATTTTTTTTTTTACCGAACGCGGTCATGGGGGTGTCGCGGCAGCGGTGGTAAATGTGCAGCCAGGCGTTCTGCAGCTTGACAGTTCACGGAAGCTTGAGCAGCCAGGCGTTGGGACCTTGCCACAATAGCGACATTCGCGTTAGCCCCTATACTATTAGGTGAAACTTTGGCGCCAACCGCCAGGATCGCGATGTCTGACAACGTGAAACGACGTCTTCTGTGAGGTGATGTGTGGCCGCTTCGGGACTACTTTTGATATATGGGTGGGATAGGACGCTAACACACCCCTGAAAAAGACCCGTTTCAGGCACAGTAGTGCCTCTGTCGGTGCGCAAGCTTCTCTCCCTCTCTCTCCCTCCATTTTTCTCAAAATAGATGGATGAGACTCTACACTTGTAAAGGCAGCCTGGTGGCAAGGCTCATAATTGGGTAGGTGTCAAAACGTTGGCCGAGCTCACAAATCGATGGAACGACCTGTCATGTCAAGATCAAAATTAAATGCAATAAAAAAAGTGTAGCTAAAATACTCGATAATCAGCATTACAAGTCAATTATCCAACTTTCCCATTTTTATGGTTAACTGAGTCAACGCCGTTTTCCCAGAGCGCACGCACCCAGTTCATCATTGCGCTCTAGGTAATAAACGTAGCAATAGTCAATAACAGAATGATTATCTACGAAAATGCAATCTGCACAGACAGAATTTTCGCTTGAGCCGTTATCTCGTTTCCTTATAAGTACGCGGAGTCCGTTTAATTTCTCACCTTTCAGAACATAGATGGCGCGCAAGATGGCGCTCACTCGTCGACGTGTCGCGCCATCTAGAAGTTGCTAACTCAACTATGTATACGATTGCGAAAGTCGAACCGCGGACTCCGCCAAGTTTTTTTTTTTTTTTCTTTAATAAAAAAGTAGTCCTGTCCTCAATGATAAAAAGTAGTCCCCAAACGTGTCGCGCGGTCAGTGTTGTGCAGGGCAACATTCTCCACTCTCTCTCGCGTGTTTGCTGTTTTGTGTGGATTCTAATGCGACGTGCGTTGCCCCTCCTGAGCGCACATGGCAGCACACTGGCGCGCGCGTGGGGAAGACCTGAGGAAACGCGCTCGTCGGCCACCGCGCTTATCGAGCGAGGGCCAAGGTCGGCCTCTGGGCTTTGCGGTTATACGAGTGGCACTTGTAGTTGCTCGGACACATGGTGCCTAGAATTCTGTCTACGACAGTGTGAATACACTTTTTTTTTTCATAACGCGGCACTTTAGAGAAAGAAAAATTGTCGAGCTGTAAAATGTTGCCGCTCAATAGAGTCGCGTGTGTATAAGGACACTACTCGAAAGGTTTGCTGTTTTCCTGCTTATGGCACGCGAACGTTCTGTGCGCGGCTGTAAATATGACTGGTTTGGGCATAGCCTTTGGAGCTGCAGGATAGCTGCCGCATCATTTTCCAGAAACGTAAGATAAAAATGTAGGTCCTTCATTTACGACGTTAGTTTCTGTAGCTTCGATTTTGACCTCCAGTGACGTACAGTATCGCCTTTACTAAATCGTACTTAGCCGCCAGCAACTGCGAGTCAGTTTGACATTTTATTTTAGACAGTACTACACGCTGCTCGACGATATAGCTCCTCTTCAAATATTTCGCTCTTTGAAGTGTGCTGAGAGGGTGCAGAAACACTTTATTTTTAAATTGCTAAAGGGGCGCGAACGTCGGCTGGTAAAATGTCCGTGCTTGAAGCAATTATAAAGACTGGTCATTTTTACTTTATCCTTTTTTACACTGAGCATGGTTGGTTCTGGAAGTAACCTTAGGTGGGCTGAAACTATTGGTTGTACAGTCTTTAGATAACTTTTCTACCAATGTGTGAATGAAAACAAATGCTGTCTTTTTCCGTACTGTTCGAGAATCGCCACGGTCAAAGGAATTGTGTTAGCGTTGTGCGCAGGGGAGCTTCGCGCACTGACTCGCGATGGAACCCTTTGTGCACTACATATGTTTAAAATCGTCTTCCTGATTAATATAATACGTTCACTTCGCCATCGGTTTTTTATTTACTGAACATACATGTAACCGTTTGTAACTATCTTTCTTTATTTCTCCAATTGAAAATAAATTTTGTTAACACATTCAAAAATCACCTTTCATTATTAGTACTAATTTAAAACTCGGAGCGAGTTAGAAATGTTGTTTTATGTTGTTTCATATGACTGACTATTCCAGTGCGTCGCAGACTTTGGTGTAAGGTCACTATTTCCTGTGAAGAAAAAACTGCTACGTTATGATGTTCATGACTTTGTTATAACTCTTGCATGATTGCGACAAAGGCCTGTACGTTTTCAGTACTCGGTGAGTATAAACGAGCTTGCCGGATTGGGGCGGCCAACCCTGGACTAAGGGAACCGACTTCGAACCGCAAGGTCTTTCCCACTTTTGAATCAATAAAGTTTATGATGATGAGAGCTTCTGTAAACTGCTTTGTTGCGGGTTTAAAAAGCACATAACTTATTTCGCTTGCATTTAAAATCTGAAAAGCTTGAAATTATATGCGTTTGATTTTTTTTTTCTTGTAGACACTTGAATGCAACTAAAAAGTATCACAAAACATGCCACTAAAAGTGTCACTAAACGATAATATCGCATTCCGTCCGCATTGTTCATTTTCAAGAACTGCTAACAATATTATTAATATAAAAAATTAGAGGCTTAAAATATATTATTGCTGGACGCAATACCGTATTTTCAAATTGTTTGATGCTGTGCGAAGAGCAAGTTCGTCTGCTCCTTGTACAGGGCTTGCGGTGACGTCAGGACGCCGAGTTCTGATTCGCTCTGATTCAAAAGATAAGGGGTATGCCTCAAGGCAGCTAGCCATGCAGCCATAGGTCTTTTTTTTTTTTGGCGGCCGCCATTTTGAATTATGACGTAGCAGATTTGTGAGAGAAAGCAAATCACTTTAGTGGCCAAATGGAGGGCGCTAAAATTAAAGGGGTTTCTACAAAGAGTTCCACTTCTTTCTTGTTTATACTTTTTTATTGTAGTTATGCTTAAACTGTATTACTTCAGTTATCACCCAACAGAACGACGTCATGTTTCAACAGGCAACCGTCCCAAAAATAGGGTCTATACTCAGTTTAAAATTATGTCTAGACAGAGCCGACGCTACGAGCTAATGAGATTAATCACGCAGCGTCAGAAACGCAAGTCGCTGTGGGCCTTTTTTGTTTATGGCTGGTTGACCGATGATAGAACGCGCCCAGTAACATAGAAAACACCATGATGGTGCCCGTTTGGCGACGTCTGTTTCGTCCCATCAACTTTTAGAGTCGGCTATGACTGGATTTAAGGTGAGGCGAAGTATAAACATTTCCGAAAATCGCCTTCTCTGCGCTCTCATCTTTGTCTGCTTGGCTGTTGAACGCCTGCTAAGCATGCGCTGTTGATTTGCTGTCCGGTATGTCAGACACTGCGGATGCGTCTACAACTCAGTGACTCAGTATTTTGACCCGGCTAACAAGCTCTGGAAAGGTCTATAGCACTGTGGAATACCTCCGATCATCCCAATCAGAGCCAATCGGAGTTCGGCGTTTGGTTTCACCGCAACCCTTGTGCGAAAGCAGACAAACTTGCTTATCGCATGATCTGCTGATTTCGATGTATTGCAAACGATGAGTTACTAGCCTCAGTTTGTGTAAACGTTATTACCACCTCTGGTATATAAGGAGAGGACTAGGAAGCGGGGTACACAGCTTATACATCATGCAAAAGGCAGTTATCATATAGATTCGAAAGCGGGTCACTGCAAGATCCGCGCTGTGAATGCCGCATCGCAATGAGTTGAAGGGGGGAGCTCGGCATGGGGCATTCGAAGCACAGATATTGCGCTGACTTGTGTTTGCAGACTGTCGTTTGTACGATGTATAAGCAGTGTGAACCCGGCTTAATGCTTCAGCCCGCTTCGCTCCCGTCCTCATCGAGATGGCATAATGCCGCAGCAAGTTTGCGTGTGCGTGTGCGTGCGTGCATGCACGCGTAAGTGTATGAGTGTGTGTTACGTGTGTGCGCATATAGGGATGTGTTAATGTATGCATATGTTCATGCATATATGTACAGTGCTCAGCAAACGTATCCGGAACACATGCTAAGCCTACTCTTGGCTTGTTCTATTTTATTGTTTTCTATGTGTGCGTGCATAGCCGGCACTAGCCCTCAGCTATTTCTCTTTGTATCCCACTATATCTGTAGCATACCTTCAGTTCACATAAACATGCGCAGTTCTCTCATATTTAACTTTTTTTTTTTTTGCATTCAATATTGCCGCGCGCAGGCTCACGGACTTCTAGAACTTTCTCGTTTATTCTTGTTCCGGACATAACTTCTGTCGTTTATCCCTGCTTATGTTGTTCTAGAAAGTGCGTGTTCATTCTCCGCCGAATCTTCGAGATAGTGACTCACTCTAGATAAGACGCCGCTCGCGACCTTGTCGAGTCAGTCTCGCCTCTGCGCTCGATCCTGCGGTTTCGCCGATATCGACGCCCGCGACGCTCTGCTGTTTTCTTTTGTACCCTTTTATTTTTGGCACAAGTTCGCCACATTAAACGTTTATTTCTTCTTGTTCATTTTCTGTTTTCTTTTGGTCACCACCCGTGACATTTTGGTGGGGGTGCGGGGTAACCGCATGCCCTTGCAGCGCTCCCCCACGAGTTCTCGCAGTGCAAGTCCGAACACAAGCCCCCAAGAACCCAACGAAGACCAGACCGAGATCCGATTAAGTCGCCGGAACCTTGGCCTACCCCCGGAATCAGGACCCTTGTCACCCAGGACCAGGCAAACCAAAAGGACGACGATGGCCAACCAGTCGCAGACCCCGGCCGCTCCAGCCGTCGTTTATCTGCCCGTCGCACCACGGACGGCTGCTCCATTTCACGGCGAGCAATACGAACACGTCGAAGACTGGATTGACCAGTATGAACGCGTTGCCCGCCACAATTGCTGGACCGACGAGCAGCGCCTGCACAACGTCTATTTTTCGCTTGAGGGTACCGCCAAGCACTGGTACGAGAATCATGAGTCCTCTTTGACGTCGTGGGACATTTTCAAGACCGACCTCAAGGCTACGTTCAGCAACCACCACCGCCGAGAGAGAGCCGAGGACCTACTACGAACCAGAACCCAGGGCCCCAACGAGAGCGTCACCGGCTTCGTAGAAGACGTTCTGTGCCTGAGTGCCCGCGCCGACCCTCGGGCTACCGAAGAGAAGAAAACTACAAATTCTCATGCGCGGGGTGAGAGACGACATTTTCGGAGGCCTCGTCCGCAACCCGCCGGCAACCGTCGACGCCTTCGTCACCGAGGAAACAAACATCGAGCGCGCCCTCCAAGCGCGCGCTTCCCACTACCAGCGGCATCCAAGCGTCACTGCAACCGCTCTGCTTAGCGGCGAAAACGCTCCTGGTACGGACATCCGCGAAATCATCCGGGAGGTCGTCCGGGAGGAAATCCGCCGGTTGCTGCCAGCTGCAAACCGACCAGCGACGCTCTCCATCGCCGAGGTTGTGCGCGAAGAGGTTCAGAGAGCCATCCAACCAGAGGCTCCCGTCGCCGTGGCAGCCACCGAGGAGCCCACGATGACTTACGCCGCAGTGGCCCGACGGCCACCGCCTCCTCCTCGAGCCTATGTTGCGCCGCCCCGACGTCACTCTCCTGCGCCGCAGCACGACCGACGCCGTGACGACCAGCTCCAGTACGCCAGTCAGGAGCCCCGTGCACCCCGGAAGACCGATGTGTGGCGAACGCTCGACCGACGCCCTCTGTGCCTCCACTGCGGGGAAGCAGACCACACCTACCGCCGATGCCCATACCGTCGACTCGGGCTGCGCGGGTTCCACCCGAACGACCCGCGACCCCGTTATGGCGAACGGCCTCGGGAAATCGACGAGTACCTGCGACGACCCCAGTCTCCCGAGCCTGCGTCCCGCCGAGAGTTCCGATCGCCTTCACCACGACGTCCAGCTTCGCCGATGCACCGACCCCGACGTGAAAGCCTGTCGCCCCTCGCTCCACGCCGGGGAAACTAGGCGCGGCAACCCCTGGAGGTGGAGTTGCCGAAGACGACCGACGCCAAGATCCTCCACGAACGTCGGAGGGCCCCCACTCGAACGCTACCGGAAACCGGAACGACGCTCCTGAAACGGTGTCCAACAACCTAAACGTCATCATCGACGGCCACGACGCATCGGCACTGGTGGACACCGGAGCAGGCTACTCAGTCTTGAGTGGGAGGCTCTCCCGCCACCTTCGAAAAGTCACGACGCCATGGGATGGACCGCAGATACGAACCACCGGAGGACACCTCATCACGCCTGTTGGAAGGTGCACCGCTCGAGTCGAAATTCACGGCGAGACGTGTCCTGTGAAATTCGTCATTCTACAAGACTGTTCCAGAGACGTCATTCTCGGCATGGACTTTTTGTGTGAATACGGCGCCGTCATCGACCTTGGAGAAAACAGATTGACGCTGCGGACACCTGTTCCGCCTTCAGAGAAACTCCAAACTGCGTCAGCCGCCGTCCGAGTCGCTGCCGACCACGTGAATCTGCCGCCGCGATCAAGTGTTGTCGTACCCGTCGTGACCGATGCAGCTACCCGTAGCGAAGTTCTTCTGGAGGGTAACCTCCAGTTGCTCCTGGGAAGACGAATAGGCGTCGCACGAGGAGTAGCTGAAATTCAGGATGGCCGCACTGTGGTCCTCGTGACGAACTTCCGGAATGAAACGCAACACCTCACAAAAGGTGCAGCCGTTGGCCACGTCGAGGATCTCCGAAACTCCGCCGAAATCGCCGCCATTACTGATGAATCCTCGCCACCTTAGCAAGACGGTACGTCGCCAGCGCAACTCGACATCGACCCTAAGCTTCCGGACCCGAAACGACGGCAGCTGATTAACCTCCTCGCCGAATACCGTGACTGCTTTGCGACGTCGTCGAAGGTACGCCAAACAGCCGTTGTGAAGCACCGCATCATTACCGAGGACGACGCGCGCCCTGTGCATAGATCACCGTACAGAGTCTCCGTTAAAGAAAGGGAGGTGATCCAGGAGCAAGTTCAAGAGATGCTGAACGACGACATAATCCAGCCATCAAGCAGTCCGTGGGCCTCTCCAGTCGTACTGGTTAAGAAGAAGGACGGAACGCTTCGGTTCTGCGTGGACTACCGGCAGCTGAACGCGGTGACGAAGAAAGACGTCTACCCACTCCCCCGAATCGACGACACGTTAGACCGGCTGCGCCACTCTCGATACTTCTCATCGATGGACCTGAAGAGCGGCTACTGGCAGATCGAAGTCGACGAACGGGACCGAGAGAAGACAGCTTTCGTCACGCCAGATGGGCTGTACGAATTCAAGGTGATGCCCTTCGGGCTGTGCACGGCTCCAGCAACTTTCCAGCGTGTTATGGACACCGTACTGGCAGGACTGAAGTGGCAGAGCTGTCTGGTCTACCTCGACGACGTCGTGGTGTTTCCCAGCGACTTCGAGGAGCACTTGCGACGACTCCGAGCTGTTCTTCAAGCCATACGGACCGCTGAACTCACCCTCAAACCGTCAAAGTGTCGGTTCGCCTATGACGAACTGAAGTTTCTAGGTCACGTGGTTAGCAACGAAGGCGTGCGCCCAGACCCCGAGAAGACTCGCGCCGTCGCGTCATTTCCAGCGCCGACAGACAAAAAGGCCGTGCGAAGATTCCTTGGACTTTGCGCCTACTATCGTCGCTTCGTTCGGGATTTCGCACGGATTTCCGCACCGCTCACAAACCTCACGAAGGACGCCGAGAGGTTCGAATGGGCCGAGGAACAGCAGCAGGCATTTGACGAGCTAAAGCGACGACTCCAGACGCCTCCGGTTCTTGGACATTTCGATCAGGATGCGGACACCGAGATTCACACTGACGCAAGTAACGCAGGACTTGGCGCGGTACTAGTTCAAGTACAAGAAGGCACCGAACGAGTCATCGCCTACGCAAGTCGGACACTGTCCAAGGCAGAGAGAAATTACTCCACGACTGAGAAAGAATGCCTTGCGGTCGTCTGGGCAATCACGAAGTTTCGTCCGTACTTGTACGGAAGCCCGTTCCGCGTAGTCACGGACCACCACTCGCTCTGCTGGCTTGCGAACCTCAAGGACCCGTCAGGACGCCTCGCTCGATGGAGCCTCCGGCTACAAGAGTTCAACATGACTGTGGTTTACAAGTCAGGACGCAAGCACAGCGACGCTGACTGCCTGTCCAGGGCCCCTGTCGAAACACCTTCCGGCAGCAGCGACGACGATGATGACGAGTGCTTTCTAGGGGCAGTGAACACCGATGACATGGCACGACGTCAACGAGACGATCCAGAGCTGCGAGCCTTAATCGAGCACCTAGAAGGGCGCGGCGGTACCGTACCCCGTATTTTCTCACGAGCCGTGTCGACCTTCGCCATTCGACAAGGTGTACTCTACAAAGAGAACTTCGGGGACAACAACTCGCCGTGGCTGCTGGTAATCCCGACCGACCTTCGAGGGGAGATCTTTCAAGCATGTCACGACGACCCGACATCCGGACACCTTGGATACAGCCGGACACTGGCCCGTATTCGTGAAAAGTATTACTGGCCCAAGCTCCCCAAGACCGTCCACCTGTAGACACGATCATGCCACGAGTACCAGCGACGCAAGAAACCTCCGACGAGGCCGGCCGGACTCCTGCAGCCTATTTCTCCTCCAACTGCACCCTTCCAGCAGATCGGAATGGATCTACTTGGTCCTTTTCCGCCTTCGACGTCGGGGAACCGCTGGATCATCGTCGCCACAGATTATCTCACACGGTACGCCGAAACGAAAGCTCTTCCTTCGGGGACTGCTGTGGAAGTTGCCAAGTTTTTCATTGAGTCCATCGTCCTCCGGCACGGCGCTCCAGAAGTTCTGATTACAGATCGCGGATCATCGTTCATGGCACAACTGACCCAAGAAATCCTCCGACTCAGTCATACCAGCCATCGTCGTACAACTGCGTACCACCCGCAGACCAACGGGCTGACGGAGAGACTCAACAAGACAATCGCCGATATGATCTCTATGTACGTCGACGTAGAGCACAAGACGTGGGACGAGGTGCTGCCCTACGTCACGTTAGCCTACAATACGGCGGTTCAAGAGACCACTGGATTCACCCCTTTCCAGCTGGTACATGGTCGGAAGGTAACGACCATGCTGGACGCCATGCTGCCCCATGAGCCATCTGACAACGAGAGCGACGACGCCCAGGCGGTTGCTCAACGCGCCGAAGAAGTCCGCCAGCTCGCCCGACTCATGATTCAAGACCAGCATCGCGTCGACGCGGGCCGCTACAACCTTCGTCGTAGGGACGTTCACTTCCAGCCCGGAGACAGGGTGTGGGTATGGACGCCCATCCGTCGCCGCGGTCTCAGTGAGAAACTGCTGAAACGGTACTTTGGACCATACAAGGTACTTCGTCGCCTCGGCGAGCTGAACTACGAGGTGATGCCCGACGGAACACGAACATCGTCACGCCGCCCACCACGACCTGAGGTCGTCCACGTCGTGCGCCTGAAGCCGTACTACGCTCGATAGGACTGTGGACCTTTTTGTGCTCCAAAAGACTCTTTAGTTTATCGTTCTTTTTTATTTTGATTTGTTTTACACTGCATCGGGGCGATGCACTTTTAAAGGGGGGAGTAATGCCGCTCGCAAGGCTGAGAAAGCAACGCTCGGTCACGGTCCTCCAGAAAGTTCCCGTTTATTCATGTACCGCACGTAACTTCTACCATTTATCCCTGCTTTTGTTTTCTAGAAAGTGCGTGTTCATTCTCGCCCCGATCACGCGACGCTCGAACCGCCTTCGCCGAATCTTCGAGATAGCGGCGCACTCTAGATAAGAGGCCGCCCGCGACCTTGTCGAGTCAGTCTCGCCCTAGCGCTCGATTCTGCTGACACGCCGACTTCGACGCCCGCGACGCTCTGCTTTCTTCTGTTTCCTTCTTTATTTTTTTTGGCACAAGTTCGCCACATTAAACGTTTATTTCTTTCTGTTTATTTCCTGTTTTTGTTTGGTCACCACCCGTGACAATATTCGTAAAATACATTTCAAGGTTATCATTTTCTATTTATCCAATTATTATATAAAGTATTTTGTTAGTAAACAATTTGTGAAAGTGTCCATAAAAGTGTTTATTTGACACGTTTCGTAAATATTTTACATAGAAATCTGATACTATAATTTTTAACATTCTGTGAACGTGTCGTAAACATTTTATAGAATAATTATAAAAACCTATTACTACGTGCTAGATTCGGTGCGAAATTGACGGATGCATGAAGTACCTTACGAAACCTTGGCGATCTCCACGCCTCGAGTTCCGAAATTGCATATCTCTGGAAGAAAATTAGTTACGGTGTTTGCATTCAGCTGAATGCTCCTCCCAAGAACATGGTTTTTATATACAGTTCTGACATAAATATAAAAATATGACCCGGACCATCATTGCATTATGTGACGTGAAAGCACTCTGCATTTTAAATTGACGATAATTCTTTTTTCTCCATTGTATTCAGTGTACGGATGGATTGATTAGGCAATCTACCATGTTCATAATTTATGTACAGTAATAAAGAGTCACTATTTTCTAGCTTCAGTGATGTAGATCAAATTAATTTGATATATTTAAAATAAATTTTAATCATTATATTTTTCGAGAAGCCATGAGTTTACCTCCATTCTAGAAAATGTGCATGCTAACGTAAATAATAATAATAATAATAAATAATTTGCAAAATATTATTATTAGTAGTATTAATGCGAGTGCGACAACAAGTATGTCTTGAGATCTCTGATTAAAATATTGTTCTTAATGGTGTCAAACATTTCCCTAAGTCTGAAAAGCGAATAAAGTATGAGTAGTTTAATTATTTTTAAAATTTGAAACCTTTCCTGCTTTGTCAAATGTCAAACTCGTTTCTTAGATTTTTTTTCATTTTAAGTCCGTTTTTGAGATTAGTATTGATTTGTGCCATTCTTGAAAAAAAAAAAAAAAGCAGAGTGTCACGTTGTCCGAGAAAAAAGGGAAGGAAGTTCCTGGGATTTATTTCGGTTTCCGGTAAATGAACAACACGGAACTTTGTGTCACATTTCTTACCAGCCATAACATTTAGTCTTACGTCTTTTAAATACATTTGGAGTGAGTTTCTCTTTTGTATTTATTTTTTTCGTTTTACGCCATGGGTTATGCTAGTTATAAAAAAAAATAATCGAAACCTGATAGGTTTTATGGTGCAATATATCAAATTACGTTGTTTAATGCGGCGGAAGCGAAGCATATTTTATCGTTCACGCTATACCCACCTGTCAACAAGCGTCCTGCCTTCAAAATGTACAATAGCAAAATAAAAGTGCTGAAAAATCGGCACTCCTCGGTGACACACAGACTGTTTGCTTGTTTGTTGTAATTTATCAAGCTTGCCCTTGGGGAACGCAAAGTGCCTTCCTCTAATAAAATGCAGCATATAAAAAAAAGCCATCGGGGGATATCACTGAGCGACCTTTTACAAAAGGTCTCGAAAGTTTCGAGAAAAACGGTGACAGTTCGACACTGACGTCGACGTTGTTGTTCAGACCGAGGGACAGGAGGTAGTGGAACTAAGAAAAGAAAACTTGGTGCACAGAGCTTGGAAGATTTTTTTTCTAGCCGTATCATTTTGTTTTGTGTGTATACAGAACATCTGACGCTTATCAAACTAGTTCTTTTGAATGGTGTTAAAGTAGGCGTTTTCAAAGTGATTCTAGAGCTTTCATTCTTCTTTAAAAGTTTATCTCACCAAGGTGGTTGGAACTCCCTCCCTACAAGAGCAGTCAGGAGTTACTGAAAGACGCCAGGCAAGAGTAACGATAAAAGAGATCGTGATGGATTGTTATAGAGAGGCAACGGGATAACTAATACATGATATTGTTTCTAGATATATTGCTAATACTGCGTGATATAACAGGCACTGACTTGGAAGTTCGACTTTTCTGCTGAAACTTCGGCGTTCACTTGCCCCATTTTAATATGTGGTAGTGACCACGCGTTCGGCCCGTTTTTGTCGAGATTTTCGCTTTTTTTTTAGAGTGTGCTTCAGTAATATACATTTTGCACAAGCTGAATTATTTCTGCTGAGTTAGCTACAAATCTGTAACTAATTATTTACCGTTTTTACAGCCGCGTTTTATATTTTGCAAGGTATGTAGTTTTAAATTGAGTTTTTGTTTAACAAGGGATTAATGAGAGGACCGTCTTCAGCATCTAATAATCTGGCTCGGCAGACTTTAGATCAGGGGATAATCATCATAGTAATTAGTCAGTTAGCATATTCGTTAAATAATTTCTTAATTATCGACTTTTCGGGTTATGTTGCAACTGAGGCATTGACGGCAAGTACTATTAGAGGAAAAATCGATTAAATAAAATTTTCGAATATGTAAACGTTGGTAAATATTAATGGCTAAATGTGTATGTGTTTTTTCCCCGTTGTAAAAAATGTGTACAAAAGATGCGCCACAACCCCTGCCCACAATGATGCTTTCAAGATTAACGAAGTCGTCTCAGTCATGCCGTCACTCTCTGGGCAGCCTATCACTGATGGGTGCGTTGACGACACAAGTGACAACGTGACTAAAATTACAACGTCAATCTTCTAAAAGTAATTGTGGGCACGGCTTGCCGTGCTCTTTTTCGGGAATTTTCCAGATCGGACAAAAAAAATCTTATTAAAATTGATGCATTATAACTATAAAAAGAAACTGGCCGCAGGATCTACTATTGTTGGTTGTCTATCAATTCCGATACTATTCGTCATGAGACTCACGACGCTGCTCACTGTGAATACGACGACGCAAAATTTGTGCAAATATTTTCTTTTATGAATGGTGTACGACACAATCATTGACGTCAGCGCGACTGCAGCGCGCCACTTTGAAATTACGTGATTTCCCCGTCTTTGTGTAGTCATTCAATATTCTGTCTCTGTGTAATCGTTTAATGTTCAGGCTGTTCCCCCCCCCCCCCCCCTCATCATTGCAGCTTCGTGTGTGTGTCTTGTCCTGTCTCTGTGTAATCGTGTAAAGGCCCGTTCACACTCTTGCGACCTGTCTCGCTTCCATAATTGACCATATACCAACTAGCTCAACTCAAACCGATAATTGCCTCATTGCTTGGGCGCAAATGTGTATGTGTGCGTACCGCCGCTCCGTGTATGCGTGGCGCGGGTTCATCTGTTTACTAGGACGACGTCCTAGAGGACAACGTCAGGGGCTGTGTTCCAAATCTTACCCAAATGGATTCGACTTACTCCGGCGGATCGTATCACGTGACAGCATAAATTGAAAAACGCTGGACGCGGGTAGGTTTTAGAACGCCAAGGTAGAAAACCCTTACCCTAGAGTAAGATCGAGTAAATTTTGGAACACGACCAGGGACGCCGTCTAGGACGACCTCTAAGACGACCTTTAAGGCCATTTCAAGAACGACCTCTAGGACTACATCAAGGACGACGTCTAAGACGACGTCGTCCTAAATAACGACGTTCTAAAGCTAGACCGCAAAGACAATGTCTAGAACGACCTTTAAGACGACCTCTAGGTCGACCTCTAGACGGCGTCCGCATACGCGCGGCGCCTGCGCATGCGGACGACATTCGAGGCCAGATCTCGTATCGCGAAATCCGGGGGAAACAGCTAAAGAATGCTATCGCATTAAATATAAAAAAAAGCTATTATGCTGCAGCACAATATTTTTCTAATTGATGTGACCTTGAGTAGTGATTCCTGTCAGTACATCGATCGCAACATGGCCTTTTGAAGTATATAGCCAGCCAACTTACCATAATGATTATTCCCTCCTCTAATGTCGGCGAAGCCTGGCATATTCAAGGTGAAGACGGCACTGTTCTAACTCCCCCCCCCCCCAGCACCACTTTTGAAAGATATGTTTGAATTACAAACAAAACACATTGTATACATAGCTACAATTCAGCGTCCCAGGTAAAATAACAGTCAGAGAAACCAGATGTAATTATTAAATAGAAACATGTAAAAAAAAATAAGACGAATACTCACATAAAACAACTAGTCAAAATATGTATGTTTAATCAATTTTGTGTGACTGATTGTTTGTGATTTTGCATAGTGAACATATGTTTCAAGGCGTATGTAAAACTAGCCAAGGAGAAACAACAAACACGTTTTAATATATTAAACTATGACTTCGAACGTCTCAAGGATGTGTAGCTGATTCGGCAGGTCCAAGGCAAAGTGTAGGATTCCCGGTTAGCGAGTTGGACTTACAGTCAAGATGCCTGCTATGTGTCAGAAGATCATTGCTGAGGAGGCGCCGTTTGAACGTAATTGCGAGTATATTTCCTAGAGATACACATGAGGTAAAGCTAATACTCAGTCCTCCGCACATATGAGCCATTTTCCCTTCGTTAGCTTTGCATGGAAACACCTAAAATTTATGTATTCTTTTAGGTGGCCGACTCCTTAAGTGATTACAATACAAAAGTGCAGTTTCTGAATGTATAAAGACGAGTCTCCAAACAATTAAAAAAATCATGTTGTTCAATACCTTGTCTATGTGAGAAAACCAAAATGTGTTACCCAAGTTACACTAGCGCTCACAACTGCCATTAAGCCAACGATCGTTGGCATCTCTCAACTGTCATTGAGCGCAACTAAGTTGTCCGGTGTTACGCAATAAATTCACAGAACACAGCTGAATTCAAACCGACCAAAACGGATGTCACATTAGCTTTTCTTAAATATAATGCAAATGAAATATTTCCGCACTTTTCTTTCATTATAAACGTTTCGAACAAAATAAAATGTACTTCTTTTTTTGTTTTTAGACCAAAGAAACGATACTCAGAACATTTCACACGGATTCAAGCTAGAGAGACAAAACGAAAGTCTTATCGGCACCTACATCACAATGGCCGCCTACACAGAGCTGTGGCTTCTGCGACGTGCCTGGACCGTTCTAGCGGCAGCTCTGGCCTTCAATCCCCCCCATACCTCTTCCGAATATACAATACTTGCATGTTTTAAAAAGTGTAATACTTTTGTAGCGGGAAAATATCATAGTTCGGTTGTCTTTCCTATCAATCAACTGCAAACTTCCTAAAGCCTTATCAGCTATTTGTGGCACAATAAAACACGAATTGATTGTTTGATTGATTCATTGACTGATTGACTGATTGATTGATTGATGTTAATTGATGGCGACAAGTGCACATCCAAATTTCCCAAAAATGGTCCTAGGATAGTGGAATGCAAGACGTTTCCCGGCAACTGGCTAATGGCTCGGGGGGAGGAACATATTTTAAAGAAATGATTGTGGAATGAAAACTCTCCATAACGTTTGCCGTAATTATACTTTGTTAATCGTTTACAGATAGGAATTCAGTGATTTTGTGGGGGGGAGAGTAAAGTTGTTTGAATATTCATAGCTACAATGATTGAAGTTGTGCGAGATCCCCCCTCAAGGTGGGAGTTGTCAATCCGCAGCTATTGAATGTTCTTTATACAAATCGTAATACCTGCAATTCCAAAACAAGAAGAGTATAAATTTTCATTTTTTAAAGATATACGCCTGCAAGTTTGCTCAAATCCCTGACATTTCATCACGTTTCAACACACCTACATTTTCCTACATAAAAAAAAAAAAAGTTTCCTCGTACCCTTTGTGGGCTCCGAGCTATAGTGATGAATAACTAGCGATAAATTCACTATCGACAGTTCTATCGTTAGTTTTTCGATAGTCGACTATCGAAAGTACTATCGATCATTTTTCGATAGCCAGATTTCTGGCGACTATCGATACTATCAATAGTGATATCGATAATTTTGATTCCTATAGTCCGTTGCAACTCAAGAAGATAGGGCGATGGTAAGACGGGCCGGGGAGGAGGAAGCAGAGGGAACGCTAAGGAGAAAAGGAGGTTTCCCCATCTCTTCTCCAGCATTCCGTCTGCTTCCCCTCCCCGACCCGTCTTACCCTCGCCCTACCTTCTTGAGTTACAACGGGCTATAAAACGAACACATTTGCCGCACCGAAGCTCGCCTCCCTTTCTCATCTCCTCGCCTAAACTCCCGTCTTCGTCATCACTAAAAGCTGAACCAAAGTTGGGATGGTAAGTGCCTGGACTGGTTGGTGTCCCATTTGAAAAAATAAAGCGAAAAAAGAGAAGAGGGAGCGACGCAAACTACTAGTGTGGCAAAACTATCCATAGTAAACCGTCGACAGTACCATCGATAGGTTTACGATAGTCGACTATCGCTAGTTTTCCCATAGTCGACTATCAATAGTACTATCGATAGCTTTTCGATAGTCGACTATTGATAGCTTTTCGATAGTCGACTATCGATAGTACTATAGATAGTGCTTCGATAGTTGTTCGATAATCGACTATCGATAGTACTATCAATAGTTTCTTTTTTACTATCGATAGTCAGATTTCTGGCGACTATCGATACTATCAATAGTGATATCGATAATTTTGATTCCTATAGTCCGTTGCAACTCAAGAAGATAGGGCGATGGTAAGACGGGCCGGGGAGGAGGAAGCAGAGGGAACGCTAAGGAGAAAAGGAGGTTTCCCCATCTCTTCTCCAGCATTCCGTCTGCTTCCCCTCCCCGACCCGTCTTACCCTCGCCCTACCTTCTTGAGTTACAACGGGCTATAAAACGAACACATTTGCCGCACCGAAGCTCGCCTCCCTTTCTCATCTCCTCGCCTAAACTCCCGTCTTCGTCATCACTAAAAGCTGAACCAAAGTTGGGATGGTAAGTGCCTGGACTGGTTGGTGTCCCATTTGAAAAAGTAAAGCGAAAAAAGAGAAGAGGGAGCGACGCAAACTACTAGTGTGGCAAAACTATCCATAGTAAACCGTCGACAGTACCATCGATAGGTTTACGATAGTCGACTATCGCTAGTTTTCCCATAGTCGACTATCAATAGTACTATCGATAGCTTTTCGATAGTCGACTATTGATAGCTTTTCGATAGTCGACTATCGATAGTACTATAGATAGTGCTTCGATAGTTGTTCGATAATCGACTATCGATAGTACTATCAATAGTTTCTTTTTTACTATCGATAGTCAGATTTCTGGCGACTATCGATACTATCGATAGTACTATCAATAGTTTTGCCTTACTACTACTACTCTGATCCCGATTGCAGGCCTACAGGTTCCAAACTCTGCGGTCAAGCGGCCTGCGACCTGACGTAAGCCTTTTCGCAGATAAAGAAAAAAAAAACGTGTAAATAACATTTTGCTTGTAACTCCATGTAATGACTCATTGTACAGTAAAACATGTCGCCTTTGTCTCGTTCATAATATTGGTCATCCTAACGAGCGCCCCTCTCTTTGTACGAGCATCATACATTTAACCCCCCACAGAATGCCACATTTAGGTTGCCGTCTCCTGCAGCCAGATCAATGTTTACGTCAATATCCATTACCCGAAGACCTCCACCGAATGAAGTCACCACCCAGCCTCCATTGCTTCGATGGCCTGACTAAAACTTTTTAAAAACTGTCATTCCCCGGGTAGCACGCCGAAGAAACACCTAACTTAGCACAATCTTGGCAATCTTTAAGTGCGTTCAGGCCAGCAAGTCGCAACTATCACGCGACAGCATTTGCTGCAAGAGCGACCCATTCGTGACAGCCGCTTCCAGACCTTTCTCGCAAACAGTCCCCAAGTCGTGCCTGACCTCGGAAGTGACGTTCATTAACATCCTGCACGAATTTCTGTGGGACAAAAACCAGCATGTCACTGATGTCACCGTGATATACATCCAGCGCCTCGCCTCGGTCCGCGGTAGCGGTAGTAGCGGGCAGTGCTGTAAAGTACCTTGGTACAAGTAACTGGAGATCGGTAACTAGGTACTTTTGTTGTACCTGAGGTACAAACCTAGGTATTTTAACTTCTAGGTAGCTCTATCCGTCTCATAGGTGTATTTTCCAGTAACTTGTAACTAAGTGAAGTTACATTTTACAGGTATTTTTTTCTGTTTACTTCGTCAAAATGGTAGAAACTATGAATCTTGAAGTATTAACACGCTACCATGTGCCGTGATTAACGTTGAGTTGGATACGATCTGGGAGGCACTGACCTGATCGAACGACGTCTTAGCGAACGAAGCCCCGCCCATGATGTTTCATCGACCGAAGCTTTAGCGAATGGCGTTGTTCATTTGAGCGAACGGTGGATTAGCGATGCCGTTCTAGGGACACCAATTTATCGCATCGCTTCGGAACTTCGTTTAGAAAAAAAGAGCGACCTGCTTCCTTCATCTCAAACCGACGTCGACTTCATTGCGTGTTTGAAGCTGCTCTGAGTTCTACAAGGGAGGAGATAACTTAAACGATGTGCGCAGTTTCTGTTGCCTGTATCTTGTCCTGGTGGTGGCTCTCTTCTGCCGTAAATACAATATAAAATATAATTGAAAATAAATTGTAATTACAATCGTAACGCAATGAAACATCGCGTACATAGTACAGTTTCCACTTCATGAATCGGACTCACATTTTGCAGTTATCAAAACTAAAAGAGTTCCGAAAGAAGAAGGAAAACAACTTATTTTTCTTTCAACTAACAAACGAAAACAAAAAAAGAAAAAAAAATCGAGGAATGCTAATCCCTTTCGCTCGTCGTCGCGAAGGTTAGGTACACATGCACTCGACTCATACGTTTCTTCATGCGGCCGACGTCTTCTGGGCCCGTCGACGTCAGCGCCGGCTCTGAGGGCAAGAACGTCAACAAGCGAGTTTCGGCGGTTTCAGTGTGACATGGTAAACAGTGGAAGCTGTGGCCTCGGTGAACCAACTGGAGCGTGGGTGTACGGCACGTGAGGACTCAACTCCGATGTCGACATCGCATTGACACCAATAAAGACAATTTATCGAACTCGTTTTTCTGTGTCTCCTTAGTATAAAAATCTTTACTTCCCATGTAATGAGACAAATTTGGGCGAAATGAATAGAGTATCTTTGAAGTAACTGTATCTGTACCTAGGTGCATTGTTAAGCGTATAGGTACGTTCTTAAGTACCTTTTGTTATGAGTAACTATAACTGTATCTTAGGTATACTTTTGATGTAACTTTTACAACCCTGGTAGCAGGGCAGCGGGGTTTGCGGCCATGGATGCAAGATCCGTGGGTCGAGGTCTCTGCGGCGGCTTTGATCAGCGCTATTAAAAAACACATGTTTATTTAAGCAGCACCCGAAGTTTAACAAACGCAAAAAAAAGCTATCCTTGGCAGCAAATCCGTTCCACTTTTGGCTGCGGCGCGTTAGCTCGAGCGAGTGCACGCCGATGTAGCGATTGTGCTTTATTGTGTGGTTCCAGAAGACCCAGGCCACGATAACGATTCTTTTTCATATGGCAAGAACGATGCATGTGTAGCTGTGGGATAAAAGAAATGGGAAAGCAGCGAAACGCGAACCCGAGTTGTGTGTGCGTCTGTGTGGAGGGGGGGGGGGGGACGAAATCGACGGCAGATCCTGAGAGCTTTCGAAAAGCGACTCGCAGGTAGCGGCCGCAGATCCACAGAGCTTTCTGCGGCGGCTTTGTTCAATGCTATCAAAGAATACACATCATTTCTTTGTAACAAGCAGCACCCCTATTTGAATGTACACGAAAAAGAGAACTGGACCTGGCAGAGAATCCGTGGCTTTTAGCTTGAAACGGAGCTCGAGTTAGTTTATGCCAGTTCGTTGTACCGTTCCGAAGGACCCAGGCAAGTATCACAAGTCTCTCTCTTTTGGCGAAAACGACACACGTGGCAACGAAAAAGGGGAAAGCAGCGAAATGCGATTCCGAGCTGTAACGGGAGGGACAGAATCGAAGGCGGCTCCCGACAGTTTCCTCGCCGCTAGTGACTCGCTGAGATCACCCGCAGTGTGGACGTCGTCTTCCGCATGTCGCTAGTCGCTCACGCGACTGTCGCGAGTCGCAAGCGTGAGGGCGCCTTTAGGGTGCTAAGCTGGGTCTAATACGGTTTTTTTTCTATAGGCGTTTGTCAGTGACAAAATGCTTTCATTCTGCGTTTCTACGACTTTTCTCTGGCTCGCCACATAATATGCCAAAGTGCCAGATTTGCATCAAAGTTTCCACGCATGAAGCGAAGAAGCAGCAGTGAAGCCTAACTTTGGCGCTTGATTGGTGAATTAGGGCCTAGACACCCAGACTATAGTCAAAGATTAAATTAAATTAGCCTATTGTCAGAGGTTACATTTATCCATGCATTTCCAGCTTTTTGTGTTTTTTTTTACTGCCTTCACTTCCCACAGAAAATTGCAATTTTTTGCGAAAGACTACTTTGCTAGGTGGGTAGATAATGTTTTTTTTTAATCCGTCCAATATGTTCATTTTGTTTTTATTGTTATAACCCACTACTCTCTGAGAGTTTGTTCTTGAGAGTAGAAAAGCAGATAAATAAATAGGTAACTCGAATGTGTCCTCAATAGGCGACATTAAACTCGCTAAGCCGTGCCTTTACGACGATTAAATGAACTTCCACATGCTTAATATAGGTTTTCTAAAAGTTTGGTTCCAATAGCTTGGATCAGATACACTCCAAAAAAAAAAAAAGGTGTCGCCTTACACCCTTTTATTCCGTATTACCCAAAACTTCAGTTTGACGTATAGAGCGCAGACGCCGAACAGACGGCCCCAACTTTTACGAGGGCCTTGATAACGGTGTGAAATAACTTATAAAACAGTTAAGGTATGTATAAAAGACTGCAGAATAAGAATGAGGTTTTGCAATAAGACCAACAAAACAGATTTTTGTTTTTGTTTTTTGTAGTGCGTAACACGTACATTAGCTATTTTAATAAGATGTACCACTCGGCTTGCAAGCTTTTTGCGAAAATTAGTACCGTCCGTTCGACGTCTGCTCACTGTACGTGGAACTGAAGTTTTCGGGTGTCTTATATGGGACAAAGGATGTAAGAATATACCATTTTTTTTCTGAGATTTTACCTTATCAGTTTAGTTTACGTCGTCCTCTTAATCAGTAAAGTGCCTTCGGTACAAAAACAACAAAAAATAAGTACCGAAAAGACACGAGCGAAGATGTAGAATGACAAGGTCAAAACTTGCTATTTACGGCCCTCGGAGCATTAAGCAGCTTGATTTTATGCAGGCAACAAAGAACGCTCAAGAAATTTTAATCCCAAGATATTCGTGTCTTTTATGGCTGATAAAGAAACCGATACTGCGAGTAAATTGCTCTTAATAGTTGAACGTCTACAACAAGTATTAAAGAGGACAGAGACCGTAATGCTGTTGAATATGCGTTTATTCAGTTTGAAAAGTAAAAGAGCTCAATAATAAAAAAATAAAAAATTGCTCCCGAGACAGTAAACCAAAACTTAAGCCACACGTAAAGCTCGAGAATTTTCAGTGTGTCGTGTAATCCAATCCCCCTGGAGTGAATCAATTTCGCTTTCATCGGAGCGGATTACCGCCAGAAATGTCTTACGAAGCGTCGCAGAACAGGGTGCTTCTGAAGTTCAAAAAAGAAAGCCTTTTAAAAAGACCGGATCAATACATTTAGGGCGGCGATCGTCGAGGCAGAAAGGGCAAGCGATGGTGTTTGTTTTGATAAGCCAGTTTCAAAGAGTGGTTTTCTTAGAACTAAGAAAAAAAAATATGCCACGTCGGGTTTATACTTTCTTTGTTTTTGAAGTTTGTGGAAGTTCGTTGAAATTTGAAGTATTTTTCCAAGGACGCTGCTGAGGGCTTTAGCGTTTTTATAATAAAAACAACAAACAAACTTTGTCGTTCACAATAATAAAAGCACATCCAACGTACCCAAGGTGATCTTCACTTTCTTTGGGAGCCCTTGCATCGCTTCTCATACAGTAAAATATTTATTTTAGGCTTCCCTAAAAAAAGTTACATATGATAACGAAATACTAAAGCCAGGGTCATATTGCTTATAGGGTGCATTCACTGGCGGACATAGCTTCGTGCGTGACTGCTAAGCTAGCCCTGACGGCGAGCTTCGACAGTTCTTTCGGAACCTGCATTCTATATCATCAAGATTGACGGTCTTAGCGGTGTAATAATGTGAGCTCGTTCTGAGCATGCGCTCTAAACATCGCCCTCAAATGTGGCGTCCAGTGAATATCCTCTATACAGCATATAAAGGACAGTCTGTTAACAGATTCGAACGCGAGTCACCGCAAGATCCGTGCTCAGAATGCCGCATGGCAATAATTTGAAGGATAATCATGGGCACGCGGCATTCGAAACACGGACATGCGGAGAGAAAGTCGTCTGCTTTTTAATTGCGCAGGTGGTGCGGTAATGTCAGAACGACGCCGAGCTCTGATTAGCCTTGATTAAAATGATAGTGGGTAGACGCCTTAATTTATTCATGTCTTGAGGTCTACCCGTTCTCTCTTTTCTTAATCATCCAATAAGCACTAGCATTCTGCAATCCTCGCAAGCCCTCTGCAAGAAGCACACAAACTTGCGCTGCGCATTTCGGTGACTGGCGTTTGCAGACCGGCTTTTGCATGATGTATGATCAGTGTAATCCCGGCTTATCTGGAGTTCAAGGACATAAGCATGCAAAACAGCAACCTCGGAGCCTTCTGCAGCTTTCCAGTGTTTATCCTACAGGTGAAATATTCCGAATCAATTTCTGAACTGTAATGCATTTGCATCGTCTGATATTCTAACGAGAGCTACGAGGCATATGCAGATCACGTTTCACAAAGTTGCAGACAAAGATGACAGCGCGCAAAAGACAATTTTTGGAATGGTCTTTGCACGACTGCTACTAAAGGCCCTGTCACATCGAGGAAACACGTGGGCGGCGACATCAACGTATGTTGTCAAACAGTCAGGCAACGTGTTGCTCGTTGGCTCTGTTTCCAAATAGACCTGTTGCGGAGTGGAAACGTCATCACAACATGGACGACGACGAAAATGTGGCCTCGGTTTGACAGCTTTCGGCAACGAAAACAGCATCAAGTTTTGTTGGACATCGCGTGTTGCCCTGTTCGGTGTTTTCGGCACAAAAGTCGCTCGAGCGACGTTTGTGCCGAAGACACAAAAACACGAAGTGTTTAGAGGTTGAAGTGTGCGATCAGTAACTTATTTCTTTAGAAGAATTTTTCATGTAAATATGTGACATGATGGGCCGAATATTTATGTGAGAAAATATTTGACAGATCATTTATTCATCGAGATATTTATGTGAGTAAATATTTAGCACACGGGGGTGCACCAAAGTTAGCACGCATGCAAAAGGCGCAAAGCGATTGTTTCCCCAACGCCAGCTATGCGCCTGCTGCACAAATGGTAACCTTTGTGAACCCTCACGCTTCAAAACGTTCAAAAATTTACTCATTTAAATGTCTTGGATGAAGCTCAGCAAGTTTCTATTTGAAACCATATTTTAAGTTTCATTAATTAAAAAGTTTATTAATGAATTTAGTTAATTACTCAACAAACTGCGCCGGTTATCGGCTGCTATAATGTCCACCGAACTTGACAAACACCTAGCAAAGACGGCGTTCAGCTAGGAGTTTGCATTCTTTTTTTTAAATTATGTTTTCATTAAAAAATAGTACTCCTTATATTTTTTTGTTTAGTATCTGTGCTTCAGTTCCAATACTGATTACAGAGAATCACGGTAACTCACATCTATCCCGAAGCAATGCTGCTTGTTGATCTTGTGCTCATTGCAACGCCGGATGCTGCTTTTGGTTTCTTGCCTTACGCACATGGCTTACGTAGTTCGTACCGCTCTGCGCGATGGCGCTGTACATTTTGCATCATATTGCCAGCCTGTCAATGCTACCTGCACTCCCATACTGCAGATGTTTGCAAGCCTAAGGCACGAGCTAGGACGCATTGCTTCCAATAGAGCTTTCCGGAAATAAGTGTCGCGCCCAACGTCTCGTTGACGAATTGTGACGTTGCTATGTAGGACACGTGAGATGATCCAGGTATCGAAAACGAAACTGAGGTAGGACTAGCATTTTGTGATTTCAGAACGCAGAGGAGGAAAAGGGAAAGCAGAACAGAGCATGTGATTACCTTGTTCTGTATCATCTTTATTTTTTGTGCGTTCTGAGCTCCCATTGATATAACGAATGAATCGTGCCTCTTCCCGGATATGCGAAGTGTTCGAATGGAGACGAGCGCTACATCTGAACAGCCCCACAATTACCCTCACCGCGCAGTCTCATGGAATTTTCCGGAAATATATTGCCGCGCGCGCAGCTGGTCAAGAAGGCAGCGCAGCAGTGCTTTAACGGTTATCGTGCTTGTCTCCCACGCGAAGAGCCAGGGTTCGATTCTCGGGAGCGACGCCTATTTTATTTATTCTTTCAGGTTAATATTCTGGTACGTTCGAGAACTCTGTTGCTTCTTCGAGGTACGAATACTCTAGCCGCGGAACCTTCTAGTCGATTGTTCCGGAAGCCAACGCGTGTACATAAGGGGCTCCGCGTGGCGATCTGCACTCAGTCTCGCCCCAGCGTGCGATCCTGCTGTTACGCCGACTTCGACGATCGCGACGCTCTGCTGTTATCTTCCGTTTCCTTTTTATTTTTGGGAACAAGTGCACCACATTAAACGCTAATTTCGTCTCGTTTATTTATTGTTCTTTTGGTAGCCAGCCGTGACAATATATTGTCTGAGCTCTATTTCCCAGCCAGGACTACCGGCTGGAGCATGGTGGCAATCCGTGTGATTGATTAAATGCATGGCCATCTCGTCATGCAACTTTATTACCGCGGTACCGCCAAACGTACGACTAGACTAATCATGAGAGCAGTTTCGACCAGTCAGCTAAGGTGCTACCTCAGCCTTGCAGCTTTGCTTCGTGGGTATAAAACATATGTAGCAAATATCCATACACAATGGCCTAAAAGTAAGTTCTCCACGATGAACCGCAGGATCATTGCAGGTTCAGAACAATCTGCTACGTATCTACAGATAATAATAACAGTCTTCGTGGTGCACATTGTGCGTTGCAGAAGCTTTGTGTAAGCTAATCGTAAGCTCTCGCTGAGCTCAAATAGATTGAACTATGGCGGCGAGTGAACGCCACCCTCGGCACCACGAATCGCTTGAGCGAACAGGGAGTCAATAATCTTCGTGCGCGATCATTAAGGAGCACTTGCAAACTACGGCTGCTAAAACATGACATAACATTCAGAAATGATGCGACTGGACGGTTGAAAACGCAGAAGAAAAACGCGCCGAAAGAAGTGGAATGACGAAAAATAACCTTCTTAAGGGAGAACATGAATTTAAAACATAAGGTTGCTGACAAACAACCAACCGCCGAATGCCAGCTGATAAGCTGGCGATAGCATCTTTAATATCGGTTTTGAAGCGGATCGCGATTTCCCATTTGTGTAATATGTTGGCATTTCTCATTAAATAGATATCAGTCATTTATTTTCGTTCAAGTTTTGACTAAAGTTATCCTCTGACCACACTCGAGGTCACAATGGATTCCTGCGTATTAGACTTAAAAAAATAAGCAAGAAGTGAGCGTCACAAGTAAATGAAATCAAAGTTTTTAAACACAATAAAATATTTTAACTTTTCCTTGAACCCTTACACATCCGCTTAGAGTTAACTAAAAATAGTTTGCGAAAGAAAATAAATATTTTCTTTAGCAAATTTTTTATGTTTATTGTTTACTTCTACAATATATTTCAGCGGTTTTGCAGCAAAGTGTTGTGTCATTTAAAAACGCATATTCAATCATTAAACAAATCCCCACAAATAGATGAAAATACCTGACATAAAACACAAAAACGAAAAAAAATATTATATATTGTCAGGTCGTCTGCCAGCTTGTTTGGCCAAAACAGGCAAGAATAATCGGTTTCTTCTCAGCAAGCTTTCTGTAAACAAAAACAGCTAGCCGCTCAAATCGCATGAAAGCGGCATGTTTCCGGGACAAACGATTTGGAGCCGAAAAATATCAATTTCCGAGGAAGACATCCCATCGTTTATATCTGAAGCTCATTTTATCGGAATAGATAAAGCAAGTATAAGAAGTATTGAAGTAAGAAAAAAATATTGGCAATCTTTTTTCGCAACAAAAAACAAAAGCAGTCCAGCGTAGGAACCAGACTCAGGTGCAGATTTGGCGCCAAAGCAAAGTTTCTACTAAACAAAGTCAGATACTAAAAATAAAGAAACGTAAAGGAGTACAACACATCTTGTCTGGACCGTCAAGCATTTCCATTTATAGACATTCTGGCTGCATTTTTCGTCCTGCGTCTGAAGCAAAATGGAAAACAAAGCTCGAGGAGATTGTCGCGGAAACAAATCTGGCTGATAGGAGACGGCGAACGCGACGTTTATGCGCCACAGCCGAGCTTGTTTAAAGGGACACTAACAGGGTATTTATGCGCGCCGAGATTTTTATTTTGACGTGCCATACGAAAGTCCAACTACCCGGAACAGAATTTGCGGCTCGAAATTCGGTTTCTTTCCGCCCGAAAACCGCCGATCGAAAACTGGCCTGTATGAGTCGCGCTAACCCTCTTTTCCGTGGTTACGAGCCGTTTTCTAAGGTTTAGACACGACCACCAAATTTAACCAAAGTCGTTGGTCACTGAAGGCACACAGTCAATATTAAAAATAGAAAAAAAAATATTAATCACATTTTTGTGGCTTCCAAAAAGCTGCAAATACGTTGATTGAAGAAAAAAAAGAAGGTTGCACAGACAACCGGAAGCATTCTGTGCGTTCACTGCGTAATTCTTAACATGGCGTCGTTTCGCGTATCGTGGGACTCGCGGATGGCAGCGAACGACGGGCGTGGGACCTCTACTTCAGAACGGTTCACGGTACCGCCGAATTCTGTCTTCCTTCGAAAGAGAAATTTTTAACCCATCAAAAGAATATATATTCATCCCGCACGACGCGCCCTACCAGCATGCCGATTGCACGAACACGTCGCCGAGCCGTCGTCCCTTCTCGTGGCTGAAGACATCGGTTTCTCAAACGTCAAGCACGAAGTGCGTACTTCAAGTTGAATACGCACGCGTACGGTTTCTTTACGAGGTACGAATGTGGCATATGCGTGGTGCTGCCCGACTTCAAGCCGGGAGTGCATGTACTGGAGGGAAATCGGCAGAAAACTTTCCGACATACAGTGGACCGGCTGCATTACAACGAACGAAAGAGTTCCTTCAGTAGCTCGAGGAGGAAGAAGAAGACGCCGTTTCGAACGGACGGGCTTTCATGACCTCCAAGGAAAATCATCAATCGGCCTCAGGCCGAGGAAACCCCAGTACTTCAGGTTTAAATGGCAATACCAATCTTCGAATGATGCACCCGGAGAACACTCAGACGACACCCGTAGGCCCAGGAAATGCCCAGGCTCAGGCGGTATGCCAAGATGAGTACCGAATCCTGCTTCCACGATTTCCGCCGGTTGCTTCGTGCCTTAATTCTGTCTTTCTTCACGCTGACCTTACTGGTCGTCCGTACCGTGCGATGGACTTTCGCGACTGTCTGAAAGATGTGATTGATCTGAAAAAGGTGCTGTATCTCGGGCAGTTGCGAATGAGCTACTTCTGGACGGCAAGGATGGCAAATCCTGCAGCCAGGGAAAAGCTAAAAGCGGTGAAAGAACTGAAGGTAAAAGGAAAAGAGTGTTTTATTATTGATCCCAATTCGAAAGATGTCAAAATCAAACTGCTCTGGCTACCGTTGCACTTAGAAGGAAAAAAGATCGCTGAAGCCTTGGCGCCTTTTAAAATGGTGCGGAGTGTCGCGAGAAAGGTGGCGCGTTCCCGGGATGGAGACTATGGAGACAATGAACACAGAAGTCTGCATGACCCGTCACGACACCGCGACATCAGAAAGCATTCCTCATCTGCTAAAAGTCGCCGGATCGCAGTCCCTTGATCGTAGTCATGTCCGGACGGCCGCCCTGGTGTCTCAGATGCCAGAGAGTTGGCCACATTTGACGACAATGCCTCACTCCAAAATATGCCCGATGCAACGGGTACAGACACCAAAGCGACGAGTGCTATTCTAGCTACGCAAGCATACTTCAAATCCCGGCGCTGAAGCATACTCCAGCTCCGAGCTGTTGATGGAGATCTCAGAGGTTGTGGATGCCAGTGGAGACATCCTTCCCACCCAAGAGGTCTCTGCAGAACACGCACCCCCGGGTCCCAACGAGTGCCAGGCGTCGGCCGAGAACATCGAGCCGCCTCAAATCAGCGCAACGACGGAATGCGAAGCTACATCTACCAAGGACTGTAAGGACGAGAGAACCCTGCAACCATCGGAAGCACCGAGGCAGTCGGCGGACCCCGCAGACACGCCTACGGATTACGACAACAACGATGACCCTGAAGCCACCATGGATACGACCCACAGCACATCAAAAATACTAATGAGAGCAAACAAAAATAAGAGGTACCACCGTTCACCATTGCGAGTAAGCAGAGAACATCACTTGCGCTCTAGACGATAATGTAACCCTTCCTCCCCCCCCCCCCCTCACCCGCATAACTCCCCTACCTCCTCCTCCTTCTCCTTCTCACGGAAGCATTCGTTTTATGACCTTGAATGTTAGAGGCTTCAATTCCCGCTAAAAAGCAATATCATTTAAAGCGCGTCCTTGACAGTAAGGATTTTCACTTTGTGGCACTGCAGAAAACAATATTGTCAAAAGAGGAACAAGTATAACATGCCGTGAAAATCTTTCTCTGTCAATAGGAAATGTGTGTTAGCCATGCTGTTGGTTTCTCTGGCGGTTGCATGTTGTTTATTAAGAAGTCGTTTCAGTTATCTGAATTAATGGTCACGACATATCTTTGCGGACGCTTCATTATGTGCAACTTTCGAGTTACTGACGTATATTGGCGTGTTTTATGTGTTTACGCACAAAATGACGTTAATCAAAGAGTAGCGTTCTTTCACCATCTACGACCCTACTTAATTTGTAACAAACTAGTAGTTCTTCCAGGAGATTTCAACTGTGTTTGTGAGGAAGCAGACAGGACGCCTACTAAATCGCGTATTGACAAAAGCGCACACACACTGCTGAATATGGTTGACGAGAGCTATATCTATGACGCAGCCTCATTTCAACAAGGAGGAAAGCAATTGCAGTTTACGCATTTTCAGAACTCCTCTCACGCAAGCCTAGATAGAATTTATTGTTCCGTAGACCTTATCAACTGTCGAGGGAGTTTTACGGTCAATCCAGTATTTTTCACTGATCACTGTATGGTCTCGTTAACAGTAAAGAAGATAAGAAGAAATATAATAAACCGGAAGCTATGGAAACTCAACTGCCAACTACTAAAAGACGTGTTTTTTTGGATACTTCTAATGACCCCTTAAAGCAAGTAGAATAAATGTCTGAGCACATTTTTTGTTAATGGGAACTATATAAGCAAGATTTAAAACATTTAGTAATTTAGAGGAGCAGTATTCTGAAATTTTAGAAGTCAGAAACAGAAAACCTACTGTTACGTAATTTGCGTGTCTTGGTCGAACTTGAATGCACAAACCCCGGAGAGGGTTTTGAATACATAACTCGCATGAAAGCCGACTTAGATACATTGTAGCAGGAACGTTACCAAGGAGCTGTTGTACGCACGCGTACAGAAAGGTATCTTATGGGAGAACGCCCTACAAAGGGAGTGATGGAGGAGGAGAAGAGGCACGCTATAACTAAAGAAATTACGGGAATAGAAGATAAGAACTTGATAATAACAGATAAGAAAACCAGAACCCAGGTCTTTGTTGAACATTACCGGAAGATGTTTGGGAAAAGTGCTTTATCGGGAGATAACGACTACCTTAAGGAACTGGTAGCTCTACTGCCGCAATTAGAGGAGGAGTGCAGAAAGGGCTAGAGGAAACCATCAGCTCACAAGAAATAGAAAAAGCCATTGATGACCTTCCGAAAAAAAAACAAAAAAAACTTTTGGTCTGGATGGTATCACAGGGGAATTTTATAAACTGCGTAAAACTGCTTTACCTCCCATTTTGTTAGAGATATGTCAAGCGGCCTAGAAGGCAAACACGTTACCCCCCACTTTTTTGTATATTCATACAATTCTCACACCAAAGACTGACGACAAAACCGAACTTTTACACGTGAATGGTTATCGGCCCATCACGTTATGCAATGTAGAATATAAGGTCTTCGCAAAAGTTTTGACTACCAGATTAAAACATGTTGTTTGCGATTTAGTCGGTGATCACCAGGCATGTGGAATTCATAGGCGAGCTATACAGACCAGTGTTCACATTGCGAGAAGTGTACTAGAGTGCGTCACGAGTAATAACAACCAAATTGTGATGCTCCAAGTTGATCTAGCGAAAGCATTTGACCCTGTTTGTCATACTGTCCTGTTCATGATTTTGTCACACGTTGGTATTGGAGATATTGTTTTTCAGGGTGTTCAAATGTCTTAACGCAACTGTTCCTCAAGTTTAATCATAAATAACAGTGTCACAGAGAGCATCCCAGTGCGTTCTTCAGTTTGCCAGGGCTGCCCCCTTTCTCTCTACTGTTTACTTTGTACTCGTAGCCCTTATGCCAAAGTATAATTAGAAGTAAAGACGTTTACGGTTTCACTCTATGCAAAACTAAACTTAAGGTCCTGGCTTATGCAGACGATATCGCCTACTTTTACAAGGACAAGAAAAGTGTGACTAAGGCGGTTGAACTCACACGTAACGTTTGTGAGGTTACTGGGGCTTCAGTGAATTTAGAGAAGTGCAGAGGATTATGGCATGGAGCGTGGGGCACGACGCCTGAACAATACGAAGACATACAGTGGAGACGTATTTCTTGCGATTATCTTGGAGTGCCCTTAAGGCACTTCCAGAACAGCAGGACCAACTGGTCTGGAGTGGCGAACGATTTGGAAAAACGAGCGAAAGGCTGGTCCCACAGGAATTTGTCAATTTTCGCCCGTTCCACAGTCTGTAACGTATTTTTGGTGGCTAAACTGTGGTACGTTCTACCGGTACTGCATCGTGCCCGGGCAAATATAAAAAAGGTTGCATAGGGTGTTCGCCGTTTTTGTATGGGCATCTTTTCGGGAAACATCTGTCGAGATAATTTGCTTCGCCGTGTACCTGACGGAGGGATCGGACTTCCACATATGTTTGTTCGCCAATTGGTTTCCTTCTCTCACTTTCTAAGAGACCAAGAGCATCCCTTTCTTCGAGAAATAGTACAGAAAAGACTGGAAAGCTCTCTTACTGACTATATTGTATCTTCGGGTGGATACTAAGAAACTGTATTGGTGACATACTTAAAAGAGGTGGTCGAGGCATTTCAGTTTTTCTCGGTAAGATTTACTACAGACTACCTAACGAGTGTAACGTCAAAAACGTTGGTAAGAGATATTTTAAGTGTCCTGTCTCCTTTACCAATTTACCAAACGGTGGCTGACGGTGGATCCAGTAGTGATGTCCTATGCCGAGTTAAAAAGATGTGCATCCCACCCGCAGCAAAAACTTTCTTTTTTAAACTACATTGTTTAGTATTACCTACAAAATCATGGCTCAGAGAAAAAGGTTTATTTGTTCTATGGTCAGAAAATTGTACCCTATGTAAATTGCCAGAAACAGTTGAGCATGTTTGCATCCACTGCTGGGATGCTGTACTTTTCTGGGATGTTTTGCCACGCACTTTAAAAAAAAAAAAATCGATATCACTTTGTTTACCATTCGTTTTCTACTTGTGCCCTCTGGAGACGCATTCCTTATGACCTTGTAATACTGCTCTCAATACACAGCATGTGGAAGACCTGTATGGACAATAGAAACGAGAACTTACAGCCTAGGACTGTAAGACTTGATTTGATTGAACTTGTTGCCCGCATCAAAGTGTTTATGAAACCCAGACTGTTGTATCTGAATAGGTACCTTTATTTAATACTCTCCAACATATAAAAGATTTTTGATGTAAAAAAAATTGTTATAAGAGATTGACCTGGAAGAGTATTCTGTATACTCCTGGTACCCAATTCCGTGCAATAAAAAAAAGTAAAAAAAGTTTCTTCAGTTGCTCAGCGGAAAGACGTCCGCCTCACACGCAGCGCGCATGGGTTTAATCCCTAGTGTGGGCGTACAATATTTTTTTTTGTCAAACATTTTGCGATGTTTACATTCCTTTTTTTTACAATTATCACTGAAAAAACAATTTTTGTGGACGATACGCCGCTGAACTAAATGGTATGGGATACCATTTTGGACACCTGCAAACACAATGTAGTAACTTTCCACAAGGAGCAAGGACCATATAAATCGGGTAGCGTCCGCCTTCCGAGGTTCCCGTAACTGTTCTAGAGGAATTGCAGCCAGCCATTGATCCCGAAACGTTGATCTTTCGGAAAATTGTGCACTCTGCCGCACAATGCCACTTTCAAATGCAGGACATGTGAGGTAGCTCTTCACACAGAATCTTAGGAGTATCTTTTTCGAAGCCGATCACGGGAATTGACCACGGGACCTCACTACTAATTGCCACACTTAAATGTATCAATAGCTCATCTTGAAGTGCAGAACAGCGAGCGGAACGAACATAACTGCAAAGGAATCGCACGGCGAACAGATCCTCACAGCATTTCATCTGCTGCGTGCGAAAACAAAAACAAAAAAAAAACGATTGCACGGCCGGGTGTAGCCACGTGACTTCCGCCACTCACGCTCTCCTGTCCACTTTTCATTGGAGTGCGGGGGTGGTTTTGGTTTAGGTTTCAGGCAGTTGCGTTTTTTTGGCTTTATTAAACAAATACGTGACTCTGTAGCAAAATATTAATCGGGTAGTAGTCCGACACCATAATGAATAGCCTGGCAAAAAAGGAAAAACAAAATTGTGGGGTGTCAGTGTCCCGTTAAGTATTGCGAAAACGCTTTAAACACAGGCATCAAGATCTGCAGCATGATTACTTTGGGTTTAAGTGTTTTAAATAAGAGTTTATACAAAAAAGAAGGAAATTAACCTAACAGTGAAGTTTATCACACTTGTTATTTTTATTTTAAGGGAGGAAGATGTTGCCGAATGCAAAGCAAGCTCAAACAAATCAGGTTCCTAGACATTCTAAAAATAGTTTTCAATCCGGCACAGTTGCTGAAAATTCAGTTTAGTTAATAAGTTTGTGTCGCCTTCCATAGTGCTTCATGTTGAGCAAGCGGCAGGCTCGCGCGTGTAAAAACCACGGCTTAGACAAAAAACAAAACGCTCGTATATGAATGTCTTGCAGCCTTTTTATAGCCAGTCTGATGAAACATTTAGCATGACCATCTGATCCCACATAACAAGTTATGCATTGATAAAAAAAAACTACATTTTTATCAAGCAAGACAGAAAAAGCTGTTAGTGGTTTTAATATGTTAAGGTATTAGCAAAGTACGGGGTGCTCTGTAGAAAGAATAAAAGTGGTTTCTTTCACGAAAAAAAACAAGGAAAGTATCACCGTATGTTTTGTCTTTGCTCAAATTTATTTATGAATTTATTTATTTCATACGTCTCAAAAGTCACAGAAACGGGTTATTACATGAGGATCGCTTTTCAGTGGATAACGTGCTCAATGGCGGTCTTGAAATAAATAGGGTTGTAGTGGTGCACGGCATCGGCGGGCAGATCATTCCAGTCCCTTGCTGTCTGAACAAAAAAACGACCAAAATGGGCAGATTTTCGAGCACATGGAGGATAAACTGCTTTCTCATGTCTAATGTAGTCTGAAACTCGGCAAGTTGGTATGATAAAAGAATTGTCGACTGATGCAAAATAAAACTCGAGAAAGAAACAAAGCATGGCAACTTTGCGTCGTGACTCAAGGCTTCGGAGATCAGCATGAGATTTGAGTTAGGTGACACTAGTGTGACAAAAATAATCGGAAAAAATAAATCTTGTTGCGCGATTTCGAACATAATCAAGTGTCTTAGAGAGGTTCGATTGAGAAGTGTCCCAGACCCCCAACTCTTGCATACTCTACTTTTGGACGCACGAGTGTCATATAAGCTACTAGTTTTACAGAGGGAAGGACTAGTCGCAAGCTTCGTCGCCGGTAACCAAGCACTCGGTTAGCTTCATTAGTCATGTCCGTTATGTGAGAGGAGCAGGTAAGATTATCAGTTAAACTTATGCCTCGATATTTGTAAGAAGATGTGGAACAGATTACCAAACCACGCATGGTGTAGCTAGGGGTGGTGTGGAATTGCCTGCGGTGAAAAAAGATTAAAGATGTTTTTGTAACATTTAGAGACAGTACTTTTTGTTGCACCATTCTTCGACTTGACGAAGGTCATGCTGGAGGGTATGAGTATCAGTAGCGCTATCGATGGGACGATAAATGACGCTATCGTTCGCGAACAAGTGAATGTTAGAGGATATTTTAGTTGGCACGCCATTTATATAGATTTAAAAAAGTAAAGGGCCGAGAACAGTGTCATGAGGCGCACCTGAAAAAACTGGGCATAGGAGAGAGGAGTGATCGTTAGCGTAACGAACTGGTGCCTGTGGGGTAAGAAGCTGCATATCCAGTTACACAAAGCTGTCAAGGTTTGAACGCCAAAGCGTCAAGGGTCGTCTATGAAAGACATTGTCCAAAGCTTTTTTGAAGTCTAAGAAAAGAGCATCTACCGGTATGTTATGGTAAGCACTTCAACTCAAATCGTTAATAAACATTGCTAATAGGATATCACAAGAAAGTCTTTTCAGAAAACCGTGTCGATCTGGGTGAAAAGTTAACAAAAACTAAAAAGCTTACTATTTGTGAATAAATTACATGCTCCATTAATTTTGACAAAACTCTGGTGATAGAGATTGAGCAGTAGTTGTAAACGAAGACGATGGACCTTTCTTGGGCACTGGAATGACCTTGCCCATACTCTAGTCCTTTGGCACCACTCCAGGTGATAGGGAGTGCTTCAAGATATTAGACAGACTGATACTTGCATTATATTTTGTGTCCTTTAATATCTGTAAGTTGATGCCGTCGACGCCGGTAGATAATGTTAACTTTAACGATTCAATTATTTTGAGATGCCATTTGGATCGAGGGTAATGCTGGGCATATCTTGATAGTAAGAAAAACATAAAGCCGGGAATATCGTGGTCTGATTCAATAGTGAATGAAAATTAGAACATGGGCTTCAGTGCTTGCGGAACTTCATGATTAGGAATGCGAGAACTGAAAGGATTGAATTTAACCACTTTCCAAAGTTGTTTCGGATTGATCCGCAGCATACCAGATATAGCAGAAACAAACACGAACTTTTAGCTGCGGAAACAAGACATTCGAATCGTTTTTCCGTGGCATAGTATTTATCCCGTGGGTCTGCGTTTTTCGAACGTTAGGGCTGAACGGAATCGTCGTTTCTTCTTGTTGTTGCGACGTTTTAATGCTATATTGAACCATGGAAATGCTGTGTATTTGGTTAAAGTGATGGTAGGAATATATGTCTTGATTAGGTCTTGCATTTTATTCTATAAAGTTGGGAATTGGTTTCGACAGAACGTTTGGGAAAATCCGCAAGAAATCACGTGCAAACGGTGACTAGCGCAACCTTCATTGCTTTGTAGTCACCTTTCTCGTATAGCGTTACTGTTTTTTTTATATTTTTGGGTTGCGATACTTGACACTGGATTGTAGCGTGGATTATTGTATGGTCGCTAAGCGATGGCAGATGCATGAATGACGTAATATCAGGATTGAATTTAAGGACAACATCAAAGGTGCTCTAATAATAATAATAATAATAATAATGGTTTATTTTCCAGTGCCCACAAACAACCTAGCGGCGTACTGTGTGTTGCACAAACATGGGTGAAGTATTATATATATAAGACAAAATACAAATTATCAAAGAAAAACTAACAACGAACACAAGCAAAAAAAAAATAGGGCTAGGCTTCATTTGGCCTGCTTAAGGCAATTGTTTCCATTCGCGTAATTGCTGCATACAATTCTGATGTGCACTAAAGATATCAAAGTTATTCTGATGTGCATTATAAAATCAATTTGAATCCTCGAAAGAGTTGACACAGGTGATGTACAGGAGGGATAAGAAGTTTATTTGTTCCTAATTATTCAGGGTGAAACATGAAAATCAATAGACTGCAATAAGTCCGTCGAGTTTACCTCACCATGTACAACTTTGCATAAAAAGATAAAATCTCGGTACTGTCTTCTTACAGTCAGTTTATGCAATAGAAACTTGTGAAGCTATGATTCGTAGCGGTAGAAACACCCCCTTCCAATATACTTATCATAGACGATTCTAATCATTCGCTTCTGTACATTTCCAGTCCCAATAGCCTCCGAAATAGTCAGTGAATTCTTAACCACAGAGCAAAATTCTAGCCGTGACCTAACCAAAGACTTATACAACTGCAATTAGCATGAAGGGGAGAAAATTGGCGACATAAATGTGAAATCATACCTAATACTCTTAGCGCTTGATTTACGGTAGCTACCGGAAACACGAACCGAATTGCGGCGATGACCGAGATAGTTGGAAAACCAGGCGCAGAGATGCGAGCTGAAGCCATGTAGGGCAAGCTTGTGTAACAGTAATGTGTGATTAACCCGGTCGAAGGTTTTCGACATGTCAAAGAAAATGGCGTCAACCTGTCCTCTTCCGGAAACCGCTGGAGCGCAGTAAATGGTCAATTTACCTCGTCGGGGTGCAGACAAGTTGTGATAAGCCAAATGTGAGGCATGTGTCGACGAAGTCACTTTCTACGCTCTGTTTGGTCGTTGTCAGGGCTAAGTCAGACGAGTTTGTAGAAGAAAAACTTAAATCCCCAAATAAAAAAACTAAAGCTTGCTGTTATTATGTGAGCGAATGGAGAGCCTTGCAGAAGTGATTAATAAAGGAAGCGCCGAAATCTGGGTGATGAGAGCAAACACCAAATATTGTTGGCGGATACGAAACATTAGAGCAGGTGAGTTCAATTTTTATAGGAGAGGGAGTATTAATAGGAAAACATTTTAGGCTGTGGCGAGCTAAAATAATGATACCACCGCCGGATTTTGTTTATTTTTTTCATACGGTCGCGCCTGAAAATATCGAAACCAGGTAGCGAAGATAGTATCTCGGAATCACTTATAGACGGGTTTAGTTGTGTTTTGGTTTAAACAACAAGGTTACATTCAGTAGTGTCGATCAGATTACGATGAGAATCCCGTTCAGGCAAGACACTTCTCATATTAGTGTATAGACATGGCAAGGAATAATAATAATAATAATAATATAATTTATTATTACTTTATTTACTTTATGACTCGAGTTTACAAAAACGTTTGTAGATAGCTATGATGAGCGTGGGAAAACATTTTGCGTGGCGCGGTCAAATACGTACGTTGTGTTTTCAATTATTAGTTTGTCGTGACGAAGCTTGTAGGGTTTACGTTGGGACCTTCCAAATTCAAGCAGGTATTTACGGGCAAAGCGGGTATCGAGCGAGTAATCTTTGGAGATACTTTAGGTCGCACACTTAAGTTCTTTCGCATTTGAAAGAACTGGTTCTTTTATCATTATAATGTGAAAATTTCAAGCATCGCATGCGGCAACATGCCATGATCTATATCGAAAAGTATATGCAATTATTTTTATTATATTAAACTAGTAAATGATGAACCTCAGAATTCGCGAACACATGGAGGCAAATGGCGAAAGGTACCTCAAACGTTTTCCCGTTAAATATTTACAAAAATGGATGACGACTTTTGAATTAAATAAAAATAAGCTATGAAACTCGCCTCTAGTTCTGAGCACAAGTGCAATATTTGGGCGGTAACCGGAAGCTCGGCGATCAGTAGTTTTTATTCTTAAAGCGGTACGAATAAGGCTTTTCTTTAATCCCAAAACACCCGTTTTAACAAGTTCAGTATTGTACAGAAAACCTGCAAATAAAGCTAGAATTGAGCAGACATGAAAATAAGACATGGCAAATACCCCAGATGAATGAATTGGCCAAATGCGCACCCAGGCAAGACATAAAGGTCCGTAGTTCGGAACCAATATTCAGTATATTTTACGCGTGTTACAAGCAGGAACTCTCTTTTGCATAAAACGCGAGAAACGGCTAAGGCATGCCAAGCTACTGCCTTGTGTGTTTTCATACTCTATAGCCATTGTCTTCTCAGTGGAGTTGTCTGGACAGAATAATAATGGGACTAATAAAACGAAGAAAAGAAGGAACACCTGGAAAATGCAGCCAATAAAGGCGTAAAAAGACTTTATAACAAAAAAAAAAAAAAAGAACCTTGGCTCCTGTGAAAATTATTCTCCAGACTTTGAAATAAAATGAAGAAGCCTAAAAGTCACGCTAGGAAGATGGCGAGAGTGGGAGTGATGACAACGCCCTCGGTCACAAAGTTTGGGAAGCATTGAGAAGCTCCCTCGGGTTGCCTCGTCCCTAAAAGGTTCGGCGAAGACTCCTTCCCGAGCGCTCAAAACGACAGTCTGACAGTGGCAGAGTTGACAGCGTGTTAGGGGAGGGGGGAGGCGACAACTATAATCCGTTCATTCCTAAGCTGGCAGACCGGTGAAGCTACGTGATCCCGGATCCAATCGTAGGTCCATTTTTCGCTACGTTATTAAGCTACCGACCATACTCACGAACATATTAGGGGCTCAGGTGTGGAAAGAGAGGCCTTTGAATGATTCCACAAGCGCGTAGCTGCCGCCGAACTCTCAGCTTATGGCCGAACATGGCAATTTTTTTTTTTTTTGAGAAACCTTACGTTGACGAAGGAAAATGAACAGCTTTACCCCACTCGCCATTGGGGCAAGTAAAAGATGGCCACTCAAGGAACAAATTACGGCTCGCGGATGCTTCAGCTTACTCTTCTACATATGTTAAACAACGTTTTATTGATAACCTTGATTTTGACACTCTCACCTTTAAAAATCTGACGATGGTTTCTGTGCTTAACGCAATGTTCAAGTGCATTTTTTGTAACTGTTTTCGTGTGAGCGTAAATTTTCACAATTAGTACATGCCCTTCGTGTGCTTGATTTTTCGTATTATATATCGGCCTTTCCTGCACGCCAGCAATTGACCATTATAACGGCCCGAGGGCTACTCAAGCTGCACATTGCACTATTTGTTTCTATTCGGGCCTTTCATCATAATCGATGCAAATAAATAGTATGATACAGCAACCGCAGTCGAACTCGGATGACTTCATCACATCCCGACTGACCAACATCTTCTGTATCTTTTCTCTCGGCTTCGTACAGGTGGTCACAGTTTTCGCGCGCCGTCAAGACGACATTTTGTTTTAGCGAATGTGTTTATACGTAGCGCTGGAGGCCGAACCTTGCTTTTCCACCACGAGGGGAGGCATCCCATTCCCTCGGAGGGTCGTGGTCGCAGATATCTCCCCTAAACCGAGGGCAGCAGTTTCCAGACACGTGAATCCACACGTTCGAGAGAGCTCCCAAGTGCACTTGTCAACAGGCAGGCCGTTTTGTAAACTATAGCGAAGTGCCGCGGTCGAGCCTTGAGCGCGAACCACGCGGACAGAATTCTCGAATAGTGTTCGACTTGTTCTGGGGTTCGAGCTGCGGGGGTTCCGAGCGCGACCGAAGTTTACACGCAGACGTAAACGCAGCACCGCGTGAATCTCGCAACCTGGCTTCCGTATTCCTGGAATCCGGTGTGGTCCTCCGCTGCCTTTGCGTTCGCGAGACGCTGGAGTCTTGTGTTCAAAATGTACTCCGTTTATTTTTTTATTTTTTGCCGTATCTAAAATTCCGTTCACGCTTTGCGGTGGGGAACGTTTCCCGGTGAGGCATGCTTTGGTGATTCTCGCCTTGATATTCGAAGTTAGTATTATTTTCTCAGGTAATAAACACACCAAGGCTCATTTTCCAGCCGTGGTACATAATCATTTCAGCCCTAAAGATGGTTGTGTCCTGTCGTCTGATTGGTTGAAAGTGAGCCACCACCCGTACCCAATGGACTTTGGACAAGACTCTAATTGTACGGAACAGTTTTTGGCGCACTGTCTTGATTCTTGACAGAGCGGAAGACCATGGAGTTCAATAATTGAATGTTCAAAGGTTCCATAGTTCCAAAGTTCATAAGTGGTTTATTGCACTCTTGAGTAGACCTCCAGGGCCCATTTGCTCGAAGCGCTAACCGCGGCTAAAGTTAGCCGCAGTACCTAGGAGAGGGATTTTGAATGGCTCGGTAGGGATATGGGGAAAGATGGCGGTGCCCCGGTGAATGAGCGCCGCTCGCTCTGGAACTAATATGTCGTTGTAGCTGCGATATCGGGCGCGTTAGTCAGCAACGAATGGTTCAGGAGGCTTTGGCTTTGCCTTACCTGATTTAAATTGCAAAGCATGAGCAATGACCTAGCCGCATTTTTCAGATAGTATTTCGATTCTGGCCATTTCTAAGCCTAAATGAACGCGATAATTGTCGGCATGGCAACGTCTTTGGAAAGCGGATTGCCTTGACTCAATAGACGGGTATTGAGAGCACACAAAAGCAGACAGCGTCCCAATAGACCTTTTTCTAAATTACTCAAGCATCGAGGAGAACGCTGGAAGTGTAATTCTACGGTCCGCGCGCGGTGGCCTTCATCTTATAAAATATTCGAAGTAAATATTCATAATAAAGCTTTGACGAACGCGCGTGCAAAGCAAAATTTGCTTAGACTTTTTATTTAGAACAATCACTACTGCAGACGCCAGCACGTGCAACGCGTGTAACTACACTTGTAGCATGCACCACTGTCTGCTTTTGTGTGCTATCGATACCGGCCGATTGAGTCAATGCAATCCACTTTCCGATGACGTTCCCATGCCGACAATTATCGCGTTCATTTAGGCTTAGGGATGGCCAGAATCGAAAGACTGTCTAAAAAATGCGGCGAGGTCATTGCTCATGCTTCGCGATATAAGTGAGGTAAGGCAAAGCGAAAGTCTCCTGCACCTTTCGTTGCTCACTAACGCGTCCGATATTGCAGCTACAACGACATATTAGTTTTAAAGCGAGCGGCGCTCACTCACCGAGGCACCGCCCTGTTTCCCCGCATCCCTACTGAGCCAGTCACGTGATTTCAAAATCCCTCTCCTAGGTACTGCGGCTAACTTTAGCCGCGGTTAGTGCTTCGGGCGAACGGGCCCTGGAGTGCAGGCGACGAAGAAAGGAACGCAGCTCTTGCACAGTGTGTGCCACGTTACCCACCTGGAGACAATTTGATGTACAGGGTGTCACAAAAAAAAAAAAAAATGTACAGGGATTTCTTTTTTTTTTTTAGCGCAAAAATAAACTAGGCATTGCCGAGCGCTCATTCTCCGTCCAGAGCTAGCTCTACAGGTCACAACCAGGTGCCAAAGTTTCAGCCCGATCCGATAGTTTATTCAAAAGTTATGCGTGATTTTCTGAAAATTCCAATCGGAAAAAGGCGGCCGACGGAATTTTCAAATACACGGGGCTTTATGGCACCAGAAACCATAAACGGGCAAAAATGGGCTCCATTTTCCCTTTGAAATTTTCAGAAAATCACCTATAACTTTTGACTAAGTTATCGGATCGGGCTGAAACTTTGGTATCTGGTTGTGACCTTTAGCGCTACCTTTGGGCGGAAAATTAGCGTTCGGCGATGATTAGTTTATTTTTGCGGTAAAAAAGACCGTGTAAATTTTCTTTTGTGACACCCTGTATTTAGAAAAGAGATGATGATGATGATTATGATGATGGAATAGCGCCGAGGGTGAAGAGCGTAGGCCTAACAGCAGTCTCCGCGACGGTGGTTTTCATGGGGCCGCCACGGACTGCTGACCTCTAGCCAAGTCGGTATATATATATATATATATATATACATATATACCGACCTGGCTAGAAAAGGTCTCAAAAAGGGTATAGCTCAGGCCGAAACGTCGACGAACTTTACGCATAATATGTTTTAAAAACTGCAACAACCGTCTCAAGCGCGTTTTCTGACGAGTGCCTTCTTTTTATCTCAGGTGCTGTTCCTATATATATATATATATATATTTATAACATGCAACAGCGTAACCGGTGGCAGGAGGGGAGAAGGGGAGGGGGGGGCGGTCGGAAAACTATAAGTGTGGGGGCATGCCCCCCTAGTTTAGAACCTGTGGAAGCGACGGCCCCACTGCCTCCTCCTCTCCTCCCTCTATTTAGGCAAGATTTCGAACACAGCCATAGTGAAGTCACGTGGGAATAGATTGTGAGGTCGTCGCCGCATCATTTCGGTGCTAGTGGATATAGCAAGTTTGATCTAGTTAATTTCGTACTTCCTCTGTTTCCTCGCACGGTGTCCGCTCTCCTAGCGATTATATAAATTTCGTGTCGTTTATTTAATCCTAATCACGAACTATTGCATTAGAGCGTTGGCAATAAGATGGGGGTCGTTCGATCGGCGGCAATGGGAGGTAGGCAGGGTACTTATTTCCGAAATGTTGAATGAGTTTACGGGATTTTGAGAATAGCTGGGCATGCGGGCGCAGTTACCGGAGGCTGCTTCTCAAACGCAGAACAATTTAATTGCGAATGATCGATGGTACTTGTGTAAATAGATTTAAAGCCTATTTTTCCATGAGGCGACGACCCATCCGGCGGAATCAGCTAACACCACCCAGAATGATCGAACGTTTTCTTCGTTATCCATGGTTCCGCCATCACAGTCGGTTGGCGCCTGCCCAGCAGGTAGACCCGAGCCCAACGACGAGCGTGTTTGAAGCGTTGATTGTACACAAGGCTCAACCGAACGCTGCCGCAGCACTCGGGTCCAATCGGTGTCTTCGCTCGATCTCATAGTGATGACGTTCAACTTCAATTACACAGGCTTTGATTAGTATACGGGGATGCCAACTCAGCCAAAAACTTAACTCGCCCCACTCCCAACCGCCCAAACAAAATAAAAAAAAGAAATACATGAGCAGGCAAATAAACACTGCAGTGCATTTACGTGTAAGCATACACTGGGCTGTTCACAATATCGATTCCTGTCAAATTCCTGGCCAGCGGTAAGACACGGAAAACGTCACTATAAAACATTTTCCCAGAAGTAGTTTTTCTGTTTTGTTTTTTTTTAATTTAAGCAAGATTTATTTTAGTAGTATGTAGACGGAGGGTAAGTGACGAACAAACCAATAAGTGCAGTGTTGACGAATGGGCTAGTTGGTAGTTTATTTTAAAGGTAACGAACAGCGTGGGGACGCTGACAGAGTAGAAGAAGGAAGACAAACACAGTGCTGACTTAACTGAGCTCTAAGTGTATCTGACAACGAGTGTAAATGCATTTTTTTTTTCGGAACCCGCAGTCAAGAAAAAAGCGACACAAAAGAAAGGCGACACGCGTTCGTATAGAGTCATCTGCGCGCACTGTTGTTCTCCAATCTAAGAATAAAAGGGCACTCTTTTTCCGACAAGGCAAGTGCCCGGGCACTAATACCCCTGTCAGACGGGCAATTTAGAGGCCTTCAGGAGAAGCTGCTTTATAAACTTGGTGAGCCAGCGCACGCCGTAGGGCACGTGTGCACTCAATATCGCGAGCTGATTGACCGATTTTATAAAGCAGCTTAGTGAAAAGTACCCGTAGAACGCCGTCTGATCGGGGTATTCACATTCTGACCCCGCTTGTTCGTTAGCTCGCGCTTCTGTAATATCACACTTAGGCTTATCCTTTTCTTTACTGATGACCATGCATCTGTCAAAGGCTGGAGTGCACCCGCAATTGGGGCAGTGAACACCAAGATGTCCCGAAACAACCTGTGACACATTATACCGGTGTTCTCTTAACCGTTCATTAAGACAGCGTCCTATGTGCCATTTGCAACTGCGGCCTCAAGACATGAAGATATAATATTCAACTTCCACAACGCAAGTCACAAACAGGTTTGAGTGTTTCTAAGTGCAAACTCGTTTTTCTCTACATCAAAATTCACCTTTTTGCACGTCCGAGCACGTCTGTCCCGAGCAGTGAATACCAGATGAACGCCGACTCGACGTCCAATATGCTTCAGATTTTTAGAACATATTGTAGGTACGGTAGCACTGTAACATTTCTGTTTTTTCTGATGGCTTCTTCATCGCTCTCGATGCGCCTTCTCTTCACTAGAGTCTCTGGAACCACAGTTAGGAGGTGCCATGAGTAGCCTGCGGCCATGAGCCTTGTTGATACTTCACTTTTAAAGCTTTCCTTGACCAAGTGAAAGCAGGATTTATGTAGAGCATTCTAAAAACAAGCGTTGATGATTCCCCTTTTCACCAGCTTAGAATAGGCTGCTCAGAACCGTAGGAGGAATTTGTTGCCTCTAGGTTTATAAATCCAGCACACGTGGAAATGATGAAAGTACAGCCGGAAGTCTAGAAATTTTATAGAACTGTTTACCAGTAATTCGTAGGTGAGAACGAGTGGTTCCAGCCGTTCACTGAAAGTAGCCGGCAGAACAGAGATTTCGTGATCAAAACGTCCGGAGTCACAGTTTATAGATACTAAGAAGTCATCCACAAGCCTAAATATCATTTTTATCCCGGGGCCTTCAAGTTTCGTAGATAATAATCTGTCAAAGGGGGGGGGGGGGGGGGGGGAGGGGGGAACGCGAGGTAGATGTTGCTTAACACGGAACTTAAGCAGACAAAACAGAAATATCAGAGTACTACCGCTCCCACACATGGTGTTTCATAATCTAAATTAAATGGGACGTCGAGTCGGTGTTGATACGGTATCTCGGCTCCGAACAAGCCTTCTATGATGTGCAAAAAGGTGAATTTTGATGTAATATAAAAACAAGTGTGTACTAAGAAATACCAAAACCATTTTGTGAAATGAGTTTATGAAGTTGTGTTTTCTATCCCCCTGTCTTGTGACCGCAGATATATAAGGCAGACAGGCCGCTGTCTTAATGAGCTGGTAAGAGAGCTCCGGTATTATGCGTTACAGGTTGTTTCGGGGAATCTTTGTGCGCCCTGCCGCGACTGCGGATGCACTCCAGCCTTTGACAGATGCACGGTCATCAGTAAACAAAAGCATAAGATCACGCGTGAGATTATAAAAGTGCGCGCTGTCGGACAAATGGGATCAGAGTGTGTTAGTGCCCCGACACTTGCCTTGTCGGAAAAGGAGCGCACGTTTCTTCGTAGATCGGAGAACAACAGTGCGCGCAGATGACTGTGAGAACAGATGTCGTCCTTCTGAATGTCCTTTCCTTTCTTGACTTTTGGTTTGGGCCAATTTTGTCTTTATGCTCGTTGTCAGATCCATTAAAGCTCAGTTGTAAGTCAGAGTCGTATTGTCTTCCGTTTTCTACATTATCGGTGTGCCTGCGCTGTTTGTTACATGTTAAACAATAAGTGTAGGTAGGGGATAAAGACATAAAGTGTGAAGAACAGAAAAAAACATATATCCGACATCGGGAAAAATTTATGTTCTGTAAATTTTGAGGCTGTAAAAGCAAGCAGCACATAATGCGCCTATTAGGCAAGCATCAAATGGAATTTGAACCCAAACACTCGTAGAAAATCTGAATTGAGCATAAGTGTGCATGATTATGATGTTTAATTGCAATTAAAGATAGAACCGCTTCAATGCAATGAATAACCATGTCACGCCTTCCTCACCCCAGCCTCCAAATACATAACAAACAGCTCTACTGAATCTGTTCTGCAGGAAGAGATGGCGTGCTTAGGAATAACAATGACAACGACAGCGGTAATGGAAATTACCTTCACGTCTAACAAACGATCGAACGACTCGAGCAAGTCACCTCTCACGTGCACAACGGGTGTTTCTTTCATGCTCTTTATTCCGCAGGAGCCAGGGCATCACTATATTGCCTGGAAGGAAGCCTGTCCGCTTTCTGGCTTGCGGTAGCTGCCTTTTCTTTTCATTCAGGGCGAAGCCCTTCGTCGGTACCGCTTTTGTAAGCTTTGTTTTTGCTTTATTTCTCTTTTACCTAGAATTCGCACTAGCATGCGCAGTTCTTTGTCCTGCCATCGATCAACCGTGATGACAGCAAATATGCTATCAGCGCGAGAACGATATACCTATGTAGTGCAGTTATTTAAGCCAAAAAAGATTTTTTTTTTTCAGGCAATTTAGGATTATGAAGGCCCCGGAAAGCCTAAGTATATTAACAATACTTCATCATTTTTGTCCTGGGGGAGAAGGACAACACAACAAGAAGTCTCAACTTGACAGTCGAATTTCGGAGATGTTTGTCCACAGCCCATACTGGTGTCGTTTGCCGAGGCTCCCCATTTAAGACAATAGCAATGGTCCCAAGCGTAAAGACACATTTGCTTTCTCGTGACCAAGCGGCCGAAGAACAAAACCAAGCCTGTGTAATTGACAATGGGCCTTTGGAGTAGCGAGCTCTACCATCGTTCGCCAACACCGAACAGAAAACAGAATGTCTGTGGAGTTGGGCACGACAGAAACATAAAACCCTACCACGGCCGTTACGGTGTATAGTCTTTGGGGGTCATTACTCTCTTTCGAGCGCCGGCTTCTGTCACCGCGAGCTGACTTTGGGCTACCATTAGCACATCTGAATGGGTAAGGCAACACATACCGACTTCGAGAACCTTTTGTTGCCATTTCCAAGAATTCAATCAAAGAGTTTGGAAGAAAGGGAGGAGCTAGCGTCATTGTGAACTATCAAGGCACCGTGTGTTGGCGTCTTAGGCCTGCCCCCGAAAAAAGCTTCGTCCCAACGAGTTTCATGATATCATCATAGAACAGAAACAAGCTGAAGATCTAGAAAGGAACAAGCGCACCGACATCCGGCAAAATACTTTCCCGTTTGCTTGCTGATCGTTCTCTGCGGTCCGACTATGTGGCAGCAGTGCACACTTCGTCCTCCAAGAAACTGTTTGAAGACGACGTGAGTGTATTATCGAAGGGCTGCATTTCGCTGTAGCACCAAGAAGAGTTCTGAAACGGGATATCAATGTTGAGGTTGAAGAGAGGTTGTGTCACATTAAAGATGTGTCTGGTGTCTATTTGACGCAGAGCCGCATTGTTAGCACCCTGTAAAACCCCAGAAACACTCGTACGAACCTGAGTAGTGGTAAAAGCGCGGCGTTGAGTGTTCTGAAATCGATCATATTCGTCATGATCATATTCGCTGATAAAGGTAAATGTACTGTTTTGTTAGACCAGAAACATTATTATGCGAAAGTGTACAAGATATAAATGACTGTTTGCACTTTGTCACTTTGAGCTGTGATCCACGGCAAAGTCAGAAAGGCAGCTTGTTGATTGCGGTCGTTAAAGACTAAAGCGAACATATTCCGAGCGGGTCTCGAAACGTCGGGCTTACGTGTTTTTAATAAAACTTTGGTTAGAGTCCGCAAAAACTATGTCAATTTCTCCCTAACCAGACAGACCTCTGTCGAAAATGTACAGGTTTAAGACTAAAAGATGCCTCAATCGAACGCTGTACCACCGTTTTTGGTTTCGTTGGACGGGCGTATTTTTAAGATTTACGGGTTACCTAAGATTCACAAAGAAGACTGTCCTCTGCGCTCTACCTTTTCATTCGTCGGATCGCCAACGTACAACTTGTCAACGTTTCTGGTGGAACTGTTAAGACCACTTTCGAATGGGAACTTGCTGTCAGTCATCAAGTCACAGGGACTGGCAGCAAACGTTTGGGCACAGCTGTTGGGGGATGACGATGTGACGGTGACGGCGTCATTTAATGTGGCCGTGTTATTTAGGAATGTTACTTTCGGCCTGGGTATTGACGTTGTGGAAAAGTGTTTGCATGGGGATTGCGCATTGGAAAGATGCACTTCTTTGGTGGTAGAGGATATTGTGATCTTGTTGCGATTTTGTTTGAAGCAGTCATACTTCACTTTTTCAACGTCGTTTACCAAACGATTTAAAGAAACCCGGTTTCGTAACTGTTTTAAGTTGGTCATGGCACACGTAGAAACATCCGTGATTAGTTTCTGGTCCTCCCCTTGAAAATGTACTGCCGCTATGTGGATGCCACTTTTGTAAGTTTAAAAACCTGCACGCCTTTCACCTTGCACTTAACAGTGTTCACGCAGCCATGCAGTTCACATGTGAAACTGAGAGAGACAGTTTTCTTGCTTTCTTCGATGTGCTCGTCTACTGGGGCAGAAATGCCGCCATAGAGACAACAGTGTACAGAGGGCCCTGTGGGACTGGTAATTTTTTAAGCATTTACTCACCCTCAGACAGAACATAAGAGCGGGCCGTAGTGCGAACCTTTTTGTCGCGATGTGATAAACTGTCGTCTATGATCCCCTGTGATCACATGTATTAGTGAAGGTTGTCATCGCCGTGAAATACCGTAGTTACCCTAAGGCCTTTAAGCATGATCCAAACAAACGCGTTTTTCTGCGCGCGTAGGCCGTGCGGCTCCAGGATATTGGCTATTTCGTGGCGTTTCTGCTGTTTCCAGGGCGCTTTCTGAGTCACCCTCATGCGCATTGGTTAGGACGGTGCGGTTTCGGGCCAGCAGAGAATATCTGCGCCAGACGGCGAAGAAACGCGCAGCCGGAACTAGTGCCCTCCACCGACTGGCCGGGAGCAGGAGCGCCTTACTACGTCACAGCGCACTTTCGTGACGTCACAGCGCGACGTCACGAAATACGCAATTTCCGAAAGCCCCACAGCCTACGCGCGCACAAAAACGCGTTGTTTTGAATGGCGCTGTATGCAGGTTACCCGGAAGTGCATGCAGGTTGTAAAACTAGCAAGGGGGAAAGAGACGAAACTGTGGGCGTCATTCCGTACCTCCAGGCTGTATCAGTCGTGATTAGAAGAGCTTCACGTTCGTTGCGCATTATAACAGCGTTTTAACCGTGGCATACATTGTTTAATTCGTTTGCTAAGCGTAAAGACCGCACCCCATCGGATTCCCAAAGTGTGGTTTTGTAGAAAGTGAGCTGTGGCGAATCAAACGCCACTTACATTGGGGAGATGATGAGGCGACGGAACACCCGTCTCAAAGTACACCAAAGAGACGTCGCCAACTCATGACACTCCACACGGGCGAGCTTCTTGACCTTTGCTGGACGACGGTTCATTCTTTTGATTTAAACAATGCGGCGACCATGGCATGAGAACAGAGACAGGGGCCGCGAAAGTTCATGAAGTCGTGGTATATCTGCCATGACTCCACTGCGTACAATTTTAACCGCAGGCTCTTGCCGCACATGTACGGAGATAGTCTGGAGGGGTAGACTGGTTGACCCTTCTTCGCCGTAGCCACCAGTGTATAGTGCAGACTTCACCCATATAGGGGACGAAATGTGTGCGTGTTTTCCTTGTTTGTTTTGTTATGTTATGCAGGAGGAAGACGTTTTGAAATATGGCTTTCCCCGGCGTTTGGAATATATTTGCAATTCTGGCATGTCCGTTTTGACAATATCGATAGATTAGTCTCTTCGCAGCGCAGAGAAAAATGTGCGATTTTTATATTGTCTTTCACTTATTTGCTGCCTGTTTTTATCGTCGTACATTAAAATCGCCGATGCGACGGAATATCGGCTAAGGCTAAATAAGTATTCGAAACATATTTCGATAAAATGTTTGAGCTTTATTTTGTAGACCTTATTGTACCACGCATTATGGCAAAAAAGATTTTAGGGAAACGTTTCGTCACATAGTAGCCCATGCACATATTTTCCGTTGCAATCTCGAAACGTCAAGCTTCTCATGAAGATTTAGAAGAAAATTATGATTTTTTTTTGTAATTGAACTCGGTGCTGTGTTCAGAACTCTTTCGCTCATGACTAGGGTTTCGTGTTTTCGTTAAATAAAAAAAAATAAAAAAGATTAATAGTAGTAGAAAACTAAAATCAAAAACAACTTCGAGCTGACCTTGAACAAGAACAAACCCAGGTTCATGGGAAGAAATCCTGTATATAGAGCTTTATTTCGACTTGAACTGAAACAAAGCCCGTATTAAATTGACCGCAAGGCTGATTCTTGTTTCGGTAGCACAACCCTTAACTCGTTTCTTTCTTGTTTCGACACCAGGTTCACGCACATGTTTCCTTAGATCTTAGGTAATCCAACATTCGAGTTTTTTTTTTTTTTTTTTTTTCTTTTTTGCACCTGAATTTCCGATAAACGCCGATTTTGTTTTCGGATGCCAAAACTTGACACTGAAAAACGCCAAATCTAAGGGGTAAAATAAATACCCTAAATGTCACCCCCGAATCCGAATAAATATAAACCCCGAAAACACAGAATGCTACTTATAACGCATGGCCTGTGTTTTTCCTTCTTTTATGTAACCATCGCGAACCAGCCTCGTCAACCTCCGCAGCGCCATCTAGCTAGAGCTTGCACTGCTTCGAGCACGTCTCCACCCGTTGCTGGTGCCTAGCTCATACGTCTTAAATAAGCTTTCGCGTTCTCGCTGTTTGTTTGTTCTTTAATCCGGGGAAAGTGTTTTGGGGGTTTACTCTTTCCCTGCATAATCTGTGTTCTTCAATAAGAACGTTTGGTGTTCGACAAAACATTGGGGTTTATCAGAAAAGATGTTAAAGAAAATAAGACAAGAGCGGGGGATTTGCCAACGTCATATGAACAGTCGCGTGACCCGAATACTTGAAGGCAACCTCCGCGCGGATGAGAAAAATTATCGAGATAAAATGCAGGGTTCGAGAGCAAGAACAAGCCTCGTGGACAGAACATGAAGAGGGAGGGGGGGGGGGGGGGGTTGTGTATACTCAAAATAAAACTAGATAAATATTTTCTGCCCCAAAAGCTGGGATTTTTCTTATTCAAGGACACCTCCAATTCGAATTTTTTGGTTTTTCTCGGTTTTTGCACAACCGACTGGGAGTTTAATATCCGTGGTTTATTGGTATTTAGAAAAAACAAAAAAACAACAACATAATCTATAGAGCTAAGTTGGCGCAGAGTTAGATCAGGGCTCCGTTATCCACCGCTTCGAAGAGGAAATGATCGAAATCAAATCTTGGATTACGAAACTTCCTGTGTCTCAGGAGTGTCGTAATCCAAGCGGACCTCAATCTGTAAATAGCAGACCTCCATCTATAAATAGCAAGACAGTCATCTTCTATTTATCGATGGGTCTTAACACACATCCAACACGCAGTGAGATGTGGAGTGGGGTTTAATGGGTAAATAAATATTCTGACAGTCCTTCTGTCTAAACCCCTCCTCCCTTTTCTTCAAATGGGGCGCCCCCTCAGAGCCTCTCCTGGATCAGCCCCTGCCTTATGATGAACCGCAACGGACGTTACAAGCCACCCAGCCAATCCGGAGCAGGGAACGCGTCACGTGACTGCAGTCCCTGCGCGTCGCTACGTGCACCTCTCCGGAAGGTCACACGATACTCGTGTAAAACTGAACTGGCTCCGATGGCTTGTAATTTCTACTGTGGTGCATCGTAATACATGGTCAGAAAGAACGAAGGTGGCGACGTACTCAGCCGCCGCACTGGACAGTAATTTTTCTAAAGGTCAGATAAAGATCGGACTCACGCAGCTCTTAGATTTGGGGGTTCTAAGAAGCATTGTCACAGAGTCTGTCATCAACTAAAACAATACGTATTCAACAAGAGATGAGTAAGCAATCCAAAGCGAAGACAGCACCGCCTTCTTGTTAGAAGTTCTCGGTCGCTCAGCTTAACAAGCGTAAAGCTAAGATTCGGAAAAAAGAAGACAAACCAAAAAAAAAAGACAAAGAAATACACCGTCTCTGAACACAGCTAAAACTCCTATCAACAACAAAACATCAAAACCCTTCTATAGGCACAGGCTCTTCAGTCAACACCGGAAATACCTGTCACGAGGTCAGTCCTTCAAAGTTTTACCGACAAGGCAACACAAGTGACGGCCTCCTCCATCACCCTTCAAAATCCACAAGGTCAAAGAGCAGACCTCGAGCAAATGTATTGACCTCGTGCTAGATTTCTCGGCGTTGACTGAGGGCCCTCTACCTCGGAAAGGGTTTCGCTGTTGAATAAAGTCTTGGCCGTGTTCAGAGAGGTTGTGTGCATGTGCCCTTTTTCACGTGTATTTTATTCCTTCCGCGTTTCAGCTTTAGCCATGTTAAGTATTTTCTCACTCGCTCCCAGCTCACTCTTCTTCCAGGCACTGAGACTTACGCCCGCGAAGTACCCTCAGGAGTCTCATGTTTTGGAAGACGGTCGGGGCCGAGATGTGACGATCGACGCGGTTTAAGTGATTTCAACGCAGATATATTTTAATGCGAGCTAATTTATATTGACACGAATGTTCTTGAAACATCAAAGTCACTAAATCCGGTGTGACCCTGAGTGGCGCCAACGAAATGGCGGAGGCTTATGCAGTTCTGAAGTTACTAGGGTGTTCAAAGTATCAAGGGCGAAAGTGGAAGTTCCAATGCGGTCAGAAAAGAGACTCACCAAGACGTGATGCAAGAGAATTGAAGTGTGGCCGCCGCTGAAATCCCTCGTTTGCTGCAAAAAACGAAAAACAACGCACACATGAGTGTCTTGTTTCTTGGTGTAGTTTAAGTGAACGTGTAGGCTAAGCGAAAACCCGAGGTAAAACTATTTTCCCCACCGCTGTCTAAACCATATTTGGCTCGATGGTTGAAGGAACTTACTTTGGAAAGATAGGCAATTCTTTAACTATAGCGTCTGCACTTTCCCTCTCTCTCTCTCTATCACAAGCAGATCGATTTCATAGAGATCGGCACGACAAAACAGCTACAGGAATCTTGTTATTGCTCCGGCTCTAAGCTTTGTGAAATCTGCGCATATTTGTGCTACTCATTTAACATATTTTTTTTAATAGAGGAAGGTTATTAGTCACTCTTTTTTGAGAACACGGATAAATAAGTACAATACAGTCCTCAATTGATTTTATGAAGCCCATTAATATAAATATTCCGCTATATAGAAAATATTTTCAGAGACAAACTGGTTAAATATGTGGATTTTTGTCTCGTTATCATTAACAACTCGATTTATGAACGATTTATTGGGGGAACGGAGGTTTCCATATTAATGAGACGTGACTGTAAAAGTATTTGATCAACCATTCTTCAGTTTTAACAAAACAAAATATACAACTTTAATGTGTGGTCTCATCGAGACGCCACTCAGTGAGGTAATTTTTCCTTTCATTTCTGTACAATAATACCATTTACGATATTGGTATCCGCCAATATATTGACAGTTTCATGTCTGTGCGAGAAAAAACGCCCTATTGAAATAAAATGAAAATGATGAATGAAGTTCATTCCAAAATTTCAAACAGTAAATTAATTCCTTCACATCACGACACAATACCCTACGAGTTATTAATATTATGGTTCGTTTAGTTCATTACATAGTGAAGCAAATATACACCTATACGACCCATATACCAAAATACCATATGAAACACCCATATATAAAAATAAACTAAAATTAATTAATTTTATTAGTGATATTTGAATTTTAGGAACTTCAAGAACTTTTTTATGAGTGTTACGTACGTATTCTGCACATAAAACAGAACGCAATAGCCGTCTGTCGTGCTCCTAATTGAATTCTAAGGATATCGCTACTTGAAAAAATGTTTAAAGACAACAAAAATAAAACAATGTGACTTGTGCGTCCTCTGACAGGCAAAACACGGTGCATAGCCATGATTAAACATAAAATTTATCTATGTGTTCTCCACTGAGAAACAGATGTGATACGTTATATGGTGTTTTGATATGGCATTACGGGGTATTATGGGGTAGGGGTCGAATGAATCATATGCCGTAGTTATTTCAAGAGTGTCACGATTAATAAAATATCTATATTGTAAAGGCAACTAAGAAAACCTTAAATGAAAACGCGCTTGGACTCCCACCGAACCCCCAGAGAACGGAGAATTTGTCACCGTTTAAGTTTGAAATTAAATAAGGCCTCACAAAAGCCTTGCCCGTAGCTTGGCGGAGAAGCTTCCCACTAAATTTAGCAGGTTCTTTTTTGACGTTGCACTTGTCTGTGGAGTTACATCCTCTTTCAAAATTATCATCCAAGTAAAAAATAAGTATAAGTTAAAATTGAGTGTCATTCAGGTATTATGAAAACATCAAACAGTCGTCACTCACATCAGCAAACAGGAAAACCTACAATCTAGTTTCAATCTTCAGCCACGCAAGTTTGTGGATAAAACATTATTGTCCTTGTTGTGTTGCGCTTTTTAACCTTTTAAATCAGTATGAACCAACTCGCCCAAACACAAGTTTTAATTCAATATAATGCAAAAATACTCCAGGCTTTGCCTCATCACCTAAAGCTTGGGAACGTCGCTGTACCGGAATGAAATCTACAAACACACGCTTCAGTTTCACAAACCCTTACCTTAGACGATAGGTAAAACAGAATGTCATTATGACTTGTTTGGAGCAGCGAGGAAACCCCGAAATCTGTTAAAAATTAAATCCCCGAGCGCGCTTGGAGTCAGCGCATATCATCGCCGCCACGTTTCTGCTGAATGATGACATTGCTTCGGTAACTGTCCTTCACGACGCGTTGTCCCGCTTTGGGGCTATTTATTCCCACAAGGCGGAGCTACGTTTAATGAAATTGCAATAAAGAGCCTAGATTATAGAGAGGGCCACCTCCATCATAAGGAGAGTTCGCAATGTAATGGCGGACGACAACTGCGGAGATTGGTCGCAAGTGCGGGTGAACATAATAGTCGCGTGGCCAGGAGGAAAGAAAGCGGAAAGGAAGAGACGCTTGTAGACGACGTTACCTCTTCGGAGCACGTGCTGCAAACGCGGGTTATAAAACACGTGACACCGAACAGACAGTTGAACACTTTCAGTATAACTCGCTCTCTACATTGCATTGCATTAGGTGAATCACTTTTGAAGTGTCTGTGCATGATTGTTGTTTTACATCTGGTATGCATTACCACTCCAGTAACTCACCTGTAAAGGGTCGGTACAGCATCAATAAATAATGATATTAATATTTCAACTTCTAGTAGAAGGGGGGACCGATTGTGCTTTGGCCATTTGAAGGGCCCGTATAAATCGGTTTCTTCAACGTGCCGGATTTAATTAGACTGGAGTTTTTAAAGGATAAAAATACGGATAAGGCTTATTGCGGGGTACAAACACAAATATAAAGTCACTGGCCCGCTTAAGCGCAGAACACGTGCGTGCGGGACCCGGCAGTACGCTCCCAGGTTTTGTTAATACATGTAACGTAACAGAAATACACATGAACACATATATAGGAATAATTTACAGTGTTAATAATTTGCACAATCTATAATGGTAAGGAAGCGGTATACGTTACACAAAATCTCTGACATCCGACTACATAAAAAAATGCAGTGCAATGAAGTACTGAAATGTAAAAAAAAGGGACATGCTCTGAAGAGGGGCAGCATTCTGCATTATTTAATTGGTCTTTACAAGCTACCCAACATGCAGTGTATGTTTTTTCTTATTAGATCCATTTGACGGAAAGGCAGAACTTTTTCGTGATTTTCTTTATTGAATTTTCAGATAATAGATTACGGATAGCTTAAGTTTTACGATAGGTTACAAAAATCTTATTTACAGCTAACATTTATCGTCTATTTTTGGAATGGCAAACTTCCTGAGTATCTAAGTGAAATAATTCTTAAGCATCCAAGTATAATGCCTTGTTGAGAAAAGAATATATATGAAATCATTTTCAAACAATAATTTTTGTAGCTTCCTCATTCTCTTCTTTTTTTATATATTCATGTCATCAATCGTACGTAGATATATTTTATGTTGTTTTTGTGTGTTTTTTTATTTGGCGTTTTTGATATTTATGTGTAGGCCAGAGAGCCCAACCGACAAGACTATCGAATCAGGCTGAGTAAAAAAATGGATTAGTGGCGGTAAAGTGAAAGGGTACGAAACATAAAATATACATACGAGGCAGGTTATGTGACAGACACTGATGCCAGGAGCGAAAATTGAAAGGTGTTCTCCTGGGGTATATTAAGCTTCCCAAACTAACTACATGTTATATTAGTGAAAAGACGGTGAGAGTGCAGGCGAGCTGGTGGTAGCTAATCATGTCGTATTACACCTGAGACTGCGGTGGAAGAAATCTGAAGAACTTTCAGTAGAAGGAACAGACACAAAGCTGAGTTTGAGACGTTCTCTGTGTCTGTTCCTTCTACTGAAAGTTCTTCAGATTTCTTCCACCGCAGTCTCAGGTGTAATACGACATGATTACATGTTATATATACCGATGCTTTACTCAGCTCAGCGTGCAATTTAGTATCAGCCAATATGCGATACCCAAACAAAAAGGGTCCCGTGATTGCGATGCCAGGACCAGCATTCAAATTTCCTGAGCTTTCAGTGGTTTGACGTTACATGCTAGAAAATTCGCAGGTCGAACGAGAAGCCTAAAACACAAAGTACGTGCGAATTTCTTTCGGGCTTCTGAGAGATGGCTGGAGTAAGCATCTACGTCATCGATATTACACCATTAAAATTCTTGCCAAGCAGGTCCGTCAAGTTCTATTGACCAAAAGAGTAAATAAGTTACAGCATTCGCCTTAACTTGATTAGTGCTGCCAGTAGAGTATTTTGTCTCAATATGAGGTAAAGTTAAAAAATAAATTTTAATAACTCTGAAAAAATATCATTTCTATCGTTTATTTTAGCTACAAGTTCAGCTGCGTAGATTAGTGTTGAAGCAAATTCCAGACAAAATACCGTTCATCAAAAATTTTCTGGAGCGACCTTTGAAGTCTCGCAGTAGGTGCAGAGGACTAATGTCATCTAAAAACTGAGAGCAAGCATCAGTGCTGATTGCAGTGGAACATGCCAAATGTATAGCTGTGCGAAGTGAGATTGTCGTTTCCTGTCATAAATAGAAAACTTAACTATAAGAAGTATTCACTGGGCGCCATATTTGTGGGTGATGTTTAGAGTGCATGATCTGACCGAGCCCACATTAATAAGCTGCTAAGACCGGCAATCTTGAGGGTGTGAAATGCACATTGCAAAAGAATTGTGGAAGCTCGCCATTAGCACGCGCTCAGCAGTCGTGCACACAGCTATGGCCGCCAGTGAATACTTCCTATACCTTGTCGACTATTAAGCCGAGACTGCAGCCAAAGCTGCAAAGCGCGAGCCAGTGCGCGCTCCTGGCTTTAAGACGTGCATTTCTAGCGCGAGTGCTCGTTTTGCGGAAGAATTCTTCAGAGCAGCGATCTCGAGCTATCGTGCTTGCCTCAGCCCGAGACCGCAGCTTTCATGCTGCGGTCTTAGCTTAAGGGTGAACTGAGTGTAGCATGTAAACACTCAGAGTCCTGTCGCAATGCTCACACATATCCGTATCCTCCCTAGTATTACAAACGTAGTCCCATGCAGAATGAGAACGCAAGACCGTCTCTTCCGAATGCTCGGCGTTCAGCAAGGGCTCCGTGTCTTCCGCCGTCTTTTGGCTGCGCGCGCACGCTCGAGGTGCATGAGACGCCTAAGTAATGCCAAATGCACTGTGTATGATATACGGCGTGTAAGTGTGTCTGCTCCTTGCGCCCCTCGTGCATTTGCTCAACCCCTCTCTCCCCCCCCCCCCCCCCCCAAAGCGCGCACGTGCTGTTGTTTACCCCCGACCTCAACCACTGACGGTTCGTGCTTGGCTGCCTAGCCATTGCACATTCCCTGCGCCTTCTCTATGTTGTCCTTTGATTGGCGGGCTCCTCCTTGCGTTCCGGTGCGCCAAAGACTCATTTTGGAACACTTGCTCGACGTATAGAAGCCTATCGGCAGCTGCGCATGGGTCCCGCCATAACCGACCTACAATTTTAAAGTGGTAGCTTTATAGGCCCAACCAGACTCAGTCTCGTTATCAAGGTCCTGGAACTCCAGTGACTGTAATGAAGCGTAAGCTCGTAAGCGCCGGTCGCGTAGGTGCCGTTTGTGTAAGCAGGTCGAGTAAGTCATGCAAGCCGGTAGAGACCCACGTCGTCCTCGACATCATCCTAGACACCCTCCTTCAGGCCGTCCTAGAGGTCGTCCTAGACATTGTTCTTGAGATCGTCATCTGGACGTCGTCCTCAACGTTATGCTAGACGCCGTCCTTGGCGTCGCCTTTGACGTCGTCCTAGACATCGTCCTTGAAGTCGTTTTAAAAATCTTCCTCGACGTCGTTCTTGACGCCGTTCTTAACGTTGAACTAGATGCCGTCCTTGAAGTCGTCCTAGACGTCGTCCTACAGGACGTACTTGAGGTCTCCCTAGAGGTCGCCCTAGACGTCGTTCTAAATGTCTTCCTCTAAAAGTCAAGCACGGCGTCTAGGACGACGACGTCCTCTGGGACGTCGTCATCGACGCTCTCCTCGAAGTCGTCCTTCAGGTCGTCCAAGAGGTTGTCCTCGACGTCGTCCTAGATTCCATCCTTATCGTCGTGCTTGACGTTGTCCTTGACGTCATCAGAGACGTTGTCTGGAGGTCGTCCTAGAGGTCGTCCTAGATGCTGTCTTTGAAACCGTCCTTGACGTCATCCTCTATGAGGTCATCCTCGACGTCGCCACAGACGTCGTCTTTGAGGATGTCCTAGAGGTTGTCCTAGACGTCGTGCTGGACGTAGTACTCTCGGACGTCATCGTAGACGCCGTTCTTGACGTCGTTCTTTAGGTTGCCCTCAGTGTTGTTTTACACGCTGTCGTTGACGTCGGCTTTCAAGTCGTCCTAGACGTCGTTCTTAACTTCGTCCAACTGGACGTCGCCTAGACCATGTCTTAGACGTCGTGCTAGAGGTCATCCTAGAGGTGGTCCTAGACGTCGTTCCCTAGGACGTTGTCTTAGACGTCGTCTAGAGGTCGTCCTAGACGCCGTTCAAGACGGCGTCCTTGGCGTCACCCTCAATTTGTATACGGCATATTACAACCATTTCATCAGCACACCATTTCCTTTCCTAATTGTTTTCACAAACGATGATTTTGTAAAGCTACCACATGCCATCGCGTTCGGTAGATGAACAAAGCTGCAACCATTTCTGTTTCCTCTTGTTACATTTACTTCAATTCATCATGACCACAGCAGGGCAGGTTGTTGCCATTTTAGATACTACTGTGTTCTACTCCCCAGAATTGACGTTTTTGGAACCTCGTCAACGCCCGCTTCACTGGCTCGGCATCTGGGTAAGACAAGAGAAGGCCAGCAACGGCGGCTGCATTCTGGCGCGTGTGCAAAGACACGGCACGCGAACGCTGCGACGCGATCGACCCGATAAAGCTCTCTTGACCCGTGCCCGAGCAGCCTGAGCCGACAGCGTCTCCGCCGTCCAGACCGCGCAACTGAGAAAAAAAGAAACACCCAAAACCGAATCAAAGTTGCTCGTTCGTCCGGACGCGCGGTTTTTCCCCTGGGAGCTCTTGCTCTGACCTTCATGTATGCTGGCTTGAACACCTGGCACCTCTCCGCTTCAGCATCTTCATAAAACTGTTACTGCCGCCGTTGAGGCACGAAACTAGGGTAAGTGATGAAGAAGTGTCTAAGCAATGCTCGTAAAGCAGGTGCCAAGTTCTACCTGACGTGGCGTACCTTTTTGTTTTCACAGCAAAATTAAACTACGCATCACCGAACACTCACTCTCCACTAAGAGTAGCGCCAGTGGTCAAAACCAGATGTCAAAGTTTCAGCACTAACCGGTATCTTATTCAAAATTTAGTGATTGTCTGAAAATATCAGTGGGAAAATGTGGCCCATTTTCTCCCGTTTTTGGTTACTGGTGCAACAGAGCTCCATGAAATCAAGAGGTACGTCGTCTGCCATTGTCCCAATAATATTTTAGTAGATTACTTTTAACTTTTGAATAGAAAAATTGTTAGTGTTGTAACTTTGCCATCTAATTTGGCCGAGCAGGACATTTCTTTTATTATCGGCCCTGCTAAAGTACTAGGCATTTCAGGATATTGGATTTAGGATATGAACTATTTTTTTAAGATCTGCTTACGGTACGCATATGTAAGTGACACACTTGTCAAATAAAGCATGACATTTAGATTCCCTAAAATTTGCCACATAAAATTGAAAGGCGCAAGAGGAGAGACCACAGAAGATTTGAAGTCGAATGCCAAGCGCCACCTCATGAATTTTTGTAGAGAGATATATATTTGCTCGAACCAATAGATTTGTAGATGTCAACGTCACCAGCCACTGAAAGTTAATATCTAATCGCCATCGCCATAGGTTCCCTCGACTTATGTTTATGCAAACGGCTGTTTTTCGACATCACATATTGTGGGCCTCAGGCATCCTCAAGTTGTCTATGGAAGTTTCTAAAGCGAGAAGTTTGAATCTTTGTATTTAAATACACTAATTGAATTACACTGGTTATTTTAAGCAAATCATTAAGGCACTTGAAAGACTACAGCCGTAGACTGAACACGGTATATAGTTGTTTTTATTCATAAATTAACCGATCAAGCGAGCGTTTCTGTCGTCAAAACGATTAAGAACGCCAAACATACGTAGGTGTGATATGAGCAAAGAAATCACCTGGTGTTGATTTGCCGTGATCCACGAGTTGACCACGAGTTTCCCCATATTACTAAAACCAATCGGTTTTCTTTTTTTTTTTATGACTTTATGAATGAAAAGGACGATGCCTTCAGGAAACGAACATAGTTGTTTTTGTCACCTTTCTTTGTGTCTTATTGAATTCTCGTGCTATCTTAGAGTCATCTATACGAATACCGATTCTCACGGTGCTCAAGCTCCGACTGACTCGGCACACCCGCCAGTCACCCAGTTTGCAGTAATTTTTTTGTTCCCCACAATACTCAATAATATGTGTCAGCGCTAACGTTTATTCAACATGCATCATTTTGCATCATCACAGCTATCCAGTAGTCCGAAGATGAAAATGGTCAAAACGTAATACACAATTATTCGCAGAAGTTGGGCATGTAATGATGTAATGCAAATAACCCGAGGAAGTAAAAATGCGGTGAAACGCGACGAATAACACCAATACAACGGACACAAAAAGGCGAGGAGGGGAGATCAAGGCGGCGAGTTAAAGCAACCACAGGGCGGCCGTATCAGGTGATTCCAAGATGGCAGTGCACATGCGGCGTGGGTGAAAAGGTCTAGTATGGCATCAGTATTGTTTATTTCAGTTCAGGAGAGTCGCGGCACCGCAGAATGGCAAGTGGCTAATACCATGACAGCCTGCAGAGACTGATGACGGAATGACATGGTGTGCTTATGAGAGACAGGTCCGGATGATAGTTAAATAAAGTTTGTGGGCGAGGGTGAGGGAATAATTGTGCGGGCGATGACGGCGCAGTGTTGCGGGGGCAGCTCTTCAGGTCGGTGCAAGTTGCCTACAAAGATAACCGCGAGTCAAATAAGTGTGACCAATCCGCAGGCGACACAAGATCAAGTGCCTAAGCATGGTGTAATGAAAAGCAGCTCGTATTAGGTCTTCCAGTTCCATTCAGCTTGCCAGTGGGGCCATATACATTACCCGAGAAAGGTGCGGTAGTCCTTTCAGACGTATAGCGCTACTGCACAGGTGCTCAAAGATGCTCTCTATGTTACTGGGTTGGGCAGTATCGCGATACAAATGTGTCGCGACAGTGTTTTAGAAATACATTATTTCTTTATATTTCTGCATCGCGCTACAATCTTTCAACTCTATTTGTATTTGTGTATCGAAATACTATTTCGGATGTATTCCCAATATCACGATACTAGTAAAGCCAAAATAGTTTCTTACAATTAAAACATAATTGTTAACCTTTCCAAACAGGGTAAAAACCAAGTTTTGTCGGGGAAGTTTTGTGTCTCTGACCACACACGACTCCCCTTTTTTATTGTGCAAAAGTTAACAAATGTTTTCTAACACTTTGGGTGGTCAAATATTGTACGCGATTCTAAAAGATGAAGGCTCTTTCGGAGCGCCCAACTAACAAATAAAAAGATACGGGTTCCTTGAACTCGATTCAACTGTGACGTTATAAGGTCACTGCTGAAAGAGGCATCCTAATGAGACATAATTACATCGACCTCTAGAGGTTCTTTGGAAGGACACAAAACTGATTTAGATGGCCCCGGGGTTTTTGTCTCATAAAGACAAGAGATGCCGAAATAAAACAGCGCTCGAGCGATGTTGAAATAATCACTTGCTTCCCTTACTACTTCCCAAAATACAAGATGGATGATTTTGTGGTAAATTTTGTTCGCGCTTAATTCAGGCTCCGACATATAGTGAGAACGCGCTTGCTGGTTAAACAACAGAATCTCGTGTTTTGGAGCATGCTTCTTTTTGTTCTTCGTATCCTCTAATCAATAGGTGCACCAGTATTTGTATTTAAACCTCACCAAAATGCATTCCTCTACTTGTATTTCGAAATAGTTTTTTTTTTAGTTTTCAAATCGCTTTCTGATACGCATCCTGATACATTTTATAAATGTATTTTAGTATCCGTATTTTCGCTGTTTTTGCAACGTACTTCCAAATACTTCTGAGAGCATTTCTTCCCAAACCTGCTTTGTTACTTGGGATTATACCTGTAGAAGCTTACCTTAGATAAATGAAAATGATTTTTTTTTGTTTGTTTGTACAGATATATAAAAATAATATATTTCGCGAAGCAAAGGACTAGGGCCTTCCTTCGCAAAATTGTCAAATAGCGTTGTTTGCTCATTGTGGCGTTTACTTAGAAAACGAGTCGAGAAGATCAAAAGGAATATGACTGTCCTAACCAGCTAGAAACACATTTTTTTAATGTTCAGTGTTCCTTTAAGTCATATCAAATCAAATAGGTTATTTTCCCATCCAACGAAAAGGGGGGGGGGGGGAGGCCGAAGAAATAGGCTGAATTGGGTTGAATGTTATTCTCCTGATTTTGCCAAACTAAACGACCACAGTAACTTACCATGTAAACTGATCAATTTACTCAAACTAGGCTTAGCTAATAAAAGGTATTTTTGTGGTATTTTCGGCTAAGATGATTTCAACATTCGCTGAGATGATTCGATTTTCATCTGTTACGGGTCAGCTTGCCGAACTGATTCGCAAATCTCGTTACGCCCACATCTTTTTTTTTTAAATACAAATGCGTGCCCTGACGACACCTAAATAAATAATTCCATCTACATCGCGTGATTAACCACAAAAGGCATGTTATACATTGTGGCCAAATAAGCAACAACAGCTATAAAAAAAAACTACCTTTCGATGCTCATGTCATATATGCAACACATATCAAACTCACAAAAAGGACCCTGCAGCAAAGACAAGCAAAATCTTTAAACAAAAGCATCGGTCGCTAACTTCCCGCCGGACCGTATATCCCAGCTGACATAGCACTGGTCCTAAACGAGAAGCTCTCCCCACCACAATAGCCTTGTTTCGCTTGAACGGTAATCCCTCGCATGTGTCCAAAGGAACAAAAACGACACGCTTTATTTTGTTTCTACGCGGGATGAGCCGTAAATAAATATTGGCTTATCGTTATTGGCCGTACCGTTGTCGGATTAGTGTCAATCGAGTCGAGAAGGACAAGATATCTAGAAAACGCTAGCAGTAATCCAGCTTTGTGGGACCGTTAACATTCTTCGACCGTTTTACGACTGATCGCCCCGGTGCTGCTTTACGACATGCTGTCCACGGCCAACAGAAAGATTGTGACACAACAGGCTCCATGCATTTTTTGTTTTGTCGTAATTATTTTTTGTTTGTTAGAATTCCATCGTCTGCTTTCACGACGAACTATATTTTACCACATTATTTCCCTAAAGCTTTTTTATGAGGCTCATTAAAAAAATTACACCTCTAGAACAAGATATCTTGGGGGGTTGTTGCGTGATTTCATATTGAAAGGTAAAACTCGGATAAGACTTCCCTTACTGCACTATTACAAGCACAGGCAAAACAATATGTTGTAAGGTGCCCCATATGTGCACAACGGCGTTCTAAAATACATCATTCAGTGTTCAGTTTAAAAAAAATATTTTTCTTAATTTCAACTTCGGAATTAAAAACAGCGCGGAAAGACGAGGACCAGACAAAGAAGTGACACGAACGTAGCGCTGACGCGGACAGCGCTATGTCCGTGTCACTTCTTTGTCTGGTCCTCGTCTTTCCCCGTTGTTTTTAATTCCGAAGTATGTACCAACTCGCCCAAGCCTCAACTTTAGCTTAATTTCAAGATTTATTTTTGCGATGGTTAAAATGATGTATGCAATTTAATATTTATTGCTATGGAAGTTAATAACATTATCTAAAATATTCACTCTTCGCACGAGGCTAATTCCGGCACTCGTAATTTCATTGCAATTCCAAGATTAAATAAAAGCTGAGCAGATTTCCATACCTGAAAAAACACTTCTTGCGTAGTGTGATCGACATAGTAGATATACCCGCATATGTTAAAAAGTGAATGGACCAGTATGTAGCTTTTTGGTATCGTAGATTTTAACGGTTTTTATATCTAAACACTTAGTGTTAATATTTATAGTATATTCTAGACTATTATCATGATGGAGCTTGATATGAAATGCATGCCTTCTAACGTATTCAATCTAGAACGTTCTAAGGAGTGTCCCGTCGTTAGTATAGCCATAGTGATAGTATAATGTCTTTAAATGTCTTATTATATGTTTCCACTTGAACCATGAAGTCATGTCGGTAACTGTTTTCTGTTTATGACATCTTTCTAGGCTAAAATACTTTTGCTTCATACATTTTCTTAAATCATATTGCCAACTCCAAACTTCGTTTGAACTCTGTCGTGCACTGACTAAGCATATTAAAATCATATATGTCACCGGGAGATTCTTCATAGTCGCATGGAAGCACTTACTAATGTTTCGGCTGAGAAGTTATGATTGTACCCACTGTTCTCCAATCAAATTTATAGAACTATCCTTTATACTTTTAGGTTATAAGTGCAAGCATTTGGTCATATATAAAACACTTAGCAGCATCCCGCCATCCCTTGAGTAATGACTATAAGGACCCTCAAAGAGAAATAGATATTGATGGTGATGATCAGTGGTCTTTTGCTTCACTACTAAATCCAAAACAACCATGAAAACATTAGTCAGAACCTCTGGCAAATTCCGGTCAATTTAATATTATTGACACTTACTTACACACTCTGGATTCACGTTGGAAACCCCGTCAAAGTTGGAATGCCCATCTCCAACATTACGCCATTACCGACTTTAATCACACCTGAGACTCTGTCCAAGTAGAGAGCTCTGCAGCTATTTAATTCTTTGCTCAAGCTATTTTCAATTACGTTTTTTTTATTTTTTATAAGAGTCTGCCTATCGAAGAAACGACACGAAAAAGGCGCTTCAGTTTGAAAAAAATATATAAAATAAAAGTAAGAAACAGTAAGTTCAAAATGACCAGGCCTTTATGTAAAATGATCCTTTGTTCTACACTTGGAAAGAAAGCACCCTTGCGCACTTCCCTTTGTTCTATCTGATAGAAAGCTGCAACAATTTCCCTTTCTCTTCTATGAAGAAACTTCTCTTATCTTTTTTTTAATCTATTCCTTGTTTTATTTTAAGTCGGACTTCAGCCGACACTACAATGTAATTGCACCAATCAAACTGCGCAAAACGTGTCTCGTCACGACGCTAGTTGTTTTTGTGACTGCGTTCAGCGGCTAAACCAATCGGATACAAGAAGGCCCACAATCGCGCCCCGCATTCCCTTGGCATGATAGGTTTAGGCGGTAATAAAAAAACGCATAAAAACAGTGAGCGCCATTACGAAGCCCTTTCGGCGCTGCTTTTGCTGGCTCCGTCAGATCATAGCGTTAGCAACGGTCGGTCTTAAAGTGAAACAAAGTGTAGTGATTAAAAAAAAAAGTATTATGCGTTTGGCTGGTCGAATTTCTGATCGATACACATGGCTATAATATGTGCAAGTCGTGGTCGCAGGTGCGCTCTCATTCCTCCCCTCACCCATGATCCTAGCATTTGCTAATCAAATTTGATTAAGAATAAATCTATTAGTTTTCTTGGTTCTGGGGTGAGTCGGGTTGGTTCACTTACGATATTGTCGCACATACTATTATGAAAAAGAAATATCACTTCCAAAACTACAAAATGTAGACGAGCCGCATTCACGAATCCCGTGCATGTCCACCATTCGGCTATTTCCACAAAACGGGACAAATTGGGTTTGTTGCCTTTCGAACTCGACGCGCGTGCCCCTCGTCTGATTATGCGGGAAACAGATAGAGTGCACTCACTTCGTGGAAAATCCCTCAATTACGACTTTAAGTGTGATTGCGCAGTATTCTCGGAGAGACCTGCTGGAGCCAACAAAGCGTTTGAAAGCCCTGCCTCCACTCAGAGGCGCAATCGCCGCTCTGTTTGCTCTGCGTTAGCTTGTCCACATTAGTTTAATTTACAGTTCGAAGCCCCGGAATAAGGGCATTAATGAAACTGCATTTCCCTTTGGTTTTGTTTTAAATATTCGTCGGTAAAACAAACACATTCAACTTAAGTTAATTACGCGGTGCACTGATAGAGCATGCTTCAACTCCTCTTACCATGAAACTTCGCTGCATCCAGTGAGCAGCACAACATACATTATTGATCTATAGAGTAGTGGACTTTACAGTCTGCGATATAACATGCACAGGAAGAAGAAAATTGCTTTAATATTTTTCGTACATTTTTTTTATAAACAATGCCAGTAGTTTCACGAACTCGTGGCGTTAAGAATGTTGTATAAACCGAACTTATTTGACAATTAAAACGCCGACATTGATGAATGAATGGCTTCCTGCGTCATGTAACGCAAAATATGAAATAGTTATATATGTGCACGGATCGCAATGTATATTTTCTTGCATCTATTTTACGTCGGGACATTTTTTTAGCATTGAAACACATCTAATATATTCCATCTTACAGAAAACAGGGTTTCTTAAAGAAATCGTGGCTCTGAATCAACTGATGAGCGAATTGGTGCAGATCGACGTACACCTGGCGGAATAGCTTTTGCTATTTCACTGTAAAGTAACTATAGGGTCAGATTCCTCTACCTAATTTTCACACACCGCAAGGAGTCGGCATTTGAAAGTCTTGAGGTTGTCGCAACTACATGGTTTGCTCAGCCCTAGCTTTCGCTTTATTTTGCTCTTATTGGAGAGGAATCCCTTCGGTGTATATTCCAAAAGAATTAGGAAGAAAAAAGAAGAGGTGAGCTTGGGGAAAAGGAACGAGGTCTATTTTATCACCCAAGATGTGGTTCCAAATAGGAGATTTCCTAAGGTGGGAGTAAGAGACTCTATTCATTGGTGCTTTCATTTTTTCAACTTCTGTCGCATGGGTGTTGCCTGCTTGGAATCATGTGACACGGTTGCCATCAAGTGGCTTCAACTCGTCGTTCCGCTGTGCCCTCCGCGTCTTAGCTAAGGCGTTGCATTCGTATTTTTCGTCACCGTTTATGGCGATTCTCTTCTTATTTTGTAGCGCCTCCCGATGCTTATTTATGCTACCTAATAGCATATCATATCATTATTACCATTATGGAGTTCATTTTGTAACATGCTCTGATTATTTCTACCCTCGGCGTACCGGATACGTGTGGGGAGGGAGCAAGCAGAGGAATCAGCGTCGGCTCTGGGGGAAGCGCACCCTGATTCAAATACTTGTGTCAACACAAGTCCTTTCGGTGGTAGTGGTAGAAAATTAAAAACAAATAGCGCAACGTATTTGTGATCGTGCATTTAGCATCCCAAGGAAGGTGACAAGTAGGCAGTGAAAAGAGCACATGTGTGTGTTTCCTGAAAGCATCTTGCTTTGCCTTCATAAGAAATAAAAATACAGTTGCAGTAGATCATATGGTGAAACTAGTGGAGATAGGAAAATAACGTTTAACTTGAATTTCATATGATACTAAGAATAATGATAACGTCGTCATCAGGCAATATGCTTGTTGATGATATAACTCCAAAATATGTTAGTTGTTCTTAATTGCTTCGGCGATTTGAACGTTCCCTTGATCTGTTTATTTATTCATTTAAAGAATCTGTCCACCGTGCTCGGTCCCCTCTCTGCAATCATTCAAGTGCTTTAAGAAATTTTTGTAAGATATAAAATTCAAATAATCTATTTCAATTATTTCAACACAACTGGTCGGGATTGCCCTGGTGAGACAACTGTCAAAGGCAGCTTGAAAGTGCCCAAGTCCCGCAAAACGTGATCGTGAAAACAAGCCGTCTGCATTGAAATCGCCCGAGTGCGGCTTTGTCGATGCCGGATAGCAATTTACTTATTGTGGCTGGTGATGCCGAACTGTACAAGGCGCATCTGCTTCATTGAAAAAATGTCTACACTGGTTGATCAAGTGGTGCTTATTTATTTATTTATTAGATGAAAACTTTCGTCGCCGTTTTGGCATTATTGCAGGGTACGTTGTGTACAGAACGGTTCTCGTTGTTAAAATTATTACATAGTTCTTTTTTCTTTAGTTAGCCATAACAAAAACTAAAAACAATATTAGGCAAAGTACACTTAATGCTAAACATTAAAAAAAAGAGACACCCCGACAAAAAAGTACAAATTTGCCATCAAGCACCCTTTCAAAATAAGGCAAGAATACATCTTTCGGCGATTTGTAGCACTCTTCAACTGTTTAAAAAAAAAAACAAAAAAAAAACGAAAAGGCAAAAATGTCAGTACAACAAGAGTAGGGTCCGAGTTTTCTTGGGTTGTCTGCTCTTCACGATCCATAAAAAGGATCATGCAGCAATGTGCCCCTGCTGCTTAGAAGGCGATTGTGATGTATATTACCAAGAAAGTTTAACCTATATATATTTCCTTCGCTCGCTAAATCATTCCCAATTTAGGGTTCTCTTCAGACTAGTGTTCCTCCGATTCAAGTTAATAATTGTCTAAAACAAATCTAGCACACCAAATTTGAACTCTTTCAAGTTTATCTACTAAATTATTTTAGTGGGGGTCCCATAGAATTGACGCGTACTCCATACAGGGGCGAATAAAAGTAAAATATGAAGTTTCCTTAATTTTGCTTGAACCATCTTGTAGATTTCGTCTTATCAAATCAAGCATACGTACTGCTTTTATAACTATCACATCTACATGTGCTTTCCAAGTTAAATTACTAGACAGCATAATCTCCAAGTTCTTTACATTTTATTCGGTTTTAATCGTTTAGTTTTTATTATATAGTTAAATGAAACGGGGCATTTTTAAGTACATTTTACGCGCACATACTGCTTAAGGTGTAGATTCATCCTCCAACCGGAGCACAATTCAGAAATTTTGTCCATATTGGTCTGTAGGAGATGGATATCGTTGACATGCTTAATTACCTTATAATCAATTCAATCATCTGCAAATAGTCTTATATTTGATCAAATTCCATTGGTGATATCATTAATACATATCAGGAAAAGCAGAATATCCAACGCAGAACCATCGGAAACACCAGAAGTGATACCTACATATTAGGATGTTCCACCATTTATTACCATACAGTGCTTTCGTTCGTTCAGCTAGTCCTGGATCAAAGCCAATAAATTATTGTCAACAGATAGTACGCTAGGTTTGTAAAACTCGTGGAATGTCGTGGTTCACAAGATCGAATGCTCTTCTAAAATCAAGAGACAAACAGCCAACATCGTTCTCAATATCAATAGCTCTAGCAAGAAAGTGAAAAGCGTCAAAAAGTATAGAACTGCAGGGTGTCCAAGAACAAAATCCGTGCTGATCTCGGATAAAAAAATTTTTTATTTAAGTGAGAAATCACTTTAGTATAAATAAAATGATCCATAATCTTGCAGCATGTGCAGGTTTAATAGATCAATCATCCTGCAGTATTGCACCAAGTTTTTGGATCCTGGTTTATGCACTGGTACCCCATTTGCCATCTTCCAGTCGGACGGACGTTTTTTCGTCTCTTAAGGATTTGCTAAAGAGCACACACAAATAGTTTGCGAGTCCTGCCTCCGCGGAACAGTTTTTCAATATAAACGGTACAATATTTTCTGGCCCAGCTGACGTTTGTACATCAAGTTCTCGTAACAATAATGCTATACCGTTATACGTAATCTCGATGGGTGACATCAAATGTTCCATGACTGTTAGCACATTTGGGTAACAACTTAAGTTAGTAGGTTAAAAAACAGATTAAAAGTATTTTTTTGGACACAGATTTAGTTCCCTTGATCCATAATAAGTTTCCCATCTCTTAGTAAAGAAGGAACGGCCGTATTATCCTTCTTGTTTGCTTTGACCAATTTCGAGAATTCTTTAGGGTTTATTTTTAGTTTTTAAGCCAACTCTTGTAATACCTGGCCTTGGCACATTGAACGGTTGTTCTAAAAAGAGTATTACTTATTTCTAACTTCGCCTTGTTGGAGGCTCCCCCGTGGTTTCTAAACCAAAATTATGTTTTTCATTTCCATTTAATTATCAGCTGCACCTCTTCTGTCACCAACGGCTTTTTCTTAGAGGGTTCAGTTCCAGATGGAAGGAGTTTATCAAAAAGGGAATGAACATTAGATTGAAGGTTTTTCAGAGGTCAACAATGCTTATGTTATCTGCCAGTTCTAAAAAAATATGGAAAGAAAATTGCCAATTCATCTCTTATATCGTAATAGTTTCCCTTATTTATTTATTTATTATTATTTACAGAAACAACCTGCAGCGCCAAAGCATTATAGCATGGGAAAAACAAAATAAAACACATACTCACGATCATAAATACAAAGGCAAAAATACAATAAATACTGTTAAATAAAAAACACCCACCAACTCTTGAACGTTAAAAAGCTTTGGATATTGAAAAAAACAATATCCTACATCATCTGTAGTAAATTTCGATGCAGGCAATGAATTCCAGTTCGTTATTGTACGAGGGAAAAATGGGTATTTTTTATAACCAGTTCGGCGAAATATTTCCTTGATCTTGTTGCAATGATCTATTCTGGTTGAAATATAGTTTGGTAATTCAAGATATTTATACTTATTAATTCTAGTTAAGCTACTACTAATTATAAAAAATAAAAGCTTTAGGTGAAATTTCTTTCTCCTTAAATCCAATAGTTCCCAACCGATCTCACGTTTAATTTCTGTCACACTGGACGTTCTATGGTACTTTCTCGATACAAACCTTGCAGCACGGTTTTGAATTCGTTCTGTTTTAATGGCAAGGTACGCTTGGTGCGGGTCCCACAAAACACACGCATGCTCAAGCATCGGTCTTACCAAGCAGCAGTAAGCAGTTTCTTTTAGCTCTCTGGGAGCACTGCGTAGAGTTCTGTTAATAAAATTTAACATTCTACCGGCCTTTTGTACAGATTGTGTTACGTGAGCATTACAAGAAAGATCGCTAGATTAAAGGGCTCCAAGATACTTCACATGCGTGTTTTTATGTAAATGTCGATAATTAATAGAGTAACACGATAAGATGCTTTCGCGTTTTTTCCCGAAAGTGCCGTGGACACACTTGTCAGCATTGAGACTTAATTCCCACGTTCGGCACCAACTGGATATTTTATTTAAATCAGATTGTAAAAGTGCAGAATCACGTAAATGTTCTACTCTACGATAAAAAACGCAATCATCGGCGAACAGCCTCACAGGCGAGTCAATACCTACAGCTATGTGATTCATAAAAACAAGGAATAAAAGAGGCCCAAGACTGACCCCTGCAGAACGCCAGATGTCACAGCAACAAATTCAGATTTTGCACCGTTAACGACTACGTCATTGCTTTTCCTTTCAATAAGATAATTTTCTACCCATCGGTAGACGCTGTTATCAAGGCCCAAAGAGCGCAGTTTATATAACAACAAGGGGTGGGACAAAGAATCGAAAGCCTTCCGGAAGTCAAGGAAAATAGCATGCGTTTCACTTCCACTCTCAGTTGTTTTAACAAGATCATGGTAAAGTTCCACAAGCTGAGGCACGCTCGAAAGTCCCTTTCGAAAACCATGCTGAGCTGGAGAAAAGAAGTGGTTAGTATCTAAATGTGTTACAACATTACTATACACGATGTGTTTTAAAGCCGTGCAACATACACAACTAGGGGAAATGGGGCAATAGTTTTTTTACAATTTTCTTGATCCATGCCTGTGAATTGGCGTAACAAATGTCTTTTTCCATTCGCTTAAAAGTACATCTTCCTCTAGAGACTTCGAAAAAAACTATGTGAAGGTAGCGGGACACGGCGAATGAGCACGATTTGAGCACTTTTGGCGACAAGCCGTCTGGCACACTGATTTTTGTACATCTAGACCCTCTAAACATTCCACAATGCCTTCTATATTTCTGACAAGAGGTGGCATAGGAGGCCCTATTCCGTCACTGAGGAGTGGATAAGATGAACGCACTTTGTTAGAGGCGAAATAGACTTAAAATATTTACTGAAACAGTTGGCTTTAGTATGATTATCTTCAATAACCTCACCATCACACAAAATATCCGGTATGCCAACATCTTCCTTACGAGTTTGTCGAAGGTAGGTCTAAAATTCTTTACTATTTGACTGCATTCCATCTGAAAGTTCGTCAAGATATGCCCGTTTCGCTAAGGTGACATCTTTATAAGCATAATTCAGCTTCTCAAGTTTTGAAACAGCTAATTCAGATAAATGCATTTTGTACTTCTGATATGCACGCCTTCGTTGATTTATTACTCCTTTAACAGCAAACATTATCCAAGGCTTTTCAGCTTTAGTATTTTCAGATATATATTTGGCTGGAATATATTTTTCAATTAGACCTGACAAACATTTCTTAAAAGCACCCATGAAGTATCCACACAGCTCCCCAAGGATAATCTAGTAAAATCATTTAAATATGCAAGCATTTATTTTTCGATGCCTTTATAATTTCCTTTGTCATACATGAATACTTTCCTACCACTTTCCCGTGCACAAAATAGATGAGGGAGTGTTAAACTAGCTGTGACTATGCTATGATCGCTGATTCCAGGAAAGATGGACACATCATAAACAATATCACTGTTGCACAAAATTAGATCAAGTATGTTTTCTCATCTGGATGGTTGACAAACAAATTCTTCAAAGTCTTAGGTATTTAAAATATCTTCAAATTCAGAGTAGACAACACCAGATGGTACTAAATCGTGGTCACCAGCCCATTTCAACTCTGGTAGATTAAAATCCCCGGCTATTAAAATCTGTTTATCAGATTTTAATAGCCGGGGATTTATAAATTAAAATCATTAACAGCATTTCACATTGTGAAATGCTGTAATGAGTACTTGAGCAAGGCCGATAGTTAACAAAATTTATCATCTTGACTAAGACTGGCTAAATTAAACCAGATCTCAAGTGCTAATAAAAAAAACGCCCCAGACCATAATAATGTTTTAGTTCATGTGCGCTCTTATAAGATACATTCATAGTGTCTGAAGTTCATTAAAAGTTGGTATCCGCGAAAATCAAACAGTGATCAGTGAACTCACACGACTCTATGAGTCCTTCGCAATTCAGCACCTTGTTAATCAGGTCACCGAATTTATTATTTATTACGCATCTATGTCATTAGTCTTTTTTAATTAGTGTCATTGAACACGCCCGTAGACGATAGAAATTCTCTCCTTGCGTTATTTTCGTCGTTTAGCTGCCGAACCAGACAGAAATTAACGGCGAACGCTCCCAGATGCGGCGTAAAGTGTTCATAAACAAGGTCCACAATTCTGAATCAAAACCACTTTGTAGTAAGTAGCTATATGCTACTGTTTTCTTGGTTTTGTTCTACAAAAGACACGTTTGTATAACAAAATAAAGGTGCCCTGAGGCGTTTTCTGAGGTCGCATAAATATGGCGATAACTCAATCTGCCGGCTCTTACCATCCTAGAACTTCACAAATCATAACGCTGCCCGGCCGATTTCCGCAATAAATCAGCAATCAAAGATCGAACACACCAAGGCCATCTCCGGCGATGGGAGGGGCATTGTTCCGGCAGCCAAGACAAGATGTGACCAATGAAAACGCGCCAGTTTGTTAAGATTGAGAACGCTCTTGTAACAAAATGTGAATTTTTGTAATTTTACAATTTTTACAGAAAAAATAAACCACCTGTCGGCAACGGTGCACAAAATGGTAGAGCGATAGGCTAAGAAACCGATTTTTGCTGTCGATTTAAAGAGCCTGGCCGCTATTTGAAACACCCTTTATAATAGTAAGTCATTCTGCCTTGAAAAGAGGGAGCTTTCATCTCCTCTACAAAGTGAACATCTATGCAAATCGGAACGTTTGTTAAGTTATGGGTCTTTAATTGCTTCGTTCGATCTGCCTGGAGCTCCTGCAGCGGTGCAGAAAAGTGTAAGGCATGTCCTTCCGGTCCTATCTCAATACACATACCGGAAGTACACTGCCTTACTCTTTACTACACCGGTGGAGGAAGTGCAGGAAAATCGAACGAAGCTATTGTGCGTTAGTTGCATACCGATAAAAGTGCCGTCTATAGTGACACTGTCCAAGTCAGAAATGAAACCGATCAGGCTACAATCTCTAGCTCGAGTGTACTTGGAAATAGTGCTCGCCACACTGCGCGGGCTTTGATTATAAGTGCACTGTTGGGCTAAGTTAGGTTACCTCCAGTCACCTAGAAACACATGTTCCAACCGCCTTCGGCAGATGGCAGAAACAAAAAAATAAATAAATTGGCAGTTGTAAAGAAATGTAAACGGCGTAGTGATATAAGCCAATATTAGTATAATACCTCATCCTCATTTAAAAGCTGGTACGAGTGTGAAATAATATATCAAAACTTTCAGGGCCAATTAGAGCGCATTCAGTCTCTTTTTAGAAAACGCAACAAAGATTTCGTTTAAAAATAAAGCGCGAGAAAGGCGAAAAGGAATTGCCAATGTCGATTATAAAAAAAAAAAAAAACTTTGATAAATAGAATTAATGTACCCGGCACCTCCTAGACTTACTTCGCGCACACAGCTTCATTCAGTGAAGTGCCGTCTGAATTCAGGGCGAAGGTTTCCTTGAAACGCTGAAGACAGCTTAAAGGAGCTAAAAAAAATCAAGCGCAAATCATTGAGGTAAAGACACGAATCGATTCGTCTCGCAATTTCAGGCAGATTGTTCGCTAGTGAATGCCTCGGTAGACTTCGGCGAGTCGACTTGCAAGCTGTCTTGGACAGACTGCCGCAAGACAAATCAGTATTGCCTCTGAACTCCATCTGCAGAATACAGAAAAACGTGTCAGGCATTCCCAAAAGAAAGTTTCTTTGCCGAAATCTGGTGACGACAGACTGGTTATTGAGAATGCGGGTATTTTTTTCCGGGCACCACACAGTAAATTCTTACGCCAGGTCAATGCCAATCCCGCAGCCATTCTTTTGGCATCTTCTTCGTTCTTACGAAACAAACCCGTTCACACCAACGAGAGAGGTACGGCCTAACATAGCGACGGCACAAGAATGAGGTAGGATTCGGTTAGCGGTTAGTTGCATTCTTTTGTTATAAGAATGAACACGGGACTTGGAAGCATCTATTCCCATGACTGGGGCGCAGTAAGCGCTCAGAAAAACCTGTCTCTGTACGGTTTCGCCACTGATCTTTCAAGCGATGTGCGCTGAAACTTTCAAGACAGGAGACAAAGGAGAATCATGGGCAGATGCACCTTTCGTCTGCTAGTGCAATCAACAATTCGAGGTCAAGCACGCATTAGCCAAGTAACCTAAAAAGAAATTAACATCAGAGGTGGTTGTGAAAGAAAACGACTGCGCGAGTATTATTGTTGGGTGATATCTGCTTGTGAGAACTACTGGGAAAAAGTAAACGTGAAAATTACTGAAGATAACGTAATAAGCCAGGCGAGCTGGTTAGAATTAAACATTTCTAAAACCCAAGATGGAGGCTACAAAGAAGAGACAAACATAAGACGTATCTCTGTCTTTCAGAAATATGAAAATTACCGCGTGTTTAAGAAAAGCCAAATACATATTTTTTTTTTTCTCACCACAAACAAAAACTACAAATCGTCGAAAGGTCAAAAGTCGACCAAATGTAGTCCTAACATTTGAAACTTCGTAGTACTTTGCAGTAATAAATGTAGTCTTAACAATTAGAATTTCAGAACGTTATATTAATAGAGCATTACAGGATGTTTTAGTATTCTTAAGGAAAATTAAACGAAGAAAGACGGAGACAAATCAACAGCCACAACGTAAGTATACCAGTGCTGCGCCCTCCACCGGCGCTGATGGGAATTCTAAGGATGGAAACCAAGCGAATCAATAGAACACTCCTTGGTTATAATGTGCACGGATATACAATCAAAAGCAGATGTAGCTCATGATCGCAGGGAGCTGCCCCTTTTGCATGGCCTCTTTTTTCCGTGTCCCCTACGTAGGAAATCCTTAAGAACAAAATCCATCATTTTCAGACATATGGAATGAAAAATTAATAGATTTCTTACCACCCTATCTCTCTCTTTGCGCTGGTCAAACAAAAAGGGAACAGGCTTTTTTATAAAAAAAAAAACTCTTCCTTGAGAATACATTGTGGTCAGGTCATTTGCATTAGACATCGCGCATGCAGCACCAAACCCTTCCCAAGCGGTGGGGACCGCCCGCGTCCGATATAACGCCTGCGCATCGGTGCACGGAGGGGGAGGGGCTGCCGCCGTCACACGTAGACACCGGTTCCGCCAAAACAGCAGAGACGGCTGTTTCCGCTGTCTCGAAGGCTGCCCACGACAATAGACGGCGGCAGCCATGCCTCCCAATTCAAAAGAGACAACACCTAGACTGCGCGCGTCCAGCCCTTCCTACTACGAAAACGCAGTCGGCGCCAAGACCACTGGATTTTTCCGGAGAAAGATGTACTACATAGTTCAGTATATCAACCTCGGGGAGAGTGAAAATCCACAAGAGGGGACATGAGCGATTAGGGGGATTGAGCTTTATCTAGGTTACTGCAATACGAGCCAAATGAATGGAGCTGGCGTGATTGCGACCAGAGGGTTCTGGCCTTCTAGCCAAGTATACAATAGAATGGGGGGGGGGGGGGGGGGGGGCATTGCCAAGGGCACAATGAGCTTAAACACGAGATCGCAAATATATGGTTGTGCTACTCGAAAAAAGACGTGGACAGGAAGGTATACACGACGTTTCGGGCGAACGCCCTTCTTCAAGTGATAGATGTAAAAAACAGCAACTCTGAAATGAAGAATACAAATAAAAACGAACCCAGGTGGTACCTAATCTTCTAAAAAATAAAAAACAAACGCCCCGTTTTTTTTTGTTTTTTTTTCTATTTCGGCACGTTCCAGTATCATGAAACTGCGCCACACAGGGGAAACATGTTTAAAAAAAGTAAATAAATCATATATATTCGTTTTCAATCAAATTTTTAGATTAAATTAAAAATAGTTGGATTTATATCAGTGTACCTAAAATTAGTGACTTTTTATCATTGGATGTATTAATAAAAATTCAGGTTAATTAATAAATCCGTCCAGTCATTGATAGCATTGTCGAAGCAAAACATTACTGGAAATTTAAAGTGTACTTTAATTAAAATCTTGCTATTGGTGTACTGAAACCAAAATATATAGATTTTTCTAGTTTGGTAAAAAGCCTTAATTGCATTTTGTTCGGAATTTCAATTGATTGCAATAAGAGATTAGCTTTCTAGGTTTCCTTTCTTTCTTTCTCATTGACAATCGCTTGTAATACGATGTTATGCAAGTGTCAAATGAAGTAGAAGGTAGAAATAATGCTCGGTTATCCAATTTTCTCAGTAGCAATGCTATTTGCTCATTTTTAGCCTGATATAAATATTTCTTTCTTGGTGATTCTTTAATTTTGAATAAAAAATCCATATAGAAAGTTTCGAAGGAGAGACAAACGGTAAGTAAAAACGATTTTGGGAATCAGTTTTGCGGGAAAGGCATTTAAAATTTAAGTCATCGTAGTGAAACTAGTTGGATATAAATCATGATTTAAATCACCTTGATTTCTATTCTCCACCCTGGTGTCACCAACGTCCACTGTATCCTGGTGCAGAACCGATTCCCGGTATGTCTCCTGCTTTCATCGAAGCATGGCAGGACGATTCCGTTTGGAGTTGTGAGCTAATCCTCTGAATGGGCGAAAGACCCTACTTCCCGGATTGTCTCTACGCCTCCCTCTGCCGGGAGTTAATTCCCATTGTGTAACGGGCTTTGGGCGACGCTGCGACGCTAGAGGATGGCGTCCTGACGTAGTACACAGAAAGCCGTTCTCGCAGCTCCATGGTCAGGTGATTGTTCGCCAGAAGGCGGAAAGATATCGTCTTCCGTTGAGTTCGGGAGTGCGCACTCGATACTCGATGCGCAGTGACGAGGGTTCGCATCCTCGATTGAACTGCACGCCACCCGAGCGCGTATCCGGAAATGCTTTTGGGGCAAGAACACAGTCGTTTACACCACAAACTTTTGGGCTGTGGAGGAAGTCCACAAGCCGAAATAAAAACACTCAATCCAGCATCTTAAAAATAACTGGTGCGACGTGGAAGAAAACCAGGTTCGAGGATTCCGAGTATGTAACAATGCGCGGATTAAGAAGGAGAGTGAAGAACTGTCTTAGAGCGAACTCGGCGGCAAGGAGATAAGTCAGGAGAGGAGCAACATGGACGTTGGGAGCCAAATAGAACCAGTATGCTGCCTTAATGGCCGAGCAAGTGACCGCACTCGCGTGAGCAGGTGTTCACGTGTTTTCATACTGGAGCCTCCTGAAATGGTATTTTTCTAAAATGGTCTATTCGAATGCGTTTTTATGTTTTAGTTTTCCATCAGAACGCATTTGCGCTCCAGCGGTCATTCACCCTGTGACGAAAACACCAAACTGCCGCCTAGACTTCCTCGCAGGAGCCAAGGAAATCTGACGCTTGCCAAAGATTCTGAATGCTGTGTTGTTTGAATGCCATTGTAAGAAGAAGCTCTGATTTTTTTTAGCGCTTTGTCCACGAGGCGCAGGACCACTGCCGCAAAGATGCCCTGTGACATAAACCCCAACCAAAGAAACGCTTCCAATCATCAATTTGGAACTAAATAGTGATCACCTAACTCCCCATCGATTAATAAACATTTTAGCCACCACCATCATCAACGTCGAAAATAATCACGGGAGAAGGGGAACAAGAGGAACGAAGGACAAACACAAATCTCCGAACACAGCTAGGTAACTGGTGCACGACTGAAGAAATTCGCCTGGTCCTTGTATCGAACCAGGGACCTCTCTATTTAGAGTGGAGCGCTCCATCAACTGAGCTAACCAAAACGGACTTTTTTGGTCGCGCACCAGTCATCTAGCTGCGTTTGGAAATTTGTGTTTGTCCTTTCTCGCCCTTGTTCCTTTTCGCCGGGAATTATTTTCGTCATTCTTGTCAAGCTCGTTTGCACCTTCGCATTAATTGCAATATTATAAACACCGATGTAATGTTGTTGTTTTTTTTTCCGGGATATCACAAAACGCTGCTCTGCCTTTGTCAGATTGAAGCAGTTTCAATCACCGGTTTTATACAATCCACAGTGATTTTCTAACTAAAACAATGCCTCGATAATTACCCACCTAAATGATCATTTTTTTAAAATTAATCAGGAACCTTAGCCAACGTTTTTATTATTCCTGATCAGGCCCTTTAGCAGAGATGTCTACCACGTTAACCCTTCTATATGTGATATTCGCACTTTCCACAGAAACAGTTTGGCCGACTTTCCCTGAAACACTCCTATAAATATATCAGTATATATCATAGTATATATCAGGTAGTATATATCAGGTACCTTTATCCAGAAAGGCCTATAATAAATTAGTAGATATTTGTTGAGAAGACACTGAACAGTCGTTCCGGGAGTGAACAACGTACTATTGATTCATTCACTCGCTATATTTGGCGGGAAAATATACGTCACGTGACGTCATGGCATCACGTGACACCAGCATGCCGCGGTGTTCACGTGGCCAGCGTAACGTTACATCAGATCACGTGAAATTCCTTTCCTCTCTGATACTGGCAAGACTCTTTATGCCAAAGAGTCAATTCCGGGTGTCAAGTCGCACTCTGACGTACTCTGACGTCACATAATGTGACGTCACGCAACGAAGCCAGGTGACGGGACATCATAGTACAAGGTTGTATTATTTTGTTTATCTCGTAACGCTCTTACGTATTGGGCTATCAAGTCGTGGTAAATAATACCTCGACGTCGCAAGGCATCATTTTCCAAGTGATAGAATGGTACCACGCAATACCCTGATGCACGGGACTACTTTTCTTCCCCTAAAATTAGGGAGAAAATAGAAGGACTGGCGGACAAATTTCTGGGATTTGGGAGTGCTGATAAAAGCCATTGCATATGCTTTGTGGCTGAAGTCGTTTTCAAAAACATGGTTGACGCATCCACAGACAACGAGCCGGTCCTATTACCGGGACGTTACTATGGAGTGTTAAATACCCTCCGAAGGAACAAACAACATTAAAAAACTAAACGCTATATTTATGCCCAAGACCGTGTGGCATTATAATTCCTCTTGCGAAAACAAACCAATTGTTGATGTTCCCGCACTTGCTATGGCTCACAAGTGTGAGACACAATATCAATTAAAGTGAATAAGTCAAAATTATTTTATCTCATGTCCGCTAATCTTACCAGGCCAACAGCCCCCACACTGAACTTCGTACTTTATTTATTTATTTTATTTGCAATACGGCCAAGAAAGAAGTATATTAGTTTTAATTATCAGCAATTCCGTAAATAAAGGGCGCAGTCTCTTTCAAGAGCATCACACACGCAGCCACACGCAGCAAGTCAGTCCCTGATCGTGACGTTATATTTAGGCCGGTGACTTTCCGGTCTTAATCGAAAAACACCGATACAGTTCTGCCGCTGTCAAAAATACAAAATCTGCCTAGAAAAACATCGATAAACATCCGCTGGTGTCAAAAATACAAAATGGGTAAAAACCAAATGACACCGAAATTGTTTTTTTTTTTTTTTTTGCTTCACGCGTAGGACATTTTGTTGAAACCCTTCCTTTATAGACTAAAATTTCTATTTTTTTATTTCTTTTTTCACCGGACAAGAAATTCAGTAAAATGCGCCCACAGTTTTTCAGCACTGGCCAGGGCCCAGGGCATAACTGATTAGGACGTAAATACATTGCTCCTTCTCAGTGGCATTGTCTTCTTCAGGACGTCCTGAAGAAGACAGTGCCACCGTCGAAACGTCGACGGACGTAAGGCCCTTTCTTATTTTTATTTTTAATTCTTTACCTTATTTTTCATTTAACAATTTATTTCGATAACCTCTTGTGTATAACTTCGACTTTTACTTCATCCTTTTTAAGTGCACTCTCCGCGTATCTAGCGTTCTTGTGTCTGGTCTTGATTGTTCTTGTAAACTAATACAACTTTTTCCCGGCACTTTACTTTTTTTTTTGTGCCACTTTTTTCTTGATTCGCCATTAAATTATATTTTCATTTTTTTTTTTATTTTCATCATTCCACGGCTGTTGTGTCTGCGCACCTTACTTTTGCCTACATATCAACAGAAGCATTTGTAAACGCGCACAACTTTTATATATATATATATATATATATATATATATATATATATATATATATATATATATATATATATATATATATATATATATATATATATATATATATATATATATATATATATATATATATATATATATAAAACTGAGAAGAAAAAAACCCGTAGTGAAAAACAGCAACAACGGACGATTTAATCTTCGACGTTTCGGCCGGAGTCCGGCCTTCGTCAGGAAGGCCGGACTCCGGCCTTCCTGACGAAGGCCGGACTCCGGCCGAAACGTCGAAGATTAAATCGTCCGTTGTTGCTGTTTTTCACTAAGGGTTTTTTTCTTCTCAGTTTTATACCCACGCCTTCGGCCTCCCGCCACCATGCCCGTTATATATATATATATATATATATATATATATATATATATATATATATATATATATATATATATATATATATATATATATATATATGGACGAGTTGGGGCAATGTTAAAACAGGGCAAATTGTTCTTAAGATTGTCGAAAAACACGCACCCTGGCATCAAGTGATCACTGCCGGTTCCCTCATTATTGATAGATGTTCGTTCCCAAGGTTTCTGAATTGCCCGTGAAACGGAGATATTGAACCAAAATCAAAATGCGGTGAGCAACTGGCATCGCTCTGTCGACTTTATTCGTAAATGTTTATCGCTAAACATGCTAAGGCGAACCTACATTTGGTTTCACCTTATGCCAGAGCACTGTCGAGGTCCAGAAGAATAGACTAATGCATGCAATGCCACGGCGAACTCTCTGCGCTGCATTGGATAAGCCATTGGACGAGCACACACAGAAAGACGTTGTTTCTAGTTTTGCCGATTTCAGGAGATGAATATCTCGAAGATGTAAAATTGTATGCCGGAACCAGAAGATGGGACGTTCTCAATGCATGTATTCGTCCGCACTTCAAAGCAGTCGTGGAGCCAACCCAGCTTATATAATTAATCGCGTCTCATATTCACGACGAAACTAATCCCTGGAGAAGGGGAACAAGAGGGACAAAGGAAAACCAATGAGAGTGGTTTCGTTTTCGGATGGATTCGAGGTTCAGCGGCTTTTAATTACATTTTTATTAAAGAAATAATCACCGTATGACTATATATTTTTGGTTTTTAGGGATACTTAGGGCGTCTAGAATCAGTTCTCATTGTCAAAACACGAACTCAAAAACCACTTGAGTGCCCCTTTAACGGCGACTTCACGAAAGGTATGAGGAAGCTTGAGCGATATAATTTTGCTCTTTTAACATTAATGGAGGGCCAAAAAACGTTTCTTGCAATTTCAGGTAAGGTAGATGGCAATTATGATTTAGAGGCGCCAAGTTGACTGTAGAGTCGTTACATTGAAGTGCAGTCTATACGGCGGTTCTACACAGAACCTGTGTCAGCGCACTTCAGCTCGGAGCGCATGGAGTGCGCTCCGAGCTGGAGAAAAGGAACTCTTGTTCCCCTTCTCCAGGGATTAGTTTCGTCATTCTTGTCCAGCTCGCCTGCACCTTTGCATTTAATTGCATTATAATGATATTCACGTTCGATTCTTGATTGCTTTTGTTAAATCAACAATTTATCGAATACAAAGCCCATTACACCTATCGCCTCTCCCAAAAAACTTGTTTTATTGCGCGAAAATAAATCTGCTTAAAGTTTGAAGCTGACGAATCATGACTCGTATCACTGAAATTATATTGAGGGTAGGTTCAACAGCCTGCGACATAATCGCATTGCTAAGAGTATAGTCTGTGAATTACTTAGAATTGATAAATTGGCAGCGTGTAGACTGCAGTGCTACACGGGGCACTCAAAAGAAACAGGATATAACACCTCAGGATTCATTGATTCCGAGTTTTTACAAATAAATCACACTAGACACAAGTGGTCAGCCATTGAGATATGGGGACGTTCGTTCGCGCTTTATACGAAAAATGTAGCCAGCCCACGACTGCTAATCCATGGCGTCTTCAATGCGCTCCGAAATGAATAGATGAACGCACGCCGGTACAAGGTTTATTCAGTTTGAAGCAATTACTAGAACACTCAGTTGGGAAACTCGCCGTCGAAACCTGGGTCGCTGGCGTCTACCGAGACCCAGCTAAATACGACAACAGCGCCACTCTTTATCATTTGTCTGTACTGTGGTCACCTTGAGCTTTTAGAAAGCCGGTTTTTGCGGAAAAACAAACGGAAAATACTCTTTTTATATGACATTTATTGGAGTTTAGTACCAAATGATAGGCGCGTGATGTTTTTAAAATCTTTAGGTTGCAGGGTTTTGCGGCACAATTAATATTTTTATACAACCATGCCTCAGCGGTGCATTCAGGTAGCGCGTCCCGACCTAGGTGCATTTTAATTTCGGTAGTAAGTCGCGGCGCGTCCGCTGGGGAGACGGTGGTGGCACCCCTGTAACCTCTTCCGCTGTATCTGTTTCGGCTCCAAAATGGCCGATCAAAGCCAAAATAGAAGTAACGTACAGTTCCTCGAGTGGCCGCTGCGGGAGAAATGGCGGCTTTGTGTTCGTCATTAGCTCGGTTCTCGAGGACAGATCGAGGCCACTTTTTCAGATAAGTCTCTATGGCAGTTTTTCACTCCAAGCGCTCCGAGCTGAAGTGCGCTGACACAGGTTCTGTGTAGAACCGCCGTATAGACTGCGCTTCAATGTAACGACTCTACAGTCAACTTGGCGCCTCTAAATCATAATTGCCATCTACTTTACCTGAAATTGCAAGAAACGTTTTTTGGCCCTCCATTAATGTTAAAAGAGCAAAATTATATCGCTCAGGCTGCCTCATACCTTTCGTGAAGTCGCCGTTAAAGGGGCACTCAAGTGGTTTTTAAGTTCGTGTTTTGACAATGACAACTGAATCTAGACGCCCTAAGTATCCCTAAAAAGCAAAAAAAAATATATATAGTCATACGGTGATTATTTCTTTAATAAAAATGTAATTAAAAGCCGCTGAACCTCGAATCCATCAGAAAACGAAACCACTCTCATTGGTCACCGCTCCATATCAAAACGATCTCGGGCCAATGGCGTTGGACGACGTTCCGTCGCGCAGTGATCCCGGAGTAGCCGCACCGGCCGAACTTCTTTGTCATTTGAGCTTCGATCACGGCGGAGTTCTCTACGCTCGTGGACGTGACGCCGTTAGAGGTTGAAATTCTTCGGCGGACAGCCGACCTGGGGATGACTTCCTATGACGCCACTCCGACGTGCGATGTGAACGATAGCACCACTTCGGAGTCGTGTTCGGGTTCCGAGGACGACGAAACGCAGACCTTTTCGGGCGTTCTTCGATTTGCGGTTGGGCCAAGCCTTAACCAAACAAACGTTTGGCATCGCAGCGTAACCTCTAATACGTGATGTCAAACGATGTCGCCACGTTGGCTTTCGCCTCGGGAGGACGGCAGGCTGGTTCAGACATGTGCAACGAGCGTGTTACCTACGACTGCGTCAGTTGCAGCCGGAGCGACCGGAACGACCGCTCTGCGGCGCGTACAGGGTGACCGCTTCTACGCCGCCGTCAGCTGTTTCAGCGGCGCCTCTAAAAAGGGGACGCACTGGCACTTAATGCCATAACAGAATATAGACAGACAGTTTTCTATAGCCTAAAGCTTTATAATTTTTTTTTCTTCGCGATAGGCTTGTAGGGTAAAGCGAATGAAAAAAAAAACGAAAAATATTTAGTACGCCGTCTTGGACGATCACGAGTCTAATTCACGACTTTGCCAATAGCACAGATATCGCCATACGCCTTTTCTACGATTATAAAAGACGATGTAATCTTAGCAGCGATATAGCAACGTAGAATTATGATTTCGTGATAAGATAGACGTCGCGAGCCCTCAGCATTGCTAACACTAATTAGTTTTCTCAGGTAATGAAAACGCGTGAAAAATCGCATCCTTTATATAGTACGCGCCAGTAATACCTTGAACTTGAGCACACGCATGAAATGCGCCAAATAAGAAATCTGGGCGATGCTCGAGGAAACAAATGCTTAGAAAGCACCACTGTAGTCGAAGTAAACAAACACGACGACACGGGCGTTTCTGCTGTTTTGAGAGTGCCGCAACGACATCGCCGCACGAGTAGGTGGATCTTTCCTTCTAGTACGTGCTGGATTCTCATAGCGACACATGACAAAAATTCAGTAAAGGATAGCGCTTTTACGCGGAACGATGAGTTTTCACCACGCCGTCCACGTGGACCATCACCACCGACGCCATGTTTGATAGGAGCCCGGCACGACCGGCATGCAACGAGGCGGGAGTTCATGATACGTGCGCTTCTGCGCATCCCGTGGGAACGGGAAATTCAACCCCCGCGGAGGGAGGCAAGGAGAAAACGTAGTCTTTTGTTTGTGAAATGATAATTGCAGTATCGCGTATTCTAAACTAAAAATATTTTACTTATTGTGAAATTATCATGCACAGCATACCTAAATGAACTGAAATTTTTTTTTAGCAAAACTTTACAAAGGCCGCCAACATTTTCAGACATACGATAGTTTCATTGGTCGGCGCAGGAACAGAAAAAAGCCCGCACGTATTTTATTCCTGCGTGATTAATAGCCGGTTCTGCCTTCTGAAACTGAAGATACTCATTCACTGACACTTCCTTAACGCCACCGCACCAAAAAGTCGCTTCCCCAAAAACCAACTGAGTGCCCCTTTAAGAATGTATATCGCCAATTGTACCCATTCTCCACTAAGCACCAAAATGGCGGCGCTCAGAAGATAGTCAGGGAAATGAAGCGGATACTCCAGGAATATAACTCAAAAGGCAAATTTAGCCATTTATTTAGTACTGCGGCTGATTAAAATATTGGGCTTTTCAGTCCAGTTCTTAAGTTTCGAGAACTACAAGGCCACCGGCAGCATTGGCTGTAATGTGCTGTCTTGCGGGAAAACAAGGTGTAAAATTAACGTGGTGGAAGGTAGCGACATCACACACTCGACGAAGGCGGACATCTCTTTGCAACTCGCTCAAAACGAAGTTCAAATCACGACAGCCACTTTACACTGTACTGATATATTAGAGAAAGGAATACACCTGTGGATCCCTTCATAAGTAAATAAAGGGAGTTAAAAACTAATTCTAGATTCGTTTATAATCTTTTAGAGATGTCTTTCCACACGCAAACAGTGCTATTGCGTACAGCTTTTTTTTTCTTCATCTATATTGATTAATAAAGACCAAATCATTTTTAGCCTCGCTTTGAGCACCACATCTCGACATTCCATAAGTCTGGGAGTTTCACCATATACCTTTCAGCTGCGAAAAAACAATAATAATGAAATAAAAACAACTGCCGATCGCACCTATATATGTCCCACATAACGGTACAAACCGCAGGAAATGTTTCCTTAAAAAAGACATATATATATATATATATATATATATATATATATATATATATATATATATATATATATATATATATATATATATATATATATATATATGTATGTATATATATATACAGGGTGTTTTTTTTTATTCTTACATATTTGTTTAAAAAAACCGTGAAAGCTACACTAATGCGGTTTGTGCAGGTGGGTTATACGGCCAGGCGGACATGATGTGGGTGGCTAATCTTTGCGATAAGTCGGCTAATAAATAAAATTCGTTAACTTTTTAATCAGTGAAAATATACATATAGTTTTTATTACAAACTTGCTGAGCATCATCGAAAACCCCTAAATCAATTATTTTTAGAAGGATATAACGCAGGGGCAGCATTTTACGGCGTTCTGTAAAAACGCTCCATTTGGACGCGTTTCCAGATTTCGGTTTCTTATCGGAGCGCATCTTTGCGCCCGCGGTCCTGCTCCCCAGTGGTCGCGGCGCGAAGCCGCCCCTCGCCTCCCTCCTAGAATGGAAGGAAGTAGGGCGCACATGTGTTGCGCGTCTCAGCCACTGGGGAGCAGGACCGCGGGCGCGGTGAGGCGCTCCGATAAGAAACCGAAATCTGGAAACGCGTCCAAATGGAGAGTTTTTACAGAACGCCGTAAAATGCTACTCCGGCGTTATATCCTTCCAAAAATAGTTGATTTAGTTGTTTTCGATGATGCTCTACAAGTTTCTAATTAAAACCGTATGTCTATTTTTAGTAATTAAAAAGTTAATTAACGAACTTTAATTAATTAGCCGACTTATCGCAAAGATTAGCCAGCCACATTATTTCCGCCCGGCCGTATAACCCGCCTGCAAGAATCGCATTAGTGTAGCTTTCACGTTTTTTTTTTTAAACAAATATGTAAGAATAAAAAAATACACCCTGTATATATATAGACCAACTCCTGCTCTCAAACAAACCAAAGCGTCCCTAGCGGACGCCACCGGCGCCGCGCATGCGCAGTAGGGTGTGGGCAAGAAGGTCGCCGTCGACGATAAACAAACCGTTTGAAGGCGATGTGGTCATAGTCGGTGTGAGTCCCCGTGCTTTTTTTCGCGTTGGAATGGTTGATACCACGTCTTCCTGGCAATGTCTGATTGCTTTAGCGGCATCAGTGAAATTAACTAGGCTCGTTACACCGGCAAAACGTCGCGTGAATAATGCGGCGTGCGACGATTCATTTCGCGTGGACGCCGCAGAATGGGCGCTAAAGCCTGATTCGCACGATGTGATTCTGCTCGCTATTTTCAGTCGCGACGTCGCTCGTGCTGCAAAAGCGTGGACCGTTGCTGAGATAGTCGGCGTCGATACTGAAAATAGCAAGCAGAATCGAACCTAGTCAATCAGGCATAACAGATCGGTGATGGCCACTGGTAATAATAATCAACATTCCCTTTTATCTCTACTGTTTGCACCACGCCTACTTACCACAACCCACCTTCAAACTTGAACATCTTTTGAGGCCTGCACTTAATTCTTATCGCAATTACAGGGTTCACGTTTGATCTTAGGGGCCGTTGTCGTTTGAACGAGGAGACGGCATCAAGCAGAAACGTTTGACAGAGCAGACGACATTTCTAACTATCAGGCAGCCGTTTGAACTTGAGGGCGCACTGAACGTAGTCCGCAGATGGTTTGTACAACCTGGCTGCTTTCCCACGTTCATTTTGGAATACAACAAATAAATCTTTCGACCACAAGTAGCTGTGAATTCCACCCAAGTGATTCCTGCTCAAGCAAACGTGGACCGAAGGAGTCTGGTTTTTCTTTCCTTTTTCACGGCACCTATCAACGTTTTCGGACGAACCGAGCAGACAGAAAATACAAAAAGACTGTCTTTTAAATCTTTCCCGACTCGTTTGGTACGGCCCAAGTCGCGGCGTTTTGACGAGAAGGCAGGTTTTTGTCCGGTTTCTTTCGAAGCAAAACAGGGATGCACGTCCCGCATGGTGACTACCGCCCACAGCCAAAGACCGGAAGTGCGCCTGACGCTCCACTACCGCGCTCTGACGTAACAGAGCTGAGTTCGTGTATAGGGCATGCGATCACGCCGCCTTTGATATAAGCCCCCATTCAATTATTTTACTTATTCATGACTTTGAACAGTCTTATAAATGAAAAACTAAAGCGTCTGCTAATATTCTTTTAAGAAGTCTGGTTCGTATTTTTAGTTTAACACGCATAAATGCGCGAATAAATAAGAGACCATGATGCTTCTATGAGTAAGCCTTCAGAACAACGCTCGAGGAGGAGCCGCTGATTTTGAAATGATTGCTTTCTAGTTCTACCGAATCTTTCCCAACTTGAAAGCCAGGCGGCAAAGGTCATGCGTTTTACCCATCCGCTCTAGCTTGCCCCTCCATTCACCTCCAAGCTGCTACTGCGGTGGAAGCTACGTCCTCGATAGACCAGTCATACGACTCTCTTTCACCACGTCATCCCGCTCCCAGTCATATCCACGCGTGGAGAGCCGGGTAAGGTAATAAGTGGGGGGCGGCTGATTCGTCCGGCGGGCACGTAGCACCTGTCGTAGTCTCAGCTTAACCCCAGCGGCAACAGAAAAGAGAGAAAGAGAGCGATTGAAAAAAAAAAACGATTTCTCAAGGACACAGCGAAAGCAGCGAAAGCCTTTGGCTGGCTGCTTTGGTGCAAAACCTGGTAACGCGAAAAGCCTTGGAAATTGTCAAAAGGAATGTGATGAAAGAGAGCACACGTGACCCCACATATTCACACAAGCAGCATTCATCAGCTGTGCTAGCGGTGTCTCGACGGGGTCGTGAGAGAGAGAGAGATAGATATGGGGGCGTTGAAGAAAGGGGAAAACGTCTGTCGGAAGTTTCTAGAGGTTCGAAGCACTGCTGCTGTTGACTTAGCACCTTTTCTTTGGTCCGAGAGCACGTGGAAGCTCGGACCAAAGAAAAAGTGCATGCAAAGAAGCTGGCTGCACTTCAGCCGGACAACTCAGCCTCCAGCCTCCGCGGAGTCGACAAAAGGTTCGTGTGCAAGCTTTCATCGAGAGAGCTTTCCCCTTCAGAGACATCGGTACTGGCAAGAGGCCGGGGTTTTAACTTAACCACTCGCAAGCTCCCCCTCCCCGCTATGGTTGCGTCCATCGAAGACGGTCTTCGTGGGTTGGACCCGTCTACTCGCGAGGAGGCTCGGTTGAAAGCAATCGGCGTCATATCTCAGGCAGTTCAGCGGAAACCTCTCAACATTTCGGCCCAGGAAACCCAGGCCTTGCGTCGCCTCAAGGAGGACAAAGACATCGTGGTGTTGCGGGCAGACAAGGGAAACGCCACCGTCGTCATGGACAGGGTGAAGTATGACCAAAAGCTGCTTGAGCTCCTTGGCAGCAGTGCCTACACTTCCTTGCCAAGATCCCACGAGAAAAGTGCAAGAAACGCTCAACAAAACACTGGCAATCATCTTCCAGAAATACCCTGACTTCCGCAGCCTTTACATGAGGCTCATCTGCAGGAACGGATCTATCCCGGCGTTGTACGGCCTCTCCAAGATACAGAAGGCCGGTGTACCACTTCGACCTATTGTGGACTTCACAACGTCACCTTTGCGCGCCCTCTCCAACTACCTCCACAGGCTTCTCTCACCCCTCACCGGAAAGACTCCAACGTACGTGAAAAACTCTGGTAACTTCATAGAGCTTGCTTGCGATTTAGAGCTACGTGACGACGAGAGCTTCGTCTCTTTTGACGTGGTGTCTTTATTCACCAGCATCCCGGTGCCATTGGCGGTATCTGTTGCAAGAAATGCTCTCTCGGCAGACGATAAACTCCCGGAGAGAACGTGCCTTTCGGTTGACGAGATCTGCAGACTACTAGAGCTCTGCCTGAACAGCACATACTTCTCATTCAACGGGAAGTGCTACAAGCAAACCAGCGGCACAGCCATGGGGGCAGCCATATCTGTGACAATGGCAAATTTCACAATGGAGGCCATCGAACGCCAGGCTCTTGACACTTTCGAGCCTAAACCCAGAACGTTCCTGCGTTACGTGGACGACTGTTTCTGCGTCGTTAAAACCAGCGAGGCGGATCGTCTTCTAAAGCACCTGAACTCGGTGGATGAGTCGCTACAATTCACGGTTGAACGCGAAGACAAAGGTTCCCTTCCCTTTTTGGATGTACTGGTAACCAGGAATGGCAGTGGGCTAAGCTTCACTGTTTACAGGAAGCGAACTCATACTGGCAGATACTTGGGGTTTGATTCCCACCACCCCCGTTGTCATAAAGCGTCGGTGGCCTCTGCACTCTTCAGGCGCGCCTTCGCCACCTGCTCCACAAAGAAAAGCCTCCAGGAAGAAATCAAGGTCGTCACATCGGATCTCCGCAAGAACGGCTACCCTAAACGGTTTATTCTTCGGATACTCGAGAAATCAAGGCATCCACCCCTAGGGCGCAGCAGTCCCCCTTCCGTTCGCGTCTGTGTCCCCTACATTAGCCGCACCAGCGAGACCCTTTCCCGCGTCTTCGGTCGCTAAGGGATTGCGGTGACTCATAAGCCCGTGTCGACAATCGGTCATCGCCTCCCCCTCCCAAAGGATCGGCCCCCCAAAGAAAGGGCCCAAGGCTTGGTCTACCGCATACCATGCAAGGATTGCCCGGCCTCATACGTTGGCGAAAGTAAGAACTTCGCAGAGAGGCTTACGCGACACAGATATGATGTCCGGAAGAAGGATGTGGAGGCGAGCGCCCTCGCGGAGCACGCAGAAGCAGCCGGCCACACTGTCGACTTCGGGGGAAGCACCGTGCTGGCCTTGGAGAAGAATTGGCGAAAGCGGCTCTTCGTTGAGTCCTGGTTTATCCAGCGCACAAAGGGGAACGTGAATCGTTCTTCGGGCTCCCTGCCCAGTAGCTACGTCTCGGGACTGCGCGACGTGAGCAAAGCCCCCTACATCCGTATGTGCACTTAGACGACACGTGTTTTTTTTTTTTTCGTCACTCACCCGTGAGCAAGGGACCGAACTGGTCCCGAAACGTCGGGTAAATGTTTATTAAATTTTTGGTTAGAGTCCCTATTTTTCGCTTCAAGTAACATCCTACGGTTACACTACTTTCAACTGGATTGGATGTCATCTGGTATAGCAACTTCCTTAGGCCTAGTGTTCCCATAGAAAGTCCTTAGCAGGTCAGTAGACCTAGAATGTATGTAGGATGTCCGTTGGCCAATTTTGTATAGAAGACCCCTAGGAGGGTGATAGGAAGATATTAGCACCCATAGCATTTCCAGAAAGACGCCATGGTCCTTCAAGGGTCTATTTTTTGAAAGAACGTCCCCAGATTGCAATTACAAAGTTATTAAAAAGAGAGTTTCAGAAACAAAAATGAAGTCTTCTACCAGCCAACAATTCGAGTTCGTCACAGACTTTTATATTAACAATCATACCTCATGCTAACCCACTCTATCTTCATTAATTTGCCAAGGCATTCGATTCCGCCCCGCACCACCGTCTACTCCTGAAACTCTCTTCTCCAGATTAACCCATTAGTTGTCAGACAGATGACGAAATTTCTAACCAGCAGACAGCAGTCAGTCTCGGTAAATAATTCTTTCTCTAGCTCATTGCCGGTACCCTCAAGTGTCCCTCAGGGTAGCCTCAGTCACCCGTTGTTTCTTAACTATATTAATGATCTTCCTCCCTCAATCAAATCTACCATTCGACTATTTCTAGATGACATGTGTCATTTACGGAAAAACTACCGAACCAAGAAATCATTGCCTTCTTCAAAATGATCTCGACTCTATAACATTCTGGTACTCCAGCTGGCAAAGGAAAAGTAACCCTGGTAAATTCAAACAAATAACCTTTTCTTCAAAGTCTAACAAATCATCCGTTCAATATGCGTTACCAACGCAGCAATTACAATCTGACTCACTGTATGCTTACATCGGCGATCATATCTCTGAAAGTGCATCATGGAACCAACATATCAATAGCCTCTTCGTTAGATCAATTAAAACATTACGATTTTTAAGCTGGAGCATCTACCTGAGTAAAAAACAATAATCGCCCCAAACTTGAACATGCCTGTGTTATATCTGCCATATTATACAGGCATATTTCAGTTTGAGGCGAATAATTTTACACAGCAAAACTATCTAAGGGACGGTTAGATTATTTAAGCCATCAGTTTAGCGCGAAAACCATCTAAGTGACAAATTGAAGTTCGTTTAAAATAAGGCCGCCCATATCATAGTAAACGAATTTTCACCCGAATGCAGTGTCTGCACCCTAAAATCAAATCTGGGTCTTTTTTTATTAACTACAAGGGATCAAACTAACCGGATGTGTTTCTTTCACGGTATTTACTACAGTTGTCTTAATAATAATAATAATATACTTTATTTTCTGGTAGTGTTCAAAAACTGCCACGAAGGCCTACTTATTGGTATACTATAAACAAAATAACCATCACATTAAAGATGAATCTGTCTGTTGAGGCACAGGATGAGGCACAGGTTAATCAATACTAGCCACAAGATTAACAAACGCAATATACACATATATCAAGATGCTACAGATAACACAAAGAGCTAAAATGAAAAGAAAACACAATGCTAGAAATGCAAACAAAAAGTTCACACTCTATAAATGCTTCACCATTTTTACAAACGTATCTGCGTGATGTCAAGATCAGGAAAAGAAAGCTCGTTACAAAGGTGCTGGATCCTAGACATTGGCGAGGTATGGTATGGTGTATTTGGGTAAAATGGCAAAAGAAATCTACGTGTACGAAAAGGTACATGAAAGTTCACAGATAAGAGTGAAATACTATCAATTCTTCCACAGATGACTTTATGCAAAAATGACAAATCACGAATGGTACGCCGTTTACTTAGCTCTCGTAAGTTAAGATATTTAAGTAGTGATTCGTAACTAAAATAACGACGATTAAAGTATCTATTGTACGCAATTCGAACCAGACGCTCCTGAACTCTCTCAATTTCGTTGCAGTGATTCACAGAAAAGGAGTTTCACACTACGGAACTGGATTCAAGCCTCGGTCGAACCAAGGAACAAAACAAATGAGCCTATACTTCGTTTCAGCTTCGGTCCGAGCGCGGCCGATGTTACGAGCCGAAGGGCCAATCAAACAGCGAAAAGGCACAGCATCATGCTGTGCTTCCTGCAGGTGATATGACCAGCCAATATTCGCCTTCTCTTTGTGCACTGCTCCACCGCCAGCTAGTCCTATCAAGCGGAGAGAGCACGCCATGACGTTGCGCTTTTTGCGCTGTTTGATTGGCCCTTCGGCTCATAACATCGCCCGCGCTCGGACAAAAGCTGAAACAAAGTATAACACCAGTAACTCGAAAACTCCCGCATCATACGTGAAATCAGCCCCAGTACACGTAGGGAAGTGCCCACGATTGAAGTGACGTGTTCTTTGAATGAAAGACGGTTATCAACGATAACGCCAAGGTCACGCATGGTGGTCACACGCTGAATCATTGTCGCATTCGGTAGCATATATTGAAAAACAATCGGGTCGCGCTTTCTTGACAAAGAAAAACTTTTGTCTGTTGTGTGTTAAGGAACAATGGATTAGATGAGCCCCATACTGACACACGGTCAATATCCTGTTTTAGTAATAAACAATCGTCTAAGCCACGCACCGAGAAATAAAGCTTGATGTCGTCTGCGAACAGTAGAATCTTAGCACTGTTGGCAGCGGAAACAATATCATTTATATAAATTCGAAAAAGGAGATGGACCAATTTTGAGCCCTGTGGAACGCCTTACGTTGAGATAAAATGATCCGATAAAATATTCGAAATCTGAACCGCGTTTGTACGCGAAGGTAAGATTCAAACCAAGCAAGATACAAAGGACATAAAGCATTCAACCGTAGTTTCGACAATAGCAAAACATGATTCACCGTATCGAATGCCTTCGACATATCAAAGTACACAGTATCAACCCGCCCCTGGTCAAAAACGACTGCAGACGAGTAATTGAAGAATATGCATAGTTTAGTATCAACTGATCTCCCCTGAAGGAATCCATGCTGCGCAGCATTGATTTTTCGGCGGAAATAAAAAGAAAGTCGCCTTTGCACAACAATTTCAAAAACCTTCGAAATCCCACACAGTAGAGACACAGGCCTGTAGTTGTTGACGATGCAAGCATCTATCGCCTTGAATATTGGAACTATAATAGCATATTTCCTTTGCTTCGGGAAAATACCAGACTGAAACGATAAATTTAACATGTGCCGTAAAATAGGAGTCAGAATGTCCCCGCAACCCTTGATAATAAAACACGGGACTGAGTCAGCACCCAAGGACCGTTTGGGTTTGAGGTCCCCAATCGCTCGCAAAACTTCGTCATCAGTTATAACACAGAAAGAAAGGCTATCATGAGTGTCGATAGTCGAATCACCATGTTGTCCCGAAGGTGAATGCAAGGAAAAACATGAACTAAAGTGACCAAGCCTTAACTTCTGAAAGCTGAAGCTTTCTGAAGTTTTCTTTAGTTTTCACTAAAGCCTTAACTTCAGAAATACTTATCGCCAAACAGCTCATTATATTTCTTCTCGAACACATTACTCGAACAAACTTCAACAATGTAGGTCGCATAAGAACTCCATATTTTCCCCTTAACTACAGAACATTACAGAATGAAATGACTTGCCGGAGGAAATTGTGACCAACAATATGGCTGTGGTGTTTAAGGAACTCTTTGAAAGTTTGCATTATGAATAATGTGCGCATTAATTTGTGTATATCGGGTACATTGATTTCTTATAGTTCTTATATGTAGATTTGTAAACTCTTGTAGAATGTCATGTGCAGACCTTTGCCTAAGACCCCCCCCCCCCCTCCCCGCCTCGTGTAATGAGTCCGAAAAGACGGCTTTGATGTAAATATATTGAATGGATTAAAAATCTGCTCTTAAAAATCCACTTTATAAGTATATCCCAAAGTCAGGTTCTCTTTCTTTAAGCAAGGGTGCAGGCGAGATGGTTGAATATACACATTGTTCAACCAGCTCGCCTGCACCCAAAATTTCCTTTAACAGTGAGAGGTCAGTCTTTATAGACCAATCCGTGAAACGGTTAAGTACCATTGTTGACAGTTTGTTTAGGACTAATAGCCGTGATTTTAGAGCTGTGCGCGATGTGAGAAAGGAATTGCGTGACTCGAAGTTGTTTTCGAGATCTGTGTTGTGATTGTCCTCCTTCTCCCCACTCTCAAAGGTTCAAAAGGTTAGGTTCTATACGCGACTTGTCGAGAAGAAGATTTGCTCTTTATGTTCTATATTTGCACAGAGTTTTTCACAGTTGAGTAGATTGTGATTTGTCCTTATCATTGAACTTTTCCATGTCCGGTCGTATTTCTAGATGTTAATGTATATTTTACACAACTCTTCAAACAAAATTGTCACTTTTTGTTAAGAAAGCACGACTGTTCGAACCTGCCTCTACATGTTGACGTTTTTTTAAAAACTGTTTTGGTTGAAAATGTTTGAGTTGCATCTTTTCCGGCTGTTAATATTCATGGCATTTCTCGGTAAATGTGATTATTAACCTGGACTATGTTTTGTTCTGATTTACGTGCCACCCCATTGTGACCTGCTGGTTGTTCTGGGACATCAAAGGATTATAGCATTATTATTAGTATGGCTATCGTTATCCTTATCATAATCATTATGATTAACATTAACATTATCATTACCATCATCTGTCTTATAGCGCCAAAGGAGCAAACCGCACTAAAAAAGCAGGCACTTCAATGATGTCCAATTATTTGATTAGATGGCGTCCGTCAATCTAACCAGGTTTCCAGTCCCCCTCGTTCGGATTCTATAAACTTCGTTTCCGTAGCCTGAAGCATCCGGCTTTCCCCCGTTTCGAAGTCTAAATTGACTTGCAAGCCGAAGTCACTTCAGAGCCTCACTTGGAGCCTGGCGCGCAGGCGGCAAGACGCCGAGCGAGCGGAGTCGTCTGGCGCGAGATATTGCGTCCGGTTCGCTGCACACTTCCGGTGGATCATAGCCCCGGGCGGCATAGCTCCGGAAACGAAGCGCCGAGGCGAGCGTCGACCTGGGTGGGCTGCACTCCGTGCTGAGTTCAAGTGGCATTCACGGAGTGCACCAAAGGGTACGTTTGAAGCGGGGAGAATTTTTTTCGTTGCTTGAGGTACTGTCAATGATTCCACAAATGAGGATATCAATTATTACACCTAAAAAAAGCTAGAAAGGTCAGTAAAAAAAAAAACGAGTTAGAGGTGAATAATTGCGTATTTTTCTACGGTGAAACCGAATATCACAAGCGTTTGACCCGCACGTATTACTAGACGCGAGGAACGCCGAAAAGCTAACCACTGGGTTTGACGTCATACCCTGAGGTTTTAATTGTCTTGCGCTTGACGCTTGTAAGGGAAGGTGTGCAGCGCTCTTAAATGCTCGGGTAACGCCCACTTCAGAAGGGGAAATTTCTTCCAGCAACCGAATTGCTACAATTTGCCATCATCAAGACGAGATCCTTATTCGCTTGCACTGTGCGCTATATGCGCGTTTTAGAGCGGAGCTGTTAAGGCCTAGGTTCCCCAGGATTGTGTCCGGTACAAAATGTCGACACTACCCTCTGGTTGCCGCCGTCGCTCATAGATGGCGGTAGCTGTCCAGAGTGTTGCGTTTGCCGGTTTTCTGCTTGCCGCCGTCGCTGATAGATTGCGGCAACCTTTCCAGCCCTTCTACGCTAGCTTGCCGACATTACTTCATTCCCGCCATAGTACAGCTTCGCTTCACTGTAAAAAAATTCCGTAATTTTACAAACACTTTGTCGTAATTCTGACGGACAGTGTGTCCGTTTCTTACTTAACGGACATAAAACCCGTTTTTCGTTAGGTTGAATAAAATAGTACAGTTGTGTGCCAAAGAGTACCATAGTAGAGGATAAAAGCGTTAGAAGTGATTTTATCGTCTAATCCTGCTAAGAGCAATTCGTTATAGTAAAGAGGCCAAAGACTATACCAAGTAACCCGCAGTACCCTGCAAAAGGAACAAATAAAAGTGGGGGGAAACACAAAATAGAAATCAAGTAAAAGTCTGCAATACACGTTAAAGCACATAGGCACTGCTCTACCTCAGTGGGAGTGAAGGTATCAAGTTTCCTGTCTACAGATGTTTTCGAGCTTGTAATGATTGTTAGGGGGGTTCTGCGTGAGTGCAAATAAAGGGATTGCCAGAACAGTGAAGACCACACCAAGAAGGAAGGCTGTTGCTCTACAGTACGAAACGGTTGAAAGGCACCAGCCCAATTCTTGCAAACAACTCCCTTCAGTGCTGTCTCATGAACTTGCAGTTCCACAACGCTGTTTAGGAGGCATAATAAGACAACCCGCTGGAGGGCCACACTTGAGATCAGCTCTGGTCGTCCATTGAAGGGCCAGAATTCTAGCCAATGTCAAAGCAGTGAGTGATCCGGAGTGAGCTTGGCTGCCGAAGAATAGTGTATAGTTGCCCTTCGATGAACACTTTCAACTGATCTTACAAGATCAACCTCACAGGAGTCTCATATGGAGCTGCAATACTTTAGGTGTGGCAGGACCAGGGCTGTGAAAGGCATGGGCGTACCAACCGGGGGGTCAAGGGGGTGCTTGTCCCCCAGTTCTTAGAGTGGTGGGGGGGGGGGGGGGGCAAGTTATGTGTTTTGCCCCCCCCCCCCCTAAAACAGCCACCACTGGGCAGGGCAAACACTGGCTGGCAGCGCCCAAGGGATACCAAGGGCACCGCTCCTCGGTCCCGGGGGGGGGGAGGAGGGGAGGGGAAGGGGGTTTAGTTTGCCCCCCCCCCCCCCAAACCAAGTTGGTACGCCACTGGTGAAAGGCACCTAAGTCTGTTATGGCCTGGTCTACTGGACACGCTAAGTACAAAACCCAGTGTTCCGCACGTTTTGAACAAAACTGTCGTCAGGCTGTGCGAAGAAGCATAGCTGGCTGTTTATAGTAGACCTTGTCGATGTTGTTCTGCAAACCCTGGTGGTTTCTGGGGCCACCTTATAGGCGGCACCAGTATCAGGTCGTCCGTAACAGCAGTGGAGTTAATTGCAGGGATCACGATTAATAAACATGTTGAGAACAAGTGGACTGAGCACACTGTACCGTCGAACTGTCGAGTATTTGGGGCCACTGGAAATGGTTCCATGGTATACACTGCACTCCGAGCGACTCAACTTGAAGACGTATAGTATGCACACATTTAATTAAATCGTGTTAATGAGCACCAGTGGCTCGCTGGGCAGGTTATAGGATTCAGCTTTCACGGAAGCCAGGTAGCATGCACAGTATAGCAGCCCCTTGCCATGCTTGTGAGAGGTTCCAGCTCCAGGTCGTGGCGTCGCCAAAAGGGTAGTAGAAAAGGTACCACGACCAGCACACCCCTACAGTTCTTAGCACGATCCTTTCTGTAAGCAGTGTGCTCCACTGTAGCAATTGTCAAGGTGACTGCCATAAACCGAATCCTGCATCCACGCTTTACATGCCGCTAGAACTGTTCAGGGATGCGTCTCATGGAGTGAGTGAAGGTGCAGCAGCTTATTCGGGACCAAGTGCCCTGTTTGAGAACCACACTGCGAGTTGAAGCAACGCAAACCAGGGAGTACAGGGATGGGGTTCGTCTGGGCGGGCCAGGGTGGTGGAACACGGGGGGCAGCGTCGCTGGTTGCCCGGGCAGGCCAGAGTGCGGTGTCCGTACTCGACACAGCTGTTGCAATGATGGGCTCGAGGTTTGTGGGGACGGCAGCGAAATTCAAGGCGGCGGTAGTACACTGTGTAAGGGACATGGGTTCCGATGAAGGTGATGATGGCTGAACCTGTCGTGCCTACTCGCCTTGCTTGAAGGATGTCACCTTGATAAGACTCCAGATCATTGATGATCTCGTCGGGGGTAGGTAGGAGTGGACGGGAGGGGAAGTGTTTTGTAAGGTGATATTGGTGATGCGAAGTAGCCAGTTGACGATCGCTTCGTGATGGGTGCGGAGGACGGTTATTGCGCCGGAGGTGGAGCGACACGTCGGTACATGTATCAGCAGGGAGCTGTGCGGCTTGCAAGAACGCCGGCAAACTGTCAAGAGGCAGCGCAGCTGCGCCAGCAGGACGGACTGGGAGATGCACTATAACTACGTGAAGTTCGGGGTCAAAGTCGGCCGGAAGACGAGATTTGCGGGGCTTTCCAGGGGTGATCCATTTCCCAACTTGGTCGTCTCGCTCTAGAGAGATTTTCATGTCCTGGCTCAGGATGGGCGCAGAGATATTGGTGAGCTGCGAAGCGGCGATGTCGGCTGTAGCCATATTCGAAGCAGAAACGGGCGTGCCGCTCGCAGAACGAGACTGGAGCGAACCGATCTCTCGGCGGACGTGCTGCGGCGGGCCGACGGAGCGCGGCGATGTTTATACCAGGATCACGTACAGTCGCGTACAGTTCTCTGGGGTTTGCGGAGCCCGGAGAAGACGTCCGCTCTCGTCGGAGGTTTGCAGCAGTCTCCGGACACTGAAGGTAAGGGCGTTCACATCGCAGAGTTCACTATTGAAGGGGGGCTACTGAGGTTTTAAGAGCCACTGATCGTAGCAATCGCATTCCAAAGACACCGCGTTGTCGTAGATTGTTTTTCACCGGCTACGTCCTGTAGGGCTGAGGCCAGGGCTGGGGGATCCATCGTCGGAAACGCGGAGGAACCAAGCAACGACGTGAGGCTTGCGGAGTCGGTTCGTGGGTGCCGACGACATTCGAGCAACGCTTCCAAGAAGACTGGATATTCTTTCCGGCGAGGACATACAGCATGCTTGGGGCTGATGAGGATCGCAAGAGGTGGATAACAGGACAACCAATGCACAGCAAATAGGTCGAGCATGGTACACGGCACAATAGTGGTCGCCGCCATGTCAAATTGAAACGAAGCTGACGAAGCCAAGCTCCAGTTTAGTACACATTGCGCTTCGACATGCTTTATTACAAATAATTTTATAAATCTTAAAACAATTTTTTCATATCTTAAAGTTTTAATTTAAGTCGAATAAAACAAGCAAATTTACGTTGCGTCAAATAAACTTGGTCGGAACTCGGAACCAACGAGCATCGCCGCATCGCCATCGCCATCGCCATCGTAACAAAACACAAAAACTTTCAAAAACGAAGCGAGTTTCAAAACTTTCGCAACTTTCGGGCGCTTTCAGACTTTAGGAACAAACATCGAAGAACGTTCTTGAAAAAAGGAAGTGTCCTAGGTGCCGGCGTGCCCATAAAACCAGCTGTGGATATGAGTCTAATTGGTGAGTGCTCGCTCACTCGTTTTACTTTTTGAGTCCTTTCTGTTCGGAGCGTTTATAACGTGATCCTTTTGTGTGCAGTCGGCGTGAAAGCGATCGTGTGCGGTTCCTTGTCGCACAGGTGCTTTCCGCATTGGATGACCCTCGAGCTTTTGCCAAGGAAGCCACGGAACCGACCTGTCACTGCACGGGCGCTCGGATTGCGGGAACGCAACCAAAGGCAAAGGTCCCACCGGAGGCAAGGGGGGCCAAGCGAGACACTTGGTGAGTGTATCAGGGAGCTTGATTTCTGCAAATCGGGTAGCGGCTTGGTACCAGATAGCTAGGCGGTGTGTTTTGCGGAACCCATGACTGCTAAAGGTACCCGTTAGTGTGATGGCGCTTGTATTCGCTTCCACTATGCGAGGTTAGATTCAAGTTCGATTTTCGTCCTCGGAAACTACTCGAAACATTGCGTGACGTGCGCCTTTAGAAGTAAGGTCTGTATTGATGATGTTGCTTGCGAAGAGTATAAACGAGTTCTCTCTCGACTGGGGCAGTGACTTCTTATAAAAAAAATTCTGTGTATGGTGCACTTATTTACTAACCCTCTGGCAGTACTTCACTGTAAAGGTTAGGAGAGAAAAAAAAACGCGCATTGACTAGTGTCAAAAGAAACAGAAAAAAAAAGTGTTTTAGACTACTTCCTCCTCAGCTCATAAGCAAAAGGAGAAATCACGTGGTCGTATTTCACTGGAACCCAAAGTTTTCCCAGCAGTCTGAGAGTCAGCAAGGGCAAAGCCCTGAATAAAATGCATGCTTCACATTTTGGCAAGTGCCAACAACTATAAAGTATAAAACGCATGTAAGCAATTTAGTGAGCAACAAGAAAAGTGATGGCGACCCTTTTTGCTATCGCTCGATCAGCTGCACGACAAGGCAAGCCATATGAAAGCGACGGGAGCAAGCGATTGAGGCGATGAGCAAAGGTTTCTAGAAATCCAAAAACCGAGCAATGAGAGCTCTCCGTCGCTCATTGTCGTCGCTCGCTAAATCGCGTACATACGGTTCAGCTTGAATTGTATGAACGCGAGAGACACATGCCACTCACTTCCAAATGCCTTTCATTTCAGGGCTACACTGCCATTTGCGTCCAAGTGCGGCACGGGCCTCGTGCACTGGCACTTTGACACCTCTTAAGAAACTAACACAAACATACCCAGGGGTTTTAGGTTGGGTTAGCCATCCTACAGAAAGGTGCTGCTCAGTTAATAGACAATTCACTATTTTCCCGAGCGCCCCGGCCCGCCCGCGAGGAATTGTGGGAGAGATTGTCCTCGCCTGGCCGCTCTGCCTTGAGATTGCATTGCCTTGTCGCTTGCCTTCTCTTAATCCTGTTTTTCGATTCCATTACATATTTTTTATCTATTCCAGTGTATTTTTTATCGCTTCTAAGGGTTTCTATTCTCTTCTGTGCACAATATTTCTTGTATATATATAGTATTTGTGTCTTTATTTTGCCTTTTTCGATGGGAGTGCCGAGGGACAACACGCCGCTTGGCGCGTCGTTTCCCGGTATGAGTACTACCATTGCTACAGATTCCTATCGCACTGTTAGCTGTTTGTGTTGGTTCAATTCGACCCGCGTACAGTCGAGAGGAGCCGTTTATGAACAGCAGCGCACATGTCATAGGGATAGGCACAGCTCTGAATCAACTATCGTGATGCGAGAGCCGAGCGCGCTGTGATTTGGCCACCCACGCTCGCTCCATTTACTCGCACTGTAGCATATGCCTTCGACTGCCGCTTACTTAACTAAGATGCAGCACACCGCTGTATCTTAGGGGGGCAGGGCAGGGCCCGAGGGTGGGGCCCTGCCCTGCCCCCCTCTCCCCCCCGCGGATCTCACCAGGGGGGGCACGAGCCTCGATGCCCCCCCGAAGTTTACGCCTATGCTTAGAAGCAATAAAATATACATTGGAATAGATAAGGACAGGTAATGGAATCGAAAAACAGAGGATTAAGAGGAGGCAAGCGACAAGACAATGCAATCTCAAGGCAGAGCGGCTAGGCGAGGGACAGTCTCGTACAAATCTTCGTGCTTGGGGGATTTCGCAAAGGGGCTATTTATATCAAGTTCAAAATGAACAGCACTCTTCATTGATGGCTGATTCACACGACGAACTAATCCACAGACGGATTGATCATGTCCGCGGTTCGTCCGTCTCCCATGCGCATCCACACGAAGGAGCAGACATGCAAATGACAGCCAGGACGAGCCGAAGATGTTTGTGACCACACTGTGGCACTGTTGTCCAAGATCGAAATCGACATTTGCTGCTTTGAACAACAACTGTGCGCCACTGTTACGTGCGGAGTGAGACATAATACCATGATAGGCTTAGTGCGAAGTGTCACTAGCCTTACTAAACCAAACCATGGCAGAGACACAAGCATGGTCCTGCTCGAGGAGACTTTGGTGTGGAGGCCGTGAAGTCCTGGGCCCGCTAAGTGGCATTTGGAGATGCCTCCACTCACTTTGCACTTGCGCCTTCAGTACACCACAGCCACAAGAAAGGTCTTGCTGGGTGAAAGATTGATTGGAGATTCAAAGTGATTGCGGCGTGGTAGACGCGTCTTTACAGAAGCTTTTCGACGCAGATGAGTACCAGATTCTGCGTCGTGTCAGTTGGGCAAAGTTCCTCATGCCAACCTTTTTGGTATGAGAAATGAAATGAAAGAATATTTTGTTGCAATAGTTTGTGTCATTTTTCTTTAAAAGTCTTACTTGCAACTTTCAGGAAAGCACAAGCATTACAGACCAGCTGCCCTCCCAATCATGACCCTCCCCTTTCTCTTCCTGGTAGTTGCTGTCGGTGAGTAACCTGACAGCCTTGGGCTTTTCCGCTTTTCTAATAGAAATTAGCGGTTCTTGTACATGTGCAAAAGTGAAAAGTATGCTACTGCCATGTTTGTCAGTTTTGTAACTCTTTATTCCCTCAGACCGCAAATTTGCCTTCAGCTTGGTTCACATGCACAGCACATTCATGGCATCTTGTATCCAAAAATATCTATTGTGGGTTGGATGTGTGTTGGGGGGGGGGGCATTACTTTGCTGGTTGAGTTGGTAGGCAGGAGATTGCGAGAAACAAAAGGGTAGATAAAATACAACCGTCACTTTTACTATGAAAACCTTTTAATACAGGACTGGCGAAAAAATGAGAACATGAAAAGGTACGACGTCCCGTCCTCCTCTTACTCTTTACTTTCTGTAACCTAGTCTGGTAATTTAGGATCATATACTACTACATAAGATTCAACAACGTGGAAGGTGTTGGTGCACCTTAACCCATTTTGGACGAGCCTCGCTCGTCCACCTAGGGTTGTTCCTAAACCGTTTAGGATGGGTGTAACTCATCCGCGCACTATACCTTGCCCCTTGGCTCTTTTTGGACATCTCAGGCTTGTTCCGAGCATAGTTTGCGATGCTGCTCAGAGATGGCAGCATGTATTTTTTTTTATTGTACACATTTTTAAGAATGGCGACTGATTGTGGAGACATGTGCAGCTTGGGCTGTACGTGCAATAAATATAGAAAAAACAACTTAGGATCAAACACTGAAGAAAAAAGAAACGGTTAAGGTAAACAGTGTGCGACATTATTATGCAGTTTTCTCGTTCCTTCGACAATGTCTAATTGGATACGAGACACCCTTTTATGACGTGCAGGCAACGTCAACAAAAATGTTTGGCGTGAAATGACACGCAAAAAATACAATATAAGATAGCTATACTGCTCGGACCCATTGTATGTTCCTGTAACCCTGCTAGATTTGTTTTAAGAATGGCGCGATAGTTTCGTGGATAAATCCACTTAAATGTGAATCCCTCGGAGGGGCGGATCCAAACAGAACTGGAGGAGAACTGACAGATTTGGCTATTTTGGCGTCTCGAGCTTCAGTTTTCTCGTTTACCTTCCACGTTTTGAGCATGCGGTTTGTGATGATTACGTCTACGACATCGCTCGCCTTGTCAGAGTGTCCGACATTGATTGCAGCAGCGATGAGTATGATTGCTATCAAGAGATGTTGAAAGCTGTTCATTTTGACTGCGACCCGCTGGCGACAAACTCCAATGACGGCGAGTTACGGACGAACTCGTTGTGGTCACTGTCGCCCGGGAATATCTCGCAGGCGCATGCAAGGTGGAAGGTCAACGGGCCGGCGGCGAGAGCGAGAAAAGCATTTGGGTTACCGAGTTGCGCGAGCGGTTTTGATCGTACCGCGGCGAGGAGAGCTTGGGCGATCATGGGGGCCCCTAGAATGAAAGTGCGTTCATGGTCACATGCTTTATGGGCACCATGATGTGACTAACTTGGGCAGTGTTGCCTGGTCGCCAGATGAAAATGATACAAATTCGTAAATTGAATAGTGCAATTACCAGAGCTCTAAAATTGCGTAACTTGGTGTATATACTAAGTATTCTATGAGCAATCCATTTCCAGAATAATAGATCCGTTTAATTTTCGTGTTATAACCCCTTTAAGTCACCGCAGACTCCGCTGTCCACTTATTGCCGATTCACATGAACTTATCCGCGGATAAATTGATCAAGCGACAAGACGTCCACGGAACATCAGTCCTCCAAGCACATCCATACGGAGGAGACGAGCAGATGACAGCGAGGACAAACTGGACCTATTCCCGGCCCTGCATTTCCGCAAAATGCCAACATCGCACTGTGGCACAGTTTTCCAAGGTCAGAAGTGATGTTTGCGACTACGATCACTGTGCTATTATGAAAAAGTATTGTGTGCTGCTATTATATACCGAGCAAGACAAAGCATCATGACAGGCTTAGCGTGAAGCGCTACTAGCTTTACTAACCATATGACACAAGTATCGTCCTGCTCCAGGAGGCTTCAGCGTCTAAGTGATGAAGTCCTGGTGTTGCGGAGGGGCATTTGGAAATGCCTTCACGCACTGCTTGCTTGTGCACCGCTCTTCAGCACACTACAGCCGTAAGAAAGGTCTTGGCTGGGTTGAAAACTGGGTGGACATGCAGGGAAGCTTGCAGCTTGCTAGGCAAGTTTTCACTGAAGCTTCTTGACTTGCGGCTTGTCGGCTGGGCAAAGTTCTTGCAGATTCTTTCACGAGTGGAAAATAAGAATGGTTCGACAAAATGAAACAGCGAATGGACAAAGTACGGTGCACTATCTTTGTTTAGCTCATTCGAAAACCAAAAATATTGTTCTGCTGTTGGTGCTCTACCGTAAACGCTTTTACTGTTAAGGCCCGTTCACACTCTTGCGACTGACTTCGACCGAGAGAGACCAGACCGGTTTTTAAGCCTTTTGCGACTTCTTAGGACCGGATGCGATGCAGCGGAGTTGGTCTTAAGAAGTCGCAAGAGGCTTAAAAACCGGTCTGGTCTCTCTCAGTCTAACTCGGTCGCAAGAGTGTGAACGGGCCTTTACTCGCCCGCTAAAAATCTGGGCATAGAAGGGCACTTTGCCCTTAAGTCTGGGCGTCTGCTGACGAGGTGCAAATCGGAGGAATAGCCGACATGATGGTAACGTGACAAACGGTCCACGGATGAAAATTGCGATTCAATCCATCGCGTGAATCTGCCATTATTTGACAATTGTCCTAATATGATTAATTGATCCCTATTAAAAAAAGAACAATTGTTCTCTGAAACAATGTAATGAAGCGAAGTTGTTATAAACAATGCCTGCTCCTTTGACAACGGAATAGTACGAGCCTTGGTATAACAGGAACTTTCCGTAGATCAGACATACATTTATTCCATGCTCAAAGTAAAGACATGAGTTTGTCTTGGCATGATGATGATGATTGGGGTTTAATGGCGCAAGAGCGACTACGGCCATATTGCGCCAAGAAAGTTAATTTAAGGAGCCTTGCATTTACATCTAACTTTACTTATCTATATCAAGTGCAAAAGGCCAATTGCATGTAGGAAACTTAAAACGCGAGCAAATGGTACCAAAGGTCTATCACCAAGCAAAAAATAAGGATGAAATGGAAGGTGGTTTCTGAAAAGTTCTGGAAAATATCTTCGACGTTGATGATCCAAAAATCTACAATTCCACAGGATGTGAAGGACAGTTAACATTTTCCCACACTTTTCACAGAGCTTTACATCTTCACCGCAGAGCAAGTGCAGGTGAGTCAATCGAGAATGACCAATTCTCAAGCGGCATAAAAGAACTTCCGAACGGCGGTCCTTATGGGAGGAACTCTCCCATACTTCTAAGTTGGGCTTAATAATGTGAAGTTTGTTATCTATCTGTGTGTCCCAATCCTGTTGCCATAACTTAATAATTGACTTGTTTAAGGCTGGCTTGAGGTCTTGGTGCGGCAGGCCAAAAGACGTTTCCGTGTAATTTTTTGCAGAAAGTGCAAGATGGTCTGCATTCTCGTTACCGGGAATGCCCACATGACTGGGCACCCAGCAGAAGTTTATAAATTGTCCTAGATGGAAAGCTTTGTTTATGTGAAAACGAACCTGTTGCACAAGAGCGTTCTTGCTGCCTGCTAAAGATGAAATAGCTAAGAGAACACTTTGGGAATCAACAAACAGAACTGCTTTGTTAATGTTATTTTCTAGAATATATTCAATAGCCATCAGGATACCATACAGTTCAGCAGTAAAGATAGTTGCTAGAGGGTTGAGTTGCCTCACTTCACTGAAAGCGAGAGAATAAACTGCACAGCCTACACAATTCAATGTTTTCGAGCCATCAGTGTAAAAGTGGAGATAGTCACTATATTTCTTCTCTAGCTCTGCGAACTCCCGCAAGAGAACAAGACGAGGAACAACCTTTTTGCTGTACTTCGAAAGTGACCAATCACAAGAGATTGGCACCAAATCCCAAGGAGCAACCCTATAGGCCTGTCTCAACAAAGGAGGCTCATCAAAACAAAGGTGCAGCGACCTTGCCATGCTCTCAGCCCGAAGGCTCAAGGGCCGAACAATACTGGGCTTATTCTCAAAAAGGCGCAATGATGCAGAGGTCTGCAGAGCAGAGAATGCAGGGTGGTCTGGATCACTATAAACTTTGTAGGCATAGCAGAGACTAAGATATTGTCTGCGTCGCTCAAGGGACATCTGATGTGTTTCAGCATACAGACTCGGCACGGGCGACGTGCGAAAAGCACCTGTGGCTAGACGCAGGCCAAGGTGATGGATTGGGTCTAACATCTTCAAAGCAGATGGTCGTGCCGACCCATATACCGGTGCACCATAATCCAACCGGGACCGCACTAGAGCGTTATAAATTCGCAGCAGACATCGTCTGTCAGACCCCCAAGTTGTGTGCGACAGCACTTTAAGAATATTGGAAGATCGTAGGCATTTTCGTTTTAGTTCTTTCAAATGGGGTACGAATGTGAGCTTCTTGTCGAATATCACGCCTAGAAACTTGTGCGCCTCCTTAACAGTAATGGTAACGTTATTCAGATGCAAGGTAGGATCCGGTGACAACCCTCGACGCAGCGAAAAAAGAACACATATGGTTTTGTCGGGGGAGAAGCGAAACCCATTTTCGGCTGCCCACTTGCTCATCCTGTTGATTGTCAGTTGCAGTTGACGTTCACAACTATGCAGATTGCAAGAAGAAACTGAAATTTGCACATCATCCACATACAAAGAATAAGATACTGTCGGTGGTATCACCTGAGCCAGGCTATTGATTTTAACTGCAAAAAGTGTGACACTAAGCACCCCTCCCTGAGGGACACCACTTTCTTGAGAAAACACATCTGATAAGGTGGAGCCCAGACGGACTTGGAAAGTACGTCCCATTAAGAAGCTTTGTATGCATCGCAACATGCGACCCCGAACACCGTAAGCATAAAGATCCCGCAGGATCCCATAGCGCCACGTTGTATCGTACGCCTTTTGCAGATCAAAAAACACAGAGAGACAGGCCTGGCGGTGTACAAACGCCTCACGAATAGAGGTTTCAAGGCGGACTAAGTGGTCCAGGGTGGAACGTCCAGCTCTAAAACCACACTGATTAATGTCAAGCACATTCTCACTCTCCAAGAAATGAATGAGACGTCGGTTAATCATTCTTTCGTAGGTTTTTCCCAAGCAACTTGTGAGAGCAATGGGTCGGTAGCTAGTTGGTTGAGAAGCATCTTTGCCAGGCTTCAGAAGAGCGATTACATGAGCTCTTTTCCAAACCTCGGGGAATGCAGAGCGATGCCACAATGAGTTATAAAAGGTCAACAAACTGCCTAGAGAATCAGGTGACAGGTGCCTTAACATCTCATAATGAACATTATCTGGTCCAGGAGCAGACTGTTTCTTTACACTAAGAGCCACTTTGAGCTCAGAGAGTGTAAAAGGCCTGTTGTACGGAGCGTCACGAGCACCAGACAAAATGATTGGTTGTTTCTCTGCTGTCGAACGGAACTTTTTAAAGGCTTCACTGCAGTTGCGTAAACTAGAAACATCCTGAAAATGTTTCCCAAGAACATTCGCTTGATCTTTCAGAGATGTTGAAGATGATGCAGGGAAGAGAGGAGTTCTGAAAGGTAAGTAGTCGCCCCTAATCTTTCTAAGCCGATCCCACGCTTCTTTTGTAGATACAAAACTACTCAAGGACGTCAAATACTTTCTCCAGGAGCTTCCCTTCGCCTGGCGTCTTGTCCAGCGAGCTTTAGCTCTCGTTTTCTTAAACTCAAGTAAGTTACTAGAAGTTGGATATCTACGAAAGATGCACCAAGCTTTGTTCTGGGACTTTCGTGTTGTTTTACAGTCATCATTCCACCATGGCTTGCATCTCTTAGGAAGACGACCAGACGTTTGAGGGATACTCCGTGTGGCAGCATGTATTATAACCTCTGTGACATACAGCGTTGCTTCATCTGGATTCATGTTTGAAATTATAGAAGAATCAATCAGTGCCTCTAATTGAAAAATGGACCAATCTGCCTTATCTAGTTTCCATCGGGGCATTCGTGTTAACAGAGTCGGAAGAGAGACAGTACTCTCTAAAACAATCGGGAAGTGATCGCTCCCAAAGGGATTATTAAAAACCTTCCATGAAAAGCATGGAAGTAATGAAGGTGAAGTAATAGAAAGGTCAATAGATGTAAATGAGTTGTGAGCAGAACTAAAAAAAGTAGGCTCTCTCCCGTTAAAAATACACAAGTTAGATGATAATAAAAACCGCTCAATTACTCGGCCTCGAGAATCGAGGCGAGTACTGCCCCACATGGGGTGATGGGCATTAAAATCTCCTAAAATTAAGAAGGGTTGAGGAAGCTGTCCTACAAGACCCTGAAGTTCGTGAAGTTGCAATGGAACGTTTGGTGGCAAATAAATGGACACAATTGTAATGAGGCGGTCTAAAAGAAGGCGTACCGCTACAGCTGCGAGCGGTGTGCAGAGAGGGACCTCAGGGCAGGCAACCCCGCTCTGCACCACCACTGCTACGCCACCAGAACTGGAGCTCAGACGATCTTTGCGGAACACTTGATAACGTCGTAAAATCTGTGTATGATGTGTTTGAAGATGAGTTTCTTGTAAAGAGAGGGCAATAGGCCGAAGATCATCCATAAAATAGTTAACGTCATCAATATTGGGTAAAAGACCACGACAGTTCCACTGCATAAAATGCTAATTCTTCATTTATCTAAAAAGGTGAAGTGTAAAATTAAAAAGAGAGAGGCAATGAAGAAATTGAGAGTATGAAATTAATGGTTATTTGGGAGGGACCACTGGTTTTTTCCCTTTAGACTTCAAAGTCTGCCACTCCATGTCACCCTCGTCGGATGCAGGAGTGGGTGACTCAGCGGTATCATCCATCGCCTCTATTTTTGGAGGCGAGCCTTTACCTGAAGGTTTTGGCTGGCTCGTTGTGCGGGGTGGCTTGCCCCGGCCACGACCAGCCGAAGAGGCACCGGAGGTGCTGGGCAGAGTGTCTTTCAACTCTGCCTCCTCCGGCCCCTTGGGTACTGGGGGAGCGGCACGAGGGTTGTGCCGCTCTTTAGAAGAGGAGGTCCTCTCTGAGGAGGTCGGGCGGGAGTTTCGCCCCCTCTCCCCGGGAGAAGACCGCGAAGTGCGGACAGGTGCGGCATTTGCCGGCCTGTCTAGAACCAGCGAACCAGCATGTGCACTCCCTCCATGAAGAGGGGGGCACTGCTGCCCCGGCTGGGGGGTTGGGGCCCTGAGGGCTGCCTCCAGAACCTCAGGTGAGACCTGGGTAGCCCTAGACTCTGAGCGTGGCACAAGACCCCTCCGTGCCACGTCGGCGTACGATCCCTTCGACAAGAAGGAATACCTTTTCTTCGCTTCGCTATAGCTGATATTTTCTTTGGCTTTAATGGCAATGATTTCCTTCTCTTGCTTCCATATGGGACAGCCACGATAGTAGGTAGGGTGTGGTCCATCGCAATTAACGCAGTGGGCCACATTCTCGCAATTGTCAGAGATGTGATCCTGACTGCCACACTTTGCACAAGTCGCCTTCCCTCGACAGCTGCGTGTTCCGTGACCAAAACGCTGGCAACGGAAACACCGCTGGAGGTTGGGGACAAAAGGGCGGATGTGGCAGTTCACGTATCCAGCCTTGATTGTTTGTGGCAGTGTGTGTCGTTCAAATGTAAGGATGACGTGTTTTGAAGGGATTTCTTCACCATCTTTTTTGAACATAATCCGTTTTACGGCGACAACGCCGGCACCTTGGAGTCCCTCGAGGAGTTCTTCCTCACTAGTGTGAAGGAAGTCGTCTTCAGAGAGGACTCCTCGGATGGTGTTCAGTGTGCGGTGAGGGCTCACCGACACTTTTACATCAAGTATGGTGTTCAGCTTGAGAAGCGCTTCACTTTGCTTTTTATTATTTATCTCAACAAGGAGGTCTCCTGAGTGGAGTTTTTTAGCCTTGTAGGAAAACCCTACAAGGTGTTCAAGTACTTTGGCGACGACAAATGGTGAAAGCTTTGAAACAGGTTTCTGTTCATCGAGAGAATGAACAACGAAAAAGTTCGTGAAGTTTTCTACCTCTGGTTCTTTTTCAATAGTCTTGTGTTCAGGGCAGCGCCTTTTAACGGCTTGCCCCGAACGGGGTTTGGAAGAGAGGGGCGCCATAAGAGGGCAAGGAGTGTTCAGAATCTGTGGCGCGCCGCCCACCACGGAGCCCAACGAGGGAATAGGTAACACCCCATAACAAATATGGCTTTGCTGGAAGCATTACTCTATTAGCGCTACCCAGAAACTATAACCAAGTGTGGATCTGGACGAGAGTATCTGTCACCACCCAAGGTTAGCCCTTGCCGCCAAAGGAGTTGAAAAAGGAAAGAAGGGAAATGAGAAGAGTGAAAAGAAGAAGACGAGGGTGAAAGAAAGGAGGGGATAGTAGAAGTGGCGACTAGGCTGAATCATCCTGGTCGGGCCAAGCCAGGACTCCCGTCTACGGGAAGCGGGGGCCGAAGTGGTGTATTGCCTCGCCCGGGGGGCCCCGAAGGGTCCAAACCTACCCCGGGCTCGGCTCAACCACCAGGATGCCCTTTTCCCCGGACACGGGAAAGCCACGCACAGCCAGACGTGGGCGGGCGAACCCGCATGGCTCGGGGTCCGTGGAGACGCCACTCTCCAAACACCTGCTTTCACAGGTGCCCCCTGCGGGGGTTTGTCTTGGCAATCTGTGGGATTGGGCTTCACCCCATCCTGTCTTCAAGAACAGGATGGGGTGAAAGAAAAAGTGTCTCGATGAACAATGAACGCTCCAGCTTATCCACTCAGCCAAGTTTCTGCAACATGAACTGGGCTCTAAGAGAAAGACGTAGGATAAGCACTTCGAAATCTTTAGGATTTGCCAAGGGATGAAATTAATTAGATGCACAAAAAAGTAGACGGAGGAGGATGGCAAGAAAATTTTGGGTCTTGTGTTCTTACACTTGAATTGTTTGTGCAGGAACCATTACTGAAGCAGCACTTCATTCCTGAGGCAATAATTTATTGCTAGTCAAAGCCTGTTTCCAGAAATGCGCATCAGGTGAGCGGCTTTTTTTTTCTCTCTTAAACATGAGGTGCTTTTTAACATTGCCCTCCAATCCCAAACCACGGCTAGGAGATTCTTTTTGGCTTCTGGTTGGCCAAGAGATCTTGTCAAGCCCTCTATTTGCGTCCCGGTATTAGGCATCTGCATTGCCCTAACTTCGTTTGCGCTTTCTTCTCTGTTCTAAACTCCCAAACTTAATTTGAGCAACGGGCATCGATGGCGACAGTCCCTCGGTCATCGGGACACCATTGCTCGGTTTTAGGGTACACGAATAACGACAGAAAGCGTTGAATACAGTCTGAGGACCTATGTATCTTGCACGGAATCCGGCAAGGTGAGTGCGGCTGTTTCTACATGACCCCAATCTCCGGTGGCAGTGGTTTGCTTCTGTAAACTGAAAAGACTTTTCTCCAACGCTATCCTCTCGACCGTGCTCGTAACATTTTGTGAATGGAGCGCACACCAAACTTAACGCTGTACCGTCGATGAACATGGGGTACGCTCGCAAGGTGCGTGCAAGTTTTCTCGAGATAATGGCTGTTTCAGGTTGTAACATTTTCTAACTGAATTTATCTTAATATTGATATTTCAAAGTGTTGACAATGACTCAATTTTATCAACAACGCTGAGTTGAAGGCTCATTTCTGCCGCCAGGTGTGGCTGAAAATTGTCGAAAAGCTTGTTCTATTGGTCTTCCTGAATCACGATCACCTGAGCAATACCAGAGAGCCATGAACCTATGTTGACCGTCACAATGCGACTAGATACTTATTTTAAAAATTAGTGCATAATGTAGCCGGGAAGAAGCCTTCAATTTCTGTTGCTGAAAGTTGAAATATGCTCAGGCATCAATTTCGAATCGTTGAACCATTGACCGACTCGCTCCGGCAAAAGGCCCATCTCGTCTTTGCTGTTTTCAGTTCTCGACAAAAGACACACTCGTTGGCACGGGATCCTCAAATAAAACGTTTATAAACACCAATGCATGAGCATGTGTCTATGTTTATAAACAGTGATGCATGAGCATGTTTCAACTTTAAGCAACAGAAATTGAAGGTTTCTTTCCAGCTACATTATGTACTAATTTTGAAAATAAGAAGAATCTAGTCGCATTGTGGCGGTCAGCATGGGCTCATGGCTCTCTGGTATTGCGCTGGAGATTGGGATTCAGGCAAAGCAATAGAACTAACTTTTTGACAATCGCCAGCCACACCTGGCGACGAAAATCAGCCTTCAACTAAGTGCTGTAGATAATAAAATTGAGTCAATGTCACCACTTCGAAATATCTATATTAAAATAAATTCAGTTCCAAAATGTTACAAGCTGAAAGAAAATATCAGGAGAAAACTTGTACACACCTTGCGAGCGCACCCCGTGTTCATCGACGGTACAGCGTTAAATGTGATGCCCTCTCCATTCACAAAATGTTCCGAGCACAGTCGAGAGGATGGCGTTGGGGAAAAGTCTTTTCGATTTAGGGACGCAAGCCACTACTGCCGGAAATCGGGGTCATGTGGAAAGCGATGGAGCTTAAAGACACTGCAGTCGCACTTGCCTTGCCGGATTTCGTGCAAGCTACACGGGCTCTCGGACAGTATTCGACGCTTTCTGTCGTTATTCGTGCACCGTATAACTGAGCAATGGTGTCTTGATGACCGGGGGACTGTTGCCATCCAAGCCCGTGGCTCTAATTAAGTTTGGGAGTTTAAAACAGAGAACAAAACACGAGCGAAGTTCGGGCAATGCTTACACCGAGCACTGGCAAAGCCTCTCATCTGGGGCTTTCACTGTCTTTAACGCTCCAGCAAGGGGGAAAGCGCCGGTAGCCCTTTCCCCTTTTATCTCTCGCACTCTTTTAGTAAAACAGTTTATACACGGTTCTGCTCTGCTTTAACCCCGTTAAACAAACTTCTTACCAAGCACCGGTGCACTGCGGAAAAGCAACACCAGCGGAAGCAAGCTCCACGGGTGTTGCTTCTCCGCAGTGCACCGGTGCTCCGAAAGAAGTGCGCTCAATGGTGCTGCGAGAACAAAAAGTATGAATTACACGAAAACATCGTTCAAGTTAAGCGGCTTATAAATACATTGAAAACGTAGCGGGTCAACCAAAGTTTTGAAATTTGTTTGACTTAACCAGAAGTATTAAATATCCGAGTTTGAATTATCGCGAGCCTACTGTATATACTAAGGGAGATCTGGCTCAATCCAATGTGCTTAATATCACTGAATAGTTGTGCGATTTTAATTGGCTAGTTTTATTTCTCAAGCACTTGATATGTTCGGAATTCAAATCAATGCAAATTTTTACTTTGGTTCAATTTATGGGGGGTTTATTTTATATGTCATGTTTAGTAGGAGCTAGGCTAGTTGGTAAGCACGTTGCTCACTTACTTTAACCGTGCATGTCATATACAATTTGTTGCGATTGTGCTTGAATGCAAATCCTCTTCTGCTCTTTATTTCAAGCTGCCCTTACATACACCATGAAGATGCCGAGGAGGTCTTCAATTGAATGACAACTTCAAGCACAAGCATGGAGGGGCATCTAAATGGCCAGCACAAGGACAACTATAATGTAAATTTTCTCCAAAGTTAAAGTAAGGCATGCCTTCTTCCAATAAAGGTATTGTGGCGAAACTTCTTAATTGGTTCGTTTGTTGAGCTGTCATCTATAGGAACAGCTGAGCTCACACAAACAAAATCCTGGCATGGAGAAGTACAGGTTGTGTGCTCTTTCTCTTTTGCAAAACATGAACTTTTTGGCTGAGGATGAAAGATTATTCAAGTTCATATATTAAATGACGGAGCTATGAACTCTCCATACCAATCTACCCCAAAAGCTTCATGTGACTTAGGCTTGCTTGAATATGGAAGCTTTTTGCACTAAATAATGAAGCACTTGACCTTTATGTCTTTTTGAACTGGACTCTCCGTAAAAACAAGGCATTTAATTTTGTAGAATGGCGAAATGTCTGTAGCCCACATTATGGACAGCTATCCATATGAAATGTGAAAGCTGTCCGCACTAAATAACGAAGGACTATACCTTTCCGAATCATATAAGGCCAAAGCTACGAGTCATCCGCACCAGTCCTGCACCTCTGATACGTCAGGTGACACCCCTGGCAGATCTAGAGCTCTGCCAGATGAGTCGCCTGATGTATCGGAGGTGCAGGTGGTACGGATGGCTCGAGGCTTTGGCCTTATAAGGCGGAAAGGTATAGTCCTTCGGTATTTAGTGCGGACAGCTTTTACATTTCCTACGGATAGCTGTCCGTAATGTGGGCTACAGACGTTCCGTCGTTCTACGAAATTATATGCCTTGTTTTTACGGACGGTCCAGTTTCTATATTACGGCAAACCATACCGGCAATATTGAACCAGCAACTTTTACCCGTAAAATGGAAAACGGATAACTGTCTGTAAAGTGAACTACGGACGTTTCGTCATTTTATGAAATTATATGCCTTGTTTTTACAGACAGTCCCGTTTCTAGATTACGGCAAACCATACCGGCAATATTGAACCAGCAACTTTTGCCCGTAAAATGGGGTGAAATTTTTTACAGTGTTGTCTTCCTTCTTCACGAGAGTGGAAGAGTTGAAAGTTTATATATATGTGTCCAAGTCTTTAATTGTCATCATGACCACCACAGGGGTACGCGTGGAAATATCAGGTCCTTGATTGCTGCTGCCGCTTCAAACATCTCCAAGTTGTTCGAGTCGCACGTCCGTTTCGAGCCGCGGACTCGATTCTAGCGATTCGTGTTGCAGCTCGAGAATTTAGGGAAACCTAGGAAACAACTGACCAGTAACACCGAAATTGCTGGGAAGGTCACCCCGCCTGGAGCGGGCCAAGAGCTTACAAAAAGTTCGAGAATGTTGAGATACATCTGGATAACGCCACGATTCCCTACTCCCACCGAACACGTCGGGAGTGAGGCAGGGCTTCATTAGTATTTTCAAGGCGCTGTTCCGGCTATTTGGCACACAACTCTGAAATGTAATTTGGATATTCGTGGTCCTGGAGGCTAAATGAAGACGAATTAAGTGGTCTTTATTCAAATACAAAATAGCTTAAGTTTTCTTTTTTAGAAACTCATATAGGTAGATACCGAGAGCCTCAGAAACGCAGGGGTTGTTGAGCCCCGATCATTTACAGGGGTATTCACGCGACACCATTTTGTTGAACGCCGTTTGCAGCACATGCTCAGGCCGGTGCTCGAGTACGGCTTTTCCGGGCATTTCAGAAAAACCGAAAAAAGCTCGCGCACAGCTTTGATCGGTGCTCAAGGTTCGCGAGCCCACGGGCACCCATTACTTTGACTTCACTGCTTGCGAGGAATGCACGAGGATGCACGTTCGAAGTTCATGCCACATAACCAGAATCCGGAATCGCAGTTCTCGGAAGACGATAAATAAAAGCTAGTCCTGAGCATGTGCTGTGGAGCAAGGTTCAACACAATATGGCGTCCCTTTGAATACTTCCCCCCCCCCCCTTATTGTCGCTCTGCAGCCGATCAAACAACACCGCGAAAGAATGAATTACGAAGCAAGAAACATGAAGGCAATAAGCCACGCCCGGCGTTCCTTAAAGCAGTACGAAAACGAGATGACGCGACCGCGAGCTCACCATAGACATACTTCACAAGGGCGCCGCCATCTTGAAATATCGTCACTTCCAGTATGGGCAAAAATATTGCTTTGTCGTGGCCACGTCGTTACAATATATTAAGGATGTAAGTGTAACCCTCTACCACTCTCGTCTTGACTCCCCTTTATTGCTTTTACACTTTGGAGGTTGAAACGTTTTATTGTTTTTTCGGCGCCCATACCGGATATGCTTGTCGGGTGGCTGGGGCCAGAGTAAGTAAAAAAGGCTTATACTAGCTTATACCACCCGTTTTAGAATCCACGCCAGCGGGAAACGCAATGCGTATTGCACTCGTGACGTCAAGGGCTCCCTGCACGGCCAAGGGCACTGTAGTTGCGAGTGTTACCGCTTGGTGGTGTCAACGCGTGACAATCTCGCCTAGTAGTAATATCCGAGGATTCTACGTGCTATGGCCTATACATATAGCTTGCCCGTAACGTCATTCGCTGCCACACTGGTATTTTATGTGCCACGAGCGTTCGGTTCGCCGTGTTACACCGCAGCTCGAGGGAACAAGAAAGCATTGCCAGTACCCAGCAAAGACGGCACCTGCAAGCTAGGTATATGATGTATACACTAGGTGCTACAATTTAGCCGGGCATTCACAGCGCTTTTCAGGGGAGGGGGGGGGGGGTGTGAGACGTGGGGAGAGTGGTATGGTGGGCCTTGCAGTGGTCCCCGCAGCCTCAGACGAAGCTCCTACCTGTCATAATCCCTGCAAAGAACGTCGAACTTGAGGGGGTGGAGTGCACGTTGCGGAAGCACTTTTGAAGTTAAGATAATCAACGTAGTAAACTCGTTAGCGTTCTCAGCCAAGTGACATTCAGGACTAAGTAACTCCTCGAGATGGTGGTGAATACGTTTATTTAAAGAGAAAAATATATATCTCTGGAGACTCGAAGTTTTCATGACGCGGTGGCCTCAAGGCTTGGCATCGTCTCCTCGGTTAAAGGTGTTAGATGAAGTTTCCCAGGTCTCCCTCAGAAATATACTCTAAGAGAGATCTGAGGATCCTGGTCTTGCGTGAGGTGTCGCCCGCTGGGTGCGTCCAGTCCTGCAGTTTTCAAGGCCTTTCGTCATTCGCCATCTTACTGAAGATGAGTGTTCTGAGGGTGGAGAGGGCCACACATTCCCAGAGTATGTGTTTAAGTCTGGGAATGGATTCCTCGGCTTGACACCGCTGGCATCTGGGGTCGGGAGGGACAGCGTAGGGTTGTTGTTTCTTAAGTCTTGCCAGGTCCATTTGGTATCTGAACCTGGGTGTGACTGCTCCTCCTGTGCGTATGCGGCGGAGGATCACCGATTCTTTTCTCTTGAATTCTTCCCTAGGGAGAGGATGTTGTTCTGGGGTCCATGATCTTGCCAGAAGATGTTTTCGTGTCTTCTGGGCTAACCTGAGTTCCTCCCTTGGATCGTATGGGGGAAGCTCAGAGTCTGGTTGCTGTGGTGTTGAGCCTGCCGTGGCATCCTACCGTGAACTGGCGTTTCTTCTTAATGGCAGTTGAGGCGGCGGCATTCCGACGGAGCTTTACAGAGCGTCACCAAGTTCAATCTTAAAATCTATTATTTTGTTTCAAAATTAGTTTTTTTTTTTTTACCTTTTGATTGCAGCCCAGAAGCACTACTCTAGACTAGTGTTCCGCAACCCTTTAAGCCGTCGCTAGTAGAAAGGGAATTACATAAGTGGAAGGGGCTATAATACAAATTGCAACTGCGTTGTATGTTTGTTTAGACAGCGGAGAGTGAGTAAGCCCCAGTGAGCATTTGGTGTCTGGGTCGTAGAGGATCCCTGACGCCAGCTTTGTTGCTTGTTAGCAACTTTAGTATACCTCGTTCACCCTTAAGCTGATACTACAAGCTCCGCCAGCGCGCGATCTTGCTGACTTCTGGAATGCTGTGGTTGCGCGTGCCTGCGCGTTCACACTTGTGTTAGCAAGGGCAGAAAGCTTGCGCTGAACTTTATAGATTAGCTCCTTTACTGAACTGGTTTATAGATTAGCTTTTTTACTGAACTGCTCATACACGCTGCTTTTAGGCTTTTACTTTACAACAGTTACTGCTGCAAAGGCCGGAACGTGCGGCGCGTGAAACACCATTCCCTGCATTCTTCTTGACGTTTTGGGTAATTTAGCAATAGGTCTATTCAGTAGATTAGTTATCAATAGGCATTATTTTCAAGATCACTAGACTCTCAGGTAGATAATAAAGCTTTCTCAAAGATTTTGCCACTGTCCGACCCGCGTCGGCCAGGTCTATGCTCGCACCACCCTCTCTTTGTCGTCGTTCCGGGCGCTTGCGTGCCTAGTTTCCTTTCCTTCCGCTCTCCCGGGGTGGCGGTCCCGTCGCGCGTGTCTACTTTCCTCCGGCTCCACGGGGCGGGTCTGTGTCGTGTGCTAAATAGCTTCGCTTGTCATTCACCTTCTCAGAGTGGAATGGCTTATGTTTGCTGAGAGATCCCCCGATATGGTTATGGGATATATATCCAGAAAACTTCATTATTTTATTCACAGACGTTTCAACCAAGGCTCGACTGTGTTCAGAGCTAATGGAAGATCAATGTCAAAACAAAATCATTAATATACTTATTACGTGAAATCGCCGTATCTAGCTCTTTTCCTTTATCACCGTTTGGCGATATTTGACGGCTGAAATATGTCTAGATTTATATGCAATGATCTTTTTTCCAGATTCGATTATTTGTATGACAACTTGTACATCTTTGTGACTCTAACAGCGTCGAACTCCGGCTGTAACAAAGATACTTTGCGCTTTCACCTCGGTAGAGAGCTGTTCCATCATTCGCAAGAAGCATTCAGTTGCGCGTCAGGCATTCGTGAGTGCCTGAATATATCGCTTTGGAAATCGCCGGTTCTGGGGGTTCTGGTATAAAAATAAATGAACACGTGCTCAAGTGAGCGTGGGCACTCTCTCGACCAATAAACTAAGACACCACAGTCTATTTTGTTTTGATTGTGGCTTGTCTTTTTGCCTCCAAGTTTGTTCTAGGACGCTTCTTCTCTCTCCTTCATAATCCGTGCATTGTCTCATTCTAGGAATCCTGGAACACCGTTTTGTGATGGTGGATTGAAGAAGTGCTCAGCGCGACGAACGACATCTGCGTCTCAAACTCCACTGACCCCCTCCTCTTTTTAGTTTCATCTTCTCCCCTTAAGAATCGAAGAGGCGCAGAAGAGAAGGGAAATCCGGTTCGGTCAATTTCGACTCAGAGCGCGTGCGCAGCTTGCGCCGCACTTCCGCGGAGCGGTGCTGCTTTTATGAGGATGTTGAGATAATTACACTCGAGGTAGCTTTGGAAACATCCACCAGGTGTGACCTAATACGTGGGTTATTTACATTAAATAAAGATTTGGTGCCTTTCGAAGAAAAAATTATTCCTATATCTGTCGTGTTGCCAGAACATAGTTGACATTTAGACGACTAAATAGGCTCCATAATTCCGTTTAATATCCAGGTAAAACAGTTGCTCATGGCATACGATGAATTGCTGTACCCACAGCTCGTACTGACAACATTTGAATGTCTGCTATTGTCGACGTGCGCGAACGAAAGTGGTCGGCCTTCCATGATTGGCCGAATGCTGACTATGATGTCAACAAAGGATTTCTCGTCGACGGAAATAAGAGGAACATAAGAACTTTAATTTTGACGGTGTTGAATGTATTTCTTTGAAAGAGCGAACATTTCAAGCTTCCGCCATGCAAATTACAAACACCATTGAACATGTTTGAAAGGAAATGACGAGAAGGAATCATGGGAGCGCACCACCAAAACATCTTGCCGATATTAGAGAGTTTTAGTAGATCGTTCCCATGACTCCGATAACGATACCCGATACTCCGCCACCGCCTCCCTTGTGCATGCATAGTATCGTTATCGGGGCTATCGGAGGTATCGGAACGATCTACTAAAACTCTCTAATAAGCGGCGAGGGGTTTGGTGGCGCACTCCTATGGTTCCCTCTCGTGACGTCATTACCTTGCGAACAACAAGTTCAATGGTGTTTGTAAATAGCATGGTGGAAGCTTGAAATCATTGCGCTCTCAAAGCAACACTGCCAACACCGTCAAAATTAAAGTCCTTATGTCCCTCTTATTTCCGTCGATGATAAATCCTTTCCTGACGTCATAGTCAGCATTCGGCCAATCGTGGAAGGCCGACCACAGAGACGCTTTCGATCGCGCACGTCGCCAATAGACGATTGCAAGCATGGCGACAAGCCGCAGTCATGCTTGTATTCGTGTGGGCACGTCCGTGCAATTGCGAGCTTGTTAAAGCTTCGTTCACGCGCATACTGCACGGGCCAGCCAACAGGGGTTAGCAGTCGGGGCTCCATGCTGGCAATCGTCTGTTCAAACGATAAGTAAAAACAGTCGCACGCAAGCTGCTTTGACAGCGTTGGGCACTTAAGGTCGCGCGCTGCATGAGCGTGAGTTGGAAGGTCAGAGACGTCATCGAAAACCATCGAAGCGCGCTCCATTCTTTTGTTCTTGTCGGGAAGAAGTATCGCATAGATAGAAGCATCATCAGTATCTGCATTTCACCTACAGCTCGTGGCAGTAGGCGCACGCGGCTGCTTTCCGTATTCCGGTGATTCGAGCCCATCTGCACAAGTCATGAATCTATATATTCTTCGATTGATTTTCGAATACATGATATTCGTGATGACCGACCTTGGCTCGAAGCACGTCCTTCGGGAAATCAGGTGAGCGCCTGAAGTATTCTGCCAGCCTTCTTGCTCCTCACGATGTATCGCGTTCACCAAAAAAAGGAATTGCTGCAACCATGTTCAGACAGATTGGTGACGCATTTCTTTTCTGGGGTAAGGGATGGGGGTTGTATCTGCGGTTTCTGTAGAATGGTAACGGCATGTTCTTGATATTTACATTTTACCGCCTATTAGCCCCGAGAAGTTCGCGTGGCGCCCCCTTACGGCGAACCGGGGTGACGTCACGGCGAGGAGAGAATTCCCCGACTCGCCCCGCTCGGCCTGTGGAGGCTGTGACGACGCTAGCTGTCGGTGCGCTCGTTTCTATTTCATTTTTTTTTGCGTGTTTTTCGTAGGAAGTGTAAATTTTTATGTGTGCTTTTATTGAGGTATGGCCTGTAGCTACAGGTGAAACTTCAACCAACATTTTAAGCATGCTTGACAGGGCAGGCAACGCATGAATCGCAGCTGGTATATGAAAATAAAGACATATGGCCACAATTGCAGAAGCATCATTATAGATTTACATATCGCACAATAAATGCTGTTGATGGTCTGAATGAATTGGCGGGTTATGTATGCTATTTTTTTTTTGTATCTCTGCTTTTAAACAAGATCGCCGAAGCAGAAAAGCTGCATGCTCCTCGAGCAACATGCTAAATACAGTCTGGGCCATGGGGAGAGGATCACAAGTAAGACAGCCCAAGTGCAGGAGCAAAGTAAAAAAACAAGGAACATATATTATATACATTGCTCGCATTTAAGCTTTGCTGGATTCGGATAGTATTTCAAAGGACTACACGGGTGGTATTTGTGGACTGGTTTATATCAACCCTCAAGAAATGTATAACAAACGTAAGCGAAGATGTCTCGCTCGTTATTAGTCCCTTAAGCCCTAAAAATGAGACTTTACTTAAATCGAACTGCCCTGAAGCTAAAATACCACAAGCTTTTCTCAAGCAGACTGTCGCCCTTCACAGGTTCCACATTTTCCGCTACTAGTGCTGCATCTACCGCTGGACAGACGTTCGAATGCTTGCTTTTACTCCTGTTTTCCTCTGTTGTCAGACAGCTCAGCTGTAGGGAGTTTGGAGGCTGAGGAAGCTTTTGGGGACCTGCAGCAGTCTCTTTTAATTGGAAATGACAATTCAGACTAAACGGTGTATTTTTTTTTAATACCCAAGGCTGGAATAAAGAATGTCAGGAAAAAGTATAAACATTCCAAATTACGGCACCATTGCTGTGCATATTTTGGGCAGTTCAATACATATCATACAGGCAACTGGAAGCAATTCGGCCGTTTTTGCTGCTACCATACAAACTAATTTTCAGTAATGTTGCATCTTTAAGAAATATGCCTGCATACGTGTATAAACTATATAATTAATTCACGAAGAAGCTACATTCATGTAAAACAGCCCTGTTGCACGAGCACTTCAAGGATCATCAGATGCAGGGTCTTTAAAACATCTGCGAACCAGCGCATGCAAACTGGAAGCGCAGAGTCGGGGTCGCGAGCTAATTTGCCGACCACCCAAAGGCCCATGATATAAATGCAACTTCAAATGCCTTGAAAGCGGGATGTAATATCGTTCTAAATCATGAACAGGCAAGGAACAGAATTCCAGCATCTGAAACACTCGCGCCATTGCTTCACCGACCCTTCGCAAGATGGCCTTGTGTCGTGTGGGCGGACGGGGAAGTTCATAGCGCGGAATTGCCTCCTCCGATAGCTTTCGGGATTTGTAACCCAATTTTAAAGGTAAAAAGGGCAAGCAGGCTTATAAAATGTACGGAATCACGTCAATACCGGCCTAACTCAACGTCTTGTACACCGGGTACACGAAGTCCAGCTCCTCGAAGAGCTTCCGGGACACAACGCCAAACCGGGAAACCGGTGCTGGGAAGCGAGCCGATGCGAGGTCGCGGAGCGGAGTCCTCCCCCTGACGTCACGGTACACCCCACCCAATCAGGCGCTGCGACCGCAGCGACGCTTGTGTTCGCTCTCGGGGCTAACTGCACGAGCACACCGCAGCCCAGTATAGACGCCTTGCAGCAGATGTGCATGAGCACAGTCATAACCGACCTTCAGTTTTAGAGCGCAGCTCTTAGGCACCCATTTCCGGGTTGAGCGGCGTCGCAGTCGGCGTAGGCATCGGCGTAACCGCGTGACGTTACACGGGACGTCAGGAGTGGCGTCACAAGGGTGACGAGTGACGTCACGAGGGTCATCAGTGACGTCAAGAGGTTCATGAATGACGTCACGAGGGACACGAGTGTCGTCACGAGGGTCACCAGTAACGTCAGGAGGGCCACGAATGACGTCACGAGGGTCACGTTTGGCGTCACGAGGGTCACGAGTTCCACGGGTGAAGTCACAAGGGTCACGAGTGACGTCACGACTCAGAGCGACAAAGATACTGCCACTCAGTGTCGGCGGTAACGTGTTACAAGTAACAGCGTTCCCGGCAACACGTTACTTTTTGTTATCTCGTAATGTATTCGTCACTTTTTTTTTTCATAGCAGTAAGCGGTAACGTACTTATGTTGCTGATTTGGAGCAACGGATAACAGTTATGCTACTCGTTAAGCAATTTTCCAAACTTTACAAAATTAAAGAATTCAAAAGTGAGAGATGTGCTAGTTGCTAAATCGTTCCTTTTGAAAAAATTCGAAAAATGACAGGGACTTAAATTTACTGCGTTTCTAGGCGCCGAACCATGTAAATTTTTTAATTTTTTTACGTATATGGATGTGTTTTTGTTTTTTTTGAGTATTTGAATGAAACCGTTAAAAATAAGGTATTTTCGTTCATTTTATGCCTGGACATAATATTTCTGGAAATATGGTGCTTATGCATCCGTGTAAAACGTGTTAATTCATAATTTAAAAAAGTAACTCAAAAGTAACGTGCGTTCGTTTTATCAGTAATGGTAACGCTAACACTTTTTTTTAAATAATCACAACGTAGGACAGTAACGCGTTCTTTTTATTCGAATGTAACGAGTAACGTATTTCGCTGCTTTCTTCGGTAACGCCTACGACACAGCTGCTACTCTACATTTGGACTGGGTGTTATATTGCCACGCGCGTCGGCGAGCGAGCGCGTGCGTGGCCGAGTGTTTACCGCGCTTGACTTTCGCGCGGAGGCCCCGGGTTCGATTCTTGGGAATTACGTGTAGTTTATTTATTCTTTCCGTTTAATGCTCTGGTAAATTAGTACAACCCAGTTGCTTGTCCGAGGTCCGAATGTTCTACACGCCGAACCTTCTACGCCGATTGTTCCAGAAACCGACGCGGGTACATAAGGGGCTCCGCGTAGCGAGCCGCAGTCAGTCTCGCCCTGGTGTTCGATCCTGCTGTTACGCTGCCATCGACGCCCGCGACGCTCTATTGTTATCTTCTGTTTCCTTTTTGTTTTGGGCACAAGTTCGCCACATTAAGCAAGCGTTCAGTTTGTTTCAGTTGTCGTCGCCTCATCAATTGTCATTCGTGACAATGTTCTACAAGTTCACCGATTCATCTGTTGTGAAGTCGTGAAATCGGTGACGTCATCAACACGAGTAGAAGGGATAGGCTGGCCGGGTAGTGGTATGAATCTGTGTGAGGGAAATTCGCCTCAGTATGCCTTACCTGCCACTGACTATAGGCACCTGTACACTCGCGCAAGGAGAGAAGGCTGCACGCCTGAAGACACGCGTTTTCGGCTATTCTCCTGGCAAAACGGCACAGTACTTATAAGATGGCATAGTTCCGCCACTGCGCCCTCCGATCCTTCCTTGGAACGCACACACGAAGAAACTGTTGCGAAAAATGTACCCGCACCTTTTCTTCTCGCTGTGTTAATCGCAGGACTTCGTCGGATCGGCGCCCAGTTTGGAGAAGGGAAGCTCAACTTCTGGCAATGGCATGCCTATTGCTGCTCCTGCGCGGACTATGTGTGCCTTGGCTGCTAATGACATTGACCATCAAAGCCTACCTGGTGAGCAGATCCCACAACATCGGACGTCTGCCCGCCATGGCTTCCTCCAAGGTCAAATGGGTTCAAAGACGTGAGCTGTCGGCCCCTGCGCTGGATCTCACGCGCCACATGTGACGCCTCACCACAACGCGAATTCCGTAAGGTAGGCAGCTAGTTTATTCGTATTTCTAACAAACTCTTATACAGGGTGTTTTTTTTAAACTTAACAGATTTGAAAGTTACACTTATGCCGCTTGTGGAGGTGAGTTATACGGACAGGATGACATATTATAGTGGGCTAATCGTTACGATCAGTCGACTAATTAATTAAAGTTTGTCAATTAACCTTTTAATTAATAAAAATAGATATATGGTTTCAATTAGAAACTTGCTCAGCGTCATCGAAAACCACTAAATCAGTTATTTTCAGAAAGACTTTGAGCGCGTGAGAAGCGTAGTAGTGCACTAAAGTTACCACTCGTGGAGCAGGTACAAAGCTAACGGTTGCGATAAGGCGCCCGCTCGATTTTTCCGTCTCTTAACTAGCCCCAGCCTTGTACCTGCTCCACGAGTGGTAACTTTAGTACAATACTACGCTTCTCACGCGCCGAAAGTCTTTCTGAAAATGACTGATTTAGTGGTTTTCGATGACGCTGAGCAAGTTTCTAATTGAAACCATATGTCTATTTTTATTAATTAAAAAGGTTAATTAACGAATTTTAATTAATTAGACGACTGATCGTTACGATTAGGACCCTATAATATATCCCCTGGCCGTATAACTCATCTCCATAAGCGGCATAAGTGTAATTATCACGAATTGTTTTAAACACATCTGTTAAGCTTAAAAAAACACCCTGCATGTATATTAGTTTAAACATCCTTACTCCGCTAAGACGTATTATTGGCCAATCTCAGGACCCCGATGGGGCAGAAGCATATATATATATATCTATTATATTTGTGTGAATGCAAAACGATGGACGTTACGAATTTATGAATTCAGAAAGTTCGCAACTAGATTTGTACGTAGTGACCAAAGAGCTTTTATTCCAGCTCACTGTTCTTATACCGGCATTCCAGGTGTCTGCTGCATCCTGCTTACGCAAGCATAGCCAGCTCTCCTTTCTCTGTTCGAAAGCATGCTGTTGCTTTTTCAACTGCAGGATGTGCAACGTGATGGATGTGGAAACGAGAGTAGGCGGTACACTATTACCAAGGGCGATGTAGACAAAGGTCTACATCGACTGTAGGACCTCCAGTAAGTGCGCCTAAACGGCAGGAAGACTCTAGAGAATATGATGCTCCAACACATTATGAAAAATTTCCCTCAGGTTCGCCTAGAAGCATGAAGTGCCTCTAGGCGAACCTTAGTATCGCATTCATATATGGTCAGTTCGACTCTCAATTGCTTGAATGTAACCCCACTGGAGCCAACGTAGATGTAAGGAGCTTTTCGTAAACTGACCCGCCCGTAAGGGTGGTAGGACATGTACCCGCAGTTAGTTTGTTCTGCCCGGAAGCGCTATCTAGTTAACGTTATGTTATGCGGAATTCCGTGAATGTCATAAGCAGCAAAAGTAATCAAGAGATACGTAGAAACTGTCATGCAGCACTTACGAGAGCTTCACAGTGCGCGGCAGGCTGACAGGAAGACACAAAAAGAAATAATGCTCCAAGTCATTATATGTGTAATGAACGCTCAATCCAGCTGGAACCATGGAATATCCCTACCTGTGTTTTCGTTCATTCATGGTCAGTTCGACTTTTTGTGGATTGCTCGCCTACTGGCGCTAACTGAGCACCCGCAAATGTGATGCTGCATGCATCACACTTGCTGGTGAGTCTGGCAGCTCTCTCGCATTTATGGTTCTTTTTAATAATCATCTTAATGCAGGCTCATCTCCTCGGTCGACAGATCTCCAGCGCCAAGGTACAAAAAGGAAGGGCGGAGGAGTTCCTATTCCAGGAACGCGAGGAGCAGCTGGATCACTCTAACGTCCTGGAAAGGAATCTGCTGGTTGTTCAACAAGAGCTAAACGAAGCCAAGAAGAAACTGGCCTTTGAGGGGACGAAGAGACTCAAGCAGGAGACGGTAGAGGCCCGCCATTCGAGCAGACGCACCGAGGGGCTGCAGGGTCAGCGCGAACCGGCTGCCAGAACTACTGCGGCTGACACCAACGACAACCTAGTGCGGCGTACTTTGAACTGATGTTCGTTCTTGACTCAAGAGGACAGCAGCGGCCCGTCGTTTTAAAACGTCGGGAGCTCCAATAATAGGGACTTTTAGCGAACCGTTACCGTGTTCGGTGTACCGCTCCCCGGAGTCTTCGAAGCATGCTTTTAAGCGCGCGCCCCTCGGAAACGGTATCATTTGTGCTCGTGCTTAAAACCATGCTTCGAAGACTCCGGTAGTGCGGTACGCCGAACACGGTAACGGTTTGATAAAAGTTTCTAATGTACTATTGTACTTAATACCGAGTGCTGTGAAAAATGGTGAGCTACAAACTTGTCAGTATTATCTTGAGGTGGTCACAAATGTTATGCGTAAACATGAGGAAACATACGTGGATAGAGCCGATTCAAAGTTACCCGTTAGACGACGCTAGTGTGTTGTTTCTTTTAAAGCTCTCGATGTATTGGCGTTTGTCTTGCAAGTAGCATCAAATGCGCCTGTACACGAGGCATGTGTCTCGAAGGGCCTTGGAGGAAAATGGCGGCGAAGCACTCAGATGAGCTGCCCTTGAAAGCGAATGGCAGTGGAGCACCCCACAGAAAGTGTTTTCGGAGTTTCGAAAGTGACGATTTCAAGCTGGTTGAGACGAAGATAGCCATAAAGTGCCTCCAGGAGTCTCTTGTAAAAAGCTGCCAAAAGTGGAAGACAACCAGTTTTTCCCAGCAAGCAATTGGGTTGAAAAACGTAGAAGTACCCCCTAATCTAATTTCTAGCTGCTGTAAAGGAATTCTTTAAAAAAATGGCCAACTTTTTTGCAAACAGGCAAAAAGAAAATACGAGCACGTTAAATTCCGTGCTTGCATGAAGTACCGCACAGTGACACTTTTAGCAAACCGTTACCGTGTTTCGAGTACCGGAGTCTTTGCGGCATACTTTTAAACGCACGCTCCGCGGTCACAGTATCAGCCGGGCGCGTGCTTAAAAGCATGCTTCAAAGGCTCAGGTAATGCGGTGCCTGATACACGGTAACGGTCTCCTAAAAGTTCGGATTAAAAAGATAATCGGTGGCATATCCTCCTATATACTGACAAAGCCTGGCAGACCGCCACGAGAACCGGCCGCCGAAATGAAAAAGGTGCAGCAGCAGACAACGGATGAGAGGACAATCACGTGACTGGCGCCCCGCTGCTGCGAGATGCAGAAACACACTTTTCCCGAGTGAACAAGTGTGTTTCGGGTCCTAGCCATTGCAAAAGCTGTGCGCTGACGTCTAGGTTCCCCGAGAAAAAGCTCTTTGATGATCTGTCCTACCAGATCCTCGCGCTCCAAATCTGCGACCGGGCACTCTATTGGCGAATTCGAGTGGTCACCTTTCTCCTCTTACCTCGATTCAGCAGAGTGCCCCTCCTCGCCGCCAGAGCTACTCGAGATCCTTTTCAGCCGAACACAGCTGCTGGGTTCATAGCGCTCTGATATTCTCAGACCAGTCACGGAATTAAAATTTCTTGACATTGGTGATGCATTAAAACAACACGATCTTACAGCGTACGGTGGACGATTGAGCAAAATTTACGCTCACAAAGTAATGAAATAACGGTTGTGACGTAAATTGTTTTACGCATCAACATCTAAAAAAAAAAAAAAAGCACACAACAGTATGCAAATTGAGTCTTGCAGAATGGAACGAAAGCCAATGATAGGAAAGAGTTGTCAACTCTGTCATTATCAGTAGACCATTTAGTGTTATAAGTTTACATTGTGTAACTATAAACGGGTGCAACTTTAAAACAGCCGAGGCACAGTATATGGACCCGTGCGCATGCAGTGCAGTTTTCGCGTTTTCGACAGTAATCGCGCTGCGATAGTGGTCATGCGTACGACAGAGCAGGCAAATATAAAATGAGTAAAGCTATACGCACTCCGGACTGCACTTCGGACGAAATTTCTATACGCACTCCGCTATATTCGTGTAAAACGAATGGTCACAACGAGTTTTCTGAGCGATGGCATAGCATAGGGGTTAAGGTGACCGCTTTAGACACAAGTGGACGCGGGATCAATCCCGGTTTTGTTTTTGTTTTTCCGTTTTTTTTTTCTCGAAAATTTTGTTTTGTCTAGGCATTTGGCGATATTTACGATATATATATATTTTTTTTTTCGTTTTTTTTTTTGCGATGAACACTAAAAAGCCGAATGTTGTCGACGAAACTTTTCCGGAGGTGCGATGGGGGACGCGGTGCTTGGGTTGCCGGCCGGACGCCGCGAAGCGGCGTGTACTGGTTAACTTTTCTAATTAGTAGCCGATACTGTCGCCGCAAAGCGGCGTGAACGCAGGCGGGGGGCTGTGTTAACGAGCCCCCCAGTGATACACGCGCCGTTCGAAAAGGGTGGCCCGAGCGACATGAGCTCTCGGCGGAGTGCGTATAGCCATCTCGTCTGAAGTGCACCCCGGAGTGCGTATAGCTTTACTCAAAAAATGGTTAATAAACCGCATTTTTTCACGGCGAAATATCGTACAAGCATCGCCATGTGACACAAATCACAGTGCAATATATTCGGCTCTCCCTGTATTTTAGAACACAAACCTTTGAACGCAATTTTACCAAACCTGACAATTTCTTGAAACGACCACAAAACCCGGTGAAACAGCGGCGAGCTCTGCGAGCTGTTTCGTCGTCGGTTAGGCTTAGCGGATTCACCGCCGTGAGATGGACGATCTCGTGAAAGCGCTGGGAATACTTCACACGTAGACTTTTCCTATTACAGTCGTAAACGAATGTTATGCCGTCCGTTGTAATCCTTGCACCGCCGAATGCAGAAGTACTTTGTAGAACCACATATCAGTCGCCGTCATGCCGTACTCCGCACACCACCACAGACCACTGCCGGCCATCGTCAACAAAACCACGTGATCCCCGTCCAAGTACCACGTGACGCCTGCGCCGCTCCGCACTCCGACGGCTACAGACGGATTGCTAATGAGCGTTCTGAGAGGGAGAGGCGCCCTCGGAATGAATCAGTCGATCAGGCCACAGCACTCTCTTGCAACCACGCGATTTCGCACGCTCAGGAGAGAGCGCTCGAGAGAGCCTAGAAAGAACCACGGGAATTCGCCATATGACTCCGTCGTCGAACTTCCAGGGTTTGTGAGTATAGAGGAGGCTATGTCGGTGGGTATGATGTTAACGTTGCTTTCTCGACCCCTTTATAACTTTCCCAATCTGTTCGATGCTGACAAGGCAGAAAAAAAGCACTTTGTTTTAATAAACGCGCAGTGCCGTATATTGAATGTGTCAGGAATGGCGTACACGAGATACCGCTTAGCTGCGGGAAAATTTACGCAGGGAAAACTGGGCACTGCTTTAATCATAGAGTACGAGAAGATAACCTTTATGTGCACAACATGGGGGGGGGGGGGGGGGGGGGGGGATGTTGCTGACCACTCTAGGCGATGAGGCTCTAAAACAGGCTGAGGATGGACAGTTACAAAGGTGAAATATAAAACCTAGAGAGAGAGAAAGAGAAAGAGAGAGGGAGAGAGATAAAGGCATTAGTTGATATTGAGGCGTTCTACATCAAAAAGACATGACAATCCCGTTAGCGCACCACCGATTTCTTTACTAAAAAAGGAGTGGCGTTTCTGGGTGGCTGTTTGTAGTAGTGGTGATTAGTGGTGATACGGGTCCGGCAGAGGAGTTTGTATATTCGCCTTTTCTTGCATGAGCTCAAACTTGGTTGGGCCAGAGTGCAAATAGCCCCCAATTATTTCCCGCTCTGAACTAGACGGTGGGTTTCGCAGTATTTGAGAAATCAAATAGTGGGAATATACGCTATCTTCTGAAAATGGTCACTTCTAGCCCTGTCAGACTTAATAGACCGATTTCACTAAGCATTGGGCACATGCGTGACGCCGCCATAACTTTAGTTCACTGGATGCAGACGGCCGTGCATGCGGGGGCTCGTGCCGTCTCGTGCTCTACACGTGCAGAGCTCCAGCGAAGTTGTCGCACGTGCAGAAACACTAAAGTTCCCTCGATGCGTTGCGGCAGCGGTGCAAAGTCAAACTGACTAGTGAGATCGGTCCATTCACTCTTAAGATAAACAAATGGTGTTTAAAAAATTTTAAAAAATATACGTGAACCGAACCCAGTAGATGCCGCCAATAAGTTGCCAAACAAAAATGGCGAATATGTAATGATGATATCTAATAAAATCAGTTGAGATTTACTACCTGTCGTGTTGTTATCGTGTCTTCTTTGTCCACGTTTTGTTTGCGATTTTTAAACATTTTAATTGAGAAAGAAAGGTCTGCGAGTTCACCCTCGCACAGAATACAAAGACAGTAAATAACGACTAACGAAGGGCCATGAAACAAAATCGGGTTGGAATGTTCATGACATTCCAGAGGCGCACTGGTCCTATTCTGGCCCACGTATAATCGTACAGACCGCAACGATTCAGAAGCAGCTTCGCCGTGTTGAAATTGCGAAGATCAAAGGGGACTATTTATTTCAGTCGTCCCTTCGCAAAAATTGATGGCATAAAGGGGGGATCGAAACCACCCGCCTAACGACAGTCGAGCGCGGCTCATGGATAGGACACGAGAACTGCGTGAGTGCTCCACTTCGGCTAGCAACAATCAATGCTTCGGCGGACACTCGGGTAGTGAGTGGCTCGTGTAGAACCACTGTGGTGATTACAATAGTCAAACTCTAACAATGCCACGAGCTCGGCACGCGTTTTATACATTGCCAGCCTCTGCACGTGTGTGTGTGATAAACACTGCCGGCATAGGATAGGCATATGGCCACATGGCCGCTTGCTCTGGCTCCGAATTGAGGAATAAACGATGCTCCTATTTTTCCATTTTTTTGGCGACTGTCATTGCCTAGAAAGAAAACATAAGGCAAGTTTATTCAGTTAATAAAGTTAGGGAGTGATTCTAAGTCGTATTTAGCAAAAGTAGAAATATCGTTTCATGACCCCTTTAGATTGAAAGGGTCTTAGCGAAAGACAAAGCTGAGAATACTATAGGATATGATAATCCGATGTGCTCAGAAGCAAAGAGAAAGTGAAATGTTTTATGCTTAATATTTCTCCACATATTGTCACAGATGCCGAGGGAAACTGGGAGAACTATTTATTATTGCGAACATGCGCCAACCACCAAACGAAAGGGACACCGTATACATCTTTCGACGTCGACAAAAGACTGACTGTCTTAAAGCGGCGTGTTACCGCTGCATTTTGTTCATGCGGTGCGTTCAAAAAAGCCCCAAATGCAAACAGACGATGACAGCGGAGATTCAGGAGGAACTTTACAATATAGTACAAATTTATAAGATCAAAAACACGATTCGAGTCCCATTTCTCTCCACGCACGCGGCAATACCAAAATCTTTGGTATAATCATATTATCATCATTATCATTCACTTAGATTTTTCTATTGCTGGCCGCGAAGGTCTATCTTCGTGTTCAGCAGGGAAGTTGGCTCGCATACATTTCAGAGCCCACAGGACTAAGATAAAATACACTCGGAACAACTCGCTCGCGTAAGAAGTTATCAAGCTTCAATACCGACCAAAGTGATTGAGTAAAAGTGAATATAAAAACAGCCGCCGGACCCATCGTGGCAAAGATGCACAATGGCAAGCTATTCCAGTCGCAAATTGCTAGAGGAAAGAAATCGTCACCAGACGTGTTAGCAAAACCGGAAATACGTTTGATGATACAGAAGGTTCTTTGAGACAAGACGGCGTCCTGTGACGACATGAGAACAGAGTGATTTTCGAGAACGGGACGTTTTCACACTTCCTTTCGGAATAAGCCCGACCACAAAAAACGCCACAATCCAACTCCGCAAAGCTAGCAGAGCTAAAATTTTCTCATTATGGAGATTGTCGTTTTTGTGCGTTTGATACCACCAGCTAACCCAATAACGCCCAGATAAAAGCGCAAGGTAACGGCGCATTTCCTGTGCACGAATTTTTTTCGCCAGGTTTTAACAAAACTTAAAACGACGACGATCGCCATGACGACACACTTTGGGGAGCTGCTTGACTGATTCCATAGAATTGTAGCCGATTGGACACGAGTACTGCGTCAGTGTTCGGCCGAGACTCGTCTCCAATCAATGACGACACGAAGTTTCAGCCGAACGATGAGGCACCACTGTTCTGTTCTTCCTCCCAACCAGATGAAAAAAAAAATGACGCCGTTTGCCAGGAGGGGAAGAGAAAGATATGAGGGTGAGATTGACTGCAAAGAGGAAAGAGGAATAGAACAGTTCGCGTTAAGGCCGCACCGCTCATACACCTTGGGTGTTTTTTGGGCATGCATATATATTTAAAACTTTCTAGATGCTTGATGCTGCGGAACTAGTCTACCCTCCTGCAGGTGGTATACCCTGAAATCTTTCTCTTTTTCCTTCATTACATTTGGTAGGTTAGTTTATAGGAAAACTGGAGCTTGGGGTGTTTCTATCTCCGCCGATCTAACAAAGTTTTCCTTTGGGCAGGCCTTTGGCCTCACCAGTATGTCCTTTTATGGAATTTGTTTTTAACCAACCCAAAGCAAGATTTGTTTTTCGAGTTTTTCTTCGCGTTTTCTTCTGTTTGTGCAGTTTCTTTTATTATTGCTGTGAAAATATGATGCTTGATAATTGTTGAAGAATAACGAATTTATGTTATAATAATATATTTGTCCCTTTCTTTTTATTTCCTATATTTGGAATTCCTCTCATCAAGTCTTTTCTTTATTTATTCTATATTATCAATTATTGTTTTTTTTTATAATTTCCATCATTATTTCTATCTTCGAGACTGAATGAATAAGTCTTGTTTTTGAGCAGTATTCGGGTTTGTGATATTTAATTGATTATCTTGTTTTCTTATATTCTCGTAAGCTAAAAAGTAATGCTCTACACTTTGTCTCCCCCTGCAATAGACTAAAGGCCAAAGTCACGGCCGCCAGGTCCAATCACGTTCCACGATATACCATGACATGGTTAGCATTAATTAGGAGTGGACGAATAATGCTACAAATCCAAAAATACCGCATCACTGCTATAGCTTCGACGCTGCAGAGAGCCTGTAACTCGTGGCTTTTTTTGCGATGTGAAATTGTTGAGTCACACAGTACTATTCAATTCGAGCCACTGTCCACCCATCCCCTGATAAGTGATCCGAAACAAGGGCTCCAACACGCGCATCGAAGCGAAATACCGCACAATTTCCGAGTGGCTTGATATTGGATCTGGCGTTCAGAAGTTGGTGCCTTTAGTCCGTCGTGGGGCGAGACGAAGTACATATCATTGCATGCTATGCCACAGAAACATGTGTTGCGGTTCTTGATATTAAATTTTAAAAATTAAAATGGAAACCTACCATAATTTCTGAATATTTTGGTTGAATAGTACTTAGATTGAAAAAAATGAGGGAATGCTATATGTCGTAGCAATCCATTGAAATATTGCGCTTTTTGTTTCCGCTCTATGACACTGAGCGTTTAAAAAAATATTCCCTTTTAAAATTATTTATTTTTTACGTATTGTTTTGATCGTTTAAGGGGTAAAATATACCGTAGTATCTAGCAGATTACGCATGAAGGTCAGTTAAATAAGTACCTAAATTATCGGAATAGCCTTTAACAAAATAAAATTTGAGTATAGCGCTGCGTATTTAATACCCTATTTTAATTTTGAATTGTATTGATTATGCCGTTGAGATTGATAGGGTTATTGTAATGCTTGTAGTACAGTAAACTATCCGTAAAAGTGTTACAGTGTTGTGTTGTTTGTATATTTATTACGTATTATAATGCTTTCGGGATTGCTATTGCGTCTGCATCGAAAATTGTGTAATGTTTAAGATATATTTTCCTATTGTCATTAAAGAATAATTATATTTTATAAAACAAATGCTGCCCCAACTGTACTTAGGCAGACTGGCTGTTCATCGTCGCGGGGGTTCATAAAATACTCGCATTTAAGTCGCGACGGTGAACCGCCAGGCGATCGCAGACTGCCAACAGGCGCCAGAAAGGTTGCGTTGCTGCGCCGGCCGCGCGGCGAGCAATGGAACGGCTTCGCAGGAGTTCGCAAGCAGCATCCTGTAACGTCAGTAAGCTAACGGTCCTCGAGAGCCGCACGCCCACTTTTCAGCAGGGCGAGCCCGGTCAGCCAGGTACACGGTGGCCAGGTAGGGGCGCTGTTGGCTCGCGTGTCGCGATTGCTACGTCGTTGCTCTGTCTACACGGATGGCATGGACACTGACGTTCGAAACAATTCTTTTGACACTGCATGCGGATCAAATAGACGAGTCTATAGCGCGATATTGTGTTGTTACAACGTGTCAACAGTATTACTCTCGTCGACAGCGGCGTAAACAGCGGCGTTATGTCCGTCGACGCTCGCTTCAAGAACGACGAAATATACATTAAAACACCTTTTACCGACCGAAGCATATACCTAATCCCTTAATCTTGTGTCGCGCGCCCTGTTAGGTACGCCCTACTACCTCACTATTATGCAAATTTACATAATGAGAGAGCGCTGTTGCTGATCTTCAAACCATAGGGCGCCCTATGGTTTGAAGACCGGCGGCTTCGCTGCGTTTCCATAGGAGTTAAGCCTTTCTCTTTTTTTACTTTTTCCTCAGGACAAATGCACCACCTGTGGCCAACGCTTTTCAAACTCGGAACGCGATAGGTCAAGAAACCGATTTTTGAGGTCGATTTAAAGAGCCTAGCCGCTATTTGGGACATGGGGTAGATATAGTTTGCTTTCAGCCGATCCACCAGACATTTTGCAGTGAGATGTACGCAGACCGCGGGGTCTCACGCGGGAATGTAAGCAATTGCCCCAAGGTGAGAATGGGAGCTGATTGGTAGTGGCCTTTCGGCCAGTGAGAAACGCCTGTCTTACGAGGCGTCGAGAATTCGCAAGTCCACTAAAAGGGGATGGACCAACGAGTGCTTTTGAGTCGAAACGCAGCGAGTGAGTTTAGTTTGTGCTGGAGCTCGTGAGCTAACGCTCCGGAATCGAGTCAGTTTATGGGATTCCGAGGGACATTTGCCCCCGTAATTGAGACACCGAAACGTAGTCCCACGAGCCAGCCAACTCCCGAGCTTGGATAAGCTAACACTCGAGCACCTCTCTCTCAACCCCGTACAGGGGAAGTTACCAGTCGCAGTATTGTTTTGTTAATGTATTTTCAGTTGCTACAAAAGTATTAATTTCTTTATTGAAAAGTAAATATCCAGTTCAACTGAATTAGTCGTCGACGGCCAAGGGAAACTACTTCGTCTCCGACAAGACCCACCAAGCTTCCCACAACGAAGTTCGTCACCGCATCCGGACCTGATAACCCGGACGGCGCAAGGTAACCTGCAGAGAACCCGTACTTGGGTTATACGTGTAAAACATGGAGCTTCATACTTCCCGTTTTTGGTTATTTCTTTGGCTGGGCAGTTAGCTTCGAACTTTAGAAACTAGCCTTCATTCAGCTATCCTGTTCACTCGGTATTGGCAGCCGAGTAGACGCCATGCGTATTTTAGGCCAATTCGTGTCTCCGGTAACGTTCACGCGACTACAATTTTGAAGCAGGTGATAAGACACAGCATGGCAGCTGCCTGAAAACCACTGCTTGGTAGGCCACTCACACGACAGCCACTGCACTTTGAACTTTGGGACGAACTCCACACCCCGCTACTAGACCCCTGTCGTCTGCGTGGCTGCCCGCCGTAGACCCTGGCAAGTTTCTTTGCCTTATTTTTTACTAAAAGGAAACTACGCTTTGTAATTTAACAAGGAAAAACCGACCTGCGAAGCACACCTTTGACGAAAAGTTTAGATGGCTACGTGCGGGCGTTGATTTTTACGGTCCATTTGAGATCGAGCCTGGTGACTTGGACCACGTTATATATAAAGCCGGACTCCGGCCGAAACTTCGAAGAATAACCCGTCCGTTGTTGCTGTTTTCACCAAGGGTTTTCTTTTCTTCTCAGTTATATATATATATATATATATATATATATATATATATATATATATATATATATATATATATATATATATATATATATATATATATACGTTCCTTACAGATACTGAGGAGCAACATGTAAAAAGTAAGCACAAGAAAACTTTCGAACTTGCCTGCATGATGTCATCTGGACATAGCCCACAGTGATTTAAATCAAACTAATCTGATTTCTATCAAATAAATGTAATCGAGATACACGAAGTCTGAGTTTTTTTATATCTAAAAAAGTAAGATTTTTTTTACCCTGCTTTAGCAGACTGTTTTTCGTATGAAATACTAGCAGTATGACCGAGCTTTATTTCCATTTGGGTATGGGCGAGGGGAAAAGGGGCGAGCGTGATCTCCCAGCTAAAGATTGACGTATGACTGCTAGAACTCGCGTGTAACTTACACCGCACTGTCAGCTTAGTGGTAAAGAAAATAGACGAAGGTGATTCACTCTATCTCGACCCTGATCCGCGTGAGCACTTTGTGTCGAGATCAGCAACCGAGACCTGCCGCTCTTAATTGATTTCTTTCTGCGGCAGTGCTATCCTGAGACGCCCTCGTTCCTCATACACGAAGACTCTTCCCTGCCGGCGGTAAATCAGTTCCTCCGGGCATCGTATCGATTTGCGCGGAAGTAGTCCGCTGAGCGAGCAAGTACAAGCGGGAACCATCGTCGACCGGATATGGCATTCTTTCGCAGCGTCGTAAATTCCGCGAAACGGGCACGCGACCCGAGAGCAATCAAATGAATCCGCTTTTATGTCGCTTTGGATCGTTTCTTGTGGTGATTAGTTTTGCAAAATCCATCCTATGAGAGAGCACTCAGAAATAAAAACAAAATTCTTTTGGTTGCTTACAAAAAAAAAAAAAAGTAAATGCTGTTTGTCGCCGTGCACGCTATCGTCAAATCGATTATCTCACGCTCGGAATGGCATTTAGAATATTATCTCTACAAAGTCGTTGGCTGTCGCTCTTGGCTCTCCTTAGCGAAACATTGTAATCTTGACTCAACATACTTTCTTTTTTCGAAACTGCCGCGTAAGTTATTCGAGTCCGCCATTGCTTGAGCAGGCATTCTAAGTATGCATGGGGCCCGAGGGCTTCGCCAGTGTTCGATGTGAACTCGGCCAAGTTCTTATCAAGAACGAGTGCTGCGTGAGCGTCCGGCGAGGACTCGGATCCATTTACATTTTTTACGCCCAATGGATGGATGGATGGATGTTAATGGCTATACCATTTGTAACGGACGGAAGCTTTCGCCACCTAGCCTAAATCTAAAAAATGAAAGACGTTTACGATCCCCTGTAACGCCGAATTAGAGCGCAGCTCTTGAGGAGGAGGGGAAGGTACGGAGAGGAGGCTATGCCTTTGATCCTCTCCTGCTCGCCCCCATTTAGGGGAAAATTGTCCGCTAAATTTCGTGGGGAAATTTTCCCGCTAAATTTTTTCCGCAAAATTTAACTGGGCAATTTTTCCGCTAAGTTTAGCCGGAAAATTTTTCCGCTACATTTAGCGGTGAATATTTTCCGCTATATTTAGCGGGGCTTTTTTTCCCGGCGGGGAAATTTTTTGCGATAATTTTAGCGGGGAAATTTCCACATAATGCACCACGCGGTTACGCCGACGCCGACGGCGACGGCGACGCCGCTCAAGCCGGAAACGGTCGCCTTGGAGCTGCGCTCTAAAAGGCAAACAACCAAGAAATGGCGACCTACAATGTTTCTTCATGGGGTTTGGAAAGTGGTCCATCAGAAGCTTATCCGCTGCTAAGATCGGTAAGCGGGTAAATTATGACACATACTTTGTATCAACTATTGAAAGGAAAAATCACACATTACAAAAACCTATTTCGGCAAATATGAGTGCATCGTTTACAAACAAGTTTCACGGATTTGGGCAACGTGCATGAGCAATGACCAATTTCGAAAATGACGCAAGAGCTCTGCGTGGCCAATGCCACGCGGGTAAAAGAAGGAGGTGTCTGAACGTCGCCCTTTGGTCATGGAGCAAGTTTGGCGAAGATTCACCCGCTTTTCGGACGAACGCCGCAAGATGGCGCATAAACATCACTGGGTACCATAAGATGCCGACGAGAGGCACTAGAAGCACCGGAAATAGCACCTCTTTGTCATATTTTCCTGCCACGTGTTGGATTGTTTGGTTAGTTTGGTTAGTTAATTTTGTCATGGTTCCTTGCAGGGTTATGTGGTGGTAAATAAATGATTGCTTTCTTTTGGACGACTGGGTACAGACCTGAACCCTACGATTTATGAGAGTGGTCACCAACAAATACAGCGTCAGCGTATGAAGCAGAAGTTTGATTGGCGGTAGTTGCTGCTCATGTTGAATGCCAATGAAGTCTTATACTATGCAGACAGCACCAGAGGCTACATTTAAGCTATGACTTACATTTAAACCACACAGCAGGGATTGGAAGCTTCCTATTAAGTTAAGATGTTCAGTCTAAAGTAATTTTGAGTGGTTGTGAAGCGTGATGTGCATTACAAAGCGCACATAACGTTTGCATTGTAAGTATAACTAAACATCACAAAGTAAACAAAATGGTCGGAAATGTATCTAATCATGTATACTACCATTGGTTACGTGCACACCCAAAAGCGTTGCTGCGGTAGCCTTTTCATGCTTGACAAAACCATGCTCATAAAAAGGACTGTAAGATTCTCAACTTAACGGCGTTAAAATAAGATACTAATGATCCTCAGTTTCCACCGTGCTTTTAAAACACACACCATCGAACTCGTCTCAAACTAGAAGTAACCAGGATAAAAACTCGTGACATAACAGCGAGGCAGATTCTCGGTGAAATATCATGGATAAGGGCCAGAGGAGGGCAGAACCGAAACATATCGACCCTAATACGGCGGTTGCCACAATAAAAACTTGAATAACTTAGTTAGTTTTTGCTTTAAATATAGACCTTTTCTGTGTACTCTCGTCCCCAGCCACCTAGCAGGCGTATCCGGTATGGGCGACGAAGAAATAATCCAACGTTTCAACCGGCAAATAGTAAAAAATAAAGGGGAGGCAAAACGAGAAAGTGTGACGGTTACGCTTATATCCTAAATGCCTTCGATTGGCGTGGCAAAGGCAAAACAATGTTTTCGCCCATACTGGAAGTGACGTCAATTCAAGATGGCGGCGCACTTGCAGAAAAGTTCTATATCATTCTCACATTGGAGCGCTCTGGGGCTAGCTTCTCAGCAGCAGCCAAGGCCGGGTCGTACTGAAGACGCTGATATCATGAATGCAAGTCGACCCCTGGGACTGCTTGGTAGAAAACGCGTCTCTAAGCCACGTTTACATGAGTGCGATCCTAGCGCTAGCAGGGACCGATCGCACACAACCTGTCTTCTTACTTCTTACTATTCTACCCATCTGCTACCAACCAAAATAGTCAAATCTCGATTCGAAACTCTACGGTCGCATCCCTGTAAATTTAGCCTAAGCTAATCAAAAAAAGCCTGCCAAGCCTTAGGCGCGTGAGCGGTTGAAAATAGACTTCACATGCCACTGCCGTTCGTGCGCTGACGTCGACAGTTCCTTTGAATCCGGACTCGTGATATTTATTTATACATTCATTTGTTTAATATTAATACTGCGTCAATACAGGTGTACAATAGAAGACGGGTACAAAAAATAAAATAGCGTTGAATAAATTAACACATGGCAACAGTATTTGAAGAAATGAAAATATGATAACAATACTGGTAGAACTGAACACATGCTAAAAGGCGGCCGGTTGATGCCCGAAACTCTCAACATAACTGGAATCGGTAATAAGGGAGTCTAAGGTGTTCCAATAAAAAAAAGGTTTTCGAAAAAAACAAAAAAATTTAAAATACAAATCAATGTGAAGTTGAAGTTTGTTTGTGTTTATTGAGTGTCAAGCTTCATCTTAGTTTTAGTAGGAAAGCTACTCAGGTCAATGGTGTTAATATCAAGGTCACCTGTGATGATTTAGTCGAGGGCTTCATTTTATAATCTTCCACGCAACCTGCTCACACGGCCAGCTCAAAGGTCCCTTACAGTTACCTAGGCAGCACACAGCATTTCGCCGATATTAGCGTCAAATTGAGAAAAAGAACCACAACTATCATTTCAGTCACATTGGTCCTGTCGCGCGCCTACGAAACAGAAATAGCTTACAGTTTCTTTTTTTTTTTTTATTGTGGTACAATGTTTTGTCAATGTTTTAGGGAAATTGCGTACACCATGAAACACTAAACACACCGGGAAAAAACGATAATTCAGCCGCCAGCGGTGTTCGAAACTGCGCCTATCGAAATCGCAGTCCCCTCGATTAGGGTTAGCAGGTCGGCCGGTGAGAGTCTAGCTTCAAACCAGTGACTCGGCTCGAAAACGGTTTGTTGCCCCTGGGGTCGAGTGTTTCTTGGAGAGGTGTATAGTATTGGAAATACGGTATATATACTTAATATAATTATAAACACACCAAACCAAACTTTTCGCTAAATTTATCCTGTTACGTATTCCCGCTACACTTCTGCGCGACACTTTCTGGATTTTTTTTTTGTATGAGACCCTATTTGTATACACAATACAAGGGGAAAACCAAACTAAACCGTAATTGCTTTTACATAATCGTGTAATTATCTTTACACCTTGAAACTTCAGTCAACTTCAATGTACTCTCCGCCAGACAATACGCTTGTCTAGACGTTGTATCTAATGCTAAATATATTCTTTAAGCTTGTCGATGTCGATGTTTTTAAGCCATTCTGCCGATTCCTTTTCACCTCTTCGACATTGGCGAGCTGTTTTCGTTTGAGCAAATTTTTTGTCTGGTGAAACAAACGAACGACACGCGGGGCGAGCTTGGGTGAAAAGAAAGGGTGGAGTTTTTGTCAAAAATTGCTGATCACTCCGCGCTGTACGGACAGGGGTGTTGTCACGGTAGACGAACCAACCTCCTGCTTGCCACCAACTCGGGTTGTCGTTCTTCTCACAACGCGCTTCGTGTTCCGCAAATATTGTTGTGCACTCAGCGCTCTTTTTTTTTTTTTTTTTTAAATCATATTTGTACGTGAAAAATAAAACTTCCATCTGGTGCGTACTACTTCAACACCATTCGATATATAACCAAATTAGGATTCCAATAAATGGCAAAAAATAAACGGGCCACCGAGATTTAAAAAAAAAAAAAAAAGATGAAACGAAAGTATTTTACGCCAAGACAATCTGGTGTCACGTCGGGCCAAGAAATTTGGGTGCAAACTTCCTCAGTTCCACAGTGCTAAAAAAAGGCCTACACAATCTCAGACGAAAAAAAAAAAAAAAAACAAGGAAAAACACGAAAAGTTGCACGTTGTTGCGAAACTTTACACGAGCCGCGCAAGGCACTCGTAAAAAAAATATTGTTACATGTTATCTAATGCGACGGCTGCCACAATACTGATATTGATTGGTTTCAACATCCCCCTTTTTCTTGAAACTTGTCGCACTCATGCATAATTAAGCGTGACGCATGTCCAAAATTAGGGAACACGGCAAAAACGGTTGCACTACCGCTTATTTATTCAAACTAACCTTCAGCGCGAAGCGCGATTATATATCATAGAAACAAAAATTTAAATGTGGGGCAGGATGCGTTACTTGATTACAGCCGCAAGTTCCGCTGCCTCATCTATTATGTTTGGTGTCCAATTCTCATGCGTACGCAACTGGATCTATTCATTAATGCAATTGCTAATGAACACGTGAAACACGGCATCTATTATATACAAAGAAACAAAATGTTCAATGCATTTGACCATTAATGGTCAAATGCATTAAACTTTTTTTGTTTAGTATATAATAAGTACCGTATTTTACGTGCACGTTCCGGACACGAATTTAAATGTGCATTGGACGATGGCAGAAACCCTGGTACATTATTAAGAGCCCCCTTCCCCCCCCCCCCCCCTAGCTGCTGATGGTTCTTCCCACTCAATTATGAGCGCGATAGGCGAGCCAGAAAGCTGCTCTAAGAGTGGAAATCCCTGACGAACTTGCCATAGCCAAGTAAGAAATATACGATTAGGCCTAGTGTACAACAACATTTTTAAAGCGATGCAGTATTGGGGTGTTTTAATGCAAGATAGATTTGTGCCTAATGGGTGTTCCTAGAAAATGAGCGTGAAATGCACTGGACATTTTAGAACTGCCTCTCTTATTTGTGTGGCTTGAAACGACATTAATGATCAGAAGACCTTGTATGATTGACCACTATAGGATAATAATTAAAATAAACATAATCCAGAACGGAGAGTATTCTTCAGAAAAAACAGTAAAAAACAACATTTTCACTGGCACATCTTCCTTCAAAATGTTAAAAAAGCAGAATGGTTAAAGTATTTAGAGTCAAATAATCTAAACATTATTCATAAAAAAAAACAAGTAAGGCATGAGTACCTTATAGCTGGAAAAAGATATGACTGTTGAAGCGCGATACATTCCGCGATTTATATATAACTATGCATGTACTAATATATCAATGTTTAATGTGCAATTTTTATTTTTGACATGCTTACCCAAAACTCAGAGGGTTTTGCGGTAAAAACTAATCATGACATTAGTATTCGACACAAATAAACAAAGTGTAGACTGAAAGGTACACTTATGCGGTTTGTGCACTTGAGTTACACGGCTTGTGGAACAAAGTATAGGGAGATAATCGCAACTATCAGTCGGCTAATTAAGTAAAATTTGTTAATTACCTTTTTAATTAGTGCAAATGGACATATTGTTCCAATTAGAAAATTGCTGAGCATCGTGGAAAACCACTAAATCAACCTTTTTTAGAAGGATATAACGCCGGGGCAGCATTTTACGGCGTTCTGTAAAAACGCTTCATTTGGACGAGTTTCTAGATTTCGGTTTCTTAACGGAGCGCATCTTTGCGCCTGCGGTCCTGCTCCCCCGCTATATTTAGCGAACTTTGTCCGCAAAATTTAGCGGAAAATTTTTTCGGAAAACTTTTTCCATCGAATTTAGCGGAAAAAATTCCCCACTAAATTTAGCGGAAAAAATTTCTCCGCTAAAGGAGCTGCAAACATTCCCCGCTATATTTAGCGGTAAAATTTCCCTGCTAAATTTAGCAGAAAGTTTTCCCCTAAATGGGAAAGGAGCAGGAGAGGAGAAGGGGAGGGTACGAATGAGGAGGAGGGGCATACCCTTCTCTCCGTACCTCCCCTCCTCCTCCTCAAGAGTTGCGCTCTAATTCGGCGTTACAGGGGATTGTAAACGCCTTTCATTTTCCGCTAATTTTAGCGAGAAAATTTACCCATAATGCACCGCGCGGTTACGCCGATGCTGGTCAAGCCGGAAACGGGCGCCTAAGAGCTGCGCTCTAAGAACATAAAATAAAATTAGGTGAAAACAGCTCAAAAAGAGACTGTGCGACGTATGAAAAGCAGAATCATTGCATATATTGCTTGACTGCTTCCTGGTACGCTTCTTTATAGAGCTCCAGAATTTTCCGGGTTGTTTCTTTTTTTTTCTTTTTTTTTCTAAGTTCCACCTTCTTACGGTACAGCTGTTGCGTCACGACTGGCAAGCCATTAGCTATCGAGAGCAGCGCACGCGTTCTCGTGCAGCGTGTATGTCAGATCGGCAGTATGTACACCAGCAGAACAAGCGAACGACCAGCCCTAGTAAAAAAGCCTGTATATGTCCTTACTATAGTATCCCGTATCACTTCTATGTGGTATTATTGGATACATGATTCTGCATGGGTATATGGCTCCCATACCCAAATACATGATCCTGTATAGGTATACAAGATCCATGCAAACATACAGTATCCTGTAAAGGTATACGGGATTCCTACCTACATACAGGATACTGTAGGTAGAGCCCTTACCTGCATACAGGATCCTGTACATATATTCAAACCTGTCAATATTATCTCCAGCTGCTTACTATACTATAAGCCCTGTGTGAGGCCAGAGTGTTGAACTGAAATTTTTAACGGTTCGGTTCGGATTCACAGCTTTCGGTTCGGCTCCGGTTCAGTTCCGGGGAGCAAGAAATAACGATTCAAACCGGTTCGAACCGGTCAGAACCGATTCGAACCGGTTTGAACCGCTAAATTGAGAATATATTTTCCGCGTTTTTTGGGCAATAGACACTATTTACACCGTGTAAGCATACACTATACAGATTCTTCTGTCGTTCGTGCAAATCCCTTTTGTATTAAAATGCCAAACGTTCAGTTCAGCACCGCGATGCATGCGACTAATCATGCAGAGAGGAGTAATTGAAATTGTTCATTCTAATCTATACGCACCTTCGCACTCAGATCAAATCTGGCGCCAAATAGCGGTTGCCCAAGTGCACCTTATACAGGATAAGCTGGCATAGCCTGGCTGTTGAGGTTTGTTCTTGACAAGATGCCGGCCAATTTAATTTGCAAATGAGGATCACCCTTGCCAATTGATGATTTTAACGCGACAGCGTTAAGGAGCTCATATTGCATAAAGCCGATGTCGATGGCGTAACTGGAAAGTCCTGATTGGTCGATGGGGCCATGACGTCACAGCTACATGCCCTTGCGCAGGAATTTCAAACAACCCCCAATGCTCACGTGAAACGTCACATCTCGCGTGTAAGGAAAGTGAATAAAACGTAACAGGTATGCAAATTAAAGGTCGCCGTGTTTTTCAAATGATTTCACTTTTGCCTTAAAGATAAGTTTCAAAAAGTTTAGGCGGGATTCAAACCCACGACCCTTCGGTTGCGGGTGAGACACGCTCCTGACTAGGCCACGCGAGGCACGCTTTCACTGCGAATGAGAAAGCGATGCGAAAGACGCCCATTAACGCTATCGCGTTCCACTTTTAGAAGCGAAGTTAAGTGTCCTCCACGATTTTTTTTTGTTAAGTAAAACAAAGTAGTATTTCATATTCTCGACATGGCACCTACTTAATTGGACACTTTCTCACGGTTTTCGTGCGTAATTGTCATAGCTTCGCCGCGCGCCCCTGTGTACTTTGTTTCTGTCCAGCCCACAGACACATACAAGTAATGTTCACCACAGAAAGGAGGCGATAACATACTTCTATATGTTTGAGAAGAAATGTGCGTAAGGCTGCCCCAAATCACATACGTGCTTGCTGAGGATAAAAAACGCCGTAAGATTTGCAAAACACGTTTCAGATAACTTGTGGCGGGGGAAGAGAGAGCGGGGCACTGCTTTATGGTGTTCGGCCCTTTATTTATGTTGTCAACTCTTCAGTTATTAATTAAATATATTTTTATAATGATCAATAAATTTTACTTCACGGCGTTGCCAGGGTGCTCGAGCAGCAGCTCGGAGCCTGGCGCGGGCTCATGACATTAAGCACGAGCGTCAGTTCTCTTCTGGTACCAAGCTGTGTGGACTCACAATCAATACGTGGTGCCGAAACCCAACTGATATCTTACCATGAAATCCAATATGGAGATGCTGAAACCACTGAAAGGTTTATCGTTCTCAGGGAACGTCGCAGACAACTGAAAACGTTTCCTTCAACGAGTGGAGCTCTTCCTTGAAGCGACCGGGTCTGATCCAGAGGTTGGAACAAACAGGCAGAAGATATCTATCTTGCTGCACCTCGCGAGACCTGAAGCTTGAATACATTCACTCTCACGGAAGACCAAAGGGAAAGCTTCGAGGTGGTAGTTCACAAATTCCAAGATTATTGTGCTCCGAAAGCTAACGAGACACGTTCGAACGCCACGTTTTTCGCAAGACGATCCAGATGGAAGGTCAGCCATTTGAAACCTTTTGAGAGACGTTAAACTCCAAGTGCGCTCGTGTAATTTTGGCGACTTGACGGATTTTCTTGTGAGAGGTCAAATCGTCGATTGCGTCAGATATCACAAACTGTGGAAACGTCTGCTGAGGGAGGATGACCTGACCCTTGAGAAAGTAACGAGAATTTGCAAAACTGCAGAGAATTCGTCGCAACAACCGTGGATGTGGATGGATCAGCACCCTACACCAGTAGAACAAGTAGACGCAATGAAAAAGAGTGAAAAAAGTAAGTCACGTCTGCGATGTCGAAAGTGCAACCGATTTCGCGCACCACGCCGATGCCCAGCTTTCGGCAAGATATGCAATTTGTGCGGAAAGAAACACCATTTCGCGATATGTTGTTACGCATAGCCTCACGATGAGAAAGCTTACGGCCGAATGGAGGAAGTAGAAATACCGTCAGAAGATAACTTTGAGATACTTCAGGTCGGCGAGTCCGGGAAAATCAACGAGAAAGACTGGTTGATCAAGGTAATGATTGAAAAGGTGCCTGTACAGTTCAAGGTAGACACCGGCTCCCAAGTCAATCTTCTCCCGCTGTAACTCTTCTGAAGCGCCAACTCCAGGCAGCACCTGATACCAAGTCCGTCAGTGTTACAAAGCTACAACGGCAGCGCTATGGGCCACCTTAGAAAAGCCAGACTCGTGCTCAAGTTCCAAGAAAAAGTTGTTTCTGCCGAGTTTTTTGTCGTCAAGAAGAACAGTCATGCACTTCTAGGATTGCCTACTTGTGAAAAGTTAGGCTTGGTGAGCCGTGTGCACGAGATCGCCACCACCACTGACACTCAATCCCAAGTTCAGCGAGAATTTCCAACACTGTTTGAAGGCATATGGAAAACCCAAAGTCCATACAGCATCTCTTTCAAGGAAGCCGCAGTGCCTGTCGTTCAACCGACCCGTAGGGTACCTCAAGCCCTTATGGAGCCGCTGAAGCAAAAACTGAGCCGCATGGAGCAGGCAGGAATTGTCAAAAGAATGAAGGAGCCCTCAGACTGGGTAAGCCCCCTAGTCTTTGTGAAAATGAAGAACGGCTGTTTAAGGGTATGCATGGACCCACGAAGAATCAATGAGTGTCTGAGACGTGAGCATTTCGAAATGCCGAGAAGGGAAGACATACAAGCTGAGCTTGCTAGCGCCACAGTGTTTTCGAAGCTTGATGCGCGGGCAGGCGTTCACCAAATCCCGTTGACTGACGAAACATCGCGAGTTTGCACATTTGGCACCCCTTTTGGACGATACCGATTTTTGAGGTTGCCTTCTTGATTGGCTTCTGCGCCAGAAGCATTCCAGCTGTGATGTCTGAAATTTTTGAAGGACTGAAGGGGGTACGTGTTTACATTGATGACGTGCTGGTCTGGGGAGCTACGCAACAGGAGCACGATGGTCGGCTGCGATCAGCTCTGCAAGCTGCACACAACGCAGGCCTGTCGCTAAACCCAGAGAAATGCCAGTTTGGAATTCCAGAAGTAATTTTCCTTGGGGATGTAGTGAGCAAAAAAGGTATCAGGCCTCATCCTAGTCTTTTAGAAAATATCGTGAAGATGGATGCACCCACAAACAATAAAGCTTTCTAGCGCATGCTTGGCGTTATAAATAACTTTGGAAAATACTCAAAGAGATTATCCGAACGTACAGCAAATCTTAGACTACTTCTGCGCGAAAATGTACTTGTCGAGTGGACAGCGGCTCATTACAGTGAGTGGAAGCAATCAAAACTCATGCTCCAGTCCTCGCACTTTTCGACCCTAGTAGACCCTCAAAACTGTCAGCTGACACGTCTGCAGATGGACTCGGAGTGACCTTATTGCAGCTGCACGACAGGTCGTGGCGCCCTGTAGCGTATGCCTCCCGATCACTCTCGGACAGCGAATCACGGTATTCTCAGATTCAGAAGGAGGCGCTTGGGCTGGTATTTGGATGTGAGAGGTTTCATTACGTCACATATGGTAGACACATCCTCCTCGAGATTGATCACAGCCCGTTAGTCGCTTTATCAAAAAAAAAAAAAGACTGGGTGACGTTCCCTTTCGCCTACAACGTTTCTTTTTGAAACTGATGAGGTACGACTTCACGCTACAGTTTCTACCTGGCAGAAAGCTTGTGCTAGCTGACGCTTTGTCAAGAGCTAGGCAGCCTAGTTCTCAACACAAGCAAGGCTTGGAGGGTGTTGAAGTACACGCTGTTTGAATGCTTGCCGCACTTGTGAGCGAGACAACACAGGACAGACTCAGAACTGAAACACAGAGGGACCCTGAGTTACAACACGTCCTTCACTGTCTAGAAAACGGGTACCCACTGCAAGGCAACTTCAGCTCAGTAGACCTCGAACTGTCGGAGGTCAATGGAATCATTCTTCAATGAACGAGGGTGGTGATCCCTTCGTCACTTCGGCGAGTTATGTTAGCTCGAGTCCAACAAGGGCACTTAAGTGTAAACAGATGTAAAGAAAGGGGACGCCAACTCATGTTTTGGCCCAAAAAGGAGCAGGACATTCACACCTTTGTTGCGGAATGCGCGACATGTAAGAAGTTTGCATATCAGCAACTGCGCAAACCACTAATGATGCTCGAGGCCCCTCCTTACGCATTGTATCGTGTTGGTATTCACTTGTTTGCCTAAGGAGGTTACTCTTATTTAGTGGAGTTTGATGCTTATACAAACTACCCAGAGGTTGAAACACTCCAGGACACCTGTTCGCAAACCATCATCCGGACGTTGTCATGCTGGTTCGCAAGGCACGGCATTCCAATAGATGTTTGCTCAGATAGCGGGCCACGATTTTCATCTTCCGAGTTTCAACGCTTTTCCAAGGCTTATGACTTCCATCACGTGGCACCAAGCCCCCACTTTCCTCAGTCCAATGGTCTTGCTGAAAAAGAGGTACAAATTGCAAAGAGAATTTTAAAGAAATGTGATGTCACAGGGAATGATTTTTTTCTCGGTCTCTTGAACTATCGGTGTTTTCCTCTGTTAGGAGGACAGTCTCCAGGAGAGTTGCTGTATGGAAGAAAACTGCGGGCACAACTTCCTGATTTCTGATCGTACCCGAGGAAACTTGTGTGCATGAGGCAACAAGACAAGCCTGGAACGTCGCTGAAGAACCTGAAGAGGGATGACGTTGTCCGCGTTGGGGGGAAAGGCGGTTGGTTCGAGAAAGCAAGGGTAACAAATTGTGCCGGGCCACGCTCTTACACTGTCTAGACAGAGCGGAACAGCATCTACAGGAGAAAAAGCTTTCATTTGTTGAAAACGTCGGAGACATTCAATGATTGCCTGGATGAAGATGCCGCTTCACCGAAGCAGCACTCCGACGCCCACGACAACCCGCAGCCCTCACAGACTTCGCTGCCTTCGCACCCCTCGCAGTCTCCACAGCTTCCACAACCGCACAGTGACCCAGATACACACCAGCGTTCCACACATCCATCCCCAGAATCCGGTGAAACTTTGACAGATGAAGATCCAACACTGAGAAGATCATTACGAAGCAGACACACACGACGTTGACTAACCAACGACAAAGCATTTGAACAATTTCCATAGTTTCTTTTGTGTGTTTATTTTTTATTGAGTGCTATCCGCATTCTTTGTATGTTATGTTATTTTCGTACTTATTTTGTTTACATTTCTTGTCTTTAAAAACCGGAAGATGTATCGGTGTTGTGCGGGCGTTCGAGCAGCAGCTCGGAGCCCGGCACGGGCTCATGACATAAAGCACGAGCGTCAGTTCTCTTCTGGTACCGAGCTGTGTGGACTCACAATCAATACAATAAAGTACACATAACCGCTTGAGATCTAAACGGAAGGACGAAACTGGAAGCAACGCGAGCTGTTGAGTCTGCGTAAACGTCTTTTTGTTCGCTGATTGGCAGTGCGAAATATCGGGTTGCAGGGTGTGCCAAAAATGACTCTGTGCTCACATGATAGATCGGAAGGCACAAACACTAAAGTGTGGAAAAGAAAGAGATAATTAATGGTATTTTTCGAAACAATCACTTACAAAACTCCTTACTGCAAAGGGATGCTTAAAGATACATGCAATGAAATTCCGAACTAGATATAAATAGCGTGAAGGACAGACAAAGATTCTTAAGATCCTAATATGAATCCCATTTTATCACCTTGTACGAGCTCGAAACTTCGCGAAGTACTACCTCCGGAGGTCAATGTTATATTCCGTTCTACCTGCACCTGTTTTAGGCCCTCACTTTACAACACTATGCTTCAACAGTCATGCGCTCGAACATTTCTCAGGGCCTCCGCATATCATTGCGACACTGCTATAAATACTGCACAACTTGATAATTAGAACATCTATTGCTAGTGTGGCGAACATCGCGTTTCATCAGAAATTTAAACTTTTTAACATGGTATCCACGTGACGTCATCACATATATGCTACTGGTCATTGTGAATTAAAAAAGGAGCTCAAAAAGACGAGGACCAGACGAAGAAGTAACATGGACGAAGCGCTGTTACTTCTTCGGCTGGTTCTCGTCTTTTTTGCGCTGTTTTTAATTCCGAAGTTCGTACCAACTCGGCCAAGCATCAACTTTAGCATCGGTCATTGTGATTTCTTCTTGCTGCGAAAATCAAATTCAATCATGCAAAATGCACTCTGCTGGTGGTTCGCGCTCGAAAGCCAAGTATTTGAAAGGCCCGAATAATAATTCTTAGTGCATCGTCGTTAAGAACGACGTGAGCGTCTGGTACGACAAAAACGCGCTTTTTGGCAAGAGTGTTTTGTTTTTGCAAACACAGTAGTTTCCGGGGCCACGCCTTTCGGTCTGCGTTGATGAGGCGGGGAACAGGAACCTTTACAACACAGTATGTTTTTAAAACTACCCCCCCACCCCCCCACCCACCCCACACACACATATATATACACACGCACGCACACACACTTCTTTTTCTGTTGCTTCTCCAGAGAATGTTTTGTTTTCCTGAGAAATTGCCTCCCCCGTTTAGATATGTAGTTCAACAATTATATGTATCACGTGTTAACAGCAATCCTTCATTGCTTTTATTTTGCACCCCGTGGAGTTTAAAGGGGTTATAAAACGATATCGGGTTGATATGTTCATGACATTTCAGAGGCGTACTGGTCCTAGCCTGGCCCAAATACACTTGCAAAGACCACCACTGATTTAGAAGCTTCTTGGTCGCGGTGAAATTGCGTGGATTAATGGGGGCTACTTATTTTAGTTTTGCCTTCGCAAAGATTGGTGACGTAATGGTGGGATCAAAACCACCCGCCTGACGACAGTCCGGGGCGGCTCATGAATTGGACACGAGAACAGCGTGAGCACTGGATATCGGCTCGTAACAATCAACACCTCAGCGGCCACTCGGGTAGTGGCTCGTGTCCAACCACTGCGGTGATCAGAATAGCCGAACTCTAACATTGCCTGGAGGAGCTCAGCGCGCGTTTTCTACTTTTCCTACCCCAGCGCGTAGCTACGTATATGATTAACATTGGCGGCATAGGATTGGCACCAGGCCACGTTGCCGCTTGTTCCGGCTCCGAGTTGAGGGGATGAACGATGTCCGTATTTCTCGAATCTTTTTGGCGATTGCCATTGCCTAGGAAGAAGAGCTAAGGCAAGTTTATTCGGTTATTAATGTTATGGAGCGATTCTAAGTAGTATTTGGTGAATATATAAAAGTCGTTTTATGGTTCCTTTAAACAAAATACAGAGGTGGTCGAAACTTGGGAAATAACTTGAGAACGACGCTCGTGTGAGTCTGAAAGCGATTGCCAACGTTCGGCTGTCCCTCCGAAATTACTAGGATATTTTTTTCTTTTTTTTCCCATGTATTCCTCTTATACGCACATGTAGTTTTATGTAACGTCATATTGGTGTGTCGCATTTAGTCAATACCTCTATTCTCGGGGAATTTTTTTCGGATGCAGTTCAGCAACAACAAATAAATGGTTGGGTGCCTAACTGATGTAAAATTGGTCGTGCAACATATTTTTGTACTTTCAGTAAATAGTGTTAAGAAGTAACGCCTGACGTTGATAGCTTGCGAGAACATCCATTAGTTTTCCCCTCCTCGCAATAGCAGATGCAGAAAAAGTAAAGGAAAGAGAGAGCTGTCAATTTCCTTCTCAATTTACAATTTGAACAAGCGGCCACGTGATCTGACGCTAATTATATACCGTCAGTGTTCATCATAGCCATGCGCAAGGGTTGGGAAACCAAAAGCTTGGGCTGAGCTTCAGATATTGTTAGAGATGGGCTTTTATCATATTTAATTAAACATGAGCCGTTAGCCGAATGTTCGGCGATGCTGATTGTTATGAACCCGAGCACTCGACTCGGGGTTATGAAAATCGCTTACGTCACGGCGTCACCTGACTCATGGCTAAAATCCTGATGTCATGTTACGTCACGCTGTCAACTTAACTAGTGACTTCTTCAAATTAAATCGAATTGACGCGGTGAGCCACGTGACGTCACGGGTCACGTGACATTACTTAATGTCTTGACACCATGACGTCACGTGACATGACACATGGTTAATCAGAGTGCCAATACAAAAGCGCCACGAAAACCTACAATTTATCATACATTTCAATTTTGCATATGACGATTTGATCAATAGTTAGAAATACTGCTGACAAGTTTTATGCCGATATATTCATTTTGTGATACTAACAAAAAATTCAATAAAACACCTTGAACCGTTTTGAACCGGTTACCGTTATATTTCTTTCGGTTCGGTTCCGGTTCTGTTCCAAGATAGCGGCGAAGATTTCGGTTCGGTTCTGTTCCGGTTCGGGTAAAAATAACGATTAGAACTTCCGGCTTTCGGTTCGGTTCCGGTTCAACTCCCTGTGAGCGCACTGGGTATGTTTTACAGCGATGAGTGTTATGAGCTCTTCTCACCAGTACAAATGACATTCGGTGTTGATGTTGTAGTTGGCGATGCAGGGCGTTTGTCGTGGATGTTGCCGAATCTTTGAAAAAGATCGCCCGTCGCCCGTAAGAATGGATCTTTAATCAGATGCAGGCGAAGCGGAGCGTTGCCATCGAGCTATGCCACAGCTTTATCAACCCGCTCATGCTTCGGGAGCTTGCTGTGCCAGATGAATACTCAGAGCGAAGTGAATTGGAGCAGTCTATGCATCAAAGTACAAATATGCTAGAGCGAGTTTGTAGAGACCAGGATTTTGCCACCCCACCCTTAAGCCTAGTTCACATGCAGCGGTTTTGGCCCTAGAGCGACGCGATTTCTGCCGTCGCGGTGCTCTGGCCAGCACTAGCGGTTGAGCGGCACGAGCGCCGCGACGGCAGAAATCGCGCCGCTTTAGGGCCAAACTCGCTGCATGTGAAACACGCTATACTCTGGGACTGCAGCCAACGGCACAAGCACGAGAGCTCGAGGTCGCTGGTTTGAAGCGTTCTTTCGCAGAACGAGCGCTTGCTTGTATGCGTTTGTAGTGCCGTGTCTTGAACGGCTCACTATATGGAACCTATTTATTCCCAGACGTATGTGTAAACAGACGCACAGGCCAATCTGAACGATTGCACTTTCGTACGAAACGACAGGTAGCGTCACTAATCCAAGCAACCGGGGAGTTCCTTTCTTTTCTGCTGAGGGAACGTCAGCCCCTTTTACGGGATAGATATAAGAGCCTCGGGTTATGTAAGAAGTACGGCCACCTCTAGTATGCAAGGGGAGGGCCGTTATGCTTAAGCCCCCATCGCTCCGGTTCGCGTTGGGATGGCATAATGTACAAGTTTGCGTGTTTGCGCGCGCGTGCCTGCATGCATATGCATATATATTTGTTTGTGTCTTTATGAGCGTGCGTGTTCATGTGTATTTGTGCATGCGCGTGGGTATCTATATGTGCCTGTGTGTATATATGTATATCTCTGTGTGCATTGGCGTTGTATCCTTTTACACATTGTATATATAGTTATACCTTGTAATCCGCTCGGCGGCGGGCTAACAGGCGCACCTGCGTAACAGTCCCAGATTTTCTGTGTAGCCTTTCGTACTGCCGTGTGGATACTATAGTTATGTGCAAATAAATTTGTTATTATTATATAATATCATTATTATTAATATTAGTATTACTTACCATCGACCAAGTGTTTCTGGTTTAGGTAGCCTGCGACATGTACTCAGAAATTATATTTCTTTCGGAATATAACAGCGACGAGATTAATATCTATACAGAAAACAATGTTTAGTATACGATGCGCCTAGCAGAATTCCATTATGAATATAATACGGAAAAATTATATTGAACGATTTATTTCTTAATTCGCTTACGAAAAGTATCAATGAGTTTTGATTAGTTTTCTAAGGTACTTTATAACAATACACTATAAACTTAATTGAAACTGATTGATATTTTTGTAAGGACTATGAGACAGCACAGCTTCACGCTGTGTGAACTTCTTAAAAATGATAAGCAATAATTTATCTATTTTAACTCTCAATTCCATCCAGTATAAATGTCCATCCATTCAGGTAGAAATATCAAAATAACTTAAATACAAACCGAGGTAAATAACGTTCTGTTCAACATCCTTGCGACATAACCAGTCGCGGTTCTGAAAGTATCGGTACTCTTGCGCATTGCTCACCAAACCTTTCGGGAACGCGTGAACGGCGTCGTATCTTAAGGGAGCGCTATTCTGGCTGCAGCCGTAGAACTCTGACAATGTAGCGCTGAACGGAACACACGGAGCAGGGAAGCGATCTCGCTCGAAATTGAAATCGCTGCTGTACCGGGGACAGCGCAGCAATATTTCCTGCGATATCTGTGCTTTTGGTGAAATTCTGTAGAAACACGAGATGCTTACTGATCGAATCAATAAATCCCGGGCTGTATTAAGAGTCACCTAGGCATGTTCGCGTGAAAGGTGAAGATAGGTATAGACTGGCCGGCTGGCAAAATGGCTGCGGTGTCTACGATCCACCGAGTCTTCTCCCCTGCTCGGGCTGTTTCACTGATTGCTATGTTGTGGTTCAGCTCTTCGGCCGCCGCCAGGGTAGCACGCGTTTCGGATAAGTTTTGTGACAGATGTAAAATATAACGAAACACCACTTACTTTTTTTGTTGTTGTTTTTGTTTTAATATTGTGCACTTATAACATTTTGCTGTTTGGATATTGTGCCATTTTGTGGCTAGCTCTCTTCATTATTTAGCAAAAATATGCTGGCGAACGTTGTCACAAATATATTCCCAGTTATGCGACCGCTGCTTTTATTTTAAATATGTTTTCGTCATTTGTATCAACAAATTAAACTTCCTCAAGAACTTCCCTTTATTTTGCTCACAATGCCAGCACGATGCAGCAACTTAATAAAAACAGAGCATGAACATTGCCGATGATCGTTCTATGCGGAGCGTAAGTTCGTCTGCTTCTTTTGCAGGAAGTTGTGATGACGTCAGAACGCCGAGCTCTGATTGGCTCTGACTGGAAGGATAGTGGGTCGACCTAAATGCTGGTTGCCTCGACATCTACCTTCTTGCAGTCAAAGCAGTCAGAGCTCGGCATGCTGACGTCACAGCAACACATGCGCGTGTAGCAGACGAAGTTGCGTTTCGCATTGCTTCTCAACCAATGAGGTTGCATGGTAAACGAATGAGTACGCCACAGCACGAATGACGAAGAAAAAACCGTGAGCATATTAGGCCGCACCCTTCTGTTCCTTCGATGTTGTTTTTTCTTGCATAAATAAAGATTATTCGTGTGTTCTATTTATTAGGCAAATATTAATATTTAAGGGAGGGGCTTACGGATAGAGCTCACCTCTTTGATATTGCACGCTACTTCTTGAAGTTGGGTTCCTCGGACCAAACCACAGCGCGCATCAAAATACTTAAGACTATAATATGTACTCTATTTTAGTTGATAAATAAAAAGAGAAGAAATAGAGCACCCTGTAGCAACAACCGCTTGTGGAATAAAAGGTTATGCCGTCATCTCGGTTGCGCCCCGGGGAAAAAAAAACGCTTAACGCAAAAAAAAAAAAGAAACTGCTAGAACTTGACACGGGCATCGGTCTTTTGATTTGAAGAGGTCAGCCACCTCAATTTTTAATAAAAGAAAATCAGCTCCGCTTCCGCCAGAGTGATACATCAAAATGAGTACGTCAGATCCATAAAAAAAAGAAAAAAAAAAGAAAACAGGTCTCAAATGGTTTTGTTAAGCTAGGAAACAAACCACGCCCTCTTACTCTCCTTAATGAGCCCCGCGAAGGAGCGGGGAGGCGTGCAAAAGCAAAAGCAGATATCCTTCAAGACATCATTTGAGGTTTCATAAAGAGCCGTGTTCTTTTATACATTGGGTTTCATCCTTTGTGTCGGAGTCCTTTTTTAAAGATTTTGTTCTTTCTAGCGTGAATTGCGATGCTTGCCTGCTCCTCACGTCATATCCACGGGTGGAGAGTTCAGCGAAGCGGAACTGACAGCCTTTGTCCTGAAGCTATAACTTTCTCGTTGCTTTATGACACTCCTAAGAATATACATAATTTGGTTTTCTACTTATTCGCATTCTTATGTTTTAGATAAGAAAAAAAAAAAACTTAGCTTTATCGCCAGTCGACGGTTGCTTCATTTTGCGCTAAAATTTAGATGATAGATATTTCCCTTTGTACTCTTTGGGCTGCATGGTTTCATCTCCACGTCATTTCCCCATGGTCAATTCTCGAACTTTATAGTTGTCAATATTTCGTTGATAACACACAATCTGTAAAAAATAAATATAAGTATATTTCTGACGCTCGAACTTTCTTTACAACTGGTTTAAAAAACAATTTATATCCAAAAGTAAGGTATTAATTTTTGCTAATTTTTTTATATAAATCCTTTTACGAAACTCTGTTATATTGGGTACATAAAAATACTGTGGCACACTGTTAGCACGAACACACATCGGCTCTCCTTCGTAATTTACTCCGAAAGGGCTTGGCGTCCACCAAATTTTAACACTTAAGCGCATGCCTCATAGGAGCCGTTCCTACCCCACAAGTATTTTTTTATTAGAGCTATTTAACGCAAAAAACAAAAACGACGATTACTCGTTTGCGTTAACAGGGCCGCGCAGTATACAATATTTTAAAAGCTTTGTTTTTAATTTCATCCATAAATTTTACTTTAGCGAGAAAGGACCTTATATTACAGTTTTGGTAGTAGTGACATTCGCTACTTGCTTTCCACAAAGACTTGTCGAATCTCTGACAACAGTCACTTACGCCATATAACAGCGTACGTAGTAGTTGAGCTTTTAAATTATAAATGTATCTATAGGATCCGAAAATTGAATGAATAATTCAATCTCCAAGGCGTTTCTTTTTTTTTTTCCTATTAAATTACAATTCCATGACTTTAAAAGTCACATTTCAGAGGAGAATAAACTTTACGGTTCTGAGGTCGACCATGGAAAACTATTTATTTTAAATCAAATTGTCATTTGGCCAGTTTAACCCAGAGATGATGAAACATTTTCATGAAATTCGCGCTAGACACGTCTAAACTTTAAACTTAGAATTAAAAGAAAAGAAAACCTTGAATTATAAATTTATTTGTTTGAAATTTGCTCTATCATTCCGGATGCATCCTGAATGATGCAGCAAAAACACAAAATCTACAGAATAATCAATTTAATTATTCGTCTTGTCACCAACATTGGTACTCGTGAATTATGAATAGTCTGACAGATTTTATGCACCCAAACATTCTGATACAACGCCACGTATAAACCGATTTGATCATTGATTATATTAATTAATTAATATGCCAAAAACGCACACCCCTTGAATACAATACAAACATCAAAGTCTCTGCTAGGAAAGATAATAGCCTAATGTATTCCTACCACTAACAAGCTGTAAGATGGATCAGTGATATCGACATGTTACCAGATTGCCTATCTGCATTCCTCCAAGGACTAAAAGCGATCTGTATGAAACACGCTGCATACAAACATGTTTATGTTTTCCCACCACATGTGGGTAATGTGCAGCGGCTACGCATGAAACGCGTCGACATGAGCGAAGCCACAGTGCCGTGACGTCAGAACCGTGCGTTGGTGTATAGTTTAGTGTACAGAAGCATCACAGACTTGTTGGTAAGGTGTTAATCTTTGTCACGATAAAAGGTAAAAATAATAAGAAAAAAAAAAATAATAATAATAATAATAGTAATAAGAACAATAATTTTATTTCACGTCTTCATTGCAATACGGAAGAGAACGGGTCCGTCGAGAACGAATAGTGGCTTGTCGGACTGGACCCGGGCGGTGGCATAGAAAAAAACAAAACATGAGAAAAAATCTGTAAGAATAAAAATACAAGCCAAGAAACTCTACACCAAGTGGGATGTCTTAAAGAAAGGTAAGTATAACACTGAACTAAAGAACTATAACACTATAACACTGAAGCATAAAAATAAAGAAAACTGTACATCAATAGATTGTCTTAAAAAGTTACAAAGACAAGGTCAATTAACGCGAAACACTTTAACGACTAGTCACAAATTTTCTGAAGTACTCGTCTTAGTGTCCTTAAGGCGGCCACGTTATAGATGTTATGCGGGAGGTCGTTGAAGGCAGAAGGAATGTAAAAATTTCGCACTCCTTTTTGTATTTTGTAGCGAAATAAGGCAAGACATAATGTTCAAGGCGCCGAAGTGAACGACATTAAACATGGGGTATTTTGAACCTATCGTTCCAAAAGTACCTTCGCACAACTGTTTGAGTTAGTATACTTGAATAAAGGTAAACGCAGAGCTAGTAACATTTTTTCCTCAGACTGCTAGACGGAACCGTAAACAATACTTTTAAAAATGTCTTTGAAAACTGAATGAATTTTGTGGGCCCATCGTCCCGAACCATGACCAAAAACTGTTCTACCGTATCTCAAAGCACTGTATGCCAACGCTTGAACTTTTATCTTCTTTGTTGAACTAGGTATTACAGATTCGGACATTATACAGTAAACAAGAGATATTTCTTAGTCTTGCACAAATATATGACAAATGAAAATTTCATGATAATAATTTAATATAGAATAGCTGTATCACTGTATACCTAGATATTTAACATTATCGACGTAATCCACAGGAAAACAATGGCATGTAATGCATTCAGATCTATGCATATAAAATGAAAGATCGGAAGTTAAAACCTTCCAAGGAGTGCGAAAGAAAATAAGTTTAGTTTTAGATAAATTTATCGATAGTCAATTTGTTTTAAACCGTTCATGGAAGTGGCATGTATCGTCTTAAAGCAACGTGATTGCTGCAGTATAATCAAGATGAAAAGGGAGCTACACCGTGTCATCCGCGTATTGGTATAGCTTGCGTGTGGACATAGACTTGTACATATTGTTGAAGAATACATTAGAAAGAAGAGACACAAAATAGAGCCTTGGGGAAACCCCGCTTTTAAGGGAACTTTACAGCTTCGGCTATTTCTTATAGAAACAATTTGCGTACGCCCAGTCAAAAAGTTCTGAAGCAAAGAAAGGAATGAACCGCGAAAACCAACAGTGAGCAATTTATTTTAGTATGTCGACTAACTGTACCAAACGCCTTTGCCACATCAACAAAGAGGGCGCAGACGGTTTGGTTTGTCTCGAAAGCCAGGTGCAACTCAACTGAGAAATCTCCTCGAGGTGGCTGGGCCCGCGACCACTAATGAAATCATATTGATTGGGTGAGAAGATCTCGAATTTCTCAAGGAACGACGTCATAGTTTGAAAAATGTTTTTTTCCTAAAACGTGTACACTACAAGGTAATATTGAAATTGGGCGAATATTATCAACATTAGTTCGCACTCCACCTTTAAATAAAGGTCTCACTAGCGCAATATTTAAGCCATCCGCGATCCTCCCGCTCTGAATAAAACCATTTAACATATGAGGAAACACTTGGTTTATGGAGACATAATTTCTCCAAAGATCTTCCGCATTAATGCCATCTATGCCCGGTGCCTTGTTCGATTTGAAACTGAAGACCAATGTGTGTAGATCACGTTCTGCCATTAGAGGAATGAACGCAGAGGAAACATTGCAATCTTGAAGCTCTGTTGGAAATTGAGCATTGTCACGAGAGACACCAGAGAGTCTGTTGCAGAAACTGTTAAAGTCTTCAACAGTTTTTGTCGTGTTATGACTGAACGCTTTCTCGAGCATGTCATCAATAGATATTCTATCCGCCTTACCTCATAGTTGGTTTATCAAACACCATGTCTCTGGAATATTCTACCGTGCGTTAAGAAACTGATCTCGGCAATGTGTTCTCTTGGCTGAACGGATAAGCTCATTTACACGATTACGCATGCCACGAAATTCTGCCTTCAACTGGGCATTTGTTGGAGGACGCCGACACTGAACCCAAAGAGCGTCTTTAGACTTTATAGCTTCCAAAATATCTCCTGTCAACCACTCATGCTCGATACGACGGCGTGTGACAGTAATAACCTTTTTAGCTTGTTCCCTGGAAGACATGAATTCATCTAGAAATTGACTTAGACTTCGCCGAAATCTTGAATAGACAGTAAAATATTCCAATCATTGCCCTTAACCAAATGATCGAACCTTACTTGATCAAATCTTTCTACCTGCTTCGTTGACTTTGTCGGTAGTTTAACAGAGTTTTGAAGTGAGCGGACATGCCAGAAAGTAGTGGTCAGCAAGGTTTTGTTCTATCACGTCCGATTTCACAACTACATTCGGAGAACGTATGCTAATGTGATCAAGGCATGACGCCACAAGGAATCCACTTAAGTTCTCTAGTTGGAGCAACAATTGACAGTTCTAGACCAAAGTGAGCCAGTAGATTGAGATAGTCACAGACTATAGAATTGGTGGGTTTTAGCGTAACAATATTGAAGTCGCCTATTAGGCGGATATCATCAATGGACTGGAAGTTGCAAAGACTATCTTTCAGTTCCTCTAAACACTTCAAGGATTATTTGACGGAGGTCTGTAGCAAGCTAGCAAAACCAAGCACCATTTAGAGAACAAAAGGTAAGGGCGCAAACGAGCTGGTGGTGGTTAAACATTTCGACAAAAACCCCGAGACTGGGTCAAAAAGGGACGGACAAACACAAAGTCTAAAAATTGAGACTTTGTGTTTGTCCGTTCCTTTTTGACCCAGTCTCGGGGTTTCTGTCGAAATTTTTAACCACCCTTTACAGTTCCATATCCTTATTGGTAATGATTCGCAGTGAATAAGATCTATATCAAGTTTTTCAGTTTTCAGTAGACCATACATTTTTAACATAAATGGTGATCCTACTCCTCGCCCGATTGGACGTGTAAACAAGTAAGCCCTATATACCCCGATATCTGGAATTCACCGCATGAGCTCTCGTAAACATGGATCTCTGTGAGCACCAAAACATCCAATATAGACATTACATCTTTCACAGTTATTATAAATTGATCCTAATATTTACAAATACTTCGGATGTTAACATATAACAACCCAATAGCACAATCAATGACTGGATCTAAAAAGCATTGCAAAGATAAGAAGTCTGAGCACCGTGAAAACTGCATCTCCATTATTCAGTCGTAGGTATCTGCCATGATGTCCGTATCACGGAATGAACAAGCTTTACTTAAAGTGCTTCACAGCAACCGTAATGGTATTTTAATTGGGGTAAACATAAGTAAGAACACTTAACAATTAGAAATAAGGAAAAAACAGTTTATATATATAACTGAGAAGAAAAAAACCCTTCGTGAAAACAGCAACAACGGACGATTTATTCTTCGACGTTTCGGGCGGAGTCCGGCCTGGTATGTCGAGATCCGGAGTGTCTTTCATGTTGTACAGCGACTGGATCCGATAAAGCGTCAGAATGTTACATCGTGAGCGAATAACAAAATAGAGCGGTAAACGACATGAAGATCAGCTTTGCGGAGAAGCTGATCCCACTCCATAGCGTGATTTGCAATCTCATGAACCAAAATTTAAGTCTCGAAACTGCCTTCTTTTTGGAGAAGAGTGAAACATATAATGTTCCTATTAGATATTTATAGCCAGACAGTTGATCACTGTGAGGCTCCATATAGAAGCATGTCGCATAGACATCGCGCATAGCAGCCGACATTAATTTCGATTCAATATTAGCTTGCCTGAGCACATCTCTGCAGAAAACGTTCCGGGCCACTGATGGCGCTAGATGTTTTTGTTGTTGTTGTTGTTGTTTTGCACAAAACACGGAAATGGAGAGCACATTCCCAACAGGCGCTGGTAAAAACAGCCGTATTCATTTCACTTCCAATACGTCTACTCGATCCGCGCCTACGAGCGAAGAGCAGTCCGATAATACGAGAGGAGCGAATAATATTTCTCACGTAGATAATATTACTCAGTGGGTTTGGTAAATGTCTTCCAGTAGTGATTTCCGCGCCGTCAAACACAGCAACGCTTCCAGAAAAACTAAAACGAAAAGCATGGCAGTTTTTTCCAGTTGTCGTCGCCTCCAATCGCGGGCGTCATGACTGAATTCGAGTTGGGCAACTCCTACGGGTTGAATTACGTGAAACACATTAAAAGCAACGTTTTACATGGATACATTTTCGAATGTCAAGGTGCCAAACCTTTACTCTCGATTAAGGTCGAGAGACGCGGCCGCGGGTCACAGATATGAACATATGTCGAACCTCGATTTTGACGTCGAACCTCAACGTTCGAAGGGTTCGCCGAACCTTGAGCCTTTCACTAAAGTTCAAAGAAGTTCTACTTATGGACAGTATTTCCCAACTTCTGCACGAATATTTCGAATTTTGGGGAACAAATAATTGAGAAAAGTTGATAATTTATATTTTTCAAAATGGTTACCAAAGTTTACACCATGTAGTAGCAAAAATATGCGCTTTCAATGTTTTCGTTAATTATTTATGGGAACCAGTGATGCCAATACACCCAACGAATACCGCATTTTTAAACCGTTTTTTTTTTTCATTTTCGCGCTTGCGCACAAAAGTCGAACTTCAGGCGAATATTTGTCGACCATCACATTGAAAGTTCGAAAAAGACGAACTTGGTCGACCTGGACCCTGGGCAGGTTCGTGACATCTCTAGACACAAGTGAGGCGACACACTGACTCAAGCCTGGCAAACGAGAAAACCCGAAGTGAAGCCGGAAGTAGAGGTCGCGGTCGGGGGGAACGCCATCGAGCATGACCAAAACAGCTGTTGGCGCCAAATCATGCGGAACGATCAACATAATCCTTAGGCCAAGCGCCGAGGGCCGGGAATTCGCCGTCCGAGCGGTCACACTTTGTCCGAGCAAAACAGAGTTGAGCGGCGCATTCGTTTCTTACATCTTTCTGCATGATCATGATCGAAACATCACGCGCACCCTATTTTCAACCACGAAGAGTTACTACACTTCACTCCTACGCGCTTATTAAAACCATATACGAACATATACCTTTGATTAGAACCATTTCTCGCTACCACCGATAGGGGATTCTTTTCGGCTTCTGGTTGGTCAAGAGAGAATGCCAAGCCATCTTCCCGAGTTTGGTGCACGCCTTGGCTCTGCCCGCGCCTCCCATTGACCAAACTCTCTCTTACACGGCTCTGCGGGCTGACGTAATTTGGACGCTGCCGTTTGTGTAGCTGCCAAGACGCATCGGCGCGCTCCCATTAGGTATCGGCACTCCCAGTGGTCACCGACCGCTTGAAATGCACAGGGCGTGACGAGTCCTGGAAATATAGTCCTCACTGAGCAGCCAGACTGCGGCACTAGACGATAAGAACGCCGTAGAACAAACTATGAAGCAAGAAACGGCAATATAATAAACCACGCCCTGCTTTTGTTAACCTGTCAGTAACATTAACACACCAATTTGCCAGAATGGCCTTGTCACTGCTAAAAGAACGCCAAAAAAGTTATATCTTTTTTTGCCACACGATTTAATATGGTATAAGGAGACTACCCAATCAATATTTTGCCCCACATTCAGGTTTATTTTTCATAAAATCAAAGGAATATTTCGCTCGAAACCAAAAGCGAAACACGTGGATGTAGAGGTGCCGGAAGTCGTGTGGCTACAGGCAACCGCCTTTTCTTTTTTTCTCTCCGCTCCTTCGGCGTGGAAAGCAGACGACAAATTTACCTGCACCGTTTGTCGTGCGATTGTTTAGCACTTATTTCCCTTCTGCTCGATGTTCTGCGCTTGAAGATCGATTGGCGGGTACCAGGAACTACAGTTCCGAAGTAGCGACCCCACGGCCATCGCAAGGTTGGTCGGTCGTGCGCCGCCATCGCGTCGTCTAGGCCGCGGTACGTCTCCAAATAGGGGATGACGGGTGCATGTACCTTCTGTGATCTGTGCAACATTTTTTTTTTCGATCAAGGCATTTGCAGTTTTTTGGAGGCCACAAAAGTGGGGCTCATATATTCTTGTTTTTTTTTATATTTTTAATATTGAATGTGCGCCTTAGATGACACGTGATTTTGAATATATTTGGTATACATAGTTTGAACGCCAAGTTGCCAAGGAAAGCAGAGTGGGCACAGCCGAAACCAGCTAATTCTCGACCGGCTGTTTCGAGTGGCAACTAAACAAATTTCAAAACCGCTAATTGTGTTCTGGGCAGTTGGGCTAGTATAAGTCATCTTCAAATAAAAATCTCCGCGAACATAAATACCTCGTCGGCGATCTTTTAAACACACTTTAGGAAACAAAAATAAGTTTTTTTTTTATTTGAATGGACATTGCATTTTTTTATGTTGTCCGTGTTGATAGTGTTTGACTCACGGAACTGCAATTTTAAAAATTTTCTCGTTGGCACATTTCGCTGCATGCGCCTGCATCTTCCGCGGTGTTTATAGAACTGGGTTCGTAAGTAAGCAACGGATGTACACATTCAGGACGCGTGACCACTTGAGCTTTCGATTGCATTCGCGCTCGCCGCGATTTCTATCTCAAATTACTGAAGGATTCGAGTTACGCGCGTCCCTGCAAACCTGAGCTTCATCCGGTTCTCGTGTTACCCTGGGCATCAGGTTACTCCAGCGTACAACTCGCGATGCGCCTTCAGTCGAGCCACCCGATTGTGCGACGCCGGATGTAAAAGTCTACTTGCTCTGCTTGGTGTTTTTTTGTTTGTTTTTTTTTGTTGTTTTTTTCAAACAGGAATGATTTGGCACGCACGGTATATGAGACTGGTAAAGCCTATGACAAGATATGGTCATGTTTAACGATGTTGCCAGGTAGAAACCATTCGCAAAGTTACCTACAAATAATTAAGGTAGTAGAATTCTTTAGATACTCTCGAACACGCCTGTCGTGGAGAAAATCACAAACTGAGACTGATGCAAAGCGAATTGCACAGTCGCCTGCGATACCCCAAAACGTTTGCGATTTCCACGGCAGATATTTTTAGGACAATTGAAACTTACTGTTACCATAACGTTTTGGTGGTATCGTGCGCAATTTAGCGAGCAAAGTAAATAAATATAAATAAAATCAATATTATTAAGGACAAAAATCGAACAGCTACTAGGTTAGGAGCTACATGATTTAGGTACTAAATAATATTTATGAAGGAGAATATCGATTCACATGTCTTTACAATGTTTCTGGAAATTCTTCGTTGGTGTGGCGTGGTACCGTAACACGAACGGTAAAAGGTGCATGTGGACTATGATAAACATGTGACAGCACTTTGAATTTCGCGCCGTCGCAATACAGTTGCTCAACATTTAATAAAGGTTGGGGTACGGCGTTAAATGTCCTCCACACGATTGTCGTCTTTCCTCGGATAGGGATTACCCTAGGTATGGCGTCTAATATAGGGAGTGGCTGTCTCACGAAGAAAATATGCAGAAATAATCTAAAATCCACAATGCCAACGAACCTAACGTATACTGAGCTAAACACCTGGATTAAGATCCTTTGCTTGTGGGGAAAAAGTTCAATCACTTATATTTCAATAATGATAACTAGTGCTTCTTACAGTTCTAGTGTAGTCTTTTACTTTAGATGCATACTGTCACCCTGCCACGTTTGAGAGAAAACAAAAAACGCTGAATCCCTCGGAACAAACGCCATTCCTGAACTGCCCGCGAGGCTACTTCCTCAGAAAAGTTCAGAAATACACTTTATACGACTTTCGTATGTCATCGGTACGGGCACATAATCCAAGTATTCGGGTTGGCCGCACATTACCTGAAGGTTAGGGAATTTCATATCCGTTCCGTTTTTTCTTCAACATAAACCCTGATAAATCCTGGTTCTAGTCTGAAACCCAAAATTGATAGCCAAAAGCACCGAATGTATAAAAAAATATTTCTTCCTCCTTATAACAACACTTCCGAATTCCCAGAAAAAAAAACTAATGCCCCAAAACACGAACCCTAGCGGTAATTACTATTAAAGTGATACAAGTTCATCATTACCTAAAATGGGAGACGAACACTTGACGGCTGTTTCTGGCCAAAAAAAGCCCGCGCTTAAGTGGTTCTTTCTGGGGCACGTGGGGCGTAGCACACGTGACCACTCTAGTCGTTGGTAAGACGAGAGCGTAAATCAAATCTTGTTTCTGCTAATTTGTAAAAAGTTATTACAGATTAAGGTGAGATCTGCTGTGAATAAGGAATGATCAGGGACTGTTACAATGGAGTCAGGTAGTGCATCTAAGTCACTCATATATATAAAAAGGCGATTTTTTTTAACAATCAGCTCTGCCAATATACAATTTGAGTTTATGACAATGGTCACGACAAAGAGAGATGTGATTGGCTGATGAAAATAATTCGCGATCGGTCCAGTACTTGTAGAGCAGGTATGAATAAAGGACATTGTCTATAGCTCGTCTATCTTGAATGATGGGGTAATGAGATTGAAATATTACGTACCGAAATGCTGGGGAAATAAGTAGTCGTGTAAAATAAAGGGATCGTGCGGTTTTGAATTAATTCTAACATATCGGAGAGGGGTTTAATACAGATTCCAGATGGCTAGGAGCGTATACCAGTTGGACCTGACAAGGGTGTAGTAGGCTAGCACCCTAATCTGCGCGATGCTTGATAACGAAGGGGTCTTTGAATATCCTAATATTTTCATTATTTCGAACCAGCGCACAAGTAGACCAGGTATTCAAAATCCAAACACACAAAAAATACACTTACACAGCGCTGTGGGAGTGTATTGTTTTGTGTGTTTGGATTTTGAATACCTGTCTACTTTGCGCTGGTTCGTAATGATGCCTTACCAACTCGCCCAATCTGCAGTATTAACAGGTTTTATTCCTAATATTTTGTTAGCGCATAAAGTTATATACTCAATGTGAATTTTCCAAGGCAGGCAGGAGCTTAGGTGCACGATTATGTAGTTCAACGATGATACTTTCACTTTTGGCTGGAGAGTAATTTGATAGGTTGACTGAATTACGATATTTATAAAAGGATAGACATTTAGCGTTCAGTTGAATAACTGACATCAGCCACCCAGCTCTCCACCTTTCAATCAAATACTAAGGTCACCGACAGCACAGACGAATGCAGCTCCCGAATTGGTAAACATTATCGTTAATATAAACAAGTGAAAGGAAATGGCCCAGCAGAGATCCCTGGTGTACTCAAGAAAGAAGATGAAGGGAACGAGCTGAAATCTCGCCAAGTCAGACAGACTGGATTCAGTGATAAGAAAAATTTTGATCCAATAATTTTATTCTTTTATTTTGATTTGCTTCGATTTCGAGATAAGTCTGCAGCCTGGTACACGACGAAACGCTTTCAAGACATCAATGCACATCGCGCCTTTTTGTGCAATTGATTATTGAGGTTAATATGACTACCAGTCAACAGCTCAAAAGGCTGTGTTATACAAGATCGACCCTTGCAAAATCTATGCTGATTTCAAAATATCCCATTTCTGGTATCGAAAAGTTGCATAACGTTTGTACATTTAGTATGCTTCAGGAGTCTAGATCACACACTCAGTAAAGAAATAGGCCTATGATTACCTACATAGAGGATCCGCCCTTAAAAATGAGATTCACAATTTCACATCAGTATGTCTCCAGTCAGTAGGATTTCTACCTGTGGGAAGTGATATTGGCTAAACATTTTACACAAATAAGAAAATGAGATGTGCTTACTAGCTTTAAAATTTTTCTGTTTATGTCATCACAGTCAGGAAAGGAGCTCAACGGTAAGTTCTCTATTGAATTCCAAATTTATCCTGAAAAAATGGTTATAGTCTCCGTTTCACTGAAGGAATGTAGTGAAGGATGTTGTAGTCTCGTGGAAGCGTTGTGAGTAAAGACGCTGCTGAAATACTCGCTGAAGGTACTACAATCTTCATTTTCACTGGGCTGTGCTCCACCTAAATTTACAATGACCTGGAATGTCCTTAAAACATTAATAATTGTTTAACGTATTTTATAATTAGAGGTTAAAATAGTGTAAACATCGTTTTTAAAACTTGTTTGGCAGTTTTTTTAGCGTGTACAAATATTTGCAAATTTTCTAAAACGGGATCATGAAGGCTTGAAGCATTCTCATTAACTGTCCTAGCAGGCTAAAAGACCGCTCGTTCCTTTCTAGGCATTATTTTAATATTATGGTTGAATTACGGTGACAAGGGATTCCGAATATTTGAAGGTTTAACACGTATCGATCACTTACGTCATTAATCATTTCTTTAAAGATGCGCCAGTCGTGCTGTACTGAGCGTCTGTTAAAAGGTAGATCGAAGCAGGGAAATGTCTTTTTAAGAGATTGGCATTGATATAGTGACGCCGTCGGCTTCACCGAAGTTCCGAATTATTTGCCCTGAGCTTTCAGATACAAGGACATGAACAGAAAATCTAAAATTTAAAAGAGCGTGCTCACTACACGAAACCAAGCTGTGCACATAATGTATGTAATCAAGATGGGTAGTGAAGAACAAACCCAGAGTGGGTCGACCAAAAATACTTATGACATTCCTGAATTCACCGCCCTCTTCTTTAGTACTGCAAGATGCGTTCAGAATTTTAATACCCAATCAACTACCGGGAATATAAAATCCCCATCAAAAACAACAGAGCTATTATGGTAATCTGAAAATAGTTTGTCAAGAGGTGTGCTTAACAATTAGCCACAAAAAAAACAGCCAAAATTTGGGAGAACTGTAACATGCGACTATAACAAAGTTCAGATGCTTTAATTATATGAGACACTTTAATGTCTCAACATATGCACCAATCTGCATAGAGCAATTATTCTTGGGGCCTACGACAGTAACTTTCAGCTTACAAAAGGCAGGACTTCGTAAGTTCTTAGAATTTTAATATCCCTCTCCAGTCAATGCGGTTGTGGCATCAGCCGATAAGACCCCGTAGGAATGAATAACGTGTGCAGGAATCAATGACGTAGGAATGAATCAGGCGTGAGCGTTAAAAAACCACGCCCGCCTTCCTTTAAGCTGTCATTGACAAGAACTGTTTTTATATCCTTAATTTTAGCGTCAAATAAATTGTTGGAAGTCACGTCAGATTGACAAATATTGGGGTTGAAAAATAGCATTGTATATTTGCTCAAATTCATTTCATTGACTTGAAATAAAAGCATTACCAGAGGGACTTTTCTAAACTTCACTACCACCCAGTTCATGCCCGAATGCGCCGCAATCATGACGGCACAGAAAAATAGCGCACGCCATCGAACTCGAGCTCCGAGGAAAGCATAAACCAGGCGGCGGGCAATTCGATTTTGCATGGTGGTATTGCACGACAGCTAACTTTAATTCTTCAATTTCAACGTGCAAAATGTTTCTGAAACAGATTTTCTGTTTATGGAGTGCAGCTGCACCCGCTGTTCGCGAAACTCGCATATCTCTTTAGCGATCTCGCAAATGCAATAACGCGGCGGAGTTTCATGCCACCTCCGCTTTAGACTGTTTCCTTATATTGCCTCACCAACGTAACAACCCCGCAAGTTCGTCAAGTGTCTCGGTGGTAGGCGTCACCGCTTATCTTTAGTCGGTTCCTAATTACTTCCGTCAGCATCTTTTTGCAAAAAGGACACGTTTTGGCATGACCAGCGTATTGCGACTATAAGTATAAAACATGTTGGGGTGTTCGTCACTTTGGCTGGCACATAGCGCGGGAGCCAAATGAATTGTTGGCCCTATGAATGCACGACATAAATTTGTTCCTTGACACTATAGTGGTAAGATTTTTCACAGAAGTAACCGAAGAGCGTGCATTTTGTGCACCAGAATTTTATTGAATAAACCTACTTGAGTCAGCACTAATAAATTAAAAACCTGAATTCTCTACCCACGGCGTCCCTCCCCATTAAGAAGCGTCTCGTTGGCACGACATCCGAAAGGTGAAGACCGGGGAAAACCATAGCGCAGGCATTGATATCAGTTACAGGACAATATTTTTGATTCAACTAAGTGACGCGTAGGTATTCGGAACACCGCATGACTGTATTGTTTTTTTTTCCCTACTAAGAAAAGCTCACATGATTCACAACCGGCAAGAAACACTCTTTATCGGCTATTCCGGTATTAAGTATTAACCAACAGCCGCTGCCTTCTCCTGGCTGCTGCTCGAACCATCAATCTACCCTTTGCGTACGGCTGACATAGGCCAAATTTACTCTCCAAACAGTTTGCTTTTTACTCGGGTGACCTCATTCTTTACCAGATTATTCAACAACATGCTTTGTCTTCGGTCACTTTTGTACTAAATGTTTGTTCGATACGTTACGAAACTGATTTATGCGATCCCTTCAGATAGACAACTATTTTTTGTATAGTCTTTAAGTTCAAGAATATAAAATAGATACGGAATCGAAATGTGTGCTTACCTTCCACAACCGATTAATAACATCGCAGTTGTGAGCAAATTTATTCTAGCACCGCATTCTTTCCCACCTCTTCACTCGGAACATACAATGTTCCCACGGGGCTGTCTTTGCGCGTAATCGCAAAACGCTTTGCGTACCTTGTAATACATGATGTTGTTGAATCCGGTTTATTAGAGAACAAACATATGAGGCAAACACTGGTGGGTTTCAAGAAGTAACAGTTGATAAAATTTGTCAGACATTTTATTGTTCTCTTTATCATTCTGGCCCTTTTCTGACTTTCTGAACACAATGAAGTCCAAATTTATTAACTAAATGTAAAAAAAAATGATGAAGTATTTTCCACTTCTGTACTCACATTCACATTCCCGTTGAACTAGGTTGCATTTTGAAGAAACAAAATCTTTATTTCACTTCTGTATCTTCAAGACCTTAGCGAAAACGACATGATGATGCCTGCCACCTCTTTTATTGCCTTTTTTCCCGTTATAGCAATTCGGCCTGTCGGGCACGATGACCCATGAATGCTTCTCAGAGATGTTCTTCTGTGTTATTTTTGTGGATATGGCGTAACATGGTGCCTCGCTATGCAGCGAAATCGGTGGCGTTCCCAATATCTATGACTGACAAGGGAGATTAACTCACACCAGTGGTTTGGAGGGGTCGTCGGAGTCTACCTCAGGTTACGAAAAAACTAACTCGCGTTTCAAAAAGAATAAAAGCTTGAAAAAAATAATTTTTCTTTTTTTTGTTTTGCTAGAAGTAGTTTCAGTAGAAGTGTTTTCAGTTGAAGTTGAAGTAGATGGATAATTGTAAACTGATGGACGTACACAAGACAAGCGCTTAAGTTTATTATTGTCCTGCAGGGTTAGCTTCATAGTAATGCAAAAAAGTCAAGAAAGAAAGACTTAGAAAGAAAGAAGGCTTGCGAAAGAGGAAAATACTAATACTTGTCTCGTAGCCTAAAGCCAGACGGTCGGTATTAGAGGAAGAAGGGGAAGGGATATGGCAAAACAATTATTGTAATTTTTTAATAGCGAAATACTAGGAGCGTTTGCAAGTAGCCGAGACTGAAAGGTGCCATCCTTGACCCTCATTATTGAATTTTTAGATACAGTGGACACCTCCGTTCGTCCCAGAAAATGTTCATAATGTAAATTGTCCAGCATAATGAGACAAAAGTGCATGTTCATTCCCAAAAAATGTTATCTTTACTGCGGGGTATTTATAGTAACTGAGTTCTTGAATGGAAGGAAAACTCTAACCAAAAAATAATATAGAGCCCGACGTTTCAAGGCCAGTTTGCCCCCTTGATCACGGGTGACTGTTTTTGTTCTTGTCGTCAAATGACGACGACAAGAACAAAAACAGTCACCCGTGATCTGGCCTTGAAATGTCGGGCTTCGTATTATTTTTTGGTTAGAGATTCCCTTTCATTATTTGTCATTCCTAATTAGGTTGATGTCCACAGAAAGGTTTACCTTTAACTGTGTTCTTATTAACGAGACATAGACTGACCTTCGAAACGTGCTTTTTTATATCCAGTCTGGGGTCTCAAAATCCTGGTCAAGAACCGTTAAAATCATATATTGAAATCAAAGCAGTTATTACTACTCTGGGTCTGCTTAACTAGAGTTCGCGGATGCCCGGCTAATGTAACAAAAAATCAACACTGCTCGCGAGCCTTAACATACACCATTCGTAAAGGCTTCATTGAACGTGGATGTTATTATCTAAACTTGTTTAAAGAGAAACGGTGCCACTGCAGATTATTGATTTATTTACCATATAGTACAGGCCATTGAACGTCCAAAAAAGATAAATAGTCGAAAACGAGGAAACAAAATATAATTGTCGATAAGAGAGCAAAATTCAGAGTGGTATCGTTTAACACATGCTTCTTCAAGGTTTGTTTTTGCCCTTATCGAGAAGGTTGAGCAAAAAAGTAGGCATGTTAACAGCCCATTCAGATATATACAATCGCAAAATTGATCTAGAAGTTTTGTGTGGTATAAATTTTAATGCGAGCGCAGCGAAGTAAATATGTTCCAACACAGGGCTACTCTTCTTATTTGTAATACAAGTAATACTTGGTTTAAAATAACGCGACAAGACAAGGACCAAGTAAAGAGGAGACAGACGACAGCACTGTCTCAACTCACACCCTCAACTGCGAGGCTCCACTGGAAGGAACTGTCTCGGATCTACAGGGGGGAAAAGCGCACCCGAAAAACAGTCACTCGAGTCAACACACATACACAATAGAAAGAGACACGCATATACATCCCCCCTGTACACCATAAGCAACCAACCCGCCGGAACCTCTGTGCTAAGCTGTCTCGGACCGCCGACCAGACAACCGAATTCCTGTGGCAGCAATAGCTTACAAGGCTTTGGGAGCTTGCTTAGAAGAAACCAAGCGTTGCAGCAGGACATAGCCACATCGTGGGCCAGGTCTCGCTTCCAGAAGAGACTTTTCGTTTCCTGAGTAAATTGCCAAAGTTTGCAGTGGAGCCGCGAAACTCGGCTCCGGAGCTACTGGCCATGGCGAGACAAGTATCAAGCAGCACTACCCAAGACAAATCCAGACGATGCACTTCCGAGGCTGTCGATATGTTAGCCCAGTCTGAATGTTCAGCCGCGAAACTTCCCCTAAAATGCTCAGTGGAGTTCTTGAGAGAGAGTTCCCTTGCACTGTTTTCAGCAGACAAGGAAAGTGGATTTGCTCTAACGCCTAGAGAGACCTACCCGTCGAAAGCTTCTAAGACGATTCTTTCTATCTTCCGAAAGTGTGACGAGAGTGCCGTCACCTGTCTCGTCCTTACTTTGCCCTGGTCTTGTCGCGCTGTTTTAAACCAAGATGCTCAACAACCAGGTTGCGCCTTTTACAACCTTTTAGCAAGACAAATTATACGTGAGCGTCAACAGGCTCGTGCCAGGCAGAAGTAACTACTTGTAGATTCCAGTAGGGGAAATTACGGGTGCTGTCGGGAACTCATTTTGTGCTTGTCTGTCCTCATTACCAACACAACATGACTTGTATAAAAACGCAATTTTTTTAAGACTCATATAATATTAAAAAATGCACTGATATTAAATACATTTTGCATAAAAACGTACAAAATTGGGATTCATAATGAAATAATCACTTACCACACAGTAAGAGGAAACCTCTTGTGCATTTTGACATCTAAATTACCTTGAGGTTTCTTAACGTCTTATCATTTTATGTTTGTATAAAAAAAATAAAAAAGCCAATGAACATGGATAATCAAAGTAGGCTAGAACGGATCATTGAAGGGGCGCTAAAACTGGTAATTTAGATTTATTCCGGAGTTTCCATTTTCCGTTTTTAGAGAAGTTCAGGTTATCTGCGATTGAATTTTTAACAATTTTAAAGAAATGGTTTAGTGGCTTCCGCTAACATTAGCAAAAATAGGCGACTAAGAAAATGCTGCTCGAAACGTAAGGAGGAGACAGAGCCTAAAAAGACACCAACACCTCCAAAGAAATTTTTTTAATTTTTTGCTTAAATGATTTAGTAAGGCGCCAGAAGACAACGCAGTCAATATGTTGCTACATTTTAATAAAGTGAGGAAAAACCGAAACCTAAACATGCGCACGGAAGCTCGGAAGGGATAGAAGCCGGAAGTCCCATAGCAATCACTCCCTTCCCAGTTGTTTTTTTTTTTTCCTCTGTTTTTTGGGCGCGTGAACAAGACGACGACAACGAGGACTTTGCTTGAACCATTTATCGTGCGATTGTTTTGCGCTTATTTCCCTTCTGTTCGCTTTTCCGTGCTTGAAGATCAATTGGCCGGTACCACAAAGCACAGTTCCGAAGCAGCGGTCCCACATCCGTCGCAATGTTTTTGCGTCGTGCGCCGCCACCCCGTCATCCAGCCCGCGGTACGTCTCCATATTGAGAATGACGTATACATCTACTTCCTGTGATCTGAGCAACAATTATTTTCAATCAACTTAATTGGGGCTTTTTTGAAGCCACAAAGTGGGATTCAAACTTTTTTCTATTTTTAATATTGAATGCCACATTGAATTATTTTAAAATATAGGCATAACTATATATATATATATATTCATTCATCACACCACAACCGGATCATCCGCCTATAAAATTTACATTTAGATGTATTCATGATGCTCACAAACAGCTTAAACGCCTAAATTTGGCTGAACCTATACATTCCCTATAATAAAAAAAGAAAAAGTAAGCAAATATGGTTACGATATAAGGAGCCATTATTGATCCTACACAATGTTTCGACATTTCAAAGGGCATCAAAAATTAATATAAGCGTTATTTAACTTATCATATTGAAGTTTCATATGAATCAAGGGAGTTTCAAATTGTGAGGAGCGTTATTAAAAAATTATCTTGTACTTATTTTTTAGTTGGGGAACGTCCAACCACGTAACAAAGGGGAGTCAAAAGGAGCATTGAATAATTTGTATAGGAACACAAAATCGCTAATAATAATTCTCTCAGAAAGAGGCGCGAGACGAAGAGTTTCTAAAAAACTCGTGTAATCATGATAAGGTTTTATTACGATATACATAATATAATATATTATATATATTATAATGCAATAATATTTATAATACTTCCGATATGGCGATCATAAATAATTCGAACAAGCTGTCGTTGCACACATTCCAAACGGTGGGCTTGATTTACGCCTAGAGAATTCCGTACAGTTGATGAAAATTCTTACTATGACAAAACAAATGAACGAAAAAGATTAGTTATACAGGAATAGCTCTGAAAGTTTTGAGTAGTACGTTTTATTACGCCTAGCAGACGAAGCGAATGTTGGACAATTTTCTAATATGAGCACCGAAATTCAGGCGTGAATCAATCAAAACTTCCAGGTCACGCACAACCGAAGGCCTTGATATGTCAGAGCCATCGAATCTATAAGGTCATTTACAAATATATTAAAAAGGTAGCGGTCCAAGGTTAGATCCTTGCGGCACTCCGGATTTTAGGACGTAAAGGGACGTGTACCTTAAATAAGGTACTGTGTTCGGGTGATCTGAGATAGCTTTCAAATAATTTACAAAAGCAGAAACAAACGTCAGGGTTGGACAACTTTGTTAACACTGGGCTGGTGATGTACGTGATGAAACGCTTTAAAACAGACAAAATAAATTACATCTACCGGCCCTCGGGACCCAACGAAAAGTTTTGCAAATTCCAAGAAGGCTATTAGCTTCGTTTAAACAGATTGTCCGCTCTGCAGTTCTGCGCTCTAAGATATTCTGCACTCTAAAATATTCTCTACTCTCACATATACTCCACTTTAAGATATTCTGCACTTTAAACTATTCTGCGCTCTAAGATAACCTTGATAAGATCACTTACAAATAAACTAAACATCAAAAGCGACAACAGTTCGCCTTTTATCAATCTGCCATTAAGGAACTACTACTATCCTTACAATTTTTAAAGACTTGCTTTCCAAGACCTTCGATCATATTGAAAAATATTAAGCGAAAGTTAAACATTAAAGCAATACAGTTTAGCAAAAACAATCTTACGCTTTCTGGGGCGCTTGATAGTTTAAAGATAACTGCACGGTTAAGCACATTATTACTGAAGCCTGTATGTAAGAAGTCGCTAAAATTTCCGAATCAAATTGGAACTTGTCTTTATTAAAACGTATTCAATATTAACTAACAAACCAAAATTACAAAAAAAAAGAAAATGTTCAATATTTGTATATACTGTTTTTCTAATAATTTTGCAAACCTCAACCGCACTGTTGTGAGACGATAAATCTGAAAGTCCTTCCCTCCCGCTTCTTTATAGGATGGTATAAAAAAACAGTTTTCTATCCGACGGCAAATTGTGCAAAGCAATACCATTTAGTATTTTTAAAATTATTATTATGCAAATTCTCTTTGAAGATCTCGTATATTAAATTCATCAAAGCATAGATCCCTTTCTTAGTAAGAAAAAGAAACAGAACCTTGGTACTGAGGCTCTGATAACAAACGAAGAATAGCCGAATCCTCATTTTCTTATGTAATGCAACATTTACATAATCACTATCCTTGACTGTACCGAAAGTGGGAAAACACAAAAAGAGACAAAAATCGTTGAAGACATTATTTTTTTCTGTAATTGGCGTAGTGATATTGCTTTTACATTTCCAACATGACGTCTTTTTCTTCTACCTCGGGAATGATTAGCTCACACTCAAACGTTCGCTCTATCAAAAAAGATCTTTAAAAACTGGCGCTCTATTCGGGAACACGACGCCTGCTCTTTTATTTCGAGCTCTTCTCGTAACGCTTGCGCATTGTGAATAAATGTAACCTTAGACATTGCGTCTCCTCAATTTTATTTGTCTCTTCATAAACACTATTTCTTCAACATATTTTTCAAAAATGTGAAATCCATTCAGAAATCTATTTAACGTTGGGATGTCGATATGTCGCACCAGAATCGTTACCTCCGTTCGTACCAAAACCTACCATCCTTAAACCACATTCTTCCTCCTATGTCTGTAATCAGTCAAACCACGAGTTTCAGAAAGCTGCCAACGATTTCAATTCATCTCCTCCTGCCAATTTTACCCTCGGGCTCAGATAAAGTATATAAAGAAATACGCGTACTCAGGGTTTGCCTCTTTTTACGTTGTTTTAAAGAAGATACCAAGCCAAGGAAATTTCGCTCATCGAGCCGCTCTTAGAGTCATGGGGATGTATTTTAGGCTGGTCGTTGCAGACGCCTACGTGTCGCAATGACCAGAAATGATTCACTTCAAATCCACCTCCTAAAACTAAGTGACCGCTGAAATCTTCCTTTAGGATATGATCCTTTTTTCTTTCTTCAGACCGTGCGTGAGTTGACACTTCGGGACAACTTTCAGCGAACAGGTGGTACAGGGCGCTGAACACACCAGTCAAAGGCGCGCTACCGCCCCCGCAGTGCTACCACTCATCCAGCGACTATATGTTTCCTTTATTGCAGTGTAGACCTTGACGTACATTGACAGCGTTCGAATGAAACAAAACTTTTCGACAACTTTCTGTTCTCTGTGTGTTATTTGCGTTGAAGCACTAACTAATGCTAGGTCAAATGTGAAACAAAAAAAGTATAAAAAGTAATTTTGGGACATTTGTTTTAAATTAAACAGTGAAAAAAAAAATAAAGAAATTACGTTCATATTTTTATGCTTCAGCAATACATGTTTTTGCCAATTAAAAATTGAGCATTTACGGTAGAATGTTCTCCCGCAACAATTAGCGAGATGAGCTCGCTTTATCGGCTTAACAATAGAGGTCTACAAATATCTTGTAGAAGCTGACAATAGTCCCTTTCTGAATTCAGTCTGACAATTTTTATCACATCGTTATCGAAAAAATAGCATATGTGCTATACTAATGGTCGCGTTCTGTTTACTGAAGAAAAAAGAACTTGAAGATGCTCCTAAGCAAATGATTCGAGGCTTCTACATTCGAGACGTTAGCGCGATGCGAAGTAGGAATTGAATGCAAGAGCTGCGTAACCCTTCATTTCTAACTGGGGCCCATTCAAAATTGTTAGCAGACAATCGGCTTCAAAGCCCCTTGATGTACAGAACTTTACCAACATATCTATCCGGTCTGGCGCTTCGTCCGAACTGGTTGCATGTTTCTCGCCACCGACGCTGACAGAGATTGAGAAAGAACTGTGTAACAGTGAAGGCGCACATTCTCGTTTGTCGGACTTGCGAAAGTGACTGTGCCCGATAAAATGCTGCAAGCTACAGGTTCGTTGCCGCCATTAGTAAAATAAAAGTTGAACTGCCATTTGAGCCGCCAGATGGCGCTGAATTCCGGAAAGGGGGTATTGGTTCTACAAAACGTCCATAAGCTTTTTTTTCATTTTTACCGTTCTGCCTTGCCTCCCCGGCACAGTATGTTTTAAAGGAGTTTGCTTTCTTACAAAAGCAAGCATTGATTTCCTTGAAAAGTGAAGCGTGACACGGAAGCCACGGTCGAAGACAGTTGGCCGGCTGCCAAACAACTGCGCCGCGACCTCCGCCCACCTCGCAACACAACTTTGAACGAAAGAAAACTCAAAAAAGGAAGAAAGCCAAAAAGAGACGAGGTAGGACAGAGGGCTGAGACCCACCAAGAAAACTTCGCCAACTGCGAGAGCTTTAAAACAACAAGTAAAAAAGTATACAAATGGGCGCGCCGAGGTTAGATTCGACGTCGGATGGCTGGAAGGATTAGACAGACGAGTTTAGCACCCGCTGCCTTCTTCGTAAAACAGAATTCTCCATATGACGGTTCGACTGCAAGACTGAAACTGCGCTATTTTATCTGTATACACCCTTTGTGAATGCGCTCAGCACCGACGCACCATTATGCGGGCGTTTGATGATTGGTTTCTTAAAAAGAGGAGCGCCTTCCCCACGAACGAAGATATATAGTAACCTTGTCAATGTACTCACTTCATTTACGCAACAAAAGTTCAATACAGAAGGGAAGGGTGAATGACAGGGGAGGGGGGGGGGGGGAGGTTCAATAATTCCTTTTCTGTGTCGACCTTTCACAACTGATTACGAAAGGTAACAAAGTCCAAGAAAGAACATGCTATTTTCACTAGAGTTACAGAACCGAGTTTTGAATCCCTAAACCTGAAATAATTACAGGCGATCGTACAGACAGTGTTTTGACCTCTCTGGAATTCTTATATTTACATGTTTTTTTATTTCGGGAACTTTTTTTTTTCTCACAACCTTTTTCCTGTTCATTTCTCTTTTTCTTGACCACACAGCTCCACGTCAATGATTTCGTTTGAATGCTCCTTTTAAAAAGCTAATGCTACTTTTTCTTCCATTTGTGTTTATCTTTTATTCATTTGGAACGAAGATAATATTTTGCATTCCGAAGAAAACTTAGAAATTAATTTTGTAAGAATTTACTGCGCTTCAATAAATGTATATGAATGCCGAAATCGAATCAGGAGGATGAAGTTAAACATATATTCGAAACACATACTTCCCAAAATTAGACGATAGCTCCCATGGAAACAAACAGAAAAATGCTAAGCCTGGTTGTTTTATATAAAAAAAACATGGATCACTACAATACGCGGTGCTAGTCATTTATCATCAATAAATAGTAATATTGAATGTAATCTTATATGGGGCATTACTCGTAAATTTCCTTTTTTATGCAATACTTTTTTAAACATATTAATCGGATTTAAAGCAAGCGTCTTCTAGCTACAGTCGCGTGCAAACTTTGTCAATTTTGAAATTATGAATAATACATAAATCCCAGGTTGTCATTTTCTTCTCAGTGTCCTGAAGCGGAAAATTCAAAACATGAAGGAACTACCGTTAAATTTGAATGCCGCATATCAATACGTTAATGGATATGTTTTAAAGGTCATATATATAGAAAGAAGGAACTCCATCATTTTACTTGTTAAAACCCTCAGAGAAGAAAAAAATAAAAAATAGAAAAAGACAACACAACGACGTTATATAAGTACTTATGACCGTTCACCAGCTAGTCTGCGCTGTTCCGCTTATTTCAACTCAATTATTAGTCATTGTTATCTTGCAATACAAGGCAATATAAAAATAAGTAGATTTCAATGTTTTCTTGGATACAAACTGTTAAGAGACTGAAATGCATTCCGAACATATATTTATTTACCCTAAGCACCCCCTAGGGTATTACATAGGGGGGAGGAGGAATTCATATATTAAAATAAAACTTCAACCGTAGTAAAAAATACTCAAACAGGCCGCAACACCCTAAAGCAAAGGGAACTACTACTGCGCCTCGTCAATGGTGACGTTCCACCAATGTAATAATATTTACAAATCTGTACAGCATCACTGCGTCACTACTTTGTCACTGGATACAAGTGACTGGTTTTTGAGAAAAAAAGAAAAATAGCATGGTTAAAATGTTAAGGGATTCTGTGACGATGCAATATTCACTAATAGCGAGGCCAAGCAGAGAGGATTTGTATAGGTTAGTGCGAGCAAATATTGGGTGCACGTTGTTAGGTTGGCCTAGCCGTAGAAGTATTCATTTTGCTGGTAAGTGTATAACGTGTGCTTGACAAAAGGGCGAAGAAGAGTAATATATCTGATAAAACAAGAATAAACGTGCAATCTGCCTTCTGCTTTCGAGAGATTCAAATATATAATGATTCTTTTTATGCAATCTTGTTTTGCTAGTCGTTGAATATTTGAGTGTTATAAACCGGGCTCCTTTATTTCGAATACATTCTAGTTTATTTTATAAATAGGCGTTATGGAATGCCAAATAACTGGCGCGTATTCGAGTTTACTTTGAACAAGAGATGTATATGCCGTATTCGGTTAGTTTCTTGTTAGTGTCGAAAAAAAAAACTAGTTCAGTTGCAGAAAACCCAACAAGGCTTAATTAGCATTTATTTATTGGTTGATTTATTACATGTACCCTCAGGGCCTTGGGCATTAAAGAGGGGAGTGGTTACAAAAATAAATGATGATGAAGTAAAAGAAAGCAGTTAGTAGAAGTACAAAAAATGGCGTATTTCTATACAATATTAGCAAAGGCGTTCTTGAAGAGTTGAAGGTCTTCTATCGAAGCTGTTGGTACGGGAAGGCGATTCCACACTTTCAGTGTGCGTGGGAGAAATGACTGAAAGCACGATGGGATACCGACCTTATGAACGCAATCTTATCGAGGTGAAACGTACTGTGGAGGTAAAATAAGTTCGGGGCGGAGATTGGGGTGGGTAAAACAACTTATGAAAGAGGCAAAGACCAAAGTGTTTTTACGACGAGATACCAAAGACGGTATGTCAAGGCTGGATTTATTTGTGCAAATTCGTAGACATTGTTCAATATGAACGTTCTACGATAAGTATGTTGTAAAATAAACGCCTAGGTAGTTATATGATTGCACCTCTTCTATGTCGTTAATTCGATAGGTATGTCCGGAAAAGCTGTTTATTTAGTGAAGGTCATCTGTTTGGTTTTATTTGTATGGATCTGCATTTGCCAATCAGTACAACATCTCGAACTCTTATCGAGGTCTGCCTGTAATAAGAAGCTGTTCAGTGGTGAAGTTATGATCCGGTAGATGATGCAGTCACCTGCAGAAGGTCGGATTGTTGATTGAAAATTAGCATGAATATCCTTAATATATAGTAGAGAGAGGAGCGGCCTTAATTCTGATCCATGAGCAGCACCAGATTTTACGAGAATCGGGGGAGTAAATAATATTATTTATGACAACACACTAAAATATATTCGAAAAAATCTGAAAGTCATTTAATAACACCCGTTTCTGTCTTAGCAGGTCTTGGAAAATTCGATTAATATTGTGTCAGTTGCGAAGAAGAGTGGATGATCCTATAAATGTGAGTAATTAGTTCCGGATGCTGAAATCTTCAGAAGCGTGCACGGTGAACACCATGCTGATACTGAAAGAAAAGTTGTTTGTGACAAGGCATTTTAAATCTTAGTATAAACTATGTGTTCTAGTACTTTAAATGATACCTAAAAGAAATCGGTATGAAGTTTGTGAGAGAGTTGCGATTGCCGGATTCGAAGATTGACACGAGATGGGCCAATTTCCAATCCTGGGTAACGTGGCAAGAGAAAGTGACTTTTGAAAAAGTGCGCCTAGCCGTTCGCTTGATAAATATTTTGTTAAATTCAGCAGTTTTCTTCTTGTACCGTATGAACCGGCGCTTGAATTCGTTTGCAAATGATCTATTGCACAAGCAACCACCTCATTCTTCATGACGAAAGTATTCATTTCATTAAATACAATAGATGTTACCGTATTTTGGGGAAAAGGTATATCGTTAGTAAAGACACTACTGAGAAATAAGTGAATGCCTTTTCTGTTTCTAAGCAGCCTAAAACGCTACCCACTTCCGGTAAAAAAGAAGGACCAACATTTTGAAATCTGGGATTCACAACACTCCAAAAGTGCCTCGTATAAGATTGCAGAACGTTATAAAAATCATTGTTAAAATTATTTCATTTTTACACGTTTGGAGAATGCGGGATATGAATTCCAGCCATCCTGACCGTCCGAGCATTTCGCCTTCGAATACAATCCTTTTTTCCTATCGATGCGTCTCAGAGGTGTAAACCACTGCAGGAGTTTCTAGTGCCACCAAATGTTAATTTTCGGGATACACAATTCGTTCACTGCATTTTTTTTATTGCGGAACGACACTCAGCAGTCATTCACTAAACGATAAATCAACAACTTAAAATAAAAACCCACAAAAAATTTCGAAAACAAATGTGGCATTTTTGAAGGTCGGTTTTTCTCTAATAATATAACTCTTTCTTCAAAATGTCATGCCTCTGGACAAAAGCAGAAAAACACAATGTACCTATATTAGAGATCAGTTCAGTGTTCACTAATATATTCTAAAACATTAACATCAATAATTTTTGGATGAGCAGTTAAAACTAAATCTAAAACCATGTCGTTACGGGTTGGCTTGTTAAACATTTGATGAAGGTGAAATGCTTCAATAGTATTAAGAAAGTTTGTGCATTGTTGTTTATTTCCACATCGTTTATCGCCAGATTCATGATTTAGTTAATACAACGAAAGTTAAAATATCCAGTCAATATAACAAGACAGTGATTAAATTCCGGTTGTACCTGTTCAAGGTTAGCATTCAAATGTTCAACAACCTCAGATAATCAGTCGTGCGGACGTTAACACCCGCCGATTAAACAATGTATGTAGTCTAACCTAACAGTAACCCACAAAACCCTAAAAGGGCAAGGATTATGAAAAAGATCTGATGTGAATTCACCTGTTGTTGCAATTGTGACTCTCCAACCCCATGACGCGTTTCTATCACTTTTAGCGCAGAAAATGTTTAGTCATACTTAGGTAACCGTGTGAAACCTCTTACGTTACCCAAAACAATATCAGCTGAACAGGCACCAAGGCTGAAAACGAAATAATCTTGTGTGAAAAAAAAGAAAAGACACCGGAAGTTCTCCAAGATCTAAAAAAGCTGTTCCCGAGATCTTAACTTGACTTTGCTTATATTACAGGTATGTACATGTAATATAAGCAAAGTCAAGCATAATGATTAAAAAGCGCAACAAGACAAGGGATACAGAAGGAGACACAGACACAGCGAAGCATTTGTTTGTGTATGCAGGGTCCTTGTGCTTTCTATCACCCTATCATTATCTGAGTTTTATCGGTAGAAATTATAGTTGATGGGCGGCTTGTCGAAGTAAAGCATGAATTTACTGGTCCCTTACCTTACCTTTGCGTGATGAGTGACGTGATGTGGTGATTCGGTGTGTCTTTTATTGGTAATTTTCTGCTTTAGCTGTCTCTAAAAAAAATTCAGTTGAGAGAAAACGCTTGTCCTGTTCGTCTTTCTTTTTTGTCTTTGTCTATTGTTAGCGCTTTTAATTTCGTAAGCACTAGATTGTTTTGTTGATAATCAGCGACCACCTGGGCTATAACAGACTGTAAGAGGGACTCTCAGATGTTGCGAAGAAAAACGATTGTAAGCGGTCGCAAATTACTGGAAAGAAGAAGTTCGAATGTGTTTGATGCCGCCTGTACGTTACGTTCAATCTCGCACAGCGGTGCTCTTTCCTATTTATATGAAAGTAGTTACACCATAGAAAAAGTTGTTTTGTATACTTCAGTTTGCGGAGTGGGGATTTTTTGGTACGTAAAAATGGTTGTATGCCCCCTATGCCTGCTACTCTGACATCTAAAACATCAAATTGTTTCAGCTGTGATTTCAATAACAAGGAACCAGTTTACTGGTGCCTTGCGAGAAACGGACTAATATATTAAATTATTACGAAAATTAAAAAGCGCAAAAGACTAGGACAAGAGGGAGACAACACAGGGAAAGCGCTTACTCGCAACTCGAAGAGTTGCGAGTGTCGCTCGAAGAGAGGCACCGTGCCTCTCTTCGAGCGACACCGTCGGGCCACCTGGCTGTCCACTGTGACCGGTGCGGCTGCTCTCCAGCGTTCAGTGACGCACATATTTTGGGCACGTATAAAGAACAGAGGGCGAGAGAGATCTTGGAGGCCTTTCAGATAGCTTCTCGGGGAGAGGGATGCATAAGCCAACCCTCCCTTGCACTGACTGAGGCCCAGTTGGCGTTTTTAAAGACAACGACACGTGTCAACACGTAAACATCGTGATTTTACAGTTTTTAAGATGTGTAGTTTGACAACAAGGAGCTGCGGTGCGCATGAGCGATCTGGGGGGGGGGGGGGGGGGATGCTTTTTGTGTTTTCTGAGGTTCCAATAAAACCTATCAGTTGCGAGTGAGCGCTCGTCCGTCGTTTGTGTTGCTTACTCTGTCCTCGTCTTTTGTGCGCTTTTAAAGCCAAGATGAGTACCTCCTTGGAGCCTGATGCTTCGACCGCAGGGGACCCCAGTGAGCAACAGCGTCATAATGTTCCGGAGGCTCCTTCATGCACCGATGGAACAGCGTGACAGATCCCCCAGCTCGCTTCTCACCCGCCCAACCCGCCTCCACGAAATCTGCAGTTCTGCGAATCGGACTGCCATTTTCCCCAATACCAACAATCCATGTCGTCGTCATTGTGCATGTATATACTCATGACATTATCGTGTTCACTAGACGCGGCACCGCGGGCCTCCATGGTACGAGCTGGTGCCTTTCCCCGGTGCCGCGGCTCTCCAGAGAAAAATAATGTCTAAAGACTAAAGACAAAATTCTTTGCTGATCAACAGTCGGTAGCGCCTTAAAAAAAGGAACAATAGTGTTTCCCCTATTATATAATACAAATTCTAAAGCTACACCATACCAGTGGCGCACATCAGTGAAATAACATAACACCGCTTTGGCGGTTCCGAAAACATCAAATACACATGCTCTATTTGCCTCTAACTTAAACTGGACAATAAAAGTTGGTCCTCATGAACCCTGAGCCGCTGCATCTACAACTATTATTTTTAAATTCAAAATTTCGGTTTTGTGAAAAAAAAAAAATGGTTCGTGGTAACTGTAGAGAAACTTTCAGAGGCTCATAATTTACGCAGCGGTATTTCTCAAGCTCGAAAACGCAGACATGCACAAAAGTGAGGAATCTGTAGTTGAAACCAACAGAGTAGCACATATTTACACCAGTTATGAAATTTCTTACAAAAAGTAGGTAACACAGGCTGACCGCACAAACCTTCAATGCGCTCACTGTTGTTGCCACAACATAATACATGCACAAAAGTGAGGAATCTGTAGTTGAAACCAACAGAGTAGCACATATTTACACCAGTTATGAAATTTCTTACAAAAAGTAGGTAACACAGGCTGACCGCACAAACCTTCAATGCGCTCACTGTTGTTGCCACAACATAATACTTCTGATGTTTATATTTTTGAAAGGCAAGAATAAAGTGCCGTCCACCTGGCCACATGCTCTTGATGACCAATTTCTTAAGCGGTCCTATATTTCAATCACTGCATACATTTGGTTATTCGGCAATATCTGCTTGTATCCCAATCAGACAAATAGATACAGGTAAGATTTAACCAAGCTGTTCGAATCCGGTAAAGGGCAACTCCGGCCAAAACTCAAAATGAAATAAATTACTGGTGTCGCTGTAGTGACACAAAATACGACCCAGCCAAAATATTACGTCCGTGGGACGCCGCATTCTCAACTAATGCCGATAATAAAAATGCGACCCGCCGCGAGCCGCTGCTCCTTAGCGGGCGGCCAGGGGGTTGCCGATCGCAAAAGCAACATTGGGCCGTAACGTCAGTATCGTTCTCTTTTTTTCCTCCGGTACGGGTGTTGCGCGGAGTGCGCTTCTTTGAGCCGCTACCACCGCTACTTTGGCTTGTGATTGGCGTGTTTAGCCGTTGCTTTTATCTGTAGCCCGTGTAGCTTCGGTATAGCCTTTTGTTTATTTGCTTGTAAGGACTCCACGACTTTTTTAGCGAGCAACTCGGTGCGCCCAAGACTATCCAGCTGTTCCTCGAAAGATGCCGAGTGCAACTTGTAGCGCTGTGGGCTGCTCAAACAACCCGCCGCGCAACACGGAGGTGTTTTTTCACAAATTTCCAATGCACCGGAAATTGGAGAAGGTGTGGGTGAACGCTGTTCGACGAGTGGACTTTGAACTTCGGCTTTTACGCGCCCGAGGAAAAAAGAACGAAAAAACAGACGTGTACAGACCAGTCTTGGGTAGTAACGCGTTACTAGTAACGCGTTACTGTAATTTCGTTACTTTTTTAGTAACTTGTAACTGTAACGAGTTACTTTTTGAAAATGTAACTTGTAACTGTAGTTCTATTACTTTTTCTGAGGTAACGATGAAAGTAACGACGTTACTTTTGTCGTTACTTTCTAGTTTTTTATGAATAATATATCACTGAACGAGTACAATATAGGCATTCTTTTTGCTTTCGAAATTGTCTGTTCCGATATTTCGAGTGTCAAGTTATTTTTTACACAAACTTGTGAGTACGCTCTTTCTCGCCAGTCACGGCCCGAATATAGCCACGTGTAGATTTGGTTAAAACACAATGTAGTTATCATTAGCACGCGCGTATACTTTGTGTGTGAACACTTACATCTTGGTATCTTGAAGAACTATCTCTTTTGCGGTTTTTCTTTTTTCTGCGCAAACGCTTTTTAATCGGGTGAATCAATCATGAACCTCCAATACACGCGGAGGGCAGTGCGATTGTTTCGTATTCTGATTAGCGCCACCACTCCGCACTGCGCATGTTTCGTATTTTGATTTGCGCCACTACTCCGGTGTAGTATCAACAGTAGAGGCAAACGTTTTTGCTGTTTGCGCGGGGTTTGTTTCTGGCTTGCCGGGTACGAACTGAAATATGTCCAGGGACTCTATGAACCCAGCGCAACCGTCAACGAGCCAGCAATGTGCTAGTGCTACCAAGGGTATGAATGATGATAAGAACAAAGAAGAACTACCATGGCCGGCGTACAGAGAGTATTTTGCTGTGGTGGAGGCGGTTACTAACAACGTGACCGCAGAAAAAGGCACTCTGTTGCCTCAACGCCTACTCGGCGATCAAAAACCTGTTCCGGCGAAACAACACAGCAATCCCATCCAGCGCGTTAGACGAGCCCCTGTTGAGCAAGGGCAGGGACGTGTTCGTTATCAAACAAGGGAAACTTTCAGACACTAATTTCGAGAAGCAACTGCTGCTACATACCTAAAACAGCGCACACGCACAAGAGGAAGAGAATAGACACAGGAAAGAGCGCTGACTCCCAACTTATATATTGTGAAAGAAGGAGAAAGATGAAGCTTCAGGTTTGAAACCTACGCGCACCCACACGGTAAAACGAAGAAAAAAGAGAAAAACAGTTGCGGTAAAAAAAGAAGAAAACAACTACAATATAAAGGCACGATACAAAAATGGAGTAAAAAAGGAAGAAAAAACATTAAGAAAAAACAAAAAAAAAAAACATTTGCAAAACGTACAGTCCTGCCAAGATCACTCGTATGCCCTGGCTAGTAAGTCTACCTCCCTGTGACTCAAAGATAGTAAGGGTGACTCACACACAGCTGGCCTGATTTTTGGATGTGGTAGGCTTGTAAACTTTCTCTGCTTTGCCGATCTATATATCGTCCTAATATTGTTGTCTCCGAAAAAGTTGGCGAGCACTGACAGGTGCGGCAGTGTAAGGGAACGAGGCCGCCCACTGTGGCGTGAAGTGAATACAAATGTTCACGGAGTCGGTCATTAAGACAACGTTCAGTCTGTCCTATATAACAACCACCACACGTTACTGAGCGAGGGACCTGGCAGCGCCAAGTGGCGGCCTATCTTCAAAGGCACCTGTCTGGTTCGATCCTCACCGATCCTTTTCTTTTCCGCAACTCTGAGGCGGTGGTTGAATCGTTGATTTCTGAGAGGTACAGCAATCACGGTGTTTTCAATGAGGATGTTGAAGACCTTTTCTATTCCCTTCCACACCTTTCCTTGCATGCCTCGGTTCAGTGATGTGTTGAGATTAACGGTGAGCTCCCCTTCCGAAACGCTACCGGCATACCCTTGGAAAGCTTTGTAGAGCTTTTAATGTTCCATCTCAAATCAATGTTCATTGGATGGAAGGATGCTATGTTTTTGCAAAAATCTGGCATTTGTATAGGGTCTTGTGTGGCCCCTATTCTTAGTAACATTTTTCTGTCGACTGTAGATCATGCTACTCACATCGCGCTTAGCCCTCTTCCGGTACGGAAAGGTTTTAGATATGTCGATGATTTTTTGATTATGTATGAGAAAGGTATAGAGAGTGACATTGTAAACTAGGTGTTGCAAACCTTCGTTAGGTGCGGCTTAGGCCTCAAGTTCACCTTCGAACAACCCAAGGCTGGCACCTTGCAATTTTTGGACCTTTCATTATCCGCCCAGCCCAATCACCTCTGCTGGTGCTTTTCTCCCCGATCAAAGAAAGGAATTCTTCCGTACACGTCTTCACATTCAAAGGTCGTAAAAAGAGGAATAGCCGTCTCCATTTTAGGATCGGCCCTGTTTAAGTCCGTTACCATGCGGTCAAGGAGAGTTGTGGGTCTCAGCTTGAACGCCTAAGGGTGTCTGGGTTCCCACCGCAGGTGCTTGTTGAGGTTTTGGGGTCCCTGTTACGGAAGGTGAAGGGGGTTCACAAGGACAGACCTCATTTGCAAAGAAAGCGCCCGGTAGTGGCTCCCTACCTTCATAAATTTTCCCACAATTTAAAACAAGTTGCCAGCAGGTACGAGGTCCCGGTGGTGTTTTCTGCTCCCTACAAGATAGCCAAGATCTGTTCTAAAGCGGGTTCTGTTATTGACAACCACTCAACACCAGGGTGCCTGAAGCGTCACAAGCACAAGTTTGTTCCCTGCTCAGAGGGTGTTGTGTACAGGATCCCCCTAATTTGTGGTGGTTGTTATATAGGACAGACTGGACGTTGTCTTAATGACCGACTCCGTGAACATTTCTATTCACTTCACGCCACAGTGGGCGGCCTCCTGCCCTTACACTGCCGCACCTGTCAGTGCTAGCCAACTTTTTCGGAGACAACAATATTAGGACGATATATAGATCGGCAAACCAGAAAAATTTTAGAAGCCTACCACATCCAAAAATCAGGCCAGCTGTGTGTGAGTCACCCCTCACTATCTTTGAGTGACAGGGAGGTAGACTTCCTAGCCAGGGCATACGAGTGATCTTGGCAGGACTGTACGTTTTGCAAATGTTTTTGTTTTTTCTTAATGTTTTTTTTTCCTTTTTTACTCCATTTTTGTGTCGTGCCTTTATATTGTAGTTGTTTTCTTCTTTTTTTTTACCGCAACTGTTTTTCTCTTTTTTCTTCGTTTTACCCTGTGGGTGCGCGTAGGTTTCAAACCTGAAGCTTCATCTTTCTCCTTCTTTCACAATATATAAGTTGGGAGTCAGCGCTCTTTCCTGTGTCTATTCTCTTGCTCTTGTGCGTGTGCGCTGTTTTAGGTATGTGTTCTAAGTACTATCGGGGAAAAATGAAATGCGAACAGAGGAGCGCGTGGCTCGCGGTACAGGCTGCGCCGCCTGGAAGTGAGCCTAGGAGCATGGGTGCGTGGCCTACTCCGACGTGTTCACGCCCCTCCCTCTGCGCTCCCCAAGCTTCCGCAGTGCGCCTCTTAGTGCGCTGAAAGCTATCACCGCTATCTTTGCTGGCTCAGCGCGTGCGATGCAAGGAAGCTCGCCTCGCTCGCCGAGCAGGCAAAGATAGCGGTGACAGCTTTCAGCGCACTAAGAGGCGAACTGCCGGGGGAGCGCCAATCGAGGGGCGTGAACACATCGAAGTAGGCCACGCACCCTCGCCCCTAGGCTCACGTCCAGGCGGCGCAGTCTGTACCGCGAGCCACGCGTTCCTCTGTTCGCATTTCATTTTTCCCCGATAGTACCAGCTAGCTCAACTCTCTACATTACTACAACTGCTGCTAAGTTACAATATGAAGTAAAAAGCACACTTTTTAATTTCATGCAAATAAACTTGGTGAAAAGCGTTTTCTAGTTTTTCCTAATTTTTTGTTATAAAAAGTAACTGAAAAGTAACGTCGTTACTTTTTAAAAGTAACTGTAACTGTAACGAGTTACTTTTTTTGTTGCGGTAACTGTAACGGTAACTTCGCTACTTTTTTCAGAAAGTAACTGTAACTGTAACGAATTACTTTTTAAGAGTAACTTACCCAAGACTGGTACAGACCAGCATACGTGTGTTCGGGCGCCACGGCCCGCGCAGGAGAGCCTCAAAGCTTCGTGTCTGCGACTGACCCGCAGCGCGAAAGCGAGAGGGCCCCCAGTACCGTACGTCACCGGCAGCCCGGCGTAGAGCAACGCCGCTCCATCCACGGAGCCCCGATGACAATTTAGGTCTAGCGACGAGTACGGAAGACCGCACACACGGCGACAGCCGCCGAGTACTGCACCGAACAAGTTCACTCGTTTTCCAGTCCCTAGCTTTTGGGTATACAAGCGACGAGTACGGCATAGCGCACGCACGGCGGCGGCCGCTGTGTACGGCACCGTACGAGTTCACGGGTTTTCCAGTCGCTAGCTTTTGGGTATACGCACTAACTCTTACTACATACGCTGGGTAACTACCACGTATATAGAATTAAAACAAAATCAGCTTACCTCCTGTTTTTAGACGGCTAGCGCAACAGAGGTAGGTGGCGCTCGGCCTGCGCACTCGTTGAACGAGAACGATCCTGACGTCACGTTCCCATAGCGGCTGATTTCCAGTGTTGCCGGAGCCTCGAGCGGCTAGTTTCGGTTTTGTTGGCCGCGCCCCAAACAAAACTTTGAGGCGCCGATATCTTTAACACTACGCACAATAACAAGAAAAAAAATTACCCCTTGCAATTCAGGGACGCTGACTGCACTAAAGACAGTCATGATCACCAATCGAAAGTATGGACCGGAGTTGCCCTTTAAAGACTGCGAAAACACCGGTCTTCTATCATGGTGATTGGACGCTGCAATATTTTAATCTACAATCTGCAGAGTAGTGTAGATGTGAGACACTTTAATACACAAGGGTGCAGTTGCACTAGCGCAGTTGATGAATTTTAAGCCTTAGGGTTTAGGGCAGTGGGTATTCCGCTCGGTGGAAGGGGGGAAGGGAGTTTTTTTTTTTTTTGCACTGATATGATGTCACGGACAAAGCGTATTGCCATTTCGCCAAGAAAGGGGAATCTCAGAACCTGTGTATGCCCTTATTCATAACAAATCTGGAAAAGGGGGGGGGGGGGGGGGGTATTCACCTTCGCCCAAGCAAAGACCCCTTGATACCGAAACATTTTTCCTATATTGTTTGAGATGGTCCTGTCATTTTTCCTATGCATGTTGCTCCTCTTTTTTTCAGCTCGTGCTAGGAGTGGAAAATATGCGAAAATACATATCTTATGATTCACTCATTGTGACAAAATGCTACAAAATAATAAAAACTTGTTGCATCTGCGACATTGGGTGGCAGGTCATTCAAATCAAATATTGATATTAACAGAAAGGAAAATCTATATATATATATTTTTTGTAAGTATGTTGTTTGAGCGCTTGAGGCCGTTGCAATAAACATGTGGTTACCAAGCCCAACTAGCATACTCTAATATTAGTCTAGCGAATATTTTATACACTATCACATTCGTTTAACTTTTGTTTTACATAAGCCCATTCTTCCACAACAAAATATACGCTGATTGTTTTATTCAGATGGTGCTTCGCTTTACTTGATGCATCCGATAACACATATTGCCTTTAAACTCGGCATTAATCTTTTCGCGGGATGCTGAGAAAAAAACAAACACGAAATGTGTGCAGTGAAGAGGCTTTGTTTTAGCAGACGCACACGCACGAACTGTGCTGTTGTAGCCTAAAAAGTGACAGAAAAACTAATCGCCGTCTTGAAGCGGAACAGCAGTGGCTAAATATTTCATTTGCAGTAGGAATTCGGGTATGAAGTATTTGAATGCGGGTGAAATAAAAATACTGATATAAATGTCCACAGCCTGATTCGCGCGTGCCTCTTGGTAAAATTTCTCAGTTCATAGACCATAAAGCAAATGGTGACTACCTAGCTCTCCCTTTTAACAACATGCAACTAATAGATTTCCTTTAATAGTATCAGCGTAAACAATGAATACTCTCCGTGATTTAGTATGCTACGTTGCGCTTGATAATATTACAATTAATGAGCAAAGTAATTTTCGAGTGTGAAATCGACAGTTTACGTTGCTGTCTAAAAGAAGACAACCACCTGAAATTTTGATGAATGTTCCTAAAAATATTAATTACCTTTTTTAGGCAAAATGAGGCAGATTTGAACAATAAGATATCCATTAAATATGGCAACTCTTCTAGCATGACATAGCATACTGCCGAAAACGACTGCGCGATTGAAAGTATATTAGCGCAGTTTTTGAATGCAGTAAAAAAACTCATAAAGCTGAATAAATTTTGATGTTGAACAAGCATAAACATAATGACATTTTCCCAGACATTTTGTACAATATTTTCAACAAGTCGGATATAAAATCTCCGCACAAATTTCCATGTCAAATGGTTCTTGCATATCGCTTGCGATTAAATATAAAATTAATTGCGTGACAGATAAATTACAATCTGTATTTCAGACAGAAATCTAGTCTTATTTAAACCGAATAAAGCGCAATCACAAATAAGCGCCATCATATTCGAACCTGATGATTCGCAAAATTGGAGGACCTTTAAACGTGACACCAAATATACCTAACACAATTTTAGCTAATATAGTGTGACAGCCGCTGGGAAAGTCTTCGGGATAAAACGGTAAATATCCCGCATCTAAAACTATTTCACCCGAGGACAATGCGAAGTATCAGAAATGACACCTCGTTCTTTGCGCACGAACTCCAACAAACTAGCACCACTGTCAAATATATTTCCAAATCACTAACACGTAATGACAAAAAAACATTGACGTTGAAAAAAAAAACTAAAAAATTAAACTTGTCCGAGATGGGCTCAGGCTGGCACCCGAACCACGGGTCTGAACTCACCTGCTCGCAGGACGTCGAGGGTCCGAACCTCCGAACACGCGCGCACACACTCGGGGCAAAGTCCGAAACACTTTTGCCGCGGGCGCCGAGGAGCCCCGCGTTCGCGGGATGAGCCGCGCTCAAGAGCGGTGGCGCTGCGACCGTTCAGTCGAAGGTGGCGACATCATCGTTCCGCGACTCACTTTCTCTATCTGCTTCTATTGCTTTCTTTGTGTGTGTGTTGGGAGGGAGAGGGGGTGTTTGTTGTTCTCCGTGCTCGTTTTCGGAGCGAACGGCTCACTAGGCTCCGCCGCTCCACTGGAGTTCAGACATCGGCGTTCCGTCAGTCAGCTCTCGGGCAGCCTGGCATGCGTTTCCGGGGAGGAACGCGCGGAGTCATCCGTTGGCACAATCGAAGCAAACAAGCCTCAGAATGCGTTTATCTTGCGGCGGGCGGGCCGGCTGTTTCACTTCTAAATTACATTCGTCGCCTCCGTCGTCATCATGTAAGAGGTTTTTTTTTGTAAGCTTCGTCCGCCGTTTTCTTCTTTTTTTTTCGATTTTTTTTTTTATGTTTAGAAGAGTGCGACTTGTGGTTCGAATCGTTTAGCGCTACGTCCGTCGTCCCGGTTTGACTGATATACCAGGTGGCTAAAAAAAGGGGGTTAAAACCTCGTCAGTACTTCTTTTTTATTATTTTTATAGTTCGAAGATATCCCGGGCAATGCGTTGTGTGGAATTCCGACACGTCAAGAAAAACTAAAGGTTATCCCCGTGAAGGGAGCTTCGCCATCGCCGTGCTGAATGGCAAGAGACTGAAAAAACAAATTCGATCGAAGGTATTTTCTGCACGCCAATTTTCCTGCTCGGGATTCATGATAAAACAGTACGAAGCTGAGCTACCATTAGTGCATTCGAAAAACTCCAAGAATAGCGTTGAAACAGCTAACAATCAACACTCAAAGCTAGTCAAAACCATTCTCGCGGAAAAAAAAAAAAAAGCTCGCCTCTAGCGCTGATTTCTTCGGGGCAAATACAAATAACGACCGGGTACTTCCGGTCGATTCTAGGGACGACTTCTCAAGGGGAACGAGACACCGACAACTACGGGCATACATGTTTCTGCCGCCTTGTTACTCTATGGAAATGTGTTACTGAACGTCGTCGACATAAGGCGAACACAAATTTGACCAAAAAAAAATTATAATAAAAAAAAGAGCTCTCACGAAGACTATGAGTACCGAAAAGAAATGGTTAAGTTAATGACTTCGCGGAAGCCATTTCTAAGGGCCGTCTGAAGCCGGCCGATAATAATAATAATAATAATAATAATAATAATAATAATATTAAAATTAATGATAAAAATATTAATAATAAAAAAAAATAATAATAAATCCTTTATTCCACAGTCTTTTGTACAGTGAAATCGATGGCCCGCATAAGCGCACAAGTGCTTATGTGCGGGACCATGGCAACCCAGCAACGCACTCAAACGGTGCATAGATCTCGCTCAAAACAAAAGTAAATGAAAGCAGTCATTTACATTTGTTTTGAGAACGAAGTTCTTCCCACTGACACCAGGGATCATCGCTCGCCTTACTCTACTCTGGTTCACATTACGTCTGACCACAGTGAACGCGACGATACGATGGAGAGAAATTGAGCGGCGGCAAAACTCTTATCGTTGCGGCGCTCGTCCCAGTGCGTCTCCTATCACCGGCGAAACCAATTGCGCACACTAAACCAGCCGTGAACTTGAACCTTTTTTTTTTCTTTAAGGCATGAAATGCTTTTTAACGCCACCCCCCCCCCCCCTCCCAAATCTCAAAAATGTGTCCGTCCGTTTGTCCGCGCATTTCCCGCTTAATTTAGTGGAACCAATTGGCGTTATGCTACTTATACACAAATGGAGCTTTTCGGATAGATTTAACGAAAAAATATTCATGTTTTCATGTTTTTATTTATCGATACTGTGGCCGGGGCATTGCAGGAGTCACGGGAACTATACATCAATTCAGTTTAACCGCTAAATTTAGCGGGAAAGCGGCGTCACGTGGTGTCACCCGACGTCGCGTGACCCATAATACACCTCAGGGACATTTGACATCAGGTGACCTATATACGTCAAACTCAGTTGTCCCTCTAAGTATAGCGGGAAAATTCGCCGTCTTGTTGGCCGAAACATAAATTTAGTTTCCCCCGCAACAATTAGCAAAAAACTGACGTCATGTGATCCCACACGCAAATTCAGTTTTCCCGCTAAATTTAAGGGGAAAATAAGCGTTTCGTGACTTCGACACAAGTCTGGCTTCCCCTCTAAATTTAGCGGGGAAAATCGACGCCACGCACGTGAACCATAAAGCCGTTTAGTTTCCCCACTAGATTTAGAGGGGGCGAATAGACGTCACGTGACACACCAATTCCCTGGCCGATTGCATAGGACTTTAATGGTAAGGGCGGATGTTAATTTTGTTCTTTTCTGTGCGTGTTTGCTTTTAGTCGGCGCTAACAAATTCACAATGACCTCGAGCGCCGTGGCGATGGACTTTTGAACGTGCGTGATCGGTTACGCTGGATTGCAGTATCTGCTACGGTCGGATTTCATGTGAAACAGAGTATATAGTAGCTGCGTTCGAGATACTTAAACCTCCTGCGCCGGTGTACAAAAGTGTAGGGCGGTGTACTTCCGGTCGTATCTAAATACATACACCGGAAGTAGACTGCCCTACACTTTTCTGCACCGGTGAAGGACGTGTAAGTGAATCGAGCGCAGCTAGTATTCTCGGCAAATTAGGCCTTCCCAGTGCATGACTTCCCACTAATCGCCGACAATTGTGTCTCAATTAGCACCGCCTCGTCGCCGACGATCCGACTTAAATTCTAACCCGTTCTATACCTCCGCTACTCCGAAGTGGCTGTTTCCACATGACCCGATTCTTTAGCGACGTAAAAAAACAAGACTCCGCCCAACCAATCGCCAACTGAGGAGGCTCTACACGTCTCGAGGTACTTTCCATTAATGATTTTCTACGAAACTTGACAAAACGCAACTTAAGCCATAAAAAAAAGAAAAATGAAGGAGGCTGCATTTGTGGGATGGTTCGTCCAGGAAATGGCAATTGTGGAAAGCGAAGAGGACGGGCATTGGGGTTGGCACGCGGAGAGCTAAACGAGCATTACGCCGGTCCTGTTGTGACTGTACTACAGTCTACTGTACATGTACGTGCATAAATACATTTAGTATTCACTAGGTCCCCAGAAATGCTTATTTAAACGTGGCGAAGAGCAGTGTTGACATTTAAAAAATAAATATTGGCGATGAACAAATAAGGGAATTAATTTAGAATACATATATCGAGCATAAAAAATGCGGCAAAAAATATTTATAGAATGATACATTGTTTGGTACAACAATACCCTACATTCTGAAGAAAACTTGTATATTTAATTTATGTCGACCAATTTTTCTTTACTGAAAGTGAATGTGTTCAGAATTCATTGAGATTACCCGCGCGTTTCAAACTCATTGTGGAACGACGGTTTCAGGTGCAAAATGTAATAAAATATTTTATTTCTTAATTAATGCGCGATGTAAAGATTTGCAGCGAGAATGAAAGCACTTAAAATAAAATGGGAAATCTTCCCATTAAACAATATTCTATTTACGATCAGTACGACCAGGCTCGTGTGGTGTGTCCATATGTTTTTATATATAAATAACTGCGAATTTCATACACCGCTATCATTTTCTGGAAATAAAGTATGTTGAAGTGACCCTACCACATTATAGACCGAATTGAAGCAAACTTAAAACTAATAACTTTCCGATAGGACCTACAAGTTCATTAACAAGCATGAAAAATGTCCATTTAGACGACATGCGTTCATTTAAAATAGTAAACATATATCTCGTTTTTGAATTATGTTATTAATAATTACCTCAGAGGTCCAATGAACCAATTAAGTATGGAAAAAAGTAGCGGAAAAACAACAACCATTAGCAATATTATAATAATGCACCCGCGAAAAAAGTGCAGGGGTTATATGAATCAAAACTGAAAGACCACACAAAATAGGCGGGTTATTAATTGATAAAAATGACATCCTATCGTTGATAGTAACCAAACATGATAATAGCAGGTTCCATTAAGTATACATCATCTCATCATCATCATCACTAGAAGTGGCACCGCGGGCCTCCATGGAACGGACTGTCGCCTTTCCGCGGTGCCACGGCTCTCGTAAACCAATAAAGTTTTTTTTTTTTTTTTTAATAGCAAGGGAAAAGGGAATTTTAATTAAAAATGATTGATTCTACTATCAATCTGTTTGATGGCAGAAGATTTATGAAGAAGAAACGATATTATTTCTGGCGGCGATAGCAAGGCGTCTTTGAACTCTGGGGCATGACAATAATTATTGGGAAAGAGGTATAGTCGAGATATCTTGGTTTGTAGTGGAAAAGGATTAATCCAGGTTTATCCCTTTAAAAGCAGAATCACTGGTGAAGCGGTCGTGCGATAATAGATGAATCAGGCGGCTCAGTTTTGTACGTGTTCAAAGCTATAATTAACGTTATACTAATGAGGACTCCAGACTGCCGAGGCACGCTCTAGTTTTGGTCGTACATAAATTCCACACGCCATCTTTTGGACAATGGCAGGAGACTCCGGCATATTTCTTCTGACAAATTTGAAGGTCTTCATGGTTCCGCAGTAATCGTGGAAATATGAAGTTCCCCAAAAAACAGTTTTATATTTCTCCGATACCAAGATAGTAAATTCAAAAAGCTTTGATAGTATCGTTTCTAATCAGTATTGATTATTTAAATTAAACAGTATTATAGTGGATTTCGATGGTTTACACATGAATTTGTTGACAGACATCAACCTTCTATTCACACGAGTCTATGTTTTGCATTAGATTATTCTGGAGCTTAAATCAATTTTTTATATATTCTGTTTTGCTATATGCGGCATCGTGTTCAAAACTCTGCGTTATAAAGGAAATGTTGCGTATATGAGTGGTGTTAAAGATTAATAAAACAGTGGAACAGAGAGGGAAACTTGGGGAAGTCCTGAGGTGGCATTTCTTGGGGTTGTATTTACAACTGATAACAACTGCCTGCTGAAAGCGAGGTTTAAGAAAATGGGTGGATCCAAGAGCGTATTGGGGTGCACAACTGCAGTGACTATAGCTTGAAGACAAAGTCGTTGATGTGGAAAACCGTCAACCGACCAGAGATATGGCTTGGCTGTTGTGAACATTAGCGGCATACTATTGGCGCTAGGTAAAGGGGCTGCTTCTTCTGGCTGCAAGAAGGTGAGGGAGTTAACCCTGTTCGCTTTTCTCCAATTTCACCTGCGGTTGTCACTGCTTGGGGGAAAAATTGTGCTTCTTTTGTAGGTATAATTGGAGTTGTGTGGATATTTATACTGCGTGTAGTTGGTCAGCCATTTCAAAGTTGCGACGAGTTACTTGCTGTAGATGAGAAATTTAGCCAGTGCAGTACAACCGCTAGCCTGGGGTCTTTAACGTGCACCACGCCGCAGTGGTACACGACCGCATGCCGGTATGATGCTCATCCAGATCGAAACGGGCAGGGATGGGGATTGAACCCAGGATCCCTGGGTTCTGCAGCGCGGGCTTTCGCTCCACGTGCTCCGAGCTGGTGTGCGCTAGTCCACTCGGCCACCACATTGGTATTTACCGAAAAAACAACGCCCTATCTATGAACGTTACGAATTACTTTAGACCGTAATTATATTGGCGCGACAAAAATAATAAAAAAAAACAGACATTCTGCCAATACTAACGACCTTTCTACACTATCCTGCTTCAGAATATTATCGCTGACAACAGAGAGTAATTATTATTTAACTGGAAGCAAATGAAGTTATAAAAAAGTGAAAATAAAGCAGGTGGTGAATAGAGGGAGCTAAAACATCCAACAAATAAACTTTTTTTTTAATAAGCTTTTTCCGGCTTTTAATTCTTCTGTTTTTCAGTCAGTTTAGCGGCTTGAAAATAAATGATACGTTATCATGAACAAATGAATGTACGAATTATTAAAACAGCACTTGAATTTTTTTTTTTTTTTTAAATATTGACTTCTCGTCCTGCATGCTCTCCGTGGTTTTTGTTTCATTTTTTACACTTTGCTAACCAAAAAACACTGGAATGTTTATTGCAACCAAATGACTGCTGGTCGTAACAAACACTCCCCGTGGAATTAAGTGCTTATACATGGTCTGTTACTTATTTACAATACAAAAATTAAAACATGCATACGCGAGAGCATTAATTAAATGTTTTTGTCATTGCATAATGCTCCTGGACGCTGTGGACGTCAGGGTAAGGGTCTGACCAGATATGAAGCGAACTACATAAACTTCATTAAGCACCTTCCCAATTAGCAATGTAATCCGTTTTATAATGTTTATGTGTGGAGCCCCTCATCAGAGGAGGTTATAACAATTGTTAGATTTCAAAAATTATAATCAGCTTCGCGCTAATGAGCTGGGAGCATAGGTTGTCGTAGCATTGTACCGCGTATGGACGGAAAGGCGCGCTAGATTATCGATCCCCAAATGGCTGCAGGGCGTAACTCTGCTTTTGAAGCATCGATGCTGCAAGCATGCAACAAAAAACAAAACAAAACAACTAATGCGTCGCTTTTTTGTGTGTGTGGCGTGGCGGGTGTTTGACTTACTAAATTTGTTACTGGATTGCGGGATGCAAAATTGAGTTTGTTTGTTTGTTTCAAAGGGATGCGACCCAAGTGTGAGCTTTAATTTGACTCCCTGCTTGCTGTTAAGGGATGCAAGAAGTAAAGCTACCACACGAAAGTGGAGAGCCAGTAATTTAATTCTTACGTACTCTGTTTTTACATTCAGTCCGACGGTAGTCAACGCTACGTACCGCTGAAGCAAATGAAGCAGCACCAAAAGTGCTTCGTCACAACGCTTGTCGTCTTTGTGGGTATGCATTTATCGGGAAACGGAACAAATGGTACCGGAACAACCGGCTTTGGAAATTATGGTCCGTGAAAAATTGATCCCGGAAAAAAGGCCCCGAACCAAATTGTCTTAAGTGCAAAGTAGGAACTTATACGGTCCAACAGTTGCGAATGTAAGCTGACAAACAATGGCGGTCCACATCTTTTGCTTTTAGAGAATTATGCTTTGCCACAATTTCAAAAGAAAAAGACTGCCAATTTTATACTTATTCTCATCTGAATAATATGTCAATTAGCCCAAGTAATATAGGAGATGTTGTCGACGATACGGAATCAAATGAAATTGATTCTAACTAAGGGTTTAGTTAAACCTGCCGAAGTATCTAGGGTAATTTTTTCTAGACATTACATCTCCGCCACAAAGTACTTAATCATGCCAACCACTTCTCCTGGTGTTTTTATATAATTCATTCGGACGAGGCTTCCGTGCTTCTAGGATAAAGCGTTCGAAGACGACTGAAGGAAAGGTACACCTGTACTTTATTTTTTAATGTAATTATGACTTTTTTTATCGGGAATAGTCGATAAATCCTAATCAAATGACCGTACCCCAGTGTGATCTCATCCCTTTAGAAAAGTGTTTTATATTTTCACGAATGGCGATTGATGAGGCGACGAACAACTGAAGGAAACTACAGCTTTAATGAGGCAAACATGTTCCCAAAACAAAATAGAAAAATGCTAGCGTCGAAGACGTCGATGCCGGCGTAACAGCAGAATCGAGCACTGGGCGAAAATGACTTGTACGACGCGGGGCAGCTTCTTTTAAGCCTTCCCTGAGAGCCTAAAATAGTCTTCCCCGAACCTTCTTGAACTATGCATTCTAAACATAAACAAGCTAGACGATTATTCAACATCAAGAAAGATAAAAGCGATACGCGGTGCTCGCAATTGAACCCGAGCCACGCGCCTGTCGGCCAAGCGCGCCGACTTAGCTACGTACGCTCGCGGCAACGTAGGGCGCACCCGCCTTCACCTACCACATTTGCTTACAACCTTGAATGATTGTACAAGTGATTTCGCAATGCTGATTTGAACCGCTTCCTTATATAATTGTTAATAGACTGTTCATACAGAATATATTTGTAACATGTATTTGGTACTATGTATCGCACTTATAAAGATTTAAAAATGTTAGTGCGATGACTAAAATAACGGGCATTCAAATAACTAGAAACAAAACACCCTGCTGCCAACATCTTTGTATATGGTAAAAGACGTCTTGTAAAAAAGACCTAGTTCATTTTAATTGTTCAGGATGGAAGGAAGTTAAGTCCAGCGTGGGCGGGTGACAATTAAGCTTCCTGTCTTTATGTACGCACAACATTCACCTGCTGATTATGTGTTTAGCGTGCTCAAAGGCGTTAATTACAAGTGAGAACTCGAAAGCCTCCATACTAAGCTCTGGACACGACCACCTTAATGTGATAATGCAACTGACATCGAAAGGACCCATATCGCCATCAAGCTGGTGACTTTCATTTTAAATCTAAAGCTGAGAAATATCTTTCCAATATTCATAAAACATATCTAGTGAAAGCTTTTTTTTTTAATTATTAAATACAAAAATAATATCGCTGTAGGTTTCACCTTCCCTTCCCCTGGTATTTAAATCAGGAATAAAATATAAAAATAAACCTTGCTTTTTGTTTTCGTAAGTAGCTGACCCAATCCATCCTAATCGAAGAAAACAAGTTTTTTTTTTATTTTTTAAGAAAATGTCGCACATTTTTTACGGGTTGTCCATATCATGCTAATATTCGAAGCCCCAGTATAATGTAAAATATGAAATGCGAAGGAAGCACTTCTGCATTGAAGTTAGAGTGGGCAGTATATGTTTCGGTTGACAAAAAAGTAAACAGAAAAACCTAACGGCGAAAAACTTATTCAAATTTCAAAATTGAAAATTGCTTTATACTCTACTTTGTACCGATAGAATGTGCTGCGTTTGTTCGTTTGTTTACTTTTTTGTGTGGGGCTTTCTGAAAGTAAACACGAGCCTTAGGTTTGGGCCCTGATTTCAACAATACTGAATGAAAGACTTCGGAGGACTCATGCATACGAATACATAACACACGTCGTCCTGGTATTGTTTTTATTACTTATATACTGTGTTCCATGGAGTGCAGACCGTAGAAGCAGCTGAAAAACCTGTTAAGGCAAACTTTTGCCTGCGAAAACAACCAAATTTGATCGATGTTGCTGTCAGAATGCCAGACTAGATCCGACTCTGGCACAACTTGCACTGCCTGCATCCAGCTCTGACTTCATTTCTACATCATCTGCTGTTGAGATCACTGAAATCCTGCATACGTTAAATAAACCATGATCAGACTGGAACGCTTCAGAATAACGTGTGAAAATACCAACTGCTCGTACCCTGGCCTTCCAGCCTAGAGGCGAACCTTGCAAACTCGCTGCAAATCCCTTTTTTTCTCATTCATTGCTTTACTGAAAGAAACACTTGTTGTTGTTTGTTGTTTATATACGGCAAACAAATCTACCGAAGTGCATATCATTCCTCATAAGAAAGAAGGCGCCAACATTGAGAATGAATGATGTTATATGCCACGAGGTTCTCCAGACGCAGACAGTATTTTTTTTTTTACTCGGTAAGCAACATATGGGTCAAAAGTACTTTGCTCATTGTAGCGCTTCCGGTTGTAGTTGTCAATACAATCCTTCCTATTCTAACTATTTTCCCTGCAATGTTTCCGAGGTCGAGTCCTCGTTTGTACGGGACCGCCGACAAGCGCACAATAGGAGAATAGGCAAGTGTGCAATTGGTACAATTGGCACACAATGCCGCCGTTGCCAATCATAACAATCTACCAATCAACACAAGACCCGTCAATCACTTTAACCCATTGTGAGAACGAACGAACGTTTTCACCGTGTCAGTTGTGTTCCCCCTTTTATTGCATTCGACTGCACTAACAGAAATATTGTAAATACCGGCCTCGGTACAAACTCGAACAAGAAGCCAATTACTAGGTCATGCTAGTCACATTAATCTAACTCCGGAAAACGTTAGTCTGCTATCAAAAAAATAAAAACAATATAGTAATCTATTGCCATAACACAGTCAGTCTTATTAGTAACGTGTGTTTTTTTTTGTGCTTTTACTGGTTTCTTATTATAACAAAAGCTCATGTGAAAGATAAAGACGATTGCAGTGTTCTGAAGCTCATCTACGTATCTGTGTCTTCTTGTGTTCTCCAAGGATTTAATTATCTGCCACAATGGCGTTAAAAGCACGTATCAAGTGTGACAGAAGAATGTTTTGTAATTGTGTCATTGGAATTTCTTTATTGTATATCCTTGTGAAAGCAATGATTGGTTCATTATAATATTCGGCGGCCCTAAATATAGCGTCCAGACTACCCTCCAAAGAGTAATGTTTCAGCACAGTATAAAACGCGTTCGCGTAAGACAGGAGTGACATTTTATGCGACGTAGCATTAGTTTCACAAAGGAACTGGCATAAAACAGGCAAACGCAGACACATAAAACATTAAAACAAGTGCCGATAATTGACGGTCTTCATTTGTTTTCCGCAAGAAAAACATATTACATATAAAATAGACTAACAGGATGTTTCATAACCCTGATATATGCTACTTGTACTGTAGGCTAAATTATGTTTATATTCACAAAGAATGAAATTAATATAAATTATGCGTCTTTCGCAGACACAATGAGGCTTTGACTATACCTCGTTGTTTTTTTCTGTATGTCTTCTTTAACTGTAAAAGGTAAAACAAAGGCAAAAATGCCTTCGCATGTTATAAAAATGTGAACCCAGTAAGAAATCTTGCGCAAACCGAGAAACCATAAGGAAGTTCCCTGCCACCGTCGTCGTTCCATAGAAGAAAACAAGATTGTACCAAGTACGGAAAGTGCGACATCTATTTTATAGTAGATTGTTCCAAAAAGTGAACCATAGTCGTTTTGATGGCAAAAAAGAATTGCCTGTAAGAAAGTAGTAATAAAAAATCAATGTTTTCAAGCCTGCAATGTCTCTTGGAATATCGAAAACAACCCACACTTCCAGAGCTCAGAGCAAGAAAAAAAAACATATTTTGAAAAGTTTCTGATAGGGAACAATAATGACGCTTTTACATTTCCTAAAGGCAATTAAAAAAGGATAAGCTCAAGGTTGCACTACGAGGAATATTTTAATGACTAGGCAGAATCATGAATACCTGAACGTACTGGCCCTTATTCGTGCCCTCTGGCGACCTGATTCCCCCGAACAAAACAAATTAAATGTTTTTAAACAAAGGACCTCGTAACATCCGGTGGGCTGTTTCATGGCAAAGCTTAACTTCGTTATATGTTTTTCTCCCAAGCAGACAATATCTTTGTCTTGAACGACGATAATGTTGAAGCTCGGAGCGTTGAGGATTACTATTTTACAGATATATAATGATATATTGCATGCATACAGTCTAAAACACATATCATACATAATCTTAAGCTCCGCTTTTATAACAAGGTAGGACAAAATATTGGGAAGTAGTGCTGATTTCTAAGATTTTTGTACTTGAAATTTACCGTTAGAAACGGAATGTTTGATTTGTTTCTTTTAAATTGACAAAGAAATTGATTTAAGGTATGCGAATCGCGCGAGCAGAATGTTTCAAAAGTATGAAATTGTTCAAAAAGTGCAAGAAAAATAAACTTACAAGTGCAAGAAAAAGAAAAAAAAACTTAGTTGTGCGAAGCATTTGGTGAAGGTTCGGACAGATAATGCCAGGGGCAATCTGACTGGGAAATTAACCGCAGGCAGTAGCCTGGATGGCAGTTGAAGCGGTTCCAAGCTGCAGCGTTCATGTCGGAGAGCTTCTTGTGAAAGAAAAAATAAAAGAGAAAATCACAGGAAAGCCGAAACTCCCATTAAAGATAAAAACTGGTTCCCGGCGCTTTATTTTGCGCATTAACTTTCTGATTTTCATTTCGGCGGCTTGGTTAAATATAACGTGTTTTTTTTTTATTTTGTTATAGCTTTTTGCTTGGCACATGGAGCATTCTATGTTGGCGGCGGGCTGATTTGGCGCTGAAATAAAAGCTGTGCGCCATTTTATGGTTTGGACTGCATTTTAATACAGTCTAAATGCCATGATTTTAAAGATATGCTGGGCGTTTCAGGAAAGTCCGGTCAATTCAATTTTGCGAAGACTACGCGTCGCACAACACAAGATTGATAGCTTTGTGGTCCCTCCCATTGCCTCCTCTATACTGACAAAGCCTGGCAGATCGCCACGAGACGCGGCCGCCGAAAGTGAAAAGGTAGAGTGGCAGACAACGGATGAGAGGAGAGTCTTGTAACGGGCGCCCCGCTGCGCAGAGACGCCGAACCATACTTCTCCCGAGCGATGAAATGTCCGCTCATACTCCTCACGTTCCTCGCGCGTACTCGCCGCTGCAAAAGCTGTGCGCTCACTACCATATTCCCCGATAAATTCTTTGTGTTACCAGATCCTCGCGCTCCAAATCTGCGACCGGGCGCGCTATGGTTCCCTCGTCGAACTGCCAGGCTTCGTGAGTATAGAGGAGGCTATGCCCCTGCCCAGAAACCTACACAGGGAAATTTAGATTGTTCGGAATTACGAAGTAATTTATTACTTTTGAACAATTAACTTCTTTAGTTATTGTATTTAAGGACATGGTTGCAATTAGAAATTTGCTGGGAAGGATTAAAAAACCGCTGAATCAACCAATTCCAAAAAAGCTGCAAAGATCCTTCATTATTTCACGGCAATCCGAAAAAAGAAAAAACGCTCAATTTTCGCGCGTTTTTATGTTTAGATTTTCTATAGGAGCTCACCTTTGCGCCAGCGGTCCTGCCACCCGTGGTCGAGAAGCGCAGCTAGCGCTTCTCCTCACTTGAAGGTGGAAAGGAGGTGAGGTGTACGTGCGTTGCGCGCCTTGGCGACGTGGCGCAGGACCACTGACGCAAACATGCGTTCCGAAATAATGCGCGAAATAATGCACGAGACTTACATATTTCTGAGATTGGTTGATTTAGTGATATCTCATGAAGTCCGGCAAGATTGTATTTAGATCCGTTAGTTTAAATTAAATAATTTAAAAAAATGTTTATCCCTCAAGAATATTCAGTGACACAATTACACAGGAGTTCATTATTTTTCTAAATAGGACTTTGGGCAGGGACCAAAAAGACGAGAATATTTTTCGTGCTTCGGTAGTTTTCGTAAAATTGAATTTGCCAGAGTTTTGTGAAGCACCCGTATATTACAAAAACAAATTGAAGTTTCAATATAAAACGCTTAACAAGAGGAAATCTAGGATTTTTTTGACATATGAGTTTTGCAGAACTACAAATTTGCAAATCCGCAAATAATTGTCTTGACGTAGTTTGAGGAGCTCAAAATTTTCAAACCATTTTCCTTTGTGTGACGCCCGCTATATAGGAATTTATACATTGTTAACGCAAGGCAGTTCCTTTACGTGATGTAGAATTTGAAATTAGAACTTTTTTATCATTGAAAAGCTACCGCGTACACTCAATTCGCGTTTAATATTTATTTATTCATATACCCTCAATGTACAACGCACATCACGGGGTGTAATTACACGAAACAAATATGACAATTAAGTCAACTAGGCGTCTGTTAGTAAGAGTTTGCCTGAAGAGAAAGGCATCATTTATTGCAGCAATTAAAGTTAAAGGTGGTTTCAGTCATTTGATGTTCGATGTATAAATGAGAGGTCAAATGTGGGATTGTTAACGCTTGGTACACCAACGTTATAAGGGTGGTTGAGACGACTTGAGTAATAAGATCGTTCAAGAACGAGTTCCTGGTGTAGAAATTTGTCATGATGATAAAGCTTGTGGAATGAACATATAGGAGCATTTTTACAGTGGTATGACAAATCAGGTATGCTAAGGTGTCTTTCACTTTAGTAAGACTCACCGTACGATTATAATTAGACAGGATGCAGCGAGGTGCTGGTTTGAATAACTTTCAATAGAGTGATCAGTTAATGATGGGCCGGGATCCAATACCGATTAGGCGTATTCTATTTTTGAACGGACGAGGCATTTATACGAAATTAGTTTTAGTGAGAAAGGAGCTTGAACGAAATTTTGTGTCAGGTAGCCACGTATGCGGTTTCCATTTCCTCTAACATTCGCAATTTTCAACGATAATGGTGCCGCTGTGTGAGAATCGCACTCACTAGCTCCTAGATGATCGGCTTCGAAAAGAACGTTTTACTTTCACCTTCATGACGTGGAAGTACGGTGGCTTAAGGCGGGTAGTGTGGTTATCGCGTAGCCTCCACCATGCGTCGGGAACGGCCGCTCCTTGGAAGACGGTGTAGGTGGCGCTTCGATCCGCAGCTCCGTTGGGTGCCTCAATCGGCCAGCATATAGAGGCACCCTAACACGCTTCATAACTAATGTAAATACATCAAAAACAATTATTTGTTTCCAGCGAACTTCCAACGACATGATTTGTGTTTGAATGTGAATAAAACTGTGAAACTAGCAGACGACAGTCCAGTCGACAGCTGCGAATCGGCCGGAGCTGGCCGGAGCCAAGCTGACCAAGCGGCCAAGCCGGAGCCATAGCCGGAGCGACGGTGCTGCAAGCGCCAGCGCCACCCGCGGCCGTCTTTTAACGCTGTGCCGCTTCTCCGGTTTCGTTCGTTACACTACCCCCTTTAAGCCACTGTAGTGGAAGTATGAAGCAAGGATCTTACATCCCTCTCATTTAACAGCATTATAATTACCTGTGCGTCGCAGACTCAACCTCGTACAGCTCTGCTATTCTACGACGATCCTCCAGATTACAGCAGTGTTTAAAAGAACTTGCGTGCCCCCCCTCTAAGTTGTGAAAGTCGCGAATGCACTATATGTGTGTTCTGGGACTTGTTAGAGGTTATATAGACGCTGAGGTATTTGTAAGCTGAAACAGACTCCAGGATTTAAATGTTAATATGATACATAGGGCATTCACTGCTATAGCGGAGTACACTCAATGTTTTATTATTATTTAGTTCTATCATTAAAGTATAACGCCAATAGACTATGTAATTAAAATCAGTTTGAAGTCACAAAATATCAGACTGGCAGGGTTTATCACGACAAGATACGCAGTAATCACCAAACATACCTGTTGGAGATGAAATGTTAGCTACTAAATCGGTATATAATTTAGAAACAATAATGAAATATTTCTGAGCATTACAAAACAATACAATCCACAAAAGCTAAATACGAGCTGTTAACATTAACAGTGATAAACCGTAAACGATCAGGTAAAACGGCAGCTATATTCAAGCATCTGTCAACATAGGCGTTGTTCTTGCGTCCTAGCGTCCTACCTGGGAGTTGTTTTATATACCGGTTTTAGAAGCACGGGTATTTACTTGATTCATGTATATAACATCCTATATTATTGTAAAACTGTCTTCAAACACACAATGTTCAAAATGAGATAGCCTCTCACCAGAAACCAAATTGAGAGGGTCTCAAAATATAAGTGCCATCCTAGAGAAAAGATGCAGCATCAAAGATGTTTCTTAAAATATTGCCAGTACCTTCGACAAACCAAGGATTTTACTTCTCGCCTTTTAATGACTGCAATCACTGCATGCAGCCACTGTAAGGGGTGAAAAAATGGCTCATCTCACTTACACGTATTATATATATATACATATATGTGTGTGTAAGCACTCTTTTTTTAGGATAATTCAAGCTTGCAGTAAGCTTCCTGCAAATTCTGTTATTAATAAAGTGTTAGCGGTCTTCCAAAAAAAAAGTGTGATTTAAGAATATTAAACAAATTGTGCATGTTATTTTGAAAACAAAGTATAAAGTAACAAAGCTCCCATTCACATTGTTTCTTCCTGTAAAAAAATCTGTACCAATGGAGTTAAGTTTTTTTTTTTCATGTTTATAAAAATGTATGACTTCTGTAAACCTTTCTTGTAGTGTACTCTAAGGAAATCCACAGCATTTTATATTAAAAAAACGCATATACTTATTTTTTAGTTATTCTAGAAGAAGCAAGGGAAGATCTCAACCTTCGGAAGGACATCTTGCAGGTCTGTGACTCAGATTGGCGCGACATTAAGTGGCAGCCACAGAATCTGACATCTTTACAGGCCGTCTTGCTGGGATCAAATTACCGCAATTTAGCGTTAGTGACAGCAAATAATTTGTTGCGTCACGGCTTCTATGTGACCGCTTGCTTGACGGCCAGAGGGGCTATGTTATATCGTAAACTAGAGTAAGTTTATATATATATTGATTTTTTTTCTCTCGTTCTTTGCTTCGCACACACTCCGTGTTGTCACCGCTCGGGGCCGCGGAATGCTGGCGCTCATTATTTGTCTTGCCGAAGGTCGGCACGCGAAAGAGCACAGAACCGGCTGCCGCATCATCGTTTGTTCTACATGACGCCGGAATTGGCATGGAGTTGTGTAACACGTTCGGTGAATGGCTTTCCGTTAACCCTCATTCCGTTTGCTTAACCGGCCATGGTATAGACCTTTGTAGAAATTGCCTCCTGCGCGCTGCCATATTTGTCTGCTGGACTGTGGAACGCCTTCTGAACATGCGCTGTTGGTCTGCTGTGCGGTATATCAGACGCTGCGCATGCGTCCACAGCTCAGTGACTCAGCATTTTTCGCCCGCGTGCTTCGTTCGAAACTGCCGCTGGAAAGGTCTATACTTGCTAACTTGTACCGTTCCGTCCCAGATGATAAAGAAATAAAGCTAGAATGAGGGAGGGACAAGCGAAGAACCAGTTCATAGTGGAGAAGAAGAAAGATAAAAAGTGTAGAGCACGCGTTCAATTACATGTGCTCAAATAAACAAAGTCTGGCACACAATAAGCAGCCCATATGTTGTATTCAGATGGTGCCAAAATTGCCGGCAGAATGTTTTCTGCGAATTTCTACCGGGAGTCGCCACTCAATGGCGGTGCAATCAGTTTACCGAACGACGTGTTATCGACAGCTCGTTTCATAAACCCACGATCTTTCATAAACAACTGAAAATAGCTTTTCTTTTTTTGCTTTTTTTTTAATGAGTTGCTGCCGGCTCGCCAAGAAGCGGCGTGAACGGGCGGGCTCTGCCGGTGAGCACGAGCCTCAGGAGTACACGCGCAACAAAATATCCCCACACCGTGCAATTCACTTTAAAAAAAAACACAAAAAAACGTGCTTTCCCGAAACGCAGGGAGAATAAGAAGGTCTGCATTCCACCTGCTGCTGTGACATGATTTCTGACAGCCAATGACAGCCGACTGTCGGCAGAATTTCGGGGAAATTATTCTCCCGGCTGCCAGGAGGTAGACTGTCTAATTTTAAAAGAAATCCGGACGCGAGCCCGTGGAAGAACGGCCAATTGTCGCCAAGCAGGTTGCTGCACACTTACGTTGAAAATACCGTACTTAAAAAATGTAATCCGAGATATAAGTTGACACGGGCACTGCAAAACAACCACGCAAACACAAAAACGAGAACGAAGGGATCCGTGAAGATCCGTGAACAAATTACAAAAATTCTTGGGCTTCTATGAAGAAATTGCGTGTTGCCGACATACGGGTAGGACTCTTTTAATGAGATACCAGTTACCACAGAAGCGAAATTCACAGCATCTCCGCAGGCCGCACATTCCGGGGTTGTCAGCGGCTAATGCATCATCCGTCAAACCATGTGATCACGCTTCTGCCGTTATCCGTGCACAGAGAGCGCAGTCAAGAGATAAGAAGTTTACGGTTGATTGGTCCGGCGAGTGCAGACCTTCTACCACGCTTTCAGCTTAGAGAGAGACAGAGAAAGAGAGGAGTAGAAGCGCAGCAGCTTTTTTTTAATACCAGAACAGGGGTGCGCTCACAAGGGCTAGTCTTCAGGGGCATCCCAACAATGAACACAACGAGAGGATTTGTCACTTGTACCCAAGGTTGACAGTGCAGCGGTTGTTATGGGTTGTCTCGGGACTCAGGCAGGTGCCGCGTTCTGCCTTATCACCAGCTTCGTAACTGTAGTGCCGTGGCCCTAACCGGAGACTCGATTGGCCTAAAACACGCATAGCGTCTACCCTGCTGTCAATGACGAGTGAACAGGACAGCTCCACGAAAGCCAGCTTTTGGACTTCCAAAGAAGCTGCCAATCCAAAAAAGTGGCTCAAAACAGTGCAAGTTTGGTGATGAGGACGATTCGTCCATGCGCTCTTCTCAAAGGACGTTTCGTCACATAGGAACATTCGTCGCAGGATGATTCGTCACGCAGGCAACTGGCCTCATCGAGCGAACAAGGGGCGATAGTAAAATGTAAGTTTCAGCAACTCCCATATTCCCTGACAAAGAGTTTTACGACTTCCCACTGTGACATAAACCAATGGTTATAAAAACAAATCTTACAATGACGAGTGTGCATGTGACGAAGGGACCGTATCCCGGCAAGTTTGAAGGTACTGCTTTACGTCGCTTAACCCACATAATACATTAAAACGAACAACTACCCGCGACTCTCTTTTGCGCACAACGTCTACAAATATATATATATATATATATGGTTAAGAAACAGAAGAAGACACTTCTTTGTGAGGAGACAAGAGATGAAGAGGTGGAGGTGGAGGCACTGAGCTCTGGATGAATGTAACCGCCATTTTCAGTCTTCAACTAATGTAAATTAAACAATTGTATATATTCATCGTAACAGCTTGGTAGAGGTGCGATCCCTCCCCCTACATCTCCGTCCCTACCAACCTGGAACTCTGGAGCCGACAGCTTCCAGTCTCATCTATCATAATAACCTCCGGCATCACCCCTCTTATCATCGCCAACCCTCGTAACCCTGGCAACTTCACCGGATTCTAGGATCAAGAGGTAGAACAATGGATCCACCTATACGAAAGGATCAGCGTCCATAACAGGTGGGACCCAACTATCATGCTTGCGAACGTCATTTTCTATCTGCAAGACACAGCCCGATTCTGGTTCCTCACCCACGAGGAAACTATTACGTCTTGAGATATGTGTAAGGAACAGCTGCAACATCTCTTTGGCGATCCTAATGGTCGAAGGCTATCTGCGAAGCGCAAGCTTGCTTTACGTGTCCGAACGCCCACAAAATCCTACATTACGTACATCTAGGATATTCTTTCCCATTGCCAGAAGGCTGATTCTGTCATGACTAACGGTGACGAAGTAACTCACATTCTTAAGGGTATCGCTGACGATGCATTCCACTTGATTGTCCTTAAAGATTGTGCCACAGTGGCTGCTGTTATACAAGAGTGCAGGCGCTTTGAAGAGGCTAAAAAACGCTGAATCACAGCCAACTTCACACGCCTGCCCACCACGACACGAACATCCACCTCTGAGGATCCGTCTATATCTGCGGGACAAATTATACGGATAGTACGCCGTGAATTGGAAGCGATGCTGCCAACAGAGACCTCTGCGCTCCTTGTTGATTCAGGTAGTGCAGCAGTTCCAGTATCTCCTGTTCAAGCGTTGGTCCAATGAGAAATCCACCGGCTCGTCCCTCCGGAACGACCAGAGAGCCGACGACTGCCTTTTTGTCCTGCCCACCACTTGCCATCCACCAATCCTATGAGTCCACAACGGGATACTAACGCATGGAGGACGTCAGATGACCGACCCGTCTGTTTTTACTGCCATTGAATCGGGCATATTTCTTGGTATTGTCGCCGCCGATTCAACGATGGACCACGCATTTTCTCGTCGACTGCCTACCGTCGGTCCTTTCAACGTCACTTCAGCCCATCAGCTAATCTCTACCGTCATGAAGATGAAGAGCCCAGGTTGCCCACACAATACAACCGTTCCCCCTCTCATTATCCCCGCCACTCACCCTCGCCCATGCCCCGTCGCTCAACACCCACCACTCGCGACCACCGCATTTCGGAAAATTAAACCGTCCAGCCTCGCGAGAATGGGATCCATCAATGTTCGTGCCCATTAATCATCTTCAGGATGCTATAAGCAAGGCACAAAACGAGCTTTTAGTTTCAATCGACCACGTTCCAATATTGACGCTTGTAGATACTGGTGCCGCCATCTCCATTATGAGAGACGATTTTAGATGCCAGCTTCACAAGGTTTTGACATTCCCGGATCACAAGGTTTTAACATTCCCGGATTCTAAGCTCCTCCGGGGTGCAGACGGCCGCGCTATCTCACCTCTTAAAATGGGCAGCGCTCGAATTACCATAAACAATAAAACCACCCGCGTTCCCTTCACCATGATTTTCAATTGCCCCCATGCTTTGATTCTATAGGATGGGATTTTTTTTCAACACACGCCGCCCTCATTGATTGTGCCACAGGAACCATTGCCCTCGACATTCCTACCTCAGCCAACATGTCTGAATCAATCGTTTCAAGATTATGCGCCACTGCAAGTCATCAGATTCCACTACTTGCCACCCTCACCGTCGAACTTCACTCAAAGCACTTGGTTGCCAATGGATACTATGTTCTTACGCCTAACAAGGACATATTTCTCGCTAAACAGCTTGCCCTCTCGCACTGTATTGTTCTCATTTCCAATGGCCGCACCCGCGTATGGGTAGCTAACTTTAGTTCCAGTACGCAAGTATTGCCAAAAGGTGCGTCCTTAGCAACAAGCTTATCGTTAGACACGGCCACCGACTCCACTATTGCCGGCAGACCACCCACCCGCTTGTAATTCAACTCGCCCAGCACCCCTGGACCCTTTTAACATACTCACCATTATAGACTTTATGTTCGACGCTAGAAAACAACTGAAGCTTCAAGGTCCTCTGCGGGAGTTTCATGACATCTTTGATTTTTACAACCGCCCCCTTGGGCATACAAGAGTTGCGTGGACGGTGCCCTTGGGCACCGTTCACGCAACTCCCCTCCACTTCGGACCTTACCAAGTGTCAGCCATCGAACGCCGAGTCATTGAACAAGAAGTTGACAGCACGTTTTCGAAGGACACTGTTCGACCTTCCTCGAGCTTCTGGTCATTGCCCGTTGTATTGATAAAGAAAAGAGATGGATCATGTAGGGTTCTGCGTTGACTACCGTCGCTTGAACAAGATCACAAAAAAGGACGTTTATCGACTCCCTCGTATTGATGACACGCTTGATTGTTTGCACGGGGCCGACTACTTTACCACTATCGACCTCCGCTCTGGCTATTGAGAAATTACAGTTGACGATTCAGATCTAGAAAAACAACATTTATTACACCCGATGGCCTCTACGAATTTAAAGTTATTCCATTCGGCATTTACAATGCCTGCGACATTCGAAAGGATGATGGATCGCCTGCTTAAAGGATTAAAATGGGCAACCTGCTTATGCTTTCTCGACGATGCAATTATTTTTTTCAAGCACATTTTCCTCTCACCTCACGCGCCTGGCCCAAGTACTCAAACGTTTCCGTAACACCGGCCTTCAATTAAACTCGTCGAAGTGCCATTTCCGCAGTTGTCGAATAAAGCTTGTGGTCCATTTGGTGAATAAAGCCGGCGTTCAACCAGACCCTGACAAAGTAAATGCTGTTCAGGACTTTCCAAGACCTCGCTGCACTAAGGACGTCCGCAGCTTTCTGGGATTGTCTTCATACTTCCGCCGTTTTATACACCGTTTTATACACATATACTGCCCGCCCACTTAACACCCTTCTGAAAAAGGCACGTCTTTGTTATGGCAATCGGACGAAAAACGAGCGTTTACATGCCTAAAGACCGCTTTAACAATGAGCCCCATTCTAGGTCATTTTGATGACTCCGTACCCACTGAGTTACGCACAGATGCCAGTGGCCATGGCATTGGTGCTATTTGGGCTCAAATTCAATCCGGACACAACAGAGTAATTGCTTACGCTAGCCGCACGCTTACTTCAGCCGAAATATATTACACGTTCACCGAGCAGAAGTGTCTAGGGGTTGCGTTGGCAATAACAACATTTCAGTCATACTTGCTTGGCCGCGGGTTTTCTGTAATCCCTGACCATTACGCCCTGTACTGGCTATCGTATATAAAAGATCCTGTCGACCGCCTTGGAAGACGGGCTCTTCGACTCCAAGACTACGATTTCACCATAACCTAGAAATCAGGGAAGCTCCATCAAGACGCCGACTGCCTATTCCGTTACCCTGTGGACTCTACTACCCACATCAATGAAGACACCAATATTCCAGTTGTTCCTATCTCGAACCTTCGGGACATTGCCCAGGAACAGAACCTTGATCCACTTTTGCACTCTATCATTTCAGATTTGAGAGGTAACACCAGTACACCTCCCTCACGTCTCTACTCTCTCCAAAACGGCGTTTTCTATTGACAAAATTTTCGAGCCGACGGTCGTTCTTGGCTTCTGGTCATACCCAAGCACTTAGAAACGTCTATTCTTGCCGAGCTGCATGACGCACCACCATCCGGTCACTTGGGTATGGTGGGAACCTACGCCCGAGCGAAGCAATGATTTTACTGGAGAGATATGTACATAACAGTAAAGCGATACCTCACATCGTGTGACTCCTGCCTGCGCCGAAAAAGACCCTCCCCTCCCATCCTCCAGGATTTCTACAACTTCTGAATTTTCCTGAACAGCCATTTCACCGCGTAAGAGTTGACCTTCTTGGACCCTTCCCTACTTCCTCAACTGGTAATCGCTGGATAGCGGTCGCGATTGACCACACCACACGCTATGCAATCACAAGGTCCCTCCTGACCGGGACGGCAGTTGACGTCGCCCAATTCCTGCTCGAAGACATCATCCTCAAGCACGGAGCACCTCGAGAACTTTTGTCCGACCGTGGAGGGCCGTTCAAATATCGCGTCGTAACTGAAATCTTGAACCTCTGCTTCATTCTTCACAAAAATAACGACAGCCTACTATCCACAGACGAACGGCCTATTAGAACGCCTTAATCGGACCCTTGCCGACATGCTCGCTTGGTACGTTACCTACGAGCACAACAATTGGGATGTTGCACTCCCTTACGGAACTTTCGCATATAATTCCTCTCCTGATAATACAACCGGCTACTCTCCCTTCTATCTTCGTTGCGGTCATGAACCCCTCCTCATGTTGGACACACTGCTTCCGCTACACCCCGAAGCCTCACTTTCCGACTATGCCTCGGGCGCCATATGACGTGCTGAAAGAGGCACGACAACTTGCACTCCCGCGAACTCTCGATTCTCAGGAACGGCAATGCGCCCGTTAGGAAAGCACCCACAGTTTCGTCGCTTATTCACCAGGTGACCTGGTTCTGATCTGGACCCCACAGCGACAAGGCGGCCTTGCTCAGAAGCTACTACCTCGATATTGCGGTCCTTGGATTCTCAACCGAACAAGGGACGTCAATAATATAGTTAGACTTGTCGAACCTCCACAAAATAACCGCCTTCGTCAAGTACAAACAGTTCACGTCCTCTTACTCAAACCATACATTCTCCAATGAAACGGCGGGACGCCGTTTCCAACCGAGGCGGAGTGATGTTAAGAAGAAAAACATAATTTTTCGTCAGGAGACAAGAGAAGAGATTGAGGCACCGAGCTCTGGATGACTGTAATCGCCATTTTCTATCTTCACCTAAAGTAAATTAAATCAATATATATATTCATCTTAACAATATAAATATATATATTTATATATATATATATTAGTTTATAAGAAAAAAGGCCTGTTCACACATGCAGCGGAGCGCTACAGGCATAGCGCTAACCTCGCGCTTAGCGCGTGCTGACGGCAGCGTTCACCAGCTTTGTATAGCACCGTAAAAACTGTTGCTCATGGCAGACGATAAGTAGCTGACAACACGTGAGGAGCGCTACATCAGCGCTTCGCTGCATGTGAGAACCGGCCTTCATCAAGGTGAGACACAAGAACACTAGTTACGCCGGCAAAAAGTTAAAAAAGGACGGAAAAAATGTCAAAGTTAAAGAAAAACTTACAAAATAAAATTTCAAATGGGAAATTGAATACAGAATTAGAAATAAAAAATAAAAATAAGAAAAGGGGCCTGACATTCGTCGACGTTTCGACAGGGGCACTGTCTTCTTCAGGACCAGATGGCGCAGTAGGTTGGTTTTATATAGAGTTCCTGTATAGGCTCCCTACGGGAGCCAGAGTTGAGCGTTTGTTTTCCACGTGCCGCCGCGCCGCTATTCGCCGAGATCCGATCACGTGCGGAGCCGGATCAAGTGCCATGCAGGAAAGTGGACGATGCACGCGCCCCGCCGTACGTGCCCCTGCTTCTGAGCGCGCCGCGCGCCTCGAACGCGCGGCGCCGCTATTCGCCGAATTGAGTCACGTGACGAGCGGGATCAACATGCCGTGCAGGAAAGACGGCGCTACGGAGATGAACGCGCAACTCTGGATCCCGTAGGGAGCCTATACAGGAACTTTAGTTTTATACAAGATCCAGGGGGAGGGTGTTGTTAACTCGAAAGTTCGAAGAGGCTTGTAGGGAAAGGGAAGCGCGACGGGGATGAGTTCACTTTTGTCGCGATGAGAGATGACGGTTCTAGGTTATGTTGGGAGGTGCATTCAGGCTGAGTGGAAACAGGGCAGTGAGTCATTGGTGGCTCGAAGGAGCTTGTAGGGAAAGGGTGTGTGAGTTTTTTCGCCATGAAATTAGATTTTTATTTTTATCGTCCTATGGCCGCTGTGGCTGTGCACCCCACGTTTGTCTACATATATATATATATATATATATATATATATATATATATATAGGGAGAGAGAGAGAGAGAAAGAGAGAGAAGAAGAAAAGAACCCTTAGTGAAAACAGCAACAACGGACGATTTAATCTTCGACGTTTCGGCCAAAACGTCGACGATTAAAGGCCGGTTCAAACATGCAGCGAAGCGCTAATGTAGCCTTCTCACGTGTCGTCCGCTGCTTATTCTCTGCCATGAACAACAGTATTGATGGTGCGATACAAAGCTGGTGAACGCCCCCGTCAGCACGCGCTTAGCGCGAGGTCAGCGCTACGCTTGTAGCGCTCCGCTACATGTGTGAACAGGCCTTAAATCGTCCGTTGTTGCTCTCTTCACTAAGGGTTCTTTTCTTCTTCTATACCCACGCCTTCGGCCCCCCGCCACCCATTCCCGTTGTATATATATATATATATATATATATAACGAGTGTTCATTTTTAATACGAACAGATTTATTTTAAAAAAATCCGTGAAAGATGCACTGATACGGTTTGTGCAGGTGAGTTGTACGTCCAGGGGGACATATTATACGGGGCTAATCGTAACGATAAATTGGCTAATTAATTAAGATTCGTTAATAACCTTTTAATTAATGAAAATAGACATATGGTTCCAATAAGAGACTTGCACAGCGTCACCGAAAACCACTAAATCAGTCATTTTCAGAAAGACTTTGAGCGCGTGAGAAGCGTAGTAGTGCACTAAAGTTACGACTCGTGGAGTAGGTATATATATATATAGGGTGGTCCAAGTCACCAGGCTCGATCTAAAATGGACCGTAAAAATCGACGCCTGTACGTAGTAATCTAAACTTTTCGTCAAAAGTGTATTTCACAGGTCGGTTTTTTCTTGTAAAATTGCAACGCGTAGTTCATTTCCTGTGAAAAATAGGGCCAAGAAACTTGCCATGGTCTACGGCGGGCGACGACCCAGACGACCAAGTCCAGTAGCGGTGTGTATTTGGCGTTCGTATTGATCAGTGTTGTACACGCTCCTCAAAAAAAGGAACGAAAGCTCGTTCCTCGTTCCTTCTGATTTTTGGAACGCGTACCCGTTACAAGTTCCATCTGTGAAAAAGGAACTCGTTCGCGTTGCAGCGTAAAAAAATGGAACGTATTGTTACATACACGGTACATTCGTATTTTTCTAATTACCATATTTAGTTAAATCAAGCAAAGATTGTTTTCTTTTTTATCTATCCCATCAATACGCAATATACGATACGAGTTTGTATGTCGCGATGGAAGGGCACCAGAAGAAGAAAACAAGCGGAAGCAGGGTTTTATTTATTGATATATTCAAGTTAAAAAACTCAGCTTTTAACCATATTCATCTTTGTAGTGGACGATTGAGACGAGCCAAATGTAACCACATTGCACGAACGTTATACAACAACATCAAACGTTTCAATTTAACAAAGTCCCTTGTTAGAACTTAACAACAGTTGCTTCTCGATGTTGCTGTCCGCAAGACGAGCAAGTACAGAAGCGGGTACGGATTTTTGAAGGTCAATCTTGAAAACCACAAATACTTCTTTGTTGAAGGTTGAATTTGTTGTTCAGTTTGAAGGTAAGGGACAAGAAAAAAAATAAAGTTTTTTTTTTTTTTTGTATTTTTTAAGTGATTAATGTTCGGGATACAGGGTGCGCTACATGTCTGGCAACCTGTGGTCTTGTTGTAACTGTACGTCTCGTTAGGAAAGTTCAGAAATGGCTGTAGTTGGCCTTAGATTTCTGGGTGTTGGTATATGAGGATTCGTGAAACCATAAAAAGTAGCCGAGTTTGAAATGACCCCCTTTGTCTTTTCCTACGACTAAAAGTTTTGCTTTTTGAGCCGCAGTTTCGGGCACTCAAAAAAAGAATCACCCGAAACTATTAGCAAGGGTGGACCACACAAAATTATCCATAAGATTAGCAGCCAAAAAGTTAACGAGATCCTGCACTTCGTTAAGATATTGTTTTTGTACTGTCAAAATTTTCCTGTTTTAAATAAAATAAAAATTACCTCACTGGACAAAAAAAGGAACGCCGTTACTTTTTCCGTTCCAGTAAAAATTTAACGCGTGCCCGTTCTAGTTCCAGCAATGCAAAATGGAACGGCGGCGTTCCTTCGTTCCGCCTAAAAGGAACGCGTTCCAGGAAACGCCGTTCCTTGGAACACCGTTCCGTACAACACTGGTATTGATAGATGGCGTCGGGAGCAGCGTGCGAAGGTGCAGCCGACCAGCGAAAGAAAGCAGACGGCACGCAGACGAAATCCGTTGGCAGCAAAAACGCCGTCGCTATGCAGACGTTTTTTGTTGTTTTTTTTTTACTTTAAGTATTGCTTTTATTGCCCGCATTTATTTTTTAACCGAAGGTACATTTCAAAAAGATTATGTTCATTTCAATAAACCACGGTGGTCACGAGCAGTTGCGATAAGGAGGTAGCGCGATCTATCAATACGAACGCCAAACACACCCCGCTACTGGACCCCCGTCGTCTGCGTCGCTGCCTGCCGTAGACCCTGGCAAGTTTCTTGGCCTTATTTTTGACAGAAAGAGAACTACGCTTTGCAATTTTACAAGAAAAAACTGACCTGTGTAATACACATTTGACGAAGAGTTTAGGTTGCTACGTGGAGGTGTCGATTTTAGGGGGAAGCTCCTTAAGGGGTGCTGCGTGCCGGGAAGCTGCTTAAAGGGACAATGAAGGCAATTTCGGAGATCTTTTTGGCGATTGAACTGGGTTCCAGGCACGTCTCAGGCCACGTTGCCCAAATTTCAGCCGAAACCGGCGCTTGTGTGCCGCGCAAATCAATTAAACAGTCGCGGTAATAATTGTACCGGGATCGACTGGGGCGAAGCCCCAAGAGTTGCGGGAGAAGCCACGAGAAGCGGAGCTCACGTGACCGATGCGGGGCCAAGGAGCGCGACGTCACAAGAGACGCGTCAGCGATTGGTCGAAACGAGAAACGTGCCCTCGGTCACGTTTTGGTTCGTGATTTTTAGAAATACTGTTCTACTTTCCACTTGAATAACCATCAAAAGTATAAATCGGATCGGAAATGATTACTAAACCGTAAATAAAGCAGCATCATTGTTTTTTTCTTTGCTGCGCTGGACGCGAAACCGGCAACGAGCAACTATGGGCCAACAAAATAAAATTAAAAAAGAACACGGTACTCGAAAAAGTTTGCAAAATGATAGCTGTAGATGGCAGTTCTAAAGGTTGACTGAAGACCAGTATTCGCTCGGGTGACACTAGTTTTCACGTGTGGGTAGCTGTTCGTGTTCTTTGACGACAAAAAGAGGACGTCCGCGGAGGAACCGGATCCCGGAACGGCGGGATCGCTGCCGCTTTCCCTTCGGCATCTCCCCCGCGTCCGTCCTTCGGCATGCGGGCCGCTCGTTGCCGGCTGGGCGGTCTCCGTCGGGTGATTGGCAGTGGCCGCCACACACGTACTCCCGTTCCGTTGGTGTTCGGTCACTGAACGGAAGCTCAAACTCGCTCGCGAGAGCGGCATTCGCCCATGTTGACAGAGTCGGCGCAACGACCGCGCCGACCGCGCCACCGCGCTGCTATAACCCACCGCGGCAACCGGAGTCTTGATCTCCTAAATGCTACCGATACCGACTATTCACACTTGACGTCACTCCCTACGTCACCTCCGTTTTCGGAGGCCCAGAAACGAGACTGGAGATGGTTCAGTTTCGGTTTCTTTACTTCTTTCGTGGGCACATAAATACGCGTCATAAATGTCTACAAAAAATGGGGCGGCATGCTATGTGTCCAAGAAGCATTAAAACTCCTATTAAAAAATTAAATAAAATCGTCTTCATTGTCCCTTTAAGGGGTGCGCGTGCCGGGGACAAATCCCGGGGATTTCTCCCCGGTACGCGCGCATCACGAGATGAAAACGCGAGGCTTTTGCACATCGCAAAGCCTCACGTTTTCGTCGTGGGTTTCGCGTGCCGGGGTCGGGTGCACGTGCTCCTGCTCGTGCGCTCACGCGCTCACGAGCTCACGAGCACGTGAACACGTGTTCCCATGCTCGTGTAGGGCAAAAAAAAAAACGCATCTCCACGTGGTGAATGATGTTGATTGGGCCGAAGCTCTGGTGGTGCTTGTCTGCGTAGACGGTGAGCCGCAGCATGCCGAGCCTTTTGTTCGTTTTCATTCATGCCAGAAGAGAATGTGTGGTATGGAACGTGGTTATATACGCAATTGAGCATTTGACCGCAGCGTGACATGGATGAAAACGAACGAGAAGCTCGGCATGCTGCGGCTCATCGTCTACGTAGACAAGCACCACCAGAGCTTCTACCCAATCAGCATCATTCACCATGTGGAGATCCGTTTTTTGTTTGTCCATTTTAGTTGTGCCTGGCAACTTGCACCACCCTATATATACAGGGTGTTTCAGAGAACTCAGGCCAAATCGCTCCTGTCAAAACTAAGCTTAGCACAAAAAAAAGGTTGATGCCGTGTTGGTGTCTGCCCAAGAGCCCATTTAGAAAGATAATAACGTTTAGAAAAAAAAAATTTTAACAAGTTTTTGAGAAAGTAACTTTTTATTTGTTCATTTGAAGGCCATAGTTTCAATTAGAAACTTACTGGGCGTCATCAATAACCCCTGTATCAACCCTTTTTAGACAAGTATAAAGCGTGCTGAGCCTTTTACCATGTTTTACTTAAATTCTGACGCGTACTCTGGTTTCAGATGCTTATCCAAGCGCCTCCGACGGCTGAAGCGCGGAACCAAGGCCAGCCCAAGAGTCAAAGCTCAATCTTGCACTGTCAGGCGTGCCGTGCGTATGTCTGTGCAATCGTTATAGATAGAAAAAAGGGGTGAAATGAGCTATGTCATGCTCTTTCGAACAGCGAGGCGTTCCCTATCGCCTGGCCACGCGCGCGCGCAACACTTTGTTTTTTACGAGAGAGTGAAGGGAGGCGGGCGGGCGGACGGGCGGGCCGATACTATACTTCGTTTCACCATATGTCCGAGCGCGTACGATGTTATCAGCCGAAGGGCCGATCAAACAGCGCAAAAAGCGCAATGTCATGGCGTGCTCTCTGCGCTTGATAGAACTAGCCGGCAGAGGAGCACGCACAGAGAGACGGCGAAACCGGCTAATCCTATCAACTGCAGAGAGCACGCTATGACGTTTGCACTTTCGCTGTTTGGTTGGCCCTTCGGCTCATAACATGGGCCGCGCTCGGACCTAAGCTGAAACATAGTATGGCAAACTGTCTGGCCTTGGTTCCGCGCCTCGGTCGTCGGAAAGCAGAACAGCTGCCGCCAAGATGCGCTTGGATAAGAATCCGAAACCAGAGTACGCGTCAGAATTGAAATGTTTTTCAAAACGTAGTAAAATGCTCGGCATGCTTTATACTTGTCTAAAAAGGGTTGATTTAGGGGTTATTGATGATGCCCAGCAAGTTTCTAATTGAAACTATGGCCTTAAAATGAGCAATTAAAAAGTTACTTTCTAAAAAAAACAAAACAAAAACTTTTTTTTTTCGAACGTTATTATTTTTCCTAAATAGGCTCTTGGGCAGACACCAACACGGCATCAACCTTTTTTCTGCGGGATGCTTAGTTTTCGCAGGAGCGATTTGGCCTGAGGTCTCTGAAACATTCTGTATATATACATAACCTTGAAATTTAAAATTGTGTGTACACTGTTAGGTTCGCGTTTTTAAACTTCAACATTAAAAATATTTGCATCGTTGTGGTATTTCTAATTAGATTGTTTAAGAACTTTCTGTCGTAATATGTTTTCCATTCGTAAGTTCAGTCTATAGCACTGTTATCAATTACAACCTCTGCGTATTTCCTCGTTCTCGACGCGGGCATCTACGGACATTGCACCGCTGCTAACGCCCCTGGTGAGGTAAGCTCTACCGTTGTCACGACACTCCATCGCGCTATAGACTCGTCTATTTGACGAGTCTATAGCATCATCAGTAAGCTAACGGTGCTCGAGAGTCCCACGCTCGCATTTCCGCAAAGCGAGCGCAGCCGGCCAGACTGAGGCAAAGTCGGCTCTCGCGTCGCAATTGCTACGTCGTTTCTCTGCCTACAATGATGACATGTGCGCTTGCATTCAAAACAACCCTCTCGAGACTTCATTCGAGTCTAATAGACGAGTTTACACCGCGATAGACTGTAGTGACAAGAGTAGAACTCACCTCGGTAGCGGCGTAAGCACCGGCTTATGTTCGTTGACGTCCGCGTCGAGAACGACGTAATATACACAGAAACACGAAATATAAAAAATACAGCACATAGAAAGAAATACAAACATGGCAGCGACACAGACAAAGTAGAAGACGTTAACACTACGAAATACATATACTTACAAAATATACTGGAAGTGAAAACGATAATTACAGCTAAAGAAACGGAAGATTTAGATGACGTCAACGCAGAGGTAAGGCAATGCGAAGGAAAAGCAGCCGGCAAAACTGCGAAGGTCCTATAGGCAGCTAAAGACGTTTTTGTGATCCCGCGTATATAGCACCGGCGACGAAAGCCCAATTAAGCTGGTTAAATAAACTTCTCGCCCCGAACGAACGCACGAATGACAATTTTACACTTTCCTACCACCGCAGTGCAAAAAAAGAAGGTCGCGGGTCTAAAAGAAGGTCGCAGAACCGCCTGTAAGGCCAGACACGACACTAGGACCCCTCCGATGCTCCCTTCACACTCCAAAAACTACAGTGCGCTTTAAGGAAATGCCGGAATAAGCGCACATCGGGCCCGAATGAGTTATCATGCCAGGACTTAACTAAGCTAACACGCCAAACCCAGAAAGCTTTTTTTCCGTTGGTTCAAATAGATTTGGGAAAAGGTAGTCGTACCCGAAGACTGGAAATTAGCAGGCATAATACAGTTGCTAAAGGCAGGAAAACCACCTGGAAAGGTTGAATCCTACCAACCAGTGTCACTAACATCACTTATAGGGAAGCTGGTCGAGTGCCTCGTGCAGGCGTGGCTGTGCTGGTACTTGGAAAAGAACAGGTGCCTGTCGGAGTGCTTGACCGGATTTAGAAAAGGGCCGTCGTTTTAAGACAGCATCGTGGGTCTAATGACCACCCTTGAAGAAAGCAAATTCAGGCGAAGTAATACTGTGGCGGTTTTTCTGGACGTAGGGCGGGCATGCGACGTCGTTCCCCTCTCCTCGATCCTCAGGAGGCTCACTGGGCTCGGACTGACCGGAGAGTTGCACATATTTTGGCAAGCTTCCTAACGGGCCGAAGAGTACGAGTGCAAGACGGCCACACTGTGCCCAACCCAAACGTGATCCATCGTCGGCTCCGTCAGGACACCGTGCTAAGCCCTATGTTGTTCAACAAAGTGATGGCCAAGGTTCCGCAGGCCATTCCCAGAATGTCGCTTCACGTTCAAATGTCCATCTACGCCAACGATGCGTGCTTATGGGTCCTCGAAATCCACCGCGGGCAAATCAACAGCTGCATCCAAAAGCCATAAAGGTGACAGTGGAGTTCATACACAAGACGGGACTCGTCCTTTCACGAGGAAAAGCCGCTTGCATGACGGCGCGGAGATACGGGCGACGGTTTCCAGCAGCGAGGTGACTCTGTCACGGACAAGGATCAAGCAGGCGCACAGAACAAATTTCTAGGAATTACCCTCACCAAAAAGATAAAGTTGTCTCAGACCGTAGAGTCAGCGACCCAGATGTGCAGACCGGCCGCAAATGCAATTCGTCGCATGACAGCATTTGTAACATCTAGACTCCTGTATAGGCTACAATACATGGCGCCATCATGAACGGACATAGAGAAGCTGGAGCAGCTACATAAAGGGCGACTACATATGGCAATGGGGATCCTAAAAGCAACAGCAAATGAGACGGTCCTAGAAAATATTGGGACAGAACCTCTATCTAGGGCGACAGGCTAAAGGTACGTTTATATTCCAACGTAACGTCGACGGGCGCGGCGTAGCCCAGCGCGCACAGATGCTGATTGATCGCAGATATCGAGTTCCTGGTTGCCAGCCAATGAAAGGCGCGCGTTCTGCGCTACGCTGCGTTCACTGCGCTCAACGTCGGAGTAATAGCGGCGAGATGTTTCAGTGGCGCCCTCGTTCGGTTACCTTTCGTGACGTCATTACCTTGCGAAGAACAAGTTCCATGGTGTTTGTAATGGGCATGGTGGAAGCCTGAAATCATAGCGCTCTCAAAGCAACACTCCCGACACCACCAAAATTGAAGTTCCTACATTCCTCTTATTTCCGTCGTTGAGACATCCTTTCCTGACGTCATATCCAGCATTCGGCCAATTGTGGTGGGCCCACCATAGCGACGCTTTCGATCGCTCACGTCGCCAATAGGGAGTATCCACTGGCGCTGTGTGGGCGAATTCTGAGCGCGTGCTGACGGCGAGCTTCCACAGTTATTTTGCAACGTGCATTCCGCACCATCAAAAGTGCCGGTCTTAGCAGTTTATTGATGTCAGCTCGTTCTGAGCATGCGCTTTAAACATCACTCACAAATATGGCGTCCGGTAAATACTTCCTATAAACAGCCCTTAAGGGAAGACAACTGCACCAGCCAGGGTGCAACAAACCCACCGATCCATCTTTCTCATCAAAATAAAAGAGATGGCTCGAGGCGCAGTACACGCAGGCACCTCGGAGAGCTCGAGCAAAGGAATGTTCTGAAGCCCACATCACAGTGAGACACGTCGTTCCGTTGTCTCGTTCTATGTCCTCACTTTAAAAAACGTGGTGGGACCTTGCGGCCCCCACACCAGCTTGCAAAACCGGCTTCTACCGCCCCCCCCCCCCCCCCATCCCCAACCCCACCGGCAGATATTCCTTTTTTTTTTACGACTGCAAGAACGGAGGGAGACAAAGTGGGAGATCATAATGAGGCAATTCATCGCCGTGGCGGCACCACTGCCGTCAACAACAGAGTACGCAAACGTCACCCCCTGGGGGGCTATGTTGCGCTTTTTGCACTCCCAGGGGACTAGGGAGAGGGAAGTGACGTCAACAACGCAGCAAATGCAGATTGGATGTTGATTTTGTTTTCTTCTGTCAACATCCAATCTGCATTTGCTCTAGTCGTTGACGTCACTTCCCTCTTCCAAGTCTCCTGGGAGTCCAAAAAGCGCAACATGGCACCCCTGGGACGTAGCAGAAATTATGTGACCACCTCAAGAGCAAAAAAAAGACCAACCAGCTCTGCTGGCCAAGACTGCAGTAGAGGAGAATCTGAAGGCAGGAATGGGGTAGAGTGGAAGACTGTAGAAGGCTGCGTCCTCAACGACAGCGTAGCTAGTGGCCATCGACACAGCCCTCCACGCAGCCTTGAGGCTGCCACCACAGCATATAGTCGTCTTCACAGACTCCAATTGCGCAATGCAGGGATTGGAAACTCGAACAACCACGACCGTATAACATATTGAGGTATTTAGCGCACAAGGTAGAGAGAAGAAGGATAGGATAGAAAAGAGCGCTACTCACAACTACGTTTACTGACAAGAAAGGAAGAGAATGAAAAACCCAAATAATCCACCGCGGAGGCTACTTGATCCAGGCTCGTGTGGGCCCTTCATTGATTGTTCAGGGACGTTTCCTTTATTGACAAAACACATGGGAAATGGGATCCCAGCGTGCTTTCATTAGCTTCAATCTCCAGTTCTGGCGAAAAGATAGCGCGCAGCACCCCCGCCCCGGGGAAGTGCTCAGCCTGCCCCCCTTGGAAAAAGAAAAGTCTACGCCGCTGAGTTGGCTGCATCCAAAATAAAGCGGGTTTACGTCAAAGTACACCAAATAAAATTTGGACCTCCGTGACGTCACTGGCCGCATTCCCTGGACTTCAAATCGGTGCCGAAAATACGCACCCTTGACTTCTGGAGCCGCTACTGAACGAGCCCAATGGCGGTGCGGAGCCCGTTGGCAGTCCCTGCTCCCAGAGCGCACCTGAACCACTAGGGGCTCTTCTATTTTGCGTATTCTAGGGTAGCGTATTGCCCGATGAAATCGAGACCAGTGACGAGCGTCATTTTACGCGTTTATTGGGCACGATGTCCAGCCGAACGCTGACTCAGCACTCGTGTCCAGTCTCTGTCGCCGCTGGATCTCACTGTTATGACATCAAAATTATAGTGGCTTTGATTATTCTAGCTGCTGCTGGCTGCGGTCGTCTCAAAGTAAGGAGGGGTATAGCAGACAGCCTCTCTTGTTGACAAGCAGTATTTTTTTGCAAATATCAGTACAGTATTAATCTTAACGCAACGTGACAATTCCTGAGTCCGGTCGCTCCACCTACAACGCACTTTTCCAGGCGACGCACGAGGGACCCACTCGATCGCGTTTCTCTTCAATGTCAGTTTTTTTCTGGATGCGCGCGATCCCGAGAAAGTGCCAACGCTTGGCGGTAAACAAACCTGTCTTCCCTCATCTCCGTCGAAGGCCCTTTCCGGTCGACGCGTTGCTTTGTTCTTTTGTTCTCCGAGCCAAACAACGAGCCTTTCCCCGAAGAAAAATTGAAAAGACACGAAGGTTAAATAAAAAGCAAAACATTCGCAAAGAGAATTCAGAAGTGCTCAATAACGGCCTTTTTGGCCGAGCTTCTTTTGAGGGGCACAGAAATCATAAATACGAAATTCGACGTAATAATAGAGATGGCATCAATCGATAGTTAATATTGAGCGTGCGCCACGGACACTACAAAGCCGCTCCGGGATTATATGCGCCGGAAGGCCATCCGTTGTGTGGCCTTTCAACCTCCTCTCCCATTGCTAAGCTTAAAAGCATTTCGAGGGTAAGAATCGGAAGTCAGCGTTCCGGCCCTTAACGGCGACACGTTCCCACACTACCGACTGCATTTTGTCAAAGTCCTTACCGTTTTTCTTTCCTTATTTTTTTATTATATAATTTTTTTATCTTGCGATCTATTACAAAGCTCTGGTTGCTGGGTAGCTGCAGCACAAAAAAGACCACATCAGACTGCGACCACAAGTAAAGTACGAAGCGCTACCTAAATAAAACCTACAACTTCGTCATAGTTGCTATCAGACTATAGTCAGTTGCGTTGGTGCAGCTCATGAAACTAATAAAACCCAAACAAGAGATATTTAGATGCACACGTTTTAGTTTCAAGTGACCAATCTTGTGCGCGCTAGTAAGGTGCCTACGCGTCTTTGACCGGGGAGTTTTCTACCATCCAGGCATCGAAAGTGATACCAAAGTGGCTAAAAATGGCGTCGGGCAAGCCAGCTTGTCATGCTATCGGATGTCCCGATCCTGGCGGTTAATTTCAGAAAGGCTGGCGAATAAGGCGAGCGAACGTAAGCGTTCCGTTTTGTGTCTGCTTTGGTTTTCATCCACTTTTTGTGTTCGGAACGGCCTGCAGCAGGCCAGACGTCAGTAGCGTCCACCTCCGCTGCGGTGCCACCTCCAGTATTGCACACCTTTGTGACGTCATATTGCCGCGTGCATGGCCGAGAGGGAACGCTACTGCATACTTGTAGAGGATTCGCCTTATACTTACCAGAAATGTTCGACACTGGAACATACTATAGGTCGAATATTCGGTATACCGAGTGTAATAAATATGACGAGTCGGTCTCCCGAGTGTTCCACTCGAAGATTCTAGCCGAAGGTTCGAGATAGGAAGTGATGTAGGTAAGAAGCCCAGCGTGACCTTGCCGACTCGCTCAGAAGCTCGCCAGCTGTGAGGCTACACGTCGATGCTCACTGTTGCCGCCTTCGACGCTCACTACTGCTTTCTCGACGCTCGTTCTTTTTCTTATTTCTAACACAAGTTTGTCGATTGAACCTCTAACCTTAGTTTTACGCTTTTGATAATAATAATAACAATAATAATAATAACAATAATGTGGATTTTGGTTCAGGATCGAGAACCGCGTCGCAGCAGAATGGCGAGTGGCACATACCATAAAAATACCATAAAGGCCTGCAGCGTGATGATGTAATCAAGTAGTATGCAGATGACGTAAAGGTTCTGACTATGTTTAAATGAAGCTTATGGGCGAGGGTGGCAGGACGATGTTGCGGGTGACGGGGCGCAGTGTTAACGAGCTGCTCCCCATGGGCCGGTCTTCTGTACAGCTGGTCTCGCGACTCTTCACGCTTTACCGTACATTGGGGCTGCGAAAGCTTTGCCGGTTTGGGGGTGACGAGGACGACATGGTCTTCGGAGCCTCCGCGCTTGTCTTGCAAGTTTTGTGGTGGTTAAGGCGAGTAGACCAGCGGACCATGATGACCTACGGCGGGCTGTTAAAAGAACGTTCTGCATGGTGAGGCCCTGGCGTTTGATTGTGCACCCGCGCGCTTTTCGATTCTTTACCATCTGCTACGATATCGCTGATATTGAGCGGCAACTTTCCAGGACGCTGTAAATACACCAGCGAAAGACGAGCTCTAAGCCGCATTGCGTTAGCGAAAAAAAATATCTCAGCGCATTTATGCTACCGCGTAACATGTCTCACAGCGACAGAAGTTCGCCACTCGCACAATTTGCTATAATTTTCGCGCCATTAGGGAGTTTTCGTAGATCGTTTCCGCTGTCCCGCAACGCTCTACGCAACCAGCTACGCTAGCCGGAACTCTACACTCAGGGCCATCGGCGCGCCGGCACAGTAGCGGCCGCTTCGTTGCGGATTTCGCTCAACTTGGTTCCCAAAGAAAGCAGGATTGTCGATAATCGCGTAACGAACGTCGATGAAAAGTTAATGTCGATGAAACGTGTGTCCATGAAACTTGTATCCACGAAAAGGTGGCCGTGGAACGTGTTATCACGAAACGCAGGGAGAATAAAAAATGCAGTATTCTACCTGCAGTTGTGACATGATTATAGACGGCTAATGGCAGGTGACTGCTGGTAGAATTTCGGGGAAATTATTCTCCCGGCTGCCAGGAGATAGACACGCCCTAATTCAGAGGTAACCTAAAAGAGTACCTGTAGGAAGACGATCAATTGTCGCGAAGTAGGTTGCAGCGCACTTATGTTGACGAGACCCGACTTGAAAGTTGTAATCCGAGATGTATGTCGACACAGGCATGGCAGAGCCACTCAAACACAAAAACGAGAAGGAAGGAGTCCGTGAACTTTCAACACAATGTAGCACAAGCTGTGATTTGTAGAACCGAACCCTGAACGCGTCACAAAAAAATTCTTGGGCTTCTTTGAAGAAATCGTTTGTTGCCGATATACGGGTAGGACTTTTCGAATTTACTACAGAAGCATAATCCAAAGCAGCCATGCAGGGCGCAACACACCAAATTAGGTCCGCCAGCAGACATTCCGAGATTGCCAACGGCTAATGCGTCATCCGTCACACCACGTGACCACGCTTCTGCCATTTCCTGCACAGAGAGAAGGGAGTCAAGCGATAAAAAGTCTTTGGCTGATTGGTTCGGCAAGTGCGCAACTTCTACCACGCTTACAGCTTAGGGAGAGAGAGAAAAGGAGAGAAGGAAAGTCCAAAAGGGAAGTGCACACACAAAAGGCTTATCTTCTGGGGCATTTCAACAGTGACCAGAACGAGACGATTTGTCACTTGTACCTATGGTCGATAGTGCAGTGAATACTATATGTGGCCTTGGGCTCCAGGCAACCGCCGTGTTCTGCCTTATCACCAGCTTCTGGACTGTAGTCACGTGACCCTAACTGGAGACATGATGGTCCTAAAACACGCATAGCGTCCATCCTGCTGTCAATGCCAAGTGAATAGGAGAGTTCTATGAAGTCGAGCTTGTGAACTTCCAGAGAATCTGTCCAGCCCAAACGTGATCCAAATCGATGCAAGTTTGAAGGTACTGTGTTTTCCGCCGTATAACCCACAACATAATTTTAAATGAAAAACTAAGCGCGATTAATTTTGGTGCACGATGTCCACAGACAAATAAATAATAAAATATACACATTGTTTTACCAATAAATTTTAAATTATTTGTACATTGTTAGGTTCGCGTTTTTAAACTTCATATTTTTTTACGAAAGAGCTACACATAAACGACACCACGGACAGCAGATCTTCCGACCTTCAACACACGATGAATCGCCGACGCCCGCAAACGGAACGTTGCGATGCAGCGCGAACGGTTCTTGAAGGTGCTGCGTAGGGTGCTACGGGCGCAACGGCTCCGCAGCCGTTTGAAGGGAAAGGATTCGCGACGACGAAGTAGCGTCTTGCATCTTCAGTACGCTAACGGTTCATGTTTCCCCGCTAAATGTAGCGGGGAAACATGAACAAAAATAGTTTCACTGGTAGATTTGGCGGGAAAATTGACATCACATGTCATAAACACCAATTCAATTTCCCGCTAAATTAGCGGGGCGGTTACACCGATGCCGACAGCGATGCCGACACCGCTTAACGCGGAAGCGGGCACCTAAGAGCTGCGATCTAAAATCTATTATTTGATTAACTCGCTTTCCGATCTTATGCACTTCGTCATATTGTCACATGTCAAACATACAACCCAATTTCATTTGTCTTTCAATCTTCAAAATGTGAAACTAATTAATTGGTCCAAATATCTGGAATAACTTCACTTTAAGGATGCCAAGAATAGTTAACAAATTACTTGAGACTCATGCTATATAGGTAAATCAACCAGTGTCTTCGCGAGTACATATGACTTTTTGCTTGTACGACCGAAACGGGCCCCTATATCGTTATCAGGGGATATATATTTACCCATATATGTCGTCAGCGGGCTGTATATGGCAGTATTTGACCTTTTATACAGCGATATATGGCCGTACTTACGCACTTGTATTGCCACATCTGTCAGTATTTGCCCACTTTTATGGCAGTATCTGGCTGTATGCTCATATATATGGCGGTATATGGCCATATTTGACTCATTACATTATCATATATAGCCATATATAAAGTACATCAGGACCATATATGACATCTTCGTACGGGTAAGTACAGTGCTAATCACACTTGTCTATAACGCGCGAGCGTGCGGCTTTCTCCGGGGAGCGCTAGACTGGTGGTACTCGCGGAAACTAAGCTAGTCACGTGGCGCAACATGGAACGGCCCTCTCGATGGGTGTCCTGTCCACTCTATCAGCTGGCGGCGAACGCGGAAGGCTGCTCGCACGCTTTTTACAAACATCATTGCTCGAACAATAAACAAACGATAAAGGCGTATCAACGATGTCGTCATGAAAAATGGGAAACATTGGAATTGCAAAAAGAAAAGACCGAATGCGGAAAAAAGAACACTGTTGATATGCTCACAACAGCGCGCAAGCAATGAACGGTCATATAAGCGGTCAGAAGCGAGCGTGAAGCGTGCTGCGAGCAGCCTTCCGCGATCGCCGACAGCTGATAGGGTGGGCAGGACACCCCTCGAGCGGGCCGTCCCATGTTGCGCCACGTGACTAGCTTAGTTTCCGCGAATGCCACCAGTCTAGCGCTCCCCGGAGAAAGCCGCACGCTCGCGCGTTATAGACAAGTGTGATTAGCACTGTACATATATGTTTCATTATAGTAGTGTGTTGCAAAAAAAAAAGGTATTGCAGGAGTAATTGCAAAAATGTTTAAAAGAGTTTTTTTTATAAATATTTTATCGTATACTTCACTGTTCTAAACGGCAGCCTTGTGAAATCTGCCAGAAAAGCGAAGTTTCCTCTCTGTCTACAGAACACGAGCCTAGAGTTTTTTTTTTTTTTCAACAATTGTAATGAGGTGATGGCGGGGAAACCTTATAAATGAAATTTTATGCGAACAGAGAACCGCGAAACTTAGAACAAAAGTAGAAAAAACATGGCATTAAGGAAAATACATGTATATCACGTTGCCCCATGTTCCGTATCCACGCAATCTTCGACATATTTAGACTTCCTTCCCGTCATTACTGTTCTTCTTTTGTGTTGTTTTACAGAAGTTTTTGACCGATTTATTGAAATTGCGTCAGGTTTTTCGACACGGCGACGGCGCTTTGGTGTCAGCTTTCAAGAAACGGCACGTGGTTTCGCTCGAAGAACCCGGGTGGCGTCAAGCTTCTGAAATACAAAGTACAACAAAAACAAAAACATTCACAAAAAAACTCAAGTACAAAGGAAACACGAGGCAGGAATATTTATCGACCGAGAATTTTCGCCCCGAGGACACCAATTTCATCACCCGAAATGTTGCGCACACCCGATCGCTTTAAGCGTTCGGATAATTTCGACAGAACACATACAAAACTAAAACGAGGTACAACTTGACGGCGAAGGAAGATTGATGGATATTCGAAATTGGCGTTGGAGTGTCCCTCATATGTCAAGCTCGTTTTTTTTTTTTTTTCTTTTTAATAGAAAATGTTTCGCTTTGCGAACATCCCGGTTTCTAAATGTTCATTCGATGTTTGTTTGCGAATGTCATTATTGTCCCCCCTCCTTTTCCCAAATACCAGGAGCAAAACGCAGTATTCGATAAACACGCTCCCCTTACACGACGTCACAGAATCGGACACCGCGAAGCATGCACCTTTTGAATTCACCGACAACTTCAGAAACTTGCGCAAGCCGACTCCCCATCATAGTGGCTTCGGAGCAAATGGCGCTGCAGCATCCGTTTCGACAGGGTATTTTTTTTACACCTAACAAATTTGTTAAGTAAAAAATAAAAAAGACTGAAAGCGACAGTAATGCGGTATGTGTAGATGACCACGGGGGATATAGTATGGGGGGCTGAACGTCACCATAAGTGGAATTGCTAACTAAAACGTGTTTATTCAATTTTAGATATTGAAAATAAACATGAGGTTCTAATCAACAACGTGCCGAGTGTCGTCCATAAACCCCCGAACTCAGTCATTTTTGGAGAGACTTTCAGCCGAAGGGAAGAGCAGTTCTGCCCGTTGTGCCCTATCGCTTGTGCAGCAGGCACCACACTGGGTTAAGAAAACGCGAATGTTAAGAGACGGATCAACCGCGCCGACGCTTTATCGCACCGGTAGCCTCGCTCACTGCTGCACGAGTGCTAACTTTGGCGCTCCACCGTGTTGCCCACGAGCTACAAGTCTTTCGAATAGGGACCTATTTAGTGCTTTTCGATGACGCTCAGCATGTTGCTAATAGAAGTGTTTAGTGATTTTTAATAATTACAACGTTAATTGACATATTTTACTTAATCATATGACTAATAGTTACGATTAAGCTCCTATGCTATGCTTACCTGAGGCCCTAATCTGGAGACTTGGCGGGAAAGTCGGCGAGAAATTCGGCGCCTATAAGATTGGCCGGTGCCAAGGTCAAGTGTGGCGTTGGCCAATCACGGACGCCATATTTCTCGCCGTCGTTTTCGCCAAGCGTCCAGCTTAGGGCCCCTGGTGGTATGACTCACCTGCACAGACTACATTAGTGTAGTTTTCACGGCCTTTATTTAAACGAATCTATTAAGCTGAAAAATAAAGGCTTTGTATATTGTCACGGATGAAGGCAAGGAAACGATGAATAATGAACTGAAGATAAAGGTTTAATTGCGAAACTAGAGCAAGAAACAAAAAAAAAGGGAGAACGATCGTTGAGAACGCAGCAGCGAGCGACGGTGAGTCGGCGTGAGAGCTGGCTATTGCGGGAGTGAGTCAGTGAATGATTCGACAATACCGCACTTGGCTCCTTATCTACTAACCCGGCTTCTTGAAGATTCCGCCTAGAACCTCCGGGAAAGAGCTAGAGCGAGGCAGACCATACACCTTTCCAAGAAACACTCGGTCCCAGGAACAAGAGAACCTCTTTCGAGCCCGTTAACGGCGTTTGAGGCTAGTCTCTCACTGGGCGTCCGTGCTATGCCTAACCCAGTGGACTGTGATTTTGATAGGCGCAGCCTGCGTAATCCCAATTTCAAACACTGCTGGCGGCTAAAGTAATGTCTTTTCCAGCTGTTTTTTTTTCCCCCGTTTTATGGCGTTTGTTGTTTTTCGAGGACATTGTACCACATTTGAAAGAAACAAATAAAGCATTTTGAACTATTTTTGTTGGGTACGCGCGCGACAAGAAAGTATGCGACTGGAATGTTCGTTTTATTTTACGATAAGTTTTGACGGCGCCGCCCGCTCAGCGGCGTGTCACACGAGAAAGCGCATAGCGGTCGAAAATAATTTACAACAGAAGATAGCCGAAAGGCATGCATATTTCACACGCAATAATAACGTGGTAACAAATGGCAGGACTCAGACATACAAATTAGCAAGTGTTAACATTCGAACGATATAGCGTACGTACAACACCGCGCAGCATTATCCGAAAAAAAAAGAATATTTAAGAAATATCTCAAATAACAGAGCACTACAGTGCCGATGACAGTCACATCTTGAGGATCGGATCGAATCCAAAAGGACTTAGTTTTGGGGAATGTTTTGGGGAGAACTTTTTTTCACACCAATACCAAGGTAAAGGGACGGACTCGAATGACCCGTTCCGCACACCAATCCGAACAACTATTTTTAGCTATGACGGAGATGGACTCTACACGGACTATCTCTGGGAGAAGTTAGAACAGTTGTCATTGTTCGCAAATTTGCGTCGAAAGCCGGTCGACGTCTTTCCGCTCCTTCGCTTCCCATGCATGTAAAACTGAAACGCTCGAATGGCAGACATTTACCAACCCTATCTTTTTATAATGGAAGATAACACAAAAAGGGTACGCAGCATGCAAAAGGAAAAATAAATATTCCCGCGCTTTTCAATACTGTGACGGCAGGGAAAGGCAGGACTGCAAGTTGAGCGGACAGTCTAAAATTGCCTATGCCGATCCTTTGTTTCGTGCTACTGTGCGGGTGGTGGCGCGAGCTTTCAAAGAATTTCTTTGGAACTTTGAAACTGCTTGTAATCAGTTGTGAACTAAGCATACAGTCCATGACTTCCCCTGACGTCACTTTTTTATTGATGACAATAGAAGTTTTCGCTTTTTTGAAAAACACGGTGAGGACCACAATTGTAAATACACCAAGTTCGCGAAAACAGACCACTTAGGCCCGATATTTGAGCTACTATTTTAGCGATGCTTGTATGTGTGTTTAGCAAATTGTCAGGCAAATCTGGTGCTATGAAGAAAACGCCGGAGTACCCCTTTAAAGGTTAACGGACTATGGGCAAGGTCGTTCAGGCCTTATCTTTTATGCTTGGTATAAGAGTGAGCAGAAATCTTCTAGTCGAACGGAGAAGAGTTTTTCTCGATCATGGCCCTGATAATATTACCACGCACACCTTCTACAAACTAAACATTATATAATCTACAAATTACTACATCGTTGGCTTTGGGACCAGCTATTGAGCAGTAGTTGATTTATTTGTTTATACAGTTTATCCTGCAACTCCGGAAGGGCATTATCGCACGAGTGTGATAAAGGCGCATAGTTATTTGGTACGAAATACATTCTGCAAGAACCAAAAGAATGCGCACTACCATAAAAAATACACACAAACATCCAAGCATTCATAAACTCGTCTATCAGTAAAAAAATCAATCATAAAATTTGAAAAAAGCGTTATCCACGTTTGTAAAAAATAAAGAGTGTAATAATGATTTCTCCTCGATAAATAGGGATCAGCCGTTATATGGAAACCCCGCTAGGAAGACGACATTTTCGGGAAAGAACTTGGTAAATACATGCATTTGTGACTCTCTATTGTGGACACCTTACATAATGAACGCTTTCTTTGGTGAACTGGGCTTCCATATTGACGACACATCACTGCACTGGGTAGCTAAATTCATTTCTTAACTTGACGTTCTACAGTTCAATTTTCATAATTATGCGGGCGTGATCCGACCTTTCTGAGATAAAGCATATGACGGGAACACAAAAAAAGTCCTTTTAAAACCGCTGGTACATAACCCTTTGTTGATTTTTTTTTTTTTCATCGGCTATTGTTACGGTCCTCTGCCCTCGCTTTCACGACGGCGTGAGCGGGAGGTAGCCTTCGTGAAAGGAATAGAAACTTTGTTAGGGTGATCATGACAAGCGAAAACGGGTGGATGTGGTAGAAAATAATACTGACGAAATGTATCTCAGCTATGAATTTTTGTTTGGAAAGGAGACCACCTCTCGAGATATTGCGACTGATTCAGCGCCACTAAACCGATGGAAGCTTTAAGCTGTATGATACTTACAGATGAAGATGTTTTATTATGAACTGAGTTGCCCTTTTTTGTATAGATTCAAGACTGTCAATCAGATACTTTTGATGCGGCATTCAAATAACAGATGCATATTCTTAAGCTTAATCAGTATTACGACAGGAGACATCTTTGTGGTGAACTCCCAGGGAAACATCTAAGGGGTCAAAGTTGGCGTGTTTCCTTTGGAGTTTGAGGTATCTTTAACTTCAAACGAAGCTCTATAAATATCCTTGTAGGTGCTGGGAAACTTATATATTAGTAAAGTGCCCCACGCACACTGTGGACTTGCAACGTCATAGCTTCGGATATGAAAGCACATGATAGGCCTACCATACCAACGTTACTAAAACACTCAGTTGGGAAACTGCCAGAGACCAATCTGTCCTCTTGAACCGTGCTAATGACGAACACAACGCCACCATTCCACCCGCAGCGGCCACTCGAGGAACTGCACGTTACTTCTATTTTGGCTTTAATCGGCCATTGTGCAGCCGAAACGGATACAGCGGAAGAGGTTACAGGGGTGCCACCCCCGTCTCCCTAGCGGACGCGCCGCGAATTACTACCGGAGTTAAAATGCACCTAGGTCGGGACGCGCTACCTGAAAGCACCGGTGAGGCATGGTTTTATAAAAACAATATTAATTGTGCCGCAAAACCCTGCAACCTAAAAATTTTAAAATCATCACGCGCCCACTTTTTGGTACTAAACTCCAATAAATTTCATACAAAAAGAGTCTTTTCCGTTTGTTTTTAGGCAAAAACATGCTTTGTAAAAGCTCAAGGTGACCACAGTACAGACGAATGATAAAGAGTGGCGCTGTTGTCGTATTTAGCTCGGTCTGGGTGGACGCCAGCGGCCCAAATTTCGACGGCGAGTTTCCCAACTGAGTGTTCTAGTAACGTTGCTACATACATATATACACCTCAGTGTTGTGCGATTTCCTCTAAGAATATCAGGGATGTTTTTTGCAGCTGCACGGCAGCCAAGAATGAAATTTGCATGAGTAGAGATGCCTCAAACTTTTGTAGAGCCCAAGGTTCGACTGGTTCGGCGAACTTTCTGACTTTTTATCAAATTCGGCGAAGTTCAGTTTTAAAGCAGTGGTACCCGAATTCTGCGCAAACATTTTGAACTTTGCGAAAGAAACAAAAAAATAAATAAAGTGGCGTATTCTATATTTTATAAATTATTGTCATTCGTTACACGATTCTTTGAAAGGAAATATATATGCACTATCAGATAAATTTAACAAAGGAGCGTGTGGCTCGGTACATGCTGCGCCACTTAGAGGTAACTAGGGACTGATAAAACAGTGTAGGGGAGCAAAGAGGGTGTGCATATTGGAGTAGGCAAGCACCTTCACAGCCCTCTTTCCACAACACAGTTTTACCAGTTTCTAGTTGCTTCCAGGTAGGGCAGCATGTATCGTAGGCCACGCCGCTTCGCCGTTCGCATTTACAATATATCTCCATGGCGTTGCTAAACTTTTATTGATTTATTAATATGAAGCAATGAAACATTATGCCCAGAAATATTGCACTTCTCTCCAAAAATCGGAATCAATTCGCTCTAAATTTTGCGCAAGTGCAAAAAAAAAAAAAAAAAAAAAAGGAAGAAAAAGAACTTTTGGCGAAATTAGCGTTACAACTTTGAGGAAGTCAAACTTGGTGGAACTCGAACATTGGCAGGTTCGCGGCATCCCTAGTCATAAGATTCAGAGAGATGTTTTCCTTTTATTGACCCACCCAGTGAGTTGCGAGTGTGACGTCTTTTCTGAGAACATGGCAATGCAAATGGTATTAAGGGAGAAGCCATGCTCGCGATAAATCATATTTAAGCTTCTAACCTTCAGCCGAGTTTAAGAGGTTGCTTGTTTATTGTTTTGGCGCCTTTCATACCTTCATAAATATTCGATTCATTTATTCTTACTTAAAATATAAGACACGTCGGCGATCACAAAAAAAAAACAGACTGGGTTAAAATGAGACAGAGCAAACAAAGTTTTAGACAGAGCTCCGAGAAAGTCTCAAGAAAATACACTCAAACAATATTATTGGTTTTTGACTCAAAATCCTGATGACTCACGAATCATAAAAACCACCACGTTTTATTCTTGACCTTAATATATATATTTTGATACTTGTAGCGTTGAATTTTTTCTTTTGATCATTTATTTTGCATGTGTTGAATAATGCATGTGTTCGGTCACAGCCCATCAGGTAATGCATGCGACTTATACTACGACTGCCATCGGAAACTTCCTGGGGCGAAGGGACTTTTTTCAAGCGGCGCCTGAATATTTGAAGCAATTTTCGTGAAGAAACGTCGGGTTTAACGAAGACAAATCATACCCTAGAGGGTTTGAACCTAGTATTCCCTAGCTGTGTCGTACCTAGCTAAAACCTGACCGCAGAAGAAAAAAAATAATATTTCTAACGGACACTATACAGTGTGCTCGATCACCTGAAACGTTCCTAATACACGTACCAAATAGAAAATGTGAAAATTCAGAGAAGGTCAGCAACAACAAATTTGGACGGGACCAAGAAATAACGCTTTTTGTCCACTGAATTCGGTGAAACCAGTATAAAACAATGCACACCAGTTATGCGAGGCGAGGTCACATAGCGCGAGGATTGATATACTTTAGTAATCCTCACGCATTTTACCACCAAATGTGTTTTATCATCCGAATTCCATGAGATAACCGTCAGGAAGTACCGTCCCGTAGAATCGTCAAAAAGATCCGCCAAGTCGATTTCCCTGACAAATTTAGTGTGGCAATTGACGTCACGTGACCAAGTCATGTTATCACAAGTAACGTGACTTCAATTTCTGCGAGGTGGAAGTTTCCGACCACGAACTTTTGCGTTCCCCGGTTTTTGTCAGCGCAATCACACTTAGGTATATTTTATGTTTTTCTGCGGTTAGGGGCTTGGGATCAGTGGTATTAAAACTTAATTTTTGAGTCCCAAATTGCTGCCGCTCTTCTGTGTACATTCTGCAGAGTTATATAGTATCGTACTACTCAACTTTCATACTATAGTACGGCAATATTTGACAATTTTGACAACTTTATTTCAGCGAAACTGAGGAGTACGCGGGGGTCGTTAATGAAGCTTGACGGTGTCACGACTGCCGGGGAAAGAGAGAAAACAAACTAGCAGTCAGCTTGAAAAATCAATATGAAGATATGTTTACAGAGAACAATATAAATTTTGAAAGAAATTGGCAAAAAAGATAACAATAAATTCATAGTTATCAGAGCACCAAAATTATATTCAAAAAACGTTTCATCATCTGAGATTCGCTTGTAGTTCCTCCGACGTATAGTTGAAGGGGCACCTCTGGGTTAGCGCCTCGGTGCCTCGGAGCGATGCAGGGCTGTGTCGTACGTGGCGACCGGGCTCGTCGGGAACCAGACGTGACGTATCATGACGTGAACGGGCAGGGATTCAAGTAGCCGCCGTAGGCGTCCGTCGCGGCTCGTTGCTCAGCTCCGAATCCCTTCTCGTTCTCCCGTGCCCGCGTTTCTCCCGCATCTCCCTCCTTTATTTTTTTTTTTACGTTATGATTGTCATCACCTTGTGAGAGATGGGCTCTGCATTCCCCTTTAGACATACCCGCAGCCAGAAAACCAACAACTCGAGGACGACCGACTGAGGCCCGCTGTGTTACCACTCTAGAGAAGCCGACCATGTTTTCCGGCGATGCCCCCAGCGGCAGCTTTGGCATCGTGGGTTTACACCGAACGCCCACCGCCCTAGGAGCGAAGAACGACCGAGGGACACCGAAGACTACTTACATCGCTCGCCATCACCAGCACCCATTTCTCCTTAGGGATCCCGTTCGCAGTCACTACGACCTAGAGGGCATTTTACGCCCCAAGGACATCCCACGTTCGTCTCACTTCGGACATTTAGAAGTCCACCGGATGTCCATTTACCTCCGAACGACATTCACCGGATCATCCGATGCAAGAACTCTGAACGTGGCACGGCTCATCCGTGGGACGTCCAAACACGGATGTACGGAGATTTTCGGGAACACGCACCGAATGACCCTCCTGTCCAGAAATATTGCATTTTCTTGAGAAAAGTATTAATGCATGCCATATGTCCAATATTACTACAATTATTGTTTGTTCTTTTTGCGCTCATGCTTGGTGTAGTACTATTGTCGAGTTATTCATCTGCACTATATACGGAAAATTAAAATAAACGTGGTTCGATGATATCATGCACTAGTTTATTTCTGCATTAAATGTATTCTACTGCTTTGCTTCAGCTGGGTTTGCATGCACACCTATCGGTGAAGCGTAGCACCGGAGTGAACGCAATGTGGAAACAAACTAGTCCGTGATATCATCGGAGCATGTTTATGTGAATTTCGCATATATAGTGCAGACAGATAACCCGCCAAAAATACCATATTAAGAATGAGCTCAAAAAACCAGACTAAAATATACCAAAAGTAGGTTAAGTATTTGCTCTAGTAAGCTAAATTGTGACAGTATGTCTGCAAGTAAACTAAGACAAGTGGAATTTCTCTTGAACTTTTATTGCATATAAAATAAATGTACCTGCTTTGCTTATAGGCCTTCATTAGCACAAATAAATAAATATTGACTTTGGCAGAGCTAGTAGACTTAGCTAAAAAAAGTAAAACCAATAACTATAAAAAGCACATGTTCAACGCTGACTGGCCTTTCCATATTCTCGTTCTGGGGCATGCCTGAGCCATGACTTTGTTGCACCTTCGATATCATTCTTTGTTTATTGTGTAAGCCTCTTGTTTACTGCAGCTGGAAGAAAAACAGTATAAAAGCAAATATAATTACAGCCTCGCTAAAACAACTGTGCCGCCTTCAAGGGCAGCATAAGATAGGAGACAGGACAATATATTCCTTCATCTGTTGTTTAAAAGAATAACGAAATTCTAGGGCCAATTTTATTGTTTAAATGTCGTCTAGGCAATGACACCTGCTCGGAAAGACGAATGTTCTCTTGAAACGGAAAAGAAAACAAATCCTAAAACAAACTAAACGATTACGAAAGTGCACATGGTTGATGTTTCCAAAACATTGTTGTACGCCATGACTACGAACACTAAATTATGACATCGCTTATGACGAATGAGTAGCGACCCTCTGTGGAAGTATGGGTGTACCCGTGGAAGTCGACAACATCTGAGCGTGAAGTTTTGGTGGAGAAAGCCAACGTAGAGCTGGCCACGATGAACCCGTTAGGTTGATTGCCCCGGTTGACCCAACGGCCGATTGGTAGTCTGCTTCGGTGTGGTATTTACTTTGTTGGAAGGTACAGGAGTGAAAAGCTTCTGTGGCTTTTAACACCCAGATGCCGCTCTATTGTGTGGCAGAGGACTGTAATAACAGCGTGCCACATCGCGAGCTGCCAACGCGTTAATTTCCGAGCAACGTATGTGTCTCGCACATCTGTCGTTTTCCATGTGGGGTCCGACAACAAGTGATCGCTTGCGCTCTGATCACATTCGTGATGAAGATTACAAAAAGATCCCCAGGGCGATGAACTGTTTCGGTCTGACTGAGCGGCCGCAGCAGTGTGGGCGGGCAGTCCATCATTGTTGTCAGTGCTATGGCACGTGGCCCTCGGATATTTCAAAGGGCCGAGTTGTAATACGCTGGCGCCACCGAGTGGTGAAGCTAATAATTACGCCAGCCTTCCCATAGCCCTGCTCGTGCTGTATGGAATGATGTCACGATTTCGTCGAAGACCCCAAGACGCGTTGCGCTCTCCATGGCTGCTCTTCAGGCGCTTGCTAGAGAGGGCCGTTTAGAATGAAAAATATCGCCATCCACTCAAAATACAAATGTGCGATTTTCATTTCCGGGTATTAATAATCACATTTAGCCTACTTTTTAACTTGATAGTGATGTTTCAATTTTTGTTTCAACATCCCTTTAAGCTGGGAAATAATAGTACAGTAATGAAATGAACATGTTCAGAAGAAAACATAATGTACATTTCTTTTTCAGGGGTGCATTTTTAATTGTTGTCTCAAATTTAGCAGATTAAAATGTATGCCCAAAATTGCTACCTTATCCACTCTAGCACTCATTATGTTTTCTTTGAGCATATTTCTATCACTCCCAGGGTGAGAGGAGTAAGAGAATGTTTTACCTGCAAACAACAACCTTAAACGATTGTGACACACATTTTAGTAATGAACTTCAAAGAATTAAAAAAAAAGTGAAACTAGCCAAAAATGAGTTTACAAATACGAAGCTTGCAGAATTTCTTTTTTTCCTTCTTTCCCTCCCAAGAGCATTCGGCAGCTAGTTTATCAGTCAGCAGTTAGGCCAGCATCCGCATGGTTTCAGTGTTGGGGGTTCGTCCACCAAGTTGAATTAGTTCCTTGACCTGGAAATTTCAAAGACGCAAACAAATTGGGTATAGCACGTCGGCAGAGCACAGCCTACGTGAGTTCCTTTGTGACTATGAGGGCAATTCTCCACAGGGTTTATTTTAAAAATACAAGACAGAAATAAGCTCTATTTAACGTTACCTTCTCAACCTTTTCATCGTGCAAGCTGCAACCAGGAGCTTTGGAGTCTGATTTGTGCGAACTTTAAGACACTTTCTTTCAGTTAGTTCCTGCCAATTTAATGAAGCTCAGAGTCTTCACAAAACTAATCTTTCTTGAAATAATTTGGTTGCACCTCCACACTTGGGAAGGAACATGCTGAAGAACCGCTAGCTAAGTTTTGTATTTTACACGCACAGGTGGCTTGCACAATACCTAATGTCCCACAGCTATCAGCCCGAGTCTACGTTATGTAAATGTGGACGCACCAGAGGAGCTTCGTCAGATACGCTCAGATCTGCCTCGAAGTTGGAGAGACGATCGGCTGTGCTGAATGGTTGCGGTACAACCGGACCGGGTACAACAGTAGGCTCGCTGGAGGCGGTGACAGCATCAGGCCTGCTGGCAACGTGCTGAAAACTCAGTCTTATAACACTGTGTAGCCTTAACTCTTGGCCCTGAAAGTCTGAAGAATAAATCAAAATTACTTATTAGCAAGGTTGTGAAGTACCTAGGTACACGTAACTGTACATCCGGGAACTACCGTCAAGTACTAATCGGGCACTCACTCAAAATTTGGAGATAACTGAAAGAAAGTGGGGGATGGGCACTTGTTAGATCACAAATTTTATGTATATTTGTACTGCGTACATTCTTTCAGGTGTTACGATATTTAGGAATGGTCGCTTAGTGTGGAATGGGCAGATGCTTGGTATTCTACGGTAACTACTTTTTGTGCACCTGAAGCACAAAGGTAGACGCTTGTTTTTCTTTGGTAACTAACTGTATCTCAGGTACACTTTCTAGTAACTTGTAAGTATGACATGTTACTTTTTTGGAGGTACTTTTCTGGAATCTTCAATAAAATTAGGAAGTGTTCCAACCTGCAAAATTGAGGTCAGTGTGGAGGAGTCATACCAAGACACAGGCTCAGGCATTTCCCAACATGAGCATTTCACCCCGAGCAACGTGGACAGTGACAGCCAAAAAGCTGCTGGTGTAACATCTGGGTAAAGCGTTCTTGTTAGGAGTATTATGGAATGAGGAGAGCGGTTTGTCTATGCTGGTCGCGCAAGTTTCACTAAAAAAAAAAAAAAAACTTTATTTACCCATTGGCTGCTGCTCTCACGACGAGAAAGGACGTTAGGGGACGTCACAGTAAGGTTTGAGCAATGAAGTTCAGCGCATTCTAGGCGAATTGTAAAGTTGGCCGTAACGTCAGATTGTCGCTACAATCAAGTTGTTTCTGTCAAGAAAAGTTTTGCACCTTCGAGTTCAAGAAGTTCATCGGTAAAAATGACGAAATTCAGATGTGCTTTTCCCCTCTCTCAGCGACCCGACCGTGTTTTTTTTTTTTTTATTTATTTCTTGGAATACTACGCCGGCTTCGCTCTCCGAGGATAGGTGGATTTTGCCAGAAACTACCGGCGGAGCAAAAAGCAAAAAGTGACGAGCTAGCTGTGCGCACAATAGCACGTGTTGTGCGCCCTTCATAACCTCTATCAATAACCTCATTGAAAGAGGTTATAAACAGTCAAAATGTCTGCATGTACAGCGTTTGTACCTCCATGTACTGTCACGATCAATAGGAGTGCGAACACTGCTCCGCGTGACCCGCGGTACTATCAGTGCCCCCTGTCGACTGCTCTTCGAAGTACATGTGCACCTTGGTTTCGAGACATTTCGTCTGTAGCGATAGCCGCACCACTCTGCACTTTCGGGTCGTCTGCTGCGAAAAACGGTCGGCGAAACCGCGAAAATGTTCACCAATGACGAGCATTTTTCGCTAGCAATGTGTGCCAGCATAATAACTTGTATAAACATCTTCAGGTTCATCCTTTTGTTTAGGAAGTTTTAGTAGACTATTCCCCTGACTCTGATAACAATACCCGATACTTCGCCGACGACTTTAAGCACACATCATATTGTTATCAGAGGTTTCAAAACAATCAACTAAGCTTGGTAAAAGCTTGGTCTGCTGGTCAAGTTGGTAGTTGACATTCGTATTAAAAGTATAGCAAAAAAAACGGGACAAAAATACGAAGAAGCGCATGTCGTGTGTGTTGCTTCGCCCGTTTTGTCCCGTCTTTTTTCCACTATATTTAAAATCAGCTAAGACTGCCTATTATTTACTCGCGTGCGTTTTGCGATAGCAAAGCACCACAACTCGAACAGGCAAGAAGTTAGCGCGGTGCGAGCGTGGGTGATACCTTTCATCACAAAAAACAGCGCGAAAGAAACGACGATGACGTTAAGAAACAGACGGGACGTCCTCGTCGTTTTTCTACGCTGTTTTCCATGATGAATTCCCACCAACTCGTTCAAATATCCATTCTTCTAAATGATGCCCTTCGCTCCTTAGCACTGTAAAAGCAACATGACACAGCATAAAGTTCAGTGTCTCTTCGGGTCATCGTGCTATAACCAGACCACTACTTTGCAGCTCGAACGCATTTGTCAGGAGAATAATCTACTAAAACTTCCTAATCAAAAGGATGATCCTAAAAATATTTTAACAAATATTTTTGCAGGCGCACATTGCTAGCGAAAAATGCTCTTCGTCATTGGTAAACAGTTTCGAAGTTTCGCCGACCGTTTTTCGCTAGCAGACGACCCGGAAGTGCAGAGTGGTGCGGTGATCGCGAGAGACGATAAGTCTCAAAACCAAGGTGCACGTGTACTTCAAAGAGAAGTCGACAGGGGGCACGGATAGTACCGCGTAACACACGGAGCGCGGGTGTTCGCACTCATATTGATCGTGGTAGTACAAACGACAAACAAAGGGGACATATAGAGCACATAAAAATTATGTTATGGTCCGCTTCCTCCTTTCAACACATGATTTTTTCAAATGTTTTAAGACATGCTGACAGCACACATAAAAAAAAAAAAAACTTGCACATTTAGCATGACAAGCCTACTACTTGAGCCAGGAAACAAAGTGCTGGATAAAACAACAAGATATCATAACTACCACGCTCTGGCAAGGCAGTGGGCCCAGGGCATGGGGTTTGTCCTGGAATATTACAATAGGTGTGGTCAAGACAAAGCTTTGGCTTACACAAGAAACAGCTTTTCAACAGCACCTACATATATATGCAAGCATTCCGACCGACCAGAAAAAGGCTAACAGTGTTACCAGAGTACTCTTGCACCCCTTCTTGAGGTGTTCCATGTGGCGACAGGTTAGCCAAGGCTTTTCCTGTGTTATTAGAGCTTACATGCATGAATAAGTTCCGCTGCCTTACCTGGGACTCTGACAGTTATCTCCCAACCTTGTGAGCAACTTGCTTGATCTTGGAGACGCTGCGCACCAAAATAAAAAAAAAAAAAAAAGATGCCTTAACTTTTTGTTTAGTTTGTTCTTTTGTATATTATTAGTATTAATAGGTGCCACAACTTTGGAATGACGTCACGTCATACCAAAGTTGTGGAGCCTCATGTAGCATGGAAGGGGAAGCTGCAGGTAAATCAACCTAGCATACGCTATGCACCGCAGTTTCGAGGATGCAAAACTCATCTGCTGAAAGCGCGCTGTCAGCATGCGCTCAGGAGAAACACGCACAGCTATGGCGACCAGTAAACCCTCAGTATTGCGACACGCGATGACCACACCACCAGAACAGCCAACCGGCGCCAAGCGTGCACAAAAGGATAACAATTAGCGCGCGACCCGAGCGGTAAAAGGCCTCTGAAAACGATCTACTAAAACCATGGCTTGCATAGGACGTCATTCTGCAGTGGCTGTAGTTACTCCTGCCTATTGTCAGCTTTCATGTAGAATTTCGATAATGTTAAATTACCACAATAAAAGCTACGCTAGTGGCTGGTATTCCACAGCTTGGCTGACAATCGCGTCAGTGAGCGCATCTATAACCATGACATCGCCACCAAGCTATTAGAGTTTTAGTAGATCGTGTTTTCCGGCCACGCTGCGTGGCGGGAGCTCGCGCTGCCACTTCGAAGCATGCTATAAAGCTTGCGCCCGGAGAGGTAGCGGGCTTCTGAAAATGATCTAAAACTCGCTATTAAGAAAAAACACTTACCGTTGCGCGTGTCAATTAAGGCTTCAGAGAACCGCTATAAAACAGAAAATATGACCACAACAGGCTGGTTGTGAGTTGAACCTGGTTGGACAAAGCTAAACATACAAAGAAAGCAAGCGGCGCGCACGCAAAGCAGACTGGGCGAACGAGCAAACCACAGGACCACGAAGCGAACTGGCGGGAAAGCCGGAGAGCCACAACAATTGGATTGGCTTGGCTTTATTAAATCCGCCTAATTGTTTTGATTGTCCGTATTATTAGGTAAGACAGCATATTATAAATTTAGTTTTGTGCCATTATAGCGTAACTTTCACAAATTAAAAAAGAGGGATTTTTTTTTTTTTCGCAAGTGTCTTTAAGAGTGATTAGTGCCCTACATAGAGGACGCCGCCAAGGTGCTAATTTTAAAGTCCCTCAATATTTTTTCGAGGGACGTTAGCTGATTTGCTGATTTTAGCGGAACTGCGCGGTGGCTTCGGTGGCTTTCTGTACTCGATCAAAGAAATCTTTCGTGCTTTTGTTACGACTCTGTCGTGCACGGTTAACAAATCAGTAGAAGTTCCGCCTCCAGCGCTAGCTTTCTTCCCTTGACAAGCATGGTACACGCGTACTAGCCGATTCAAAGCACGACCAAGCGCCGCGAAAGGCAAACTGGCAAAATGCTACGCTCGAGACTTTGTGTTGTATCGTCCCTCATCTTTCCCCGGTCTCGGGGTTTTCTCTAAGATGTTACGCTTGTACGGACGTTATAAGCGTAGCTTACGCGTCCAGTGCTCCGATTCCAGCAAGCTGGTTGGCTGAACGAGATCGATGGCACGGGAAGGACTGCCGACCTCCTGCGGATATGGTGGTTGGGACATCCGATCCAGGACATTTTTCTTACATCCGATGGATGTCCGTATTCGGCTTCGGACGTGTGGATTTTGATCGGACATCCGTCGGATATTAGTGGCCCTCTGGGGACGTCCGGCTTGCCCACTTCGTAGGTCCCGCCTAAAGAGCCTGTCTCCCCTGTGTCGACAAGAAAACTAGGCGCGGTAACCCTTGGAGGTGGAGCTGCCGTAGACGACGGTCGGAAAGATCTTCCGAAAATGTCGGAGGGCTCCCACTTCAGCGACGACAGGCATCGGAGCAACAATTCTGCAACAGTGCCCGTCACCCTGAAGTTGTCATCGACGGCCACGACGCGCCGGCACTCGTGAACACCGGAGCAGATTACACCGTTTTGAATGGGACGCTCTCTCGCCACCTTCGGAAAATCAGAGTGCCCTGGGACGGCTCGAAAATACGCACCGCCAGAGGACATCTCATCACGATTGTTGGGAGGTTCACTGCTCGCGTCGAAATCACGGGGAAACCTTTTCAGTCAAGTTCGCCATCCTTCAGGACTGTGCCAGAGACGTCATCCCTGGCATGGACTTCCTGTGTGAACACGGTGTCGTGACCGACCTTAGATCGACCAGATTGTCGCTACAGAAGCCCGTGTTACCTCCGAAAATACCGAGAACGACGCCAGCCGCCGTCCGAGTCATTGCGGACCACGTGAACCCGCCGCCGCGGTCGAATGTTTTCGTGCCCCTCGTGACCGATGCAGTTATTCTCCGCAGGCAACTGCGAAGAATGACTTCTCCGCAGACAACTGCGTCTCGGAAGAAAAATAGGCATCGCAAGGGGCGTAACTTATCTGCAGGATGGACGCACTGAGGTCATCGTGACGAACACAAGACAGGAGGCGCAGCACCTCACGAAAGTTGCCGCTGTAGGCCACGTCGAGTTTCAGGGTGCTGCCTGCGTTTACCGAGCCAGAAAAGGTGACATTGACGAGAAATGTTTCCTGAAAAATGAGGCGAAACTGCGCACGCGGGGAGCGAGTCCGGGGTTAGGGTCAAAATTCCCACGGAGCCGTGTCCATAGTTTTCACCGTCCACTCGGTCGTGGACGCGAACGCGGCTGCAATCAAAAGAAAAGTGCAGTGCATTCTGAATGTCGCCCTGACGTCAGCGTCACGTGCGTTGTCCTTTCAGTCACGAAGAGTTGCAAACATCAACTTCAGTGTGCCAAAATGTTTCTGCGAATTGTGACTGGAAGAAATAAATTAAGCTTATTGCCTCCCTTAAGGTAATATTCATGGCTAGTGGCTGGTCACAAGAGCTGTCAATCCCCCCCCCCCCCAAAGCACCCAATATCATTGAAAGAATTTAGACCAATGACGTGCCCTTATATCGCCGTATTCTTACCAATTAATAACAGAACTCTCTACATATACGACTCTTACCAACTGAAGATCGCCGGCGACATCACCCTTCGCCGATTTCAGAACAGCACAATGGGAGGTGGCGGGTGTATATGTCACTGCGCCAGTATCAACACCCCCCCCCCCCCCCGTCCACGATGCCTGGCGGCGACAGTCCGCGCATAGCCTATTACCAAATATCCCACCTTGTGCCACCCGTGCATGCCGCCTCGCGGCACCCCACCGGCTTCCCAAATACGTCTTATGCCCGCAGTCCACCACTGCGCTTTGGTTGCGCGGTGTTACGTCAAGCGTCCGGCGTGCAAGTACGCGCTTTCAACGCCTTTGGAAGCTCCTGCCGCCTGACTTGAATACCTGTGGGCGCACAGAGGCTGCTGTTCCCATTCTTAGGTCTGCCACGCCGTTCTTGAAGCGCAGTCGTCTTAGCATCTCACCACGCCGTAAGCGCACGGTGTCGTCGCCCCTGTATGCACAACATGCATGACTAACAACGAAACGGCTCTCACCCTTTCCGTGCATCGCGCTCACGTCCTTCACGCACACGCTAATTGACCTGATCTGCCTGTGCCAGGAAGAAGTGAGGTTTCGAGAATATTTTCCAGCGGAAAAGTGCTGAGAGGTTGCAATGCATTCACCATGCTTTATTATATGTAACCGCTGCGCGGAATGCTAACATTTCTTCTAGAACCAGCTTGGTGGCAGCAGCGACTTCGGCCCTTCTTTACTTTTTGGAAGCAATTTTTAGCTATCTTGCGTCTTGTATAATTCAGTTTCGGATAATGGGTGACGTGAACATTAATATGACGATGAGTAACGTGACTTTTAATAAACTGACTCGCAACTAATGTAGGTAGGGCGAGGGAAAAGAAGGCCGGGGAGGAGGAAGCAGGCAGAACTCAGGAGACTGGAGGAGGTTTCCCGCTCTCCTATCCAGCGTTCCGTCAGCTTCCTCGTCCCCGGTATTCCTTTCCCTCGCCCTACCTACATAAGTTGCAACGGACTATAGTGACCACCTTTACACCTCATGTTTAACGTCCATTCTCAATAAAATAAGAAAAATAAGAAACAGTAAATACTGTTATCGAAAAATAAGTGAGCAATCACTTGCTAACTTTTGTGCGAGGAATGACAGCGCTGATTGGAGCAATGCTTTTGAAGAAACGAATACTTACATCGCATTAAACCGGTTTTCAAAGATCTTTAAAAATATATGACTTAACTTTACCCCACGTTCAATCTAGAATATTAAAGACTAAAGTTAGAAAGTCAGGGATAAGTGAATGTCTTTATAAAATAATAAAGGAACAAAATGAAATGTACAATGACGTTCTCAAAACCCAAGACCACAAACTTTTGGCGCAATTTAGGAGGGTAAAATAATACAAACGGCAGATGTAAAAACATAAGTACGCAGGATTAATATCAGGATGTGTTCAACGCCATAAAAAAAAAAAAACGAAACGGGGAAACTGCTAGTAGAAGTGTACACGACCAGTCAAATAATCAATCAATATGAATTAAAACATGTGTTTACGATGAGAACACATGTTTCTATCTATGTGTTTTCTATATTCGACGTATTCCGATATCTGGTTTATTATATCAATGTTTTTTTTATATCCAACCCATCTATTCGGATATCTAACTGACTAACTGGTCGAGCGTTGCTAGAAGTGGCGTAACAGCAGCCTCTTCTGGAATCAGCCAATCCAGCGCACGCGCCGTTGCTAACAAGTTTACCTCTGCACTTTCCAAATACGCCAGCCTATCCGATCCTAAACTCTTCCGATATAAGATTAGCAAAAATCGATAACTGATAATCGAAGAATAAATTAAGCGTCAACCGATGATCGATCATCGGACGATAGTCGATCATCGGTCAGTGGATGGACCCACTGCTAATAGCCACCGTCCGTGACGTCATGTCACATGACATCTTATCTTATCTATCTTCTCTTATCCGAGAATTTTAACATTTCTCAGAAAGGACCTTCCGCTCTTGTCCTTCGCCGTCGTCGAGCCAGCGACGTTTCGTTCAGTTCGACGCGGTACCCATCCGCCACGAATGTTTTTTTTTTTTCCTTTATTGTCTCCGCCACGGTTGCCACTGTCTCGGTCGTGCTCAGATGTCGTGTGCAATCGTGGAAATTGCGGGGCTCGCCGCTCTATGACGCTATGTAAAGTTCAGGTTATAGATGGTGATACTTCTATAAGGCGGCGCTTGAAATGTTCTCGTGAAAAAGTGTTAGGAAATGCTGCTGGATGGCGCTATGGGTTGTTTGGAATATTTGGTGATATTCCCAGAAGATGTCGCATGAGATGTACTTGTGTGAAACTGTGGGGATAAGCCGCAGGATGTCGCCATGTCCAGTTTGTAATGGTTGGTGATATTGTCCCGAATCACAGGAGCACAAGCGTCGAAAATTTCGTTTCAAACTGAATGCTTAATGAGCAGACTTGTGCCAACCAAAATAAAGAACGATCGCCGAGGCAGCAAAAAAATCGGGCGGCGACTTGGCGGCGTAACAGTAAGCGATAGCGAAAATGAACTCGACAAGGTCCCGCGCAGCTCCTTATCTAGTGTACGTTGGCCTCTCAAAACTTCGCACCAGAAGGCTCGAGCTTCGAGCCTTCGGGGTGAGAATGGACAGACACTTCCGAGAACAAGAAAGTACGATGAAATTATAAGGGTTACGTCCCGAGTAAGAATGAACACAAGTCTTCTAGACGTCCGTGACCGGGCTTGGCATCCTCGGCCCTATGCGTGGCAATATTCCCAGAAAGTTGCGCCTGAGATGTCTTCGTGGGAAATTGTGGGGACACGCCGCTGAATGTTGCGTTTCCAGTTTAGATTACTCGGTTATATACCCACAAGATGTCGCGAGTCGTGCAGCTAATCGCATTCGTTACCTTCAATCTATTGACATGTCCGCAGTGCGTCGTCAGCCTCAGGCAACGAACGCTCTCCGTCATTCCTGTGGTGAAGATCGAGCTGCCGAGATGTTGACGAGCGGACGTTTGATTATACTCTGTTGCATACTTGGTGTGCAACACTGTCAAAGCTACTGGCGCGAGCATGGGGCTTGATCTTGTTGATCCTTTGCACTCGTTCTCGCGCAAACAAAACCATAGATGAAGCCACGCGCTCGCGCCAGTGGCTTTGACAGCGTTGTACACTAAGTATGAAACAGAGTATAGTTGCACGGGAGAACACACTTGATGGAGCAAGTCTGCGTTGGAGATCGTAAGACGAACAGTGACTTCTTTGTGACTGCACTAGAACTACCCATTGATCTGATTATGTTCGGCAAGTTCCCTCCCTAGAAGTAGACCCAGTTGAAAATAAAGAATTTTATTAATATAATAAACATATTGCATACGCAAGCCCGCGAAAGCACTGGTGTGCTTGTATGCGTGACCTGGCGTCCAATGGGCTGCCTACACTGAAATCTTCTCTTGTGCATTAGTGGCACACAACAAAAACCGACAAAAAGAGAAGAGAAAAAACTCAGTGGAATACAAAAGCAATAAAGCAGATTACATTTCCAAATTCAAACACGAATCTTTTAGTTCATAATATACTTTTTTCAGTGACTCCATGTTATAGTAAGTTTCTAGAAGCTTATTAAAATAAAATAGGGTGTAATATGCCCGCGTCTTTTGCCCATAATTTGTATAAATCTTCAGAATAACAAAACGTTCTATGCGCCTAAGTGTTCGTTCCTTTTTTAATACTATTTTAAAGTTGGTTTTATAAGAGTGCTTTACTGAAATAACATAGCTGTGCAGTTTTTCCATAGATAACAACTTTAAGACATACATTTTCTGATTCATTTCCAACTCTGCGTAGGTTGTTTCATAAATAATATTGCTCGTAATACTAGAGAGTATGTTGTGAAGTTTTTCATTTTTATAATTAGAACACAATTGTGTTCCGGGCAGTCTTCCGCGTGTACGAGCACTACTAGGGAAAGGACAAGGAATGGTTAAGGCAGAAAGGTACTTTCACATTCTTGTCGGGATGGGTGAGCAAGGTGATGTGCATGGTAACCGAAGCGGAAACAACGGACGTGGTGGAGTTGGACACGATGCATACCATGAAGCGGCCAGTTCGGTGCAAGTATCACATCGAAGAAAACAACGTGCATCGGCTGGCCGCGGATGTTCATCGCTACAAGCTGGCCACTGCCGATAGTGTGGACTTGTAGATATAAATTAACAGCTCTATTTATTTGTCTTCCTTTCTTTTCGTCCGACCCGATAGAAAAATCGGACCTCACTATTGGTCCAGTCAGTCTGGTATTGACCGAGTTCACAATCGGTCTTTAGAATGAGCGATAAATTTTATGTGAAAACTTTTTCAAATACCTTCAGCGAAATTTTTCACGATAATACTTTAAGTTTAAGGTACAGCTTTCCCAACGTATCCTATCAAATAAAACGTGTGAGGTCGCCCTAAAGGATTTATATTTTCCATTTAGCATCAAGAATGTGGCGAAGCTATCAAACAAGATCTATTTGGAGAAACCAACGGACGTTCGTAAAGGGGAATTAACAAGAAGATTCAAATCCCTGCAAAACAAGACGTCCTCTCGTTGGTGAGTTGTAGGTTGAGAGAATTGTTCGGTCCCAAAGCGAGCGTCAATTGAAAAGAAAGTTGTTATTCCATAAGCTATCAGAGAAACAATGGTTTGCACGTGTCGTCTCCCTTAGCCAAAAAAATTCGGCTTTTCAGAAGGAATATTTGGAATAGGTCAGCCTATGGAATGCCATCCCGTACAGGAAGAGATGTTCGATCAGGAGGTTAAATAAATTAAATGAGAATTAAGGGTTAAACACGTCATGATACAGGACCGAATTCAGATCCTCGAAGGCTTTCACAAATCGGCGAGGGCTTTCACGAATTGGCAGAACACCTCCTTGACGCGATAAACAGTGCATACAAATCTACACTCAAACTTCCTCCCTAAAGATGCAAAGGCTTGACAATGGGTATATAGTGATCAATCCGCACTTGTCGCACATGCTTGGATTTGGTGAAAAGACCGTGCCTTTTCACTAGATTTTGAAGTCATTGTACGTTCAAGTATTTACATTCTTACGTATTGCGACACATAGAAGCAGAACACGGTGGTGATGTGAAATCCCCACTTTTGAGAGTCGTATATTTGGTGACGTTCAAGCAAAATTAGTTTATATCATATTCATTCAATTTGTTACAATATAAGAGGGTAATCGTAGAGGAAGTCATCACCATTTGTGATGACTTCCTCGTTGCTAAGAAAGCAATCTACATCCCATTTCAAGACGGATCGGTTCGTGTCGCAGCCACTCTGAATTTTTAGAAAATCTACGAAAGGTCTGCACGTGTTGTGTGGGCCATTTATCTGGTTCCGGGAAGAAATATTTGACACATTTTGTGTCTGGGCTTTATTTCAAGAGGGGAGAGGTCTATACTTACTGTCCGACATCTACCAAAGAATATCACGTGATCTTGGGAGGGGTCACGGGACCTTGGGGGGTCACGTGGGGGTCACCTTGGGGTCACGTGACCTTGAGGAGACCTTGGGAGGGGTCAAGTGACCTTGGGAGTGCTCATGTGACCTTGGGGGGTCACGTGACCTTGCGGTGGCCTTGGTTACGCCGACGGCGACGGCGACGCCGCTCAAGCCGGAAACGGGCGCCTAAGAGCTGCGCTCTAAAACAAGAACGAGCGAGGATGTGGCGCGAAGCACGGCAAGCGGTACATCGAATGCGTCACAGAGGTCGTGTATGAAATCCCCCGAACGTGTGGAAAATCTTACGTTGGACAAACGGGAAGATGCACGAATTACCGTTTAAGAGAGCACGCGAAAAATTTAAAGACAAATGACGGGGCACATTTGCCCGCGCACTGTAGGGCCTGCAAATGCGAGCCACGCTTCGGTGATACCAAGATTCTCGGTAGAAGCAGAATTCAAAGGGCACGCGAACTGCAAGAGGCATATTTTTTCAAGAAGAGGGGACCCCAGTGAGTCAGCGACACGTCAATACCATTGTATAATGCTGAGATTTGTTTTTTTCGATAAATACATGTAAACGGTTTTATGCTCTTGTATCTCGCGCATGAGTAGCCTGGGTGACGATAAGTGTATCAGGTATATTTATATATATATATGTACTTCCATCTTCCTTTCCCAATACAGTAGTGAGTAGCGCCCGTGTTTGTCTTATTTCTTGTGTACGTCTTTTTTAGCGCTTTTAACCATGGCTCAATACAGTCAACACCAACTAGCCCAACAACAAGTTCTTTTACATTTGGCTAGCTTGGGCAGATTTTTGAAGGGACGGCTGTGTGCGCGTTCTTTGGAGATTACTTCAACGGCGGTGCAAGCGAAGCGGGATTTGAGGAGACAGCGAGCCGCAGCTCGTTCAACGCGGGAAGAAGTCGGACTGAGATGTCGTTTCATGTCTTCGAACATCTATGTGCCCGTGAATTACGGTGGCGCCGAAGAGTATCGCCAATGCCATCCAAGTCACACGGATTTCCTCGCCTCTGCCAACTACGCAAAAGACCGCTTCGCCCCCAACTACATTCGGGACCCAGGTTTGCTTCTCTCATCCGTGTAGTATTGTTTATAGTTATTGCCTGTTTTTGGCGTGTGTCTGTAGCATCTGACCTCATGTGAGCAGGCCGCGAATACGAAAATAATAAATTGAATGACGAGCTGGCTTTTCTGAAGAGTTTGGCTTGTTTATCCTGAGTATTAACTCAAATTGGTTAAACTGGTGGGAAGTCCGCCAGCTTAGCCAGCATGACCAGTTCCCCCAGCACGACCCAGCATTTGCCGGGCATTCACCGAGAATTCACCCAGCACGACCCAGCATCCAACCAGCTTGACCAGCACGGCAAGCTACGCTACCTGGAGCAATAACCCAGCATCAAGCTGGGATGCTGGTACCAGCTTGTGCTGGGACCAGCTTGACCAGCACGGCAAGCTGGGCATGCTGGAGCAATAACCGAACATGAAGCTGGGATGCTGGAACCAGCTTGTGCTGGTTATTTCAATAAAGATTTCAGAGAAAAATATCTAAATATCCTACCTGGAGAAGAAAATGACGGGTGAGCGCCCGTCGCCCTTGCTTTTCTGAAGAACTAATCCTGTCATGTGACGCATACTTTCAGGCTCTTCGTCACTGAGCGATCTGAAAAGCGTTTAGCTAAAAACACCTTGACAATGTCGTCTGCCAGCTAGAGGGATACGAAGACGGACGGCCCGTGACGGATGTCTAAACGTCCAATATCTAACACAGGCAGTTTGTCACCACGCGAAATGACATCCATCTCAACAAAGTTTCACGACGATCGCAGAGAGTTAAGCTTGCCCAGGAGGTTCTCCATCATTGGGTCGGCGGCGGCAGTGGGCTTCTCTAATGAAAAGGCATCTTAAAACGTAAAATAAACGCGTTTCAAATATTTTTCTCTCATCTGACGTGTAGTGACACGCTTTGAAGAGACGGTGAACGTTCGTAGGGTTTTATAGCAACCTCTTTACGAAACGATGACAGCGAGACCTGTCTAGACGTGACAGCCTCCGAAATCGAGAATTTGACACCAAGCATCGCATTAGGTTTCTGTTGCTTCCACTCTTTGCTTTAAAGCAATATGTGTACGAGGTGACGAATGGCTGCGTGTTTAGCAGGAATTAGACAGCAGCGGGGTGGTGGCTTGCCAGTTTATCACTATAATAAGCCGGCTCAAGAAAGCTGACGTGTGGTCTCATCGTGTCATTTTGGTAAGGAAACCGGTAAATGTATCAGGCGTATAGAGAAACGGGTGGATACACTGCCCTTTCCATTTGCAAATGAGACGTCCTGACGGTCGTTCTCGATAAATTTTAATTTGAGACGCCCGCGTCCGTCATAATGCTTGGTTCTCCGAAATGAGGCAAGAGCGTGTATATTTGTAAATTGCTGCATTATAGAAAGGAAATGTTTTATAAGATGTTGGACGTCATTTTCTCGTGTACGTTTACGACCAACCGTTTTTAAACGATCACCCGGACGTTGGTCTCACTAAGGACATTCCACAAAACTCGCTAATCATTTTTGACGACTTACTTTTGAATAGAAAAAAAAAATGAAATTTATATACGAGTTTTTCAATGGCTCTGCTCACCACTAGAACAACGCCTCTGTAATTCTCATTACTCAAAACATGTTTCACCAAAACTTATGCTTGCGAAAGATGAGTTTAAATTCTACGGCTCTAGTGATATTACGGTCGGTGAGGATTATAGATCAACGCTGTGTGCTATTTCGACAATCCTTTAGGGCGCAGAGAGGGCATGTCCTTCCGCGTATATATTCGGACGCGTATAAAACACCATTCAGTTACATCCTGATTAACCTGACGCAAACTTGTCCCGATGATGTTCGTCTGAGAACAAGGATCTTGCCACACGAGGGACCAAAAGTCGCCTACGACACGTCTTCACAAATCATTTTTGGGGACAAGCACCGTTTTAGCACCTCTTGACCAGAGCTCAATCGTCTAGACAGAGAAGTCCTTCGTGACGTCAAGATGAACACCTAAATGTCGTTCGCGAAGTTTGCCTAAATTTTTGCACAGGAAACGTTCCTCTCACATTAATTATAAAAAAGAAGGTAAATAGGTTCGTACCCCTCCTACGATCACTGGGAAACCGAAAGAAAAGTCACAGAAATATAAAAAAAGTGTTGATGCAGCAAGAAGCTTTTTACCTTTGATCCTTCCGGCTCCGTTGGGTCTCTTATCTACGCCCTGATGAAGAGCTATTGCCAAGGCCATCAAAGTATGAAAATGAAAAATACCACCTCTTAGTCATAGTTAGGGTGCCTGGAACGAGTCTCCGACTGGTGTGCTTACCGCGGATAAAAAAGTGGTCCCTTGATTTCCGTCTGATGACGTCATAGAAGTGTCATGCTGTCACCGGTCGCGACCCTGGCGGCGTCCCAACAGCTGTGGTACAAATAGCAGACGGCTGTTCTGCTGCAGGTCGCTCTCCACTGTGGCAGTTCACGCGGAAGCTAGAGCAGCCGGAAGTTGGGACACCTGGGACGCCGTGACGACAGCGACACTCGTGTTCGCTCGTGCTTTTCGCCAGTATTTCTACGGCCAACCGCCAGGATCGCGGCAGGCAATAGAATGACACTCCGGCTTCTGTGACGTCATTTGTTGTCGCTTTGGGACCTCTTTTGATGTATGGGCGGGAAAGGACGCTAAACACACCAGTCGAAGACGCGATCCAGGCAACATAGTCATAGCTTACAAAGAAGATCATATTCCTGATATTTTAAGGCAAGACAGGGAAGCGGATGGCGTCAAACTGAAAAGAATCATTCAGACGCTTCATAATAGTTAACGTCCGTACAATTTCGATATTAACAACGACACGCATCACGAATCGATTTTGTTTACGAGAGAACAGAAAACGCAGATGAACAATGTCACGGAAGATCGCGACACCGATGCAGTCAGTATTATTTTAGCAGAACATACAGAAAAAAAGTCGATCGTTTCTATATTTCAAACCGGTGATTGCATGGGACCCCCACACGTTATAAGTTATAATCGACGAGAAGCTTCTCTAAGAGTCAAACTCAGTGATATTGTTTCGAATTAATTTTGCGAGAAAATCAAATGCCAGTTCCCCTTCACTTCAAACATGTCGCGACGCTATTGGTCAGGCAAAATCTGCCAACGAGCATCATAAACTACGATCGCTTTAAAGACAGACCCTTCAAAGCAGGATCGAACAGTCGACGAGGATCGTCCACTCCGACCATTTCACCGAAGCGTTCCTCGGAGCAGCAGGAATCATCACCATCGCCGCACTCATCGTCGACCTTCGCTGTTGCCGCTGTAGGTGCCGCTGCTGATCCTGCTCCACGGATATCCAAACGTCTGGTCGATAACGCATGGAAGGTATTTTATACGAAGGTTTTTTGAACGCGAGAAAATTTTTTCCACATTTTCTTCCCGCCCAAGAAAGTACGCTGAAAGACTCTTGGAAAGCATTTCGTCTTTAATTACCTATAGCTCAGCTGGAAAGTTGGTTGTTCATTGAAGAAAGGATCGAGGAATCCAACATAATCGATCTACTACGCTATGAGCTCTACAATAAACAACCTTCCTGGGTGGGGGGTGCGGTTTCCGCCGTAATAAACAACTTTCTGGACTTGGCAGCCCATCGCGCTCGCTCATACGGGCGGAAGAAGAGATGCCGTCGTCAGAGAAGGAAAGCAAAGCTGTCTACTTCAGAGCAGCCCATTCCGCATCCTTCGGTAGAGTCAACAGACTTTCCAGTCATACGGTAGAAAGAACGGAGGAAATTGTTTTAGAAATATTCGACGCTTACACCTACACCTTGTTTAGGGAAACCCAACTCCCTCGTCTATACCCCAAAACGTTGTCCCTGGGACTTCAATACGCCTATCAGGCGGACCTCGTGGAAATAAAAAAAAAAAAATTAGAAATATAATGATGGAGAAAGATTCTTTACGGTGACAGCGCAGAGGAACGATGACACACCAGATACTCAGAAAGACAATCACACGCTCTGAACTTACAACTCTTGTGTATTCGACCACTTCGTTCTTCTCTTCAACGTCCGGGTTGACTATCCAGAACGTGATGGGCAGAAGAAATAGCACAAAATACAAGAAAAACAGGCGAAAGACAAGACAAAAGAAAAAGAAAAGGATTGTTTCTCCGCGCTGTCACCGTAAAATATGGTTCACAAACTCGCCCAGGCATCCATCCTATCAAGAAAAAGATACACTTTGGTTTTGATCAATACGTTCTCTCGATTTATCTCCACCGTTCCGGCTTTTCGCAAGACAGAAGAAGATGTCGTGAGAGCGCTTAAAATCGTATTTTCTAGGAGGAAGAAGAGTGGGTATCTATGGACAGACCACGGCCGTGAATTTCACGTTAAATTAGTCGGGTGAAGTATAAATAAGAAGGGAGTTAAATTGTATTCCGTGTTTTCAAAGCAAGCGACTTTCATAGTAGAACGCGTGCAACGAACCATTATGAGTCGGAACTATAAATACTTTGAGCATGCAAGAACGAGGCGATTAATAGAAGACCTTCCCAAAATTGTAAAATCCTGCAACTCTGCTAACCACAGGACGCTGGGTGTTCGACCCACCGACGTCACCGAGGAGAACCAGACCGATTTCTTTCTTCATCTCTTTCCTCCTCGGGCGTAACCACCCAAGAACCAAAGTTGAGGATCGGGGACCACGTGCCTATATCTAAAGAACGACACATTATTTTAAAAAAATGCAAACAGTCCTTCACATATAAGATATTTATCGTCGACAGAATCCGACTAGGTATTCCCACAATCTATCGCCTCATCGACATGGTGAAAAATAGGGATGCCGCGAACTTTTTTCGAATCGAAGTTTCGATGATCGAATCAAGCTGTTCGAAAGGTTCGAATTGTCGACATCGTAAAATTCGACGCAAGTCGAATTTTCTAACTTGTTAGGCTAAGAAGTTCCACGCCTTTCGGACCGTCGAACTTATTACGCTAAAAAAATTGATATTTTTCGAACTTTCGAACTTATTGCGCTGCAAAGTTCGATGTTTGTCGAACTTCCGAACTTGACTGACCAAAAAATTTGATGAATTTCGAACTTTCGAACTTATTTATCAAGAGGATTCGAAAAGTTTCGAACTTTCGATTCCAGAAAAGTCAGAAGTTCGACGAACTTCGAACTTTTAGGGTAAAAGTTCGACGTTCGTCGAACTTCGAAAGACCGGCGGACGGTTTCATTTGAATTCAAGTAGTGAGGTACATTCGTAATTTTTTTCTTGAACTTTTACGCGCGGTGCTGCGTTCCTTACGAAAGACAATGCCGTTTGTTTCAATGTTCTGGCATGCTTAGTTTTAAAGAAATAAGTTCCCAAAGGGGCGAGGAAGGAAGACTGGGTTCTTGACAATTATCGTTTGTGCCAGATTTGAAGCGCGCTGTAGCCGAAGCTATTTGTGGTAGAGATGTAATACTTTTTTAAGAATGATCTATGTATAGCCTAGGTAAGTGCCGTCTTAAGATGTGATTATTGTTATTCAACGTGAGTTTCGAAGAAATGTCCAAACATGTATCTGCATGCAATTATGACCTAAACTTGATATTTATTTTCGTCTAAGTTGTTTGAGGTATCGCATTTAAATTAGCACCACAGACAGTACATATCATTGCCATCTGCAGAATACAAAATAATGTATTTATTGTTTTTTCACGTTAAGGAATAAATTAACCCATGGGAGAAGATTTCTTATAGTGTTCAAGTTCAGCACGTCATTAACAGAAAACATTTTTTCGCTTCACGTTTCTGGGACGTGTTTCTTTTAGCCCGTACACATTTCGGTAAAAGAAACTTGTTTCGAAGTTCTGAACCTCTGAATATGCAAGGATACAACACTTCCGGCAAATTCTTAATAGTTTTTTTTCTCCAGCTTTTTATCCCCGCATTTCTTTTTATTTATTTATTTTTTTACTATTGGCACAGGTATTTAGGTCGAAAAGACATTGCTTTGAACTTCCGAACCACTAAGCATGTGACGAGTAGTGCCTTCTGACAACGAGTTTCTAACAATGACCATCTACGCAATCTTTTATGCAGTGAAGTGCGACAGTAGCTCTACATATGCATAAATAATTTCAGAATAAAATAAGCTCGACCATGCCCTCTTTCCCCGTATTGTTTTCTTTAACAGTCCGAAATATCTGGAAGGGGAGGAAGGGAACTGAAGCCCCCCCCCCCCCCCCCCCCCCACTACCCTCTTTCCCCCGTTTCTCCTTTTCCGACGTCACTTGTATGGTAGAACGCTCCTCGACATTGAGTTGTGTCGGCTTTTTGCGAGGCGATTCCTCTGTCCCAGAAAATAAACCTCCAGGACAATTACAAACTTAACTTACTATATGCCAGCGTCACTCGGGCGGCGTTCGATCGGATTACTACCAGCGTGCAAGGGGTGGCGAGGTAGTTTGCCAGGTCGCTTCAAGGTTTTTCTGAGCCTCAACCTCCTGCTCGCCCCTGGCCGTTTCGAACTGGATGAGTCTCGTAAAACAGTGTGTTCGTGTGATCACTACTGCGTGATGCAAGTTAAAGACCCCCCCCCCCCCCTTCCCCCGGGCTGGCGGTCACAATTACTAATCTATGGTCACACGTCACTCTGCACTGGCAAATATTCCAGCACATCCAGGACACTCCTCGTCTCATTTAATTTGCCTGACCAACTTCGCAGAATCTAGATATCACACCCTAACTTTTCTAAACTTGATTTTGTGAAAACCAGTGAGTCGTGAACACGTTATTTGAAACAAACTGTGAAGGAACTTGAAAACCGGACTTCGAACTTTGAAAACTTGGACTAGAAAGGAATTCAAAATCTACAAAGTTTTTTTTTTCGAATTGAGCGTTAAAAGAGAATCGAAACCTTCGAACTTTTCGACCTTTACGCAGAACGAAATTCGAAATCTTTGAATTGCTCGAACTTCATGTTTATAAAAATTTGACGCGTTCGAAGTTTTCGAATTTTATTTCCAAAGAATTTCGAAATCTTCGAATTTATCGAACCTGAAGTAAAATGATATTCGATATATTCGAATCCGAAATTTTAGAAACCGTGAAAGCTTCGAACTTTTCGAATTCGAAACTCCACTGTGATCGAAATTTGCGGATTTTTTGAATTCGAACCTCGGTCGGTACGAAAATATCGAATTTTTTTTTAAATCGAACCTCAGTTGACTTCGCAAATATCGAAACCTTTCGATATTGAACCTGGGGTGGTTCGCGACATCCCTAGTGAAAAAGAAGCTCGTTCTCGGTTATTATCATGAAACTGAGTTGCAACGTGTTTCCATCCCCGAGATCGAGGCCTGGATCCTTGAGAGGATTTTGACAAAACGACTTACGCCCGATCTCCAGTACCTTGTGAATTCGGGAGCCTACGATTCTTCCGACAGAAGTTGGGTGAGGGCACATGATTTTCAAAGTAAACAAAATTAAAAATTTATACAATAATGTTTTTCACACTGCATTGAATCTGTTCAATAGACTCCGCAGATTTGCATGACACAGAGACACACACACACGCGTAGCGTGTCTTATCACTCTTTATTAAAAACGTCCAAGAGGCGCAAAGTTGCTTCGTGATCTAAATTTATCCCATACATCGAGGGTTTTCTTTCGACCCCTCGTCTGCTTTGATACACATTGAATAGACACCGACGGAGATACATCGACGCACTTATATTGCAAGTGTCTTCGCACTGTAGGTCATGTTTCCGCAAGGCATGAACGTCTGCCGTGTTAAGACATTGGTTTAAGTTGCGAGTTTGCTTTTTGTTCAAGTTCACGCCGGTTTTCTCTGGATAGTACACTTTCATCCATGCACGTATTGCCAAAACAGAGTCTAAACATCGACAAACTTTGATGTCTTCCGTCAAGCTTGGTTTCAAGTGTGCAGTAGCCGTACGGGTTTGGTTGAGACGCGGCAAGTCCGACGACAACAATGTAGATGATTGTAAAGAAGAGCATGAAGGCAGCTATTTGATACCTGACGATCGTTCATGTACCTTCCATAACTAATGTGCGGATATCTTTACGGAATATATATATATATATATATAAAGAGAGAAATGACTCACGCTAATTGGTGTCTCGAACCCATGCAAATGATGAGATTAGTTTCGCTGCTCGCGACATCTTATGGGAATATCACCAACTATACCAAACTGCACATGGCGCCATTCAGCGGCGTGTTCCAACACTTTCCCATGAGTACATTTTAAGCGCCACCTTGTAGAAGTATCCCTAACTATAATCTCAACTTGACATAGCGTAAGAGAGCCGGCGAGTCCCCGCACTTCCCACAATTGCACACGACGTCTAAGCACGACAGAGACAGTTGCACCCGCGTCAGAGAGAGACCGCGTCGGACTACTGAATGAGAGGTAGCTGGAAAGAGCGAAAAGCCGTTTCTGAGGAAGATTAAAATTCGAAGATCTCACGTGACATGACGTTACAGAGATTGGTAATTAGCAATGGGTTGATTCAATGATCGGCTATCGTCGATGATCGATCATTGCTCGATGATCAATTTATTGATGAATTATAGGGGAAAATATTAGATACATTTCTGATATCTGATATAGCAACGGCGTTGGCTGATTTCTCAAGAGATCACTACTACGTCACTCCTATCAACGTGCGACCTGTTAGTAGTTACATAACCGTATAGATAGGTTGGATATCGATATTAAAAACATGCGTTTTAATAAACACATGTTTTCATATTGATTTATTTTTGGACTCATCGGGGACACTTTGACTACTGTACTGAGGAAAGTGTAGAAGACAGTAAATCAGATAACCAATAAAAACACTATTTCCACGTGTATAAATATTTAAAAAAATTACACATATTAAAGCGAAGGGAAGAGTGGAGGAGAAAGTTGCGTCGAAACGGGACTGCATCCTTGATAAACTCAATATTTTAACCAACCACACCTTTTGAAACTGCTCGGTTTATTGCAAGTTTAAAGAATAACACTTCAGTTGACATTCATCGATACACATCAGTGCCAGTAAAACATATGTCTCAGAAAAATGTTGCCACGTTCTTTCCTATATTGCAAATATCATGCTACCGAGCGGAGAATTTCCGATTCAGACACAAATTGCAAGACTAAGCCCAGCATACAAATTTGGTGCAATAAAACAATTTATATTGTTTTATTCCAGAGGCAGAACCAATCCATAGGCAGAACCAATCTCGGTTCTGCCTATTTTATCCAAAATATTTCTAAACATTTCAGCCTCATCGTATTCCCCATCTCTCACCCCTCATCTTCCCCACAAATAACCTAAGGTCAAGGTGGTATAATCATTCAAATACGTCTTAAACCAACGAAACCAAAATATTTCTAATTCAATTACCGTAGGATTAGGGGAATTTTCTTAGGAAATACAACATTGTAAGTAAAGCAGAATGTGGAATCCAAAACATAAATCTACAGAGCAAGCTTTACTCTACGTCAAAGCCAGAATAAATGACAACATTGAACGAAACTTTTACACATTATGTTTATTTCTTAACTTTACCAAAGCATTTATTGTGGTACAGCGTGATAACTTAATTCAACTATAATATTATGGAATACTTGGTGTGGCTCAACAACTTGATTAAAATTACTTAAAGGGAAGATACCACTATGTGCACGTTAATAAACTCTTACAAATTCGATGTAGCTATGGAGTGCGTCAAGTTAGGGAACAACAAAAATTCATGGGTGTATGGTTTCATGAGAAATTGAAATGTACGGCGGATGTACAAAAACTTTAAATGTGGAACGCGATAGTGGTACCGGGCCGCGTTCGCAGAGCCTTCTGATAACAACTCGCGCTCGTTCCCGAGCCGTGCAAGCGTGTGGGCGTGGTATAATCGGCAGCGTTACGTGTCACGTGACGTCACATGACGTAACGTGTGACGTAATGTCGCGAGACGCGTGACGTCACAAGTGGCTGTGACGTCATGTTAGCCGAAAATGTACCTCCTGATTCGGCGGGAGAATTTTCCGCTACATTTGGCGGGAAAATTTGGTGAGTCGGTAGGGTCATGACGACACGGCCACGTGTGACGTCACATGTGGCTGCGCGCGTTGCATTATGGGAGTTTATGGTCTCATCGAAGCTGACGCCGGATTTTCTGCGACACGAGCTCTTAAACGCTGCCGCGTTAAATGCTTTGCTCTGAATTGTCGAAAACATTAAGCTGTATTTAAAAAATTTTTAAATTTGTCCCTGTATGGTTACAATCGGTTCATTAGTATGGGAAAGAACAACAATAGTGAATTATAATCAAATAATAGTCTTTAAAAATAGAATACTCCGCATGCTAGAAAATGTTCAAGGAAACCGTGAGACTTACGCACGAATCATTTGCTTCAGCAATATCTTATTAAAAGCCATCAAAATATTACTTTAGTCTTGTTCACCTAATACACAAAGAAAACTATTTCTTATTTCAAAAAGTTGTAGCACGGATATGAAAAGCCCCTAGAAGTTAGAACTAATTAAGGAAAGTAACAAATCGCTTAGCAGGCTCATAACTTGATCAATAGCTGAGAAAAAAAACTTTCAACATCCTTTCCACATAACGTAAGAGAAGAATTAGCATTTCTGCTGGCAAGTGAAGTCATTTTTAGTAAAAAAATAATAATGAAGTGTAAAATACATTAATTGCTCAAAAACGGCTTTTGCAAATAAACCTGGATCATCTTTTTTTTTTTTTTTCTCGCGATTTTCTTGATAGCCTGCTGGCTGGTTAACGTTCCTAGCACTTCGTAAGGGCTCCAAAGCTCCGTCAGGCTTCGCAGCCTTTTGACTCTGGTTTTCATCTAGATGTACACCCAGAAAAAAAAAAAGAACTACAAATAAAAAAAAGAATGTATGCAGAACTTAAGTCCCGATCGTTTAAAGTTGTTTAAAGTAGATTAAGGAGTCGTTTCGGGAGAGCAAAGGGCACATTGTTTATTACTTCCTCGCTTATTTTAACGGGGAGATTGTCATGTCGCGTCATGACGTCACATAACATGATGTCACGTGACGTGACGTCCCGTGACGTCAGGTTACGTGACGTCACTTCATGTGATGTCAGTCAACCCGCTAAATTCGACGGGTAAATGTTCGGGCGGACGGACGAACAAAATATTCTGTCTTGGCTATTCCGTTAGAAAGCCTTCCATGCTCCGTTAGGACACGAGCCACTATTAATGAGCGGAGAATAGCGAATTATTTCGATGCTTAATTCGATGTAATATCAGTTAACGCGTAACCTCACATCACGCGACATAAAGTCACGTGACATCAGGTCACGTGATGTCGGTCACCCCATTGAATTTGTCGGGGAGATATACGAACGGACGGGCGAACACTTTTGGGATTGGGGGTTCCATTAAACGACATTCCATGCGTTTTATGAGAGAGTTTTAGGGAACCAGTTTTGCACATCTGATAAGGTACGATAGGCTGTCCGGTACGAACTGCGCATACGCCATCCCAGAAGACTCGGATACGCGCACTTTGTATCAGAAGACCCATCGTACCCTATCGAATATGCAAAAACGGCTCTCTAAAACTTTCTTATGGCACAAAATACTATAGACGAGTACCGCATGACCGTATTCGCGACTCTAGCAAAGCGGACGCCACCAAGCGGGAAAACCGGGAAACAGCCGGTCCAGGTCGCTCCGCGCCCCTCCGCGTCTCGGGTGGCTTTCGCGGACACGTGTTGTCGGCGCGGTGACGAACAATGTAATTTGACGAGGGTCCGAAAGTTTGCATGAGTGCTCATTAGTGTGGTGAAGCCTCAGTCGATTGTTTCCTTCCATCGCGTGTTTGAAAGCCCGTTTACTCCACAACAGACGGTCGCGTGCTTTCGATTTCCTGGATGGGGAGGAATCACGGAAAAACGTTTTGATTTCTTGTCTGTCTCGAATCACATTCTTCAAAGTAACGACTACTTGGTAACTGATAAGTGGTTTCTTTATAAGGATGTAAAACAGTTGGCTGAGGATGACAGACGAAGTGTTTTACTGGAGGGAACACCAACGTTGCAGTAAAGTCAATGGGAAGGTTCGACAGCTGCTTTTCTTGAGTTTGGTTGTGTTGGGTTAGCTTCAAGTTTGAGCCACCCACGCCGGTCGGTACGTTGGCTATTCATCTTGGCTGCTTTTCGCCGAAAAAGCCTCTGAACCACACTGAAGGAGTTGGGCTGATCTCGCAATTACTTGATTCAGGAAAACCTGCTCGCTGTATATGATTAGTGAGGGAAATTATCTGCTTTCAAATGGTGGAGGACGCGTCTCGCATAGTTAGAAGCTGTCACGACATTTTGATCTATCGCGCCTGCAATATTTATATTATACCCCCGTCGAAGCCAGCAGCAATATACGTCCACATTGCTCAGGTTGACCGGCCACAAAAAATACTAATTTTCTCCGTTCAGGATTCGAAGCAAACTTCAATGCAGAGAGGTTCTGCGTGAATCTCCGATGAACACTCTCTTCAGTTTGTCTCCGTGCTGCTGGCTATAAAACCATTTGGCTCAGTTTTAGTAGTATCTCTCTGTCTGCCAAATATTATTCAGCAGTTCATCTAATAGCCAGTGAACTAAGCTCATATTTCAACCCGAAGAATATACTAATATCGCTTTAGTGGGACATAGTTCGTAATATAATATATAACCCGCTTGTCAAAATGAATTCTCGATTGCTACTAAAACCAGAATTAAAATAAGAGTATCAGCTGCGTAGTGGGGCGCCAGCGGGTTAAAATGCTCCTCGGCTCAAGAAGCGCTCGCTCAATTTTCGTAATTTTCCTGCAGCCTGTGTTGTTGGCCGCACAAAAGCTCGATTTCGTGGACAGATAAGTCGCATGGTCGAGGCATGCGAGTTAGCTGAAAATTGCTCTCGGTGGAACAATTCTGTGGTCATCGCCGCTTTCCTTAGATGATCAAAACTGATTAAAGTCTATTAACGCCTCTCCGGAGCCCATAGTTTTGGTTTGGAACGAAATCTCCGAAACGAAAGTTCGGCATGAAAAGAGCAAAAAACAACGGGAAAACAAAACTATGCTTTGCAAGTTTATGTGCACCGGCTACACTTAACCATCTCAGTTCAGATACCTATAAAATTTGGCATTAAAAAAAAGAAAATCTGTTAAATTGAATGCGCCACCCGTTCAGGCAGCCCGGCCAAGCCGACGCGACCTGGACTCAGCCGCCATGTTTGTTTGGTGGTGGCGCCCCCTATAGGTCGCTGGAGTCGCGAATTCTGGACACATCGTCCATGAACAACGCTTCCCGTCTAGTTTACTGTGGAGCAGGCGGATAGCCAATCATCGCGATAGGGAGAAGGGACCAAGCGACTAAAAGAAAACAAATGACGCTCTTATGCGAAAATGCCATCCGCGCAGATCACATTTTCGTGTAAAATCGTTTTCTCTGTCTCGCTTCTCTCTACGTTTCTATCTTCAATACCATAGAGTTAGTACAATAAACGCTAGAGGCTCAGCTTGCGCTAGTGTCTACGGGATTTCCGGTTGAAAATTGAAGCAGACAGCATGCAGTCTACTTTTCCAGTCTTCCTGTGTATTCCTATGGGAAAACGCGCGTGAATTTTGTCTCGTCGCCGGAAAATAACATTAATAACTTTTGTTATTTCGGTTGCACCGGATAGTATGTACCTTCATTAATATTCTGAAAGTGTAATTGCTTTAGTTACAGCATTTTTCCTTTACCACTAAACGATGTTAAACTTCGCTATATTTCAGGCCCAAACCACTGTTCTATGGCAGGGATGTAGAAACGAGCGGCGATTCAAAGCACAATAACGATCGAAAGGAATGTAGAGTTTGTTCAAAGTTCGCCAGCATTCCGTTTGTGCTTATATATTGTTAATATGCCTGTCCTCTCACTATATGAAAATGACCCCGTCGTGCATCTTTACGAGTGGTTAAAAAAACGTTCGAAACGTAAAGAATAAAGTACGTGGGCTACGAAAGGTGTGTTTTCTTATTATTTCATATGTTTGGCAGTTTTCATCGCGCACCTGTTCTCTGGATTTCGACACAGAACAAGCATCTCCGCACATATTCATGAGCAGGAAGAATACAGCAGTACTTTTTTATCGGAAATTGGATTATATTACGTGTCTTTATATTTATTTTGATCGTCTGCGAGCACAACGAGTAACTTATCCAGTGTTACTGCGTAGTGCTTTCCGTCTCTCTTGGTTTTCCCCATGTCCTTCGTTCGTTTGGAACGTATATCCTTAATGCTGGAAAGCGTCGACGCCGTGTTCGCGCTAACAGTGTCCGACAGTGGACACAAATACACGTACGAAGCGGTCTTAACACCGTTTTTAATGGCGCGAATTTCAAATAAAAGTGCTGTAACTGACCAATTATTTTGTCTGCGTGACTGAGAAATGTTCCAATGTGCCTAGTACGTACAAATTATTCGTGATATTTTCTCTTATAATCAAGCCAAGAGAGAAAATGCACTCGCTTTTTCCCTTAGAAATGCATTACCGGAAGTCAATTTGTGACTGCTTGCTGTCTGCGTCAAAATGCAACAGCACACTAGCGCCAGCTGAGCCTCTAGCGTTCATTGTACTAACTCTATGTTCAATACACGCTCACTCGCTGTGTGCGTACTCTGCTAGATATTAATAGACGCACGAAATTTGTGCGCGAGGCGCGTGTGTATACGTGACTAGATACGCCATATAAATTTAGACGCCTTTTCCTCTAGGGCGCAGCCATATTGAATGTCGTCTGTCTGGAAATGAGCGCCAAAGGAACAGGGACAGGTGAAGAAGTGGACGACAACACGTGTTGTCGTCCACTTCTTCACGTGTCCCTATTACTTTGGCACTCATTTCGAGTCATGAGCCAACAAGCCCAGCTAAACATTATGTTGAATGTCGTCCCTTCTGGTATGTGGTAAAACATCTTTTTGATCTCAACACGCAGGTGGAATGTGTTCACGAAAAATTTGTGATTGTCACACATTCTCGTTTTACCTCACTTTTATTTTCTCGCATATTCCAGGTTGAAAACTTTATTATTTTTTCGTCTCGCATGCCAGATACGGGGTCCCACGTGATTGAGAACGACAGGAAGCAGAAAATATATCTAACCCCACGCGGGATCTGGCCCGCAGGCCGGCCTTTGGAGATTCCTGTTTTACGAGCTTAAATTTTATTGAGTAAGACAAGTAATTAGTATTTCGTTATTTGAAAACGATGGTTTAGGGGGACTGCCTTATGCAAGCATTCGCTCGCGCGAATATTGTGAACGTGCCCCTTCAATGCGCACTCAACAGTTCTACGAGAAAGGCCTCATCATACGTGGCTGTTATATCAGGTAAGTTTGAAGGGGGTGGGGGCAGGAGGTACAAGCACCTTTTGATCTTTTTAGAGGGTTCATTTCGAAAATTGCAGCAAAAGCACTACAAGCTCTTTCGTCGTACTAAAATCCGGGACAGGGGCAAAAAGTTAAGGCAACCACAGACTCCACGTTTGCTACCTTCTCGGATTTCGGTATGTCGATTAATAAGGAGCTCACCTGCTATACTAACATCTCTTAGACCACCTCCTTTCATTCATTTGCAAAAAAAAGTTAGATAGGCCTAGATGTTACTGAGCTATTCTAAACTTTCAGTGATGGCGGCACAGCGGTGTAAGAATCGCGCCCCTTAGCTCCTGGATGATTGGCTTCGTAATGAATGTGCTGGCTTAAACCTCCCTGACTTGGAAGCATGAGGTATCACTCGTATATTACAAAACTAAAATTACGCGTCGGAGACCCATTTCGTACTGCTCTTCTACAAAGATCATCGAGATGACAGCCATTTTGATAGAAACTAGCGCGAACCTATATAGGCCGTGAAAGTTGCGAACAGTCTGTAAAAGATCAAGGGTATTAAGAGGAGGGATGCTTTTCGCGGAGGGATATACGTGACGTCATTGGTGGGCCGAACCAGCAAAACTCCCTGCACGACTCAAGCACTCACACGAACGGCGGGAATTCGAGAGAGACATCAGTTTTATCAGACGCATTTAGCGGTCGCCCTCATGACAACAGGGCTCGGTGCGCGCTGACGAGTGTAGAAAAATGGAGACCTACAAGAGACGACGATGCGCGATTATGGCAGCAGTGCTATTTGATGCAGAAGACGACGCACTGCTTCCTGCTAAGTGGAAAATGCCTCTTCAATGGGTGGATGCAACACACAGGACGTAGAATAAAAAAAAAAAAAAACGAGTTGCACGAGGAGCGGCATAAGGACGGCATTGTCGAATGTCGAAGACCACTGCGGGAGCCTCGGACGTCACCCGCAACAGCGCAAGCCACAACAAGTGAGGTGATCCCGATGCTACCGCCGGCATCTCGCTGAGCAAGGTCTGTAAAGTTGCCAGACGCGCGAATAACGTGGCGCCAATGGCAAAGAGATTTTACGCCGAAGCGGGGAAGCGTTTGTGCAGCCCGAGCCAAAACTGCCCCATCCCCCCCTCCCCCCGGGATGCCTACGTCAGAGCGGCTCCGCGCAAAAAGCGTGATGTCGTTACCACGTTATGCAAATCCCGGAGTGCAAAAAGAGGGATTTTTTGCCCCGCTTGGGGGGGGGGGGGGGGGGGGGGGGGGGGGGGGGGGAATGCTTTTTTAAAAGGTACCAGGGCCGGTCGAGTCGAGAGCAACTTACTATCGCTTCGCGGCCAATGACGTTGGAGTGTTTTTTTTTTTTTTTTTTTTTTTTTTTCCCATTATACACTTTAAAAGGGAATTACAAAGGAAGAAGCCCGAACATAATTAGCCACGCTCGGCGTATTTCTTTGATCAGTGACTAGATGGATGGATGGCTGAATGCTTATTGATGTACCTTTTATAACGGGCAGTAGCTTGGGGAAGCTAGACCATAGCAGAAAATATTATAGTGGTGTGGTCTTGTATAGGTTATGTTTTAAGTTTAAGACAGGGCAATATATGTTCGACCCCTGGAGTGTTCGAAACGCTTCTATTGTTTTTCCCGTCAAGCGGCCGCGTTAATCGCGTGCCGTGGCGACGACCATCCCAATCGTTTTTTTTTTTTTTTTATTTCACCGTAGAAACGATCGGGACAAGCGGCGCACGAGACATCTACAGTCTCTAAGCAAATCGGTTCTTAGACACAGCTTAAAGAAAACGCAAGGCATGGCTGAGACATTAAGCTTTCTTGTCTTGGTGATTTCCTTTATTTCAGCTCTCTTATTGGTGGGGTTTAGTGTCTTCGGATTTATCTCATAAACACCGCATTTCGGAACCACAATGTTAAAAAAAACGTAATTCAGCAAGTAAGTTTGTTCACAGAACAGGGTCTTTGGTTCTGAGGAGAGACCACTCTAGTTATATTTCAAATCTCAGATCCTTCGCAGAAGGAAGTGTACCGCTTATCTCGCGCTAAGGTTCGGTCGGGACAGCGTGACGTTCTACTTCTGGGTCACGAGAGAAGTCAGTGTTTGGATTTCCAATTGGGAACATACTATTTTTGCTTTTTGCTATTTGAAAGAGGTGTGGTGTTTTTATAACAGTGAAAACTACGTACTCGCATTTTATATTACTCCCTTCTCCCCTTTTGCGGGTTCGTGCAACCGCAGTGTGGGGTATCAAGTATCAAAGTATCAGAAATTCTCGAAGCACCACAAATTTGCAAGTTTCGTAGTCGGACAGTTAGCATTCCAAAAGTAAAGGTCGCCAACGCTAAGTTCAGCTAAAGAGATGTTGCTTGATCGTGCTAAAATCAGAAAAATTTAATGCGGAATTTACAAAATATGCTGAATCCCCAAATTGAATTTTGAATTCTGAAGACCTAAAAATCCAACAAAAAAGTGTGATAAACTCTGAATTTCTGGCAAAAAGCAACGACAACAACAAAAATCTTCGGAAACGCGAAGTTTTATTTATTGGTTTAAAGAGACAATCTCATTTGCTGCGGAGCGATAATAGGCTTTGAACTCGCCATGGCCTGCGTTTCTTAAATTCTCAGTAATAATAGAATTTGTTTTAGTCAGGTGTAAAAAGAGTTTGTATGCGTGGTTTGCGCCAAAAACTCCCGTACCCTCTAACGCCTCACCTCTTACGTTTATTTTCTAGCCGTTAACTCGGCAAACAGGCGATGCTTGAATCTGTCTCTCGTCCACAAACCAAAACTTCACAATTCGCGCGCTCAACCATGTGGATTTTGTCCCACCCCACCCTCAGAGATGCGCCGAAAATAAGCTGCACTTTCTCATTCCGTTCTGCTTTGAGCTTACACTGCAGTGGAAGCTACGAGCTCGTTGGACCAATCACGCTTCGATCGTTAGGCAGGTGATCCTGCTCCCTCCAGTGCCTAACACTACGCGCAGAGTGCGGAGTAAAACGATGAAAGGGAAGAGGTTCACTGGTGAGGCGAGCGCGAAGCTCCCTCCGCGCTGTCGGCTTAGGGGGGAACGTGGTTTAATAAACAGCGGCCGCTTTTGAGCGCACGTACTCGTCGTTCGGCAGGAGGCCGAAACTAAGCTTTTGCCTTTGTTTGTCCGGGGCACATCGCCCGACTGACACTGTGCGAACGGCATACGCGAGATCGTGCCGGGCGTGACAAACCAGACGAGTGGTGCTCGGTCCACCGTAAACCCCAAAGTCGGGGAAACAGAAATAGAGAAAATAACGAGAGTTGATAAACAACGTACAAGCACCGAGCAGCAGCCGATCCTCTTGAATGTTCGTGCTAGTATGCTGTATGCCTTAAATGTCAAGGCTAATGAATCGTGGGAGAAGAACACTATCGTTGTTTCTGAGAAATGTTAAATACTGATGCTTTGCTTAAAATCGTGCCAATGGTAAGGTTCCGATTCACGTTACTCAAGAAACTGTGAAGCATTTGTTTTCTGGGTTTCCTTAAAGAGCGAAAAGGTTATAAGAATGCTTGATTAAACGTATCTGAAGTTACTCAAATTTGCTTTTTGAGCGTGTTCTTTTGGCGAAGGTAATGCAAAGAAATGGTAAATATAATTCAAACTCACTGGTGCCTAGGTATATCGGTGTTAAGATATACAATAAATTCTCTTCATATTTTTAATCCTGCTAGGAGATTTAATAAACTTAAGAGATTTACGAGCCACAACTGTACCTTACAAGCAAACAATGTTTAGGTAAAATATGTTTGAGTAAATTTTCTATAATCTCTAAAGTTTATTATAAGAGATCGTACCTAAGCGATCGTAACAACTTACAGGTGATATATGATGTTTATAAAGAAATATATTTCTTTATTCTACTAATGCGTAATCATCTAAAACAAAGTGCGGGTTTATAGACGACATTATAAATCTTTTATCTTCGAGTCAGTCCATTGATTGTGGAACTAGATGTGTCTACCCCTGGGTCAGTCAGGTTAATTATCCGTAATATATAAAACAAAAAGAACAGTACGCTGTAGGCACGATTTTTTTGTTTATTTTAAAGTACATGCAAACAAGCGCCGTAAAAAGGAGGCACATCCGAGGACGAACCATTCACAGTTGTATATTTGTCCGGGGTCAAAAAGACTCTCCGGATAAGAACTCTTTATCATCATGCAACAGCTACTCCGATTCATGGAACCCACTCCCGACGGACACAAGGCAAGCGAAATGATATATCTATAAGAAGTACTATTAGACATTTGTCAAAGAGCATTCTCGGTATGGTACATGTGCTATGTCGTAAGTGCGTCCTGTTGCTTTGCGTTGTCTCTAGAACAAAAGGCTGTTTCGCCATAACGCAAATTGAGTTTAAATTAAGTAGCTTTTTCTTTTTAGATTAAGGTGTTATCTGTTTGATTGTAAAAAAAAAAAATACTCGTCAAAGTCAAAGTCAGAAGAAAAGCGAACTCGTGGAGAAAAATAACATAGAGGGCGAACATTTCAATCCAAATGATGTAATTGAAAGCGTAAAAATGTCACGGGCATCTCATTTCTTCTCAAAAGAACCCCCCCCCCCCCCCACCCCCCCCCCGTCTTTTTCTTTTTAAATAATTATTTGAGTTGGAACAGACATCTTCGCTTACGGTGTCGTTGAACGTATGTGACAGCTAAATAAACAAAAGCCGGGCGTCTTCCCGGAAACGACGCCATTTCCGACTTATCGGGTACTTCCATTTATGCGTTCCCCTGGAGACGCTTGAATGCCCCCGCCGTTTGGAATGTACTGACTTTGGGATACTTAACGGCGCCATTCTTTTTTTAGCCTCATTGAACTAGCCTACCCGATGGCTTTTTCTGCGTTAAAGGCCAAAGTATGCTCCAGTCCGCTATGCGAAATGTTGCTTTTGTTTTCGCCGGAGAACGTTTACGCAGTCATGTATCATTACTTGACACCTCCTTCCCCTAAAAAAACCGTTCATAATATGAGTCGTACGTAACATCGAGACAAAGATACACGCATTTACGTTTGTCCGCGAAATTGTTTTATACGGTGGGATATCCATACTAACGTGGTACATATTACCGAGGCATCACTGTACTGGTTGGTGGCGTGTTAAAGGACCCCTGCAAAACACGAGTATTTCTCACATATTTTAAACGTGCATGTCAACATTAACATTTTGGGTTGGTCTTAAAATTCAAGGTGAATGTTTGTCAGGATCACACACATTCATTTTTACGGGGAAGCCTAAAATAGCAATGGGAATTATATCGAGAAGTGCCATTCGTTTTATCATCATATAAATTTTCAGATCCACAGAACTACGGCTGCATTCAGTAAACATTGCGCTCTAGAGCCTAAGAAAAGTTTCCAAGCTCATTAATGACTAGTGCTGCCCCCAGGTGCAAATGCCAATACTGTTTCCCGCTTCTTAACCTTGTATATTTTCATCTCAATTATACAAGGGCAGCAAGAATGTATCACTACTGTCAGATTCCGCACGCAAATCACTAGGCAATGGTGTTGGATACGTGAAACATTCTTGCATCAGAAACCCTAGTAACCTCTAGAAATTTTCTTCTCGAGCTGTGCCTCCAGGCCTGCCCACTGCTCTACGCCCCGTTGACTCCACCCACTACTCTCCAACCGGTTCACTCATCAGAAAGTGTCAGTAGATCGTTTGAATGAATCCGATAATTGTACCCGATACTCCGCCACCGCCTTTGCGTCGTATCGTTGTCGGGTATCAGAATGACCTACTAAAACTCTCTATTGACTCAATCACCCATTGACTTTCCCCGTCGGGTCGGCCTGTGTCCACAGAGTATGGGGAATGACGGGTAGCGGGTAAACTGAATTGATCTGTAAGTCACATGACGTCAATTTTCCCGCTAAATCTGGCAGGGAAACTTAATTAGCGTATATGTGACAGGGTGGCGTCACTTTTTCTTCTCTATTTAGCGAGGAAACTTCATTTGCGTATAGGACGCGTGGCGTGAGTCGTGGGACATCATTTTCCCCGCAAAATTTAGGGAGAAAACTGAATTTATGTTATGGTCACGCATCGTCAATTTTCCAGCTAAATCTAGCGGAGAACTGAATTTGCGCATTGGTCATGTGACCATTCCACGTTACGTCAACCTTTTCGCTAATATTTAGAAAGGATACTGATTTAGTGTTTAGGTCACGTGACATGAAGCCATCTGACGTCATTTCACCGTCACGCTACGGGCCACGGCTTCACGAAATCCGGCTACACGACTTCCGGACAATAGCCAAAGAACCTTTAACGTGCAAAGGAAACTCGGTGTTTCCGCAGCAAGTTCGTAGTCTCGGCAAAAACGATTGTTGCTTCCTCGTGAATTTCTGTCTTGGAATAATGAGAGGTGGTCATACGGAGGTCGTCGTTTCGGGGTGATGGTGATTAGTTGGTAGCTTGTGGTAAATAATTGCTCCGTGCCTAGTTGGACAAGTGAATTTCTATCGTCTGTGGTGTATTGTCGTGCGTTTAATTGGCGAGGGAGTTCGCTTTTTCGTTCTTTTGTAGCATTATATGTGATGGAGTCCATTAAGAGTAGGTGGTGCTTCCTTGATTTGCCATTTTGCCTACACGTTGGGCAATTTTTTCGCGTGGGTGTTGTTGCCTTTTCTAGGTTTTAAAGTTGTGGTAAGACGCCTCTAGATTCTCTGCAAGATCACAAGCTGCTCGTTCTTGCTGTGCTCTGATCACTCGGTTAGGGTAAGCCACATGGCTGCAATATCTGCTGTGGTTGTATTGGGGCAGTGACTCTGTCGGGCCTTTGAAAACTGGTCGCTTTCAGGCACTATGTAGGCAGCTGTGCCGGATACGTTTTTTAATCTATAGTGCTGAAGATTTTCAGCTATATATATTCTGGCCTCGAATACATTTCCCGCAAAATATAGCAAAAAATTTACGTCACTTGACCTACGCACCAATACAAGTTCCCTGCTAAATTTAGCGGAACATTCATATCCCATTACCAATGCACCAATTCAGATTCCCCGCTACTACTAAAGCTACTATACTCAAGACTTCCAGCCATATGGGTATTTTCTGGTCTAGAACACTTTGTGCAGAAGAAACTTTATGTAGAAGAAAAAGAGCAACTCTCAACAATAAAACACAGCTAGCACATTATAGCACCGCGGGATGAGCCGCGTGATCAGCAATAGCAGTTTGAAGGTTGCTCTCACTGATAACGTACAGCGAGCTGAGCGATTTGGGGCCCCGCAAGCGTCCACCCCCAACGGAGCTCCAGCCCAGGAAGCGTCGCCGAGCGGAAGGGGAGCCGACGCTTCCTGGTGATGTCAAGGTGATGCGCTGCCAACAACAACTGTCTTGCTTGTGAAAAATGTATCGTTGAACGCGTCAGCTCTTGGTCGTCGAGACCGAACACCTGCTCGTGTGTGCACGATAGATGCTATCACATTCATAGAGTTTCTACAAATTCGCATCGACCGTCACTTTTTTGTTATTCTGTGTAAATGTGAGTAATTCGAGAATGAGTTTGGATTGTGTCAATAGCGATGTCGCGTGCCACAATATCCGCAACGTCGTGGGAAATCTAGTAATTCTCCTTCAATGTGGAGATGGTCGTCCTGTTGACGACCATCTCCACATGAACGTGGTGAGAGTAGGCTGTTTTGGGGGGTAGCCGACGTGATTGACGAACATACTCATGGCTGTGCCAAATTGAGAATGACCGCTCGAAAAACATTATGTCGATAAGCATCTAATATATTGGTACTCCGAGCTGTCTAGATGCACGAAGAAATTATTGTTCGTGTGCCTGATTCTCAATTGGTGAGTAACCTGCCTCGATTATGGTTGAGATGTTTCACGTTGAAGATAGCAATCTGAGAGAGACCCCGAGTGCACTTCGATGGAATGTCTGCAGGGCTTTCCACAGATATTTCGTAATTTCCATCAGAGAGAATACGAATGGAAACCTCGGTGTAGTGCAACATGAACTGTTGGTCGGCGTCCCAGTTAGGACCAGCTATTCTTCAAATAGCACCTAGAGGTTTTTGGGCTGTGTTGATGGTACGCTTAACTGCTGGACTGAAAGTCAGAGGTCACAAAACAAGGCTTGAGCGATTGGCTTGCGTTGCAAAACCCTAAAACAGCACTCAAACCGCAATATCTCTAACGGATGGGCGTATTTTTGGAAAAAAGAAGTGCACGACTGGGGGGGGGGGGGGGGGGGGGGGACACTGCCGATGAGGCCTAGAAGACGTGTGAGGTCGTGACTCTCACTCCCTCTCCTCTTCGCTTTGTCCCCTCGAGCTGGTTAACCGAAGCGAGGAGGAGAGAAGCGAGGCCGCTTCCCCTCATTCTCGACTGTTCCAGGAGGATCGTGAGGTCACATTCCTCGCTTGATCGCGGCCTTCTTTTCCAAAAGTACGGCCATCCGTTTGGGATATCGATATATGAGTGATATTTTCGAGTTCTTAGCGTCCCCTTCAACGGTTCTACGGCTCTATTTTCCGAAATCCAAATTTCGGTTCAGCATCCCTTTAAGCCGACCTGTTGGCCGGTAGGTCAGCGCCGATGGCTTTTTTTTTTTTAATTCATTTCAATTCAATTCATCTTTGTTGACTCCAGTTTGAAGAAAGAGACAAAGAAAAAAGCTGCATTGTGTAGCTTGACTGGTCTCTGCCTCCCATACAGACTTGGGCAGATTAATCGGCACTTGCATAAACAAAAAAAAACACAAAAAAAAAGCATGCAGGACATGACACAGCTTTTGATATCATGAACAGTATAGAACCTTTAAAATAACATTTGTTGTTAAAATACAGTTGTCTTATTTGGTTATCTGGCATTATTTCTATGTTAATATTGCTTTAATGAGTTCATTAATGGTAGACGGTACAGTATACTGGAGCATTTGAAATCCGTAATTGGTCCTGGGATGTCCACTCTCCGGTGCCCTGGACTATGCGTATGATAAGGCGAAGGGTTTTTATCCAGCGAAGCTAAGTGAAGGAATGATTTGTTATTATAATAAATACTATCTTTATATTTCTGGATTAATGTCTGTGTATAGAAGTCAAAAATACGTGCTACCATAAATTTTGAGAATAAAATATTTCCGGCAGCTTCAGACCCGCGTGGTGAAGAGAGGTGGCTGGGGTATTCAAAGCCTCTAGAAGTTTCGCTTGTACTGTGGTTGATATGCGTGTCAGGCCTGCTCTCAAAAGTGCAACATGCTCCGCGTAAACAGCTTAGTTTAATGTATTTATTCCACCCTTAGGTATTTCCGGGAAAGGCCGATCATTGCTATGTTGAATAGTGGAAGACCTAAAACGCTCCTCCGTGGTACTTTTTGGAAATAGTCACGTGAACTCATATGTCCTGCCACCTTGACTTGAAAGGTTCTTTCATATAGGAATAACCGAATTAATTTGAGTTATTTCCCTCTGACACTGATCTGATGGAAGGGCTTTATGTTGATAGTGTATGGAAGTGCATCAAAAGCTAGGTAGCTGTTGGTAGATAGATAGGTAGCTAGGTAGCATCAACAGCTATCAAGCAAAACAGCGTGAAGGACTTGTTTCTGGACAGTGTTTTATTCTGGTGATGATAGGTTTCCAATAACGTCAGCGGTGTTGCAACCGGGACGGAACCCTGAAAGCTGCGGTAGGAGCGCTTGTGCCTTTAAGTGATGCATGCGTTCGAGAAGGTTGAAACACAAGATGTGAAGGAGATAGGACGGCAGGACGACAGCATATATTTCAACTTGCAAGGCTTTGGGACTGCCTTGAGACGGAATGGAGCCAGAAAGAAGCAAGCTGACCAAACCGCCAAATTGCGTTGAGATATTCTAGTAGATGGCGTCTGTCTGTAGCGTCGATGTTCCTGAGGGCTGGCTTGTGATGCCGTCAGCTCCTCCTGCACCTTTGCGGCGGCAGCGGTACAGCGCGCGGCCCAGTCGTGCATTCATGAAGTTGGCACTGATTGAGATCGGCGAAAGATGGCTCCATTTCCACGAGATGGTTTTTGTACTGGAGGGTTTTCTTGCGGGGAAGCGATAGGTTTTGAGATTTCATCTGAGGATTCTCCAGCAAGGTTCGCCATTGATATTTTGTTCTCGAGTGATATTTCCGAAAAAGAACATGCTACAGGCTCAGGTAGGCACGGTACAGTCGTCCTGGCTCGTCTGGATCCCATATTTGTCTTAAAGGATTCACATCGGGGTTTCTACAGTTCTCTACTAAAAAGAACGGTATGCCAACATAGTTTTACGCCTATTCGCCTTGATCTTGTTCAGTCGACCGGGACATTTGTTCACCTGAAAATCGGTTGAGCGCGTCGTGATGCAGCTCAAATTGCAAGGTTATTTATATCAGGGGCTGGATTATTAGAAACTACGGTGATTTTTGTGACTTTTAAAATCGCAGTTTATATTGCCTCATCTATTGGGAGAGCGCCTACATCAGGGTTATTGAGTAGCTTTGGTAGTATTGGTCGATGCTGATGCAGTAGTAATGCTGCATTCACAGTGTTTTATTGTGATGCAGCAGCAGGGAGTGATATGAATTGGAACATAATAGGAGCTCCACGTGCTAGGCTCCACGTCCCAGACCATCCCAATATCATGTGATTCAAAGGTAAGATCTAGTACTCTTATTTTCGTGGGATTAGGGCGTACTAGTGCTGGGGCTCCAGAGTTTATAAAGGGGAGGTCAAGATCAGTTGTGAAATATCTGACAGCAGTGTCACGGCTGGTAGTGCTGTCCCTCCCTCACGTAGGGTGGTTCGCGCTAAATTCCCCACAAGAAAACAAGAGTCCAGGATAACGAGCACAAACCTTTCCTATTGTGCCGGGATCCCATAGTTAATTCGGTCGAATATAAGTGTATGTAACAGTAACTTCGCGATTCTTTATGCGTTGTTTTACTGATACGTGTCGTTCAAAAGTAGAACAGAATTCAATTCCTTCAAGCATATTTCTTTCTGGTAGATTGATTGACTAATGAACAGTCAAGTGCGAGAATTTCCATTTGGGCGAACTGTGTGGCTGAGGTATTGGACGTATGGAGAGAGCCGGTAGAGGCCATATGGTAAGTAGGTCTGTTTACAAGGGGAGAACGTCTGTTTTTAGATTCAAGAAGGCGACGACGAAGTTCAGGAAGCCGAGGGTGAAAGGTATTACATTCTACTGTAGCGCTGTAGGCACGGCCTACAAATTTCTTGGCTTTTTTGTCAAACTTTTACGTATTGAGGAAGTACACAAGTAGTGCTGTGTTCCGAGCTCTCATTATAAGCCTTTGTGCGCAGGTAAGTTAAGCACGGGAAGACTAGAATAACACTCCATTAATTGACTCCAAAGAAAGGATGGCTGCTATCACTTGGTGGGGTGTTGATAACGGGGGTGTTACTGACACAATTTTGCGAAGTGCGATGAACACAATGAGGATTGTAGGTTTAAACAAATAGCTAGTCTCCATTCCAATCGCTTGACTGCATGTCTACGTATTAAAGTTGGGAGGTGTGGGACGTGAAATACTTGATATTTTGCTTCTCCTAGTATGATTTTTGAGAATGTCCGGGTGTGGTCGATGTAATGAATGCGTCTGTAGGATTGCTTTGTGTTTTTGCAAGTCCTTAAGAGAACGGTTATCCTCGAGTGTTAGAAGTAGCACATTACCGGAGGAGACACTAGATACAGGTGTACATCGCGATTGTTTTATTGCTTTTTTTGTGTTTAGAACGTGCCGCAGTTTTTGCCGTGCGGAATGTAGTGTTATTCTCTAGCTTGTCCCTTGTAGCTTCAGTCCTGCTTACTTTTACTATAGATTCAGTTGCGTTGGAGAGGTGCTTTCTTCGATAATTTACACAGTAGGGGTCGGTTTTTACATATGCCTTCATAGCATTGTTCACATCTGTAGCAAAATTGGGAGTCACAATTGCACGCAGCTGCAATGTGGCTGAGTTTGTGGCATTTGTAGCACTGCATAGGGCACACTCGGCACGAAATTACTTCGGTCCTTAAAAACCACCTTGAGATATTGACGTAAAACGTTTCCTGCTAAAGCTACCTTCACAACAGGCGATGTCTTGCCGAGTCATTTGACTTCTATTATGGTGAATTAGGATTGCAGGTGTGCCTTTATGTTGTCCTATGTGCAATCAGGGTCTTTGTCTCGAAGTAAGTCAAGGCTGTTTTGTGGGTTCTCTGGGTAGGAAGAGTCTCACAGGCAGTGTACGGAGGTTGTTTATCTTGAGGGCCCCCGCTTTTATGAGGGGTCGTTTGGCATCAACTATGTAACAAGCTTTGTTAATGCGAACCACACCAACTTTGCCACGTGCAACGTTGTTTATATAGTCTGTGAGTTTAAGTTTGCTGAGTGGTTCAACTTTGTTGTTTTCAGTGGGGATGTATACCACAGTGCATTCGACTTGCAAGTTGCTTTCGTTTATAGCAAACATAATTAAAACAGCGCAAAAAACCCACGGACAAGTAGAAGGAGGAACACAGAAACACCCCCGTGTCCATTGTTTTCTACCTGTCCTTGTGTTTTTTGCGCTGTTTTAAATATATGTTTGCTATGCACCACCGACTAGCCCACCTCCAAACATTATTGCTTTCGTTCTTCGACAATAATGATGAACTTCGGCACATCTTTCGCCGTTTCTTACCATGAATGTTGATCTACACATTGCCGTCATCGTAAGGATCATCGGTGGGTAAGACTGTTGACGAGAAGCTGCTGCCTGTTTCAACGATACCTTCATCTGGTAGCATTTTGTACCCGCCTTTGAACTATGAGAAATGATGTTCTTCGTCTTTCTCTAAAATGGGGGGGGGGGGGGGGGGGGAGGGGGGGCGGTATTCCGGGGTCTGGTGTTTCCGAGGTGAGTTTTATTGATTTTCTGCCTGAAAAAAGTGGACCCTTTGCGCGTACTTTCATACGTTTCTGCTAATGACATTAGAGAATAAAGGGCGGAAGAAGCGTGATTTACCGGATTACTAAGAATATTTAGGACGACACAAAAATTAGGTTACCAGTACCAGCGTCGTCTTCGTCCTTCGCTCTCGCAATCGAATACGTATGTCTATGAACCGCGTTGTAGTGACGCTGTTATCGGGAACAAACAGAAGACCAGGGGAGATTATTGAGGTACAGCGCATAAAGCAAAATGTGTCCTATTCGTTTTTGTCATTTTGATAAAAATAAGATATGTCTAGATTTGAGATAGGCTTTTCCCGTGTGGAAAAAAAAAGTATATTTCGTTTCACGTGTGAGTGTGAGCCTACGAGGAACTATACATCGCAGAGGTGATTTTTATTTTCGTTTCTCCAATAAATATTTCACTTGTTAGTCAGCGCTTAGTTCTCCTCCTTCCATCCTTGGTTCTTATTCGCGCAGCACCATGATTATTCACTAGTTCGCTCAACTTTCTATTCCTTTGAAATAGGTTTTTGTGGGTCAAGCTGGCGGTCTCGAGGTGATGATGATTAAATTCCTTGTTTTATCCGAAATGTCTTACAACTAACTTTTTTATGCATGAGCGAATTTTAAATAAAAATTTATTAGTAGAGCCAGTGACGAGATTTAGAAAATACAACCCGAGCTTCCTTGGCACATGAAATATCCAGTGCTTCGAAGCATGCGACTAGTTGTCTTATGGTTCCTGCATTTCCAGCTTTGGCTACTGCAGTGGCTCACCTCTATAGTTTGCCAGTTCCGAGTGTAAATGTACCACCACTCTTATTGAAGAGACGCAGCGAGCCGACGAGGCAAACCGGAATAAATCGTTTCCAAAAATTGACATAAAAAAAAACGAGAAGTAAGGGGCACCCGGGGATATGAAAAAACCGTTAGAAACTTTGTTTTTATTATAATCATAAGAAATGTTTGTGGTTCCTTGTTTTGGGCTAAGTAGAGATAACACAAACTTCCCCATTGTTTGAGTTCGGAAGGTTAAAAAAAATGCGTAACATCTTTACTTTTTTGAATACGAAAATGTATATGCCAAGATTAATGAGTTTTGAGGTTCTAAAATTTCGAACATGTTTTATAAATGGGTGATTCCACTTCAATTCATGCAATGATGGTCAGGGTCATATTTTAGATATTTTTGTTAAAAATATATGTGAAAGCCATGTTTTTGGGAGGAACATTCAGCTAGATATGAACGCCGTAACAATTTTTTTCGCTGAGATATAAAATAGAGAAGCTTAAGGCGTGGAAATTGAGAAGATTTCACAATGCTACTTTGCACAGTCGTCATTTCCTTATCGAACCTTTCACGGCACCATAACGTTTTTAATAGGTTTTACAAAGGTTATACAACACATACATAAAAAATTTAAAATATCCATAAAATATTTCAATGCAAACAAAAATATCAAACATGGCACAAAAACGCGTTTTAGAGACATATTCACATTTTTTTTGCAAATAAACCATTTTTCATAATACTTCACAAAACATATCAAAATGCGCGTATTTAAATATTCTTTACGAATATATAAATATAATATGCCCACCCTTAAACATATTTTTGTTATCAACGCGGAAATTCGGCTGATTTCTCAAAATGTGGCAAGATTGGGCGTCGATATTTAAAACACTCCATCTTTTATTTTCTTTAAACTCCCCTTGGCACTTTGCAGTGACTTGAACTAACCTGTGATGGCAAAAGATTGAGTAACATATGACCTCCAAGCGGGAAAAGCTACGACAAACCTTCAATCGGAGCGAGCCGACGTCTTCGTCATAGCGGCTTTGCCGCACAGCACCAAACGTTTTGAGCGTTAGTTATGGCATGTATTTTATATTATTAAAATTTTTTTTTTCATAAGGGCTGAGTATTAGTGACACGAAAATGGACTTTGAGCTGGAATACCATTAATTAGCTTACAATTCACAGGAACAAAACGGCCCCACTGTGCGAATTCGCTAACTATGCATAGATAAGCTTAAAACTCTCAGTTATGCGAGTAGCCATGTATACATCCGGCCTCTCGGCATATGATGACTTCCACAGATGAGAAGCCTGGATTCCTCTCACAGGTTTTATGGTGGTCCACTCTGCTTGCTTTACCGCACGAAACTCTCGAACCCGTTCCACAGACAGGTGGAACATGCAGACATTTGTTACTTTTTTACGTCGCACTTCCACAAAGTCTTTAGCGGTGGCAATCGTTGAGTTGAGCGAAGATCTCGCTCAACTCAACGCAAGCGAGGAACTTGGTGAGCGTTGGTTCTTCCACCTACTTCATCACAAGCGCTTTCTCCGTGTCCAGTGGCTGAAAAGATCCATCTTGCCGAAGAGTGCGGCTTCCAAGACAATCCGTGGAATTGGAAGCGATTCTTGAAATGCGCCGCCGCTCCGTCTGATACAAAAATTATTTAAAAAAAGACTGGGAAATGAACATTAACATACTCTTTTATGGCCTATGTGGCTAGAAGAGCGTGAGCTGTGTCATGTTTCGTGTACCATCGGTGACAACGGCAAGGCTTTGCGTGCCTTGCGTGGACGTAACCACACTTGTGGAGAGAGACACTTGAGTTTTTTTTCAATGAAAACTCTGCACTTCCGTTGGAAAGAGTACTGTCCATTTTTCCGCAAAATCGAAGTGGATCATCACTGCCTTGGGTGGTAAGGCGGTTCTTGTGTCATGTATCAGGCTTCGTTCAAGGTCAAGGATGTAAGAATGCCTCATATACTTTTCGCTCTCCTATTGCCGCAGGAAGGCAGAAGTGTCCATAACCTTTTTGACGAGTTCGCCAGCGTCCCATAACGCGAAACAGATCTCTTGGTCTTCGTCGAGATGAAGCGACTGCAGCGAGATGCTCTGCGTTTTTGGGCACTTTTCGCAACGGCGCAGAAAGCAATCGTTCTGTGGAGCGCAGAAGAGGTAGATGCGCTTGAGGTCGTCTTCAGTAAATGTCTTCTTTGGGGCATTTGGTATTGCCGTTAAAAGCAACTGAAAATTGACGCAATATATGCATGCGCACACCTCGTGCTCGGGACTTTTTTTTTTTATCCATTTTGGCCGTAGGGAATAAAATTTGGAGATGCCTAGTTCGGGTTGGGGATGGTCCTTCCTAAACAGCTGGTAAGCTTCCTTAATAGAGCGGGTCATAAACCTTTTTACGACTTTGAACATGTCGTTGATCATGGCTTTGACGACGTCCTTTTTGTCGGGGCTTTGAACAGAGCATGCGAGGTCGTCGCGTGTGTAGTACTCAATTGCAACCCCCCCGTCTTCGGCATTCGCCTTTTTCCCCATGTAGGGATCAGGGGTTGCCCAAACACCACCTTTGCGCTTCAGTTTTCATGTTTGATCAATCATGTAGGCAGTCGCACCCGACACCAGACGCCATATTGTTTTCTTCAGGATGATTGATGGCAGAAGCACGTACAATCGCTTGCGTTCCTGGTGAGAACTACATGCCTTCAGCACTTCGCAAAACGCGCCAAACCACTCTGCGCAGTGCTCACAACTGTCTTCGAGTTCGAGAGTTTCGTGCGGTGAAGCAAGCAAAGTGGACCACCGTAAAACCTGTCAAAGGAATCCAGGAAACTCTCCAGGAAACTCATCTGTGAAAGTCAGCATATGCCGAGAGGCAAGATGTATACATGGCCATTCGCGCAACTGAGAGTTTTAAGCTTATGTATGATGCATAGGTAGCGAATTTGCAGAGTGGGGCCGTTTTATTCCTGTGAATTGTAAGCTAATTAATGGCATTCCAGCTCAAAGCTCCTTTTCACGTCACTAATACTCACCGCGTATAAAAAAAGAATTTTAATAATATAAAATACATGCCATAACTAACGCCCAAACGTTTGGTGCTGTGCGGCAAAGCCGCTATGACGAAGACGTCGGCTCACTCCGAGTGAAGGTTTGTCGTAGCTTTTCCCGCTTGGAGGTCATATGTTACTCAATCTTTTGCCATAACAGGTTAGTTCAAGTCACTGCAAAGTGCCAAGGGGAGTTTAAAAAAAATAAAAGAGGGAGTTTTTTAAATATCGACGCCCAATCTTGCCACATTTTGAGAAATCAGCCGAATTTCCGCGTTGATAACAAAAATATGTTTAAGGGTGGGGATATTATCTTTATATATTCGTAAAGAATATTTAAATACGCGCATTTTGATATGTTTTGTGAAGTATTATGAAAGATGGTTTATCTGCAAAAAAATTGTGAATATGTCTCTAAAACGCGTTTTTGTGCCATGTTTGATATTTTTGTTTGCATTGAAATATTTTATGGATATTTTAAATTTTTTATGTATGTGTTGTATAACCTTTGTAAAACCTATTAAAAAAGTTATGGTGCCGTGAAAGGTTCGATAAGGAAATGACGACTGTGCAAAGTAGCATTGTGAAATCTTCTCAATTTCCACGCCTCAAGCTTCTCCATTTTATTTCTCAGCGAAAAAAATTGTTACGGCGTTCATATCTAGCTGAATGTTCCTCCCAAGAACATGGCTTTCATATATATTTTTAACAAAAATATCTAAATTATGACCCGGACCATCATTGCATGAACTGACGTGGAATCACCCAAATCATGTTTATAGAATTCAAAGATTTCGAGTTATCTTCATACTCAAGTTTCAAAATTAAGGAGATTTAGGTCTTCTTCAATCTAAAAGATTGAGAATAAAATTTAAGATTTCGGACTAAACTTCAAAATCCTTGAATCCCACACGCGGAAGTGGAATTCCGCAATTTTGAATTAAGTCTTCACGGATTCATCTTAGAATAACCGCGAAATGTGCGACCTCATCTTTTAAATGCCAGTCATGGGACACCTATAGACACCAGGCCTATAGATTGAACCCCAATATTTACCATACTGAGTCCCAATAAAAGTGGCTTAACGCCGTTCATTGGTAAGTTATATGTGCAGCGTGCCCCCTCCCCCCCCCCCCCCCTTTAAAAAAAACGGTTTTATTAACCGCAAAAATAAACTACCCATCGCGAAACGCTCAGTCTATATCAATTATTACAAGAACGGTCCAGACCATAAGCAAGCGTTTCAGAACTAACCGTAAGCTTACTTAAAAGTTACCAGCGACGAGTGAATTTCTAAACCTTTCAAGCCTACGATTCGGACGGTTTCCGGTGGCCGACGCTATCTATCTCCGTCTATTCGAGGGCATTATCGGCCATCATTTTCCTTTTGAAAATATTCGAAAATTGCTTATAACTTCTGAATCAAATAATGGTTAGTTTTGAAACATTGTCATCTGGACAGATAGCGCAACGTTTGGACGAAGATTGAGCGTTAGGCGAGACCTATAACCTATTTTCAGAATACTGTAAACGACTAAATTTCCGCAAGGGCCTAATTTTCGCGAATTTCGCGAGTCACGTACAATTCTCGAAAAATACACCCTGCGAACAATTCTGGCAATATGTGAACGCTACGGAAGCTACACTCGATTCGCGAAAATTAGAACCCGTGAATAATTTCAAATTTTCAGCTTTGGCCCGATTCGCGAAAATTTAAGCCCGCGAAAATGAAGTCGTTTACAGTATTTGTTTTTCAGAGCCACCCTCTATAAGGTATGAAGCTACTTTACAGCATACACATATGTTCCTACGTGCTTCAAGCCTCAACAAAGACCCTCTTTTGCCGCTGATAATGGGCAGGGGCCCGAATAATTCAGCAGCGGACATCGTCATACTCAAGCAGGATTCGCCCAGCTCCTAATCCCGCACCACTTTGCTGATTTTACGCGACATCGCCCGGTGCGGCATATTCTGTGCTCAGAGTCACCGTCTTACTAAAGGCTCGACTGCTTTGCAGGAGGCAATTAGGTCCCCGAGAAAGCTTCTTTTTGTCAAAGTGTTTGTTGTATCGTCTAAAGCAAGGAGAGGAACCTACTAGAGTTCGGGTACATAGTAGCTTGGCAAAGAGGGTACGCTATGGCTCCCTCGAGCAAATCAGAGCAATGTAGACAAGGCACGTGACAGTCCTTACCAGAAGTACAAGGGCTAGATCCTAACCCAACTAGTTGGAGAAGAGGCAAAGGGGGAAATCCCTTCTTACCCGTAACCTTTTCTCTCTGTCTCATAAGTCACTTTTGTCTTTCTAGAAGATTTGCCTCTAACTCAAAATTCGTACAAAAACTAAATCTCTCCCCCCCCCCCCCCCCCTCGTGTCTTTGAGAGCACTTCGCGCAACTAGTGAAATAGATTATTGTCACGTGTCTCCCTCCGACGCGCTGATTTGCTCACTACGAGAGCAGTTTTTACCGTTTGCCAAGTTAGTGAGACGGCATACCTTCCGCGTGCTCTTTGTGTCTTTTCTCTTTGATCTAGCTTCTCCCAGTAATCCTTGGATTGTTAGCGTGAATGTATGTTGTTTGAGTAGGCAGTAACATGACTACAACACGTTGCCTCCCTAACGAGTGTCACAAAGGGGTAAGAGGGGGAGGGTGGAGGAAACATCGCGGATGTTTAACGTATACTTTGCTTGCTGCTAAGGGTGTATTCGCACGATGGAGATTCTACCCGAGGAGACGATTAAACGTCATCGAGTTTTGAGGTCACGTGCTCCGCGTCACGGATGCTCCTAATACCTCCAGCGCGCGGGGAGCCGAGGAGAATATGTGACCGGTCTACAGAATATCCGTCGTCCCGTCGGAGTGGCCGTGCTCTCTCCTTGGTTCCCCTGTCTTTTGGGCAAGATTATGATCAACAGCTTTGAAGTGTGAGCGCCTTGTTTGGTGGTATCGTAATGACAGTGATGTTTTGAAACTTCCTCGATAAGCTAGCTTTTCCTCAAACCGTACTGCTCGCCGAGGTGGAGCGGTATGTCTACTAATTAAAGACACAATTAACTGTGAACTATTGTCAGATTATTCATGTATTATACGGAACTATGAAGAATTAACAATGCGCGCGAAATGTGTAGTAATAAGTGTGTTTTATCGGCGACCAGATGGAAATAGTGAGAACTTTTTGGAATTTTTCTACGCATAGCTTCGATTTGCCAATGAAAATAATTATACCGTAATTTGGGGTGGAGATTTGAACATTGACAAGCCCAAAAAATACTACATTGAAGAGGGAAATGAATATGATCACAGAAACCAGTGGATGAATGAACACAATAAATATTCCGACTAGAGTTACAGTAATGAACAAAAAGTAAGGGCGCAAACGAGCTGGTGTACATTGCACATGGTTGAAAAAACCCCGAGACTGCGGGTAAACGACACAGAGACTTTTTAGTGTTGTGTCGTTTACCCGCAGTCTCGGGGTTTTTTCAACCAGTTACAGTAAGCTCTGAAACATTAATTGATCTATTTATTACTAACGCCGATAGTGCAAATATAAAATCCGGAGTTATAAGTTACCATTTAAGTGATCACCTTCCAATAACTATGTGTTAGAAAACAAGAAACCCTAAACAAAATAGAAATAATGTATTGTACCCGTTTCAACATATAACCACCGGAGGTGTAATGCATTCAGACAAGAGATTGCAGAAATTAATTGGTGTGATATGTTTGGTTTGGAAGATGGTGATAAAGTCAACGGGCATTTTTCTTTTTTTTAATTATTTAAAAGCATTTATATTCATAATTTTCCGTACAATATATTTAAGGCATCTAAAAAATCAGAATACTGTGGATAACACTTGATTTACTTGAATAAAATTAAAACAAAGAACGGGCTGTACCATTTATTTCTTAAATCTAGACACCCGCAACGTCTACGGTCCTTTAAATTATATCACAACCAACTAACAAAATTATTACGTACTATCGTGGACACTGTTAGCTATAACACCGCAGCGGCGGCCGTCCCGTACCCCCAGCGCCTCATAGCAGGCGCCGTCCGAAACTCCACGCATGCGCCGTGTGGCGGACTCGCTCTTCCCGTTTGCGAGCACACCCTCGCTTTGTCGTCTGCTAGGCGCAAAGCAGGCGATGCCACAGTGCTGCTCGTCTGGTACTCTGGCCCTAGCGAACTGGTCTCAAACTCATTTTAAACCGGCGATTTTGATTGGGGGATATTGCAGAGTCATTAAGGCATTAACCCTGTCTACGTTTCTTTTTTTTTTTTTCAGAAACAGGATTTCGCAATCCATCTTTCACAATATGCACTCGCAAACCAGTATGAGCGCAGCAGGTGTGATATAGAAATAGACTTATACTACGTTTCACCTTAAGTCCGAGTGCAGCGTACGCTACAACACGACATAGCCAATCAAATAGCGGCAAAGGTGCAATGTCACGGAGTGCATAACCGGGGGACACAATAAGGTGCAAAAAGTGAGCTTTTGTCGCTTTTGGTTGGCCCTATCGTCTCGTAGCGTCCGCAGCGCTTAGACCTAAGTGAAACGGAGTATAACTGCCAAGTTTGTCGCATAAAAAAAAAAAAAAAAAAGTATTCTACCGTGATATTCCAATTAGTGGCGATGATCATCCTTAGCCAGCGGAGTCAGGGAATCAACCGTGGACACCTCTTACGCGGTGGTTTGCTGAACCGTGTTCAGGGAAAATTGGCAAGCGCTGTGGCGTCGTCTGCTCTACGCCTAGCAGACGACAAAGCGAGGGTGTGCTCGCAGGCGGGAAGAGCGAGCCCGCCACACGGCGCATGCGCGGGGTTTTGGACGGCGCCTGCTATGAGGCGCTGGGGGTACGGGACGGCAGCCGCTGCCGTGTTATAGCTAACAGTGTCCACGATAGTACAGCTAAAGCTGAGTATCATGATAAGATGTTTGAGGATACAAATGATCGTACGGACTTGGTGTGGCAAAAACTAAATTAAGTGTTAAATCTTGGTACAGGCCATCAGCCAGTTGATAACATTAACCGAAATGGTGTGAGTTTAAGTGGTTTTTCCTTTGCTTGTGATTTCAACGAATATTTTGCGAATTTATCTACTACAAACATTAAAGGGGTAGGGAAACGAAATTTCAGCGCTCATTTTCTAACTTTAATGTGTTGCACGTCGCACCCTAACCTCAAAAACACCAGTCTTCCGTTGAAAAGCACAAGAAAACTAATTTTAAAGCTAAATAAACGACTTTCAATGTGCACCTGGTGGATGCATGCGGAGCCTATTTGGGAGGTAGTCTAGCAACGTTGGGGAATCTGCTACGTAGTCGTGACGTAGCAGATTCCTTCGGAGCAGCGCCGCTCTTTGGCATTTCAACGTTTTCCTTCTTAGCTTTCCTTCTGAACTCACAAATCGCGTATTGTACCAAACGGTCCAAGAAGACGGAAAGGGAGGACTCCTCTCTTTCTCGGACCCTCGTTCGTGCAACCGGAAACAACCATTCTCCCCCTAGAAGATTAGCTCGTTCCTCAAAACTCGAACAAAAGTCGCTTTCCCCACCCCGTTCAGCCCTAAGCTGACAGTGTTGTGGAAGCTACGTGCTCCATGGACCAGCCACACGCTCGTCACCCCGCGGGTACTTCGAACGGCTCGGTTGTAACGCGCCACAACGCTGACAACGCCATCAAGGGCAAAGCTCATAACCACGTCTGCTTTGCTACTCCACGAACGCGGGAAATCTTTTCTTTCTGTTTTTGTTTGCGCCGGATATCCCATGACGCATAGCGCTCTTCGTTCGCTTCTCTTCGAGCGCTTGCTCGAGTGCACCGTTTGGAACGAAAAATATAGCCAGTCGTTCAAAATACAAACGTGCGATTATCATTTACGGTTATTATCCGTCATGCTTGACTCATTTCCGAACGAAATTTGAATATCTCAATTTATGTTTCCGTACCCCTTTAATACTGATCCTTGCAGATACATAGAATTCAGAAATAATCATTCCATGTTTCTTGAACCTGTCAGAGATGCTGAGGTATTTTTTTAACATTTATGCAATTAAAAGCAGCTCTAGCTGCGATTGCGATGATATACAAATACGCCCACTGAAGTTTGTTATTGATATAATTTTGCCCATATATAACCCATAATTTTAATCTTTGTTTTTCGCCTGGAGTATTTCCTTTGGCGATCCATGTGGGAAATGTCTGTCCTTCACAAGAAAGAAGATAAAAATAATTTCAGCAATTGTCGACCGATTTCGATTCTTCCCTTATTTATTAAAGGCCCCGAAAAGGTAACAGTCCCGTCTCGTACAATTTGCGAATAAGCACAATTTACTCGCATCTTCGCAGTTTGGTTTAAAAAAAATCGTTCCGCGGAATGTGCACTCTTATCCCAGAAAAAATATTTATTACAAATTGTTGATTAAAAAAAGAAAGGTTTCTAACGTGTTCATGGATTTTATTAAAGCCTTCCATTTCGTGGGTCATAACATTCTGCTTTGTAAATTTAATTAATATGGTATACTATGGTATTCAAGGGTTGCCTTTATCACTCCTAAATTCATACTTGAGTCACCGCTTCCAATATGTTAACATTTGGGGTCATTCCTCGATAAAGAGCGTATTTTTTCAAGGGTTCCACAAAAAAACTATGTTAGGGTCCCGTTGCTAAATTTGTAATTTATGCAGACTACACTAGCGCATTAATTTCCTCTTTAAATGGCGATGAACTTGTCTATGCTCTTAATTTTACTTTGTCAAGGTTGGCGGCTTGAGCAAAAAGAAAAAAAAATGAGCTAAATATTAACACTGAAAAGACAAAAGCTATTTTCTTTCGTCCGAAAAATAAACACATTTTTATGCCAACGCCTGTAGTATTTAGCTCAGGTACGACAGAGATCGAGGATAATTTTAAAACACTAGTTGCCTTTTTTATGCAAGTATGTCATGGGATAGCCATGCAAATTATTTGGTTTCCAAACTGTCACGTGTTGTAGGTTGGACGTATCGCCACAGTCAAATTCTACCAGTTTGCGTGAAAATAATAATTTACTATGCTCTGTTTTACTCACTCCTGAGGTATTGAAACCTTGTCCGGGGCACAACCATGGCATCCAACCTTAACCAAATTTATCTGCTTAAAAAAAAATGTTGAGAGCCATCTTTAATGCACTTTATGACTCTCACACTGAGACCATGTTTAGTAGTAATCTGCAAATGTATAAAATTCATGAGCTATCTGGTTGTAGACTTCTAATCACCATTAAGAATGAAAGCAGAAAAGAAAGTGTTCTTTTAAATGAGATAGTTGCGTTAAAAAAATATTAGGGTTTACTTGAGCCGCTATAATGAATATTGGAAAATTCCCACATGCAGGACAAATTATGGGCGGCAAATGCTTCTGTATTCAATTCCAAAGCTTCTAAACAACCTTGAAGAAAAAAAACAAAATTTAGAAACAATACCTCTTAAAGAGTTGCGTAACATCTTTTCACATATTTGAGCGTTCTATGTCTTGTTTGTGTTATTCTATATGCAGGGTATAATTTTCTGTATTTGATTGTTTTTGCTTTCATTGCGCGAGAACTGTTTGCTCAGTGGCTACAGATGGGCTGAGGGCCAGTCAAGCTTCTTGTTGAAGCTTTTTCCCTTTTGCTCCACCTTTTTTTTAATGGAAGTGAAGATTATTATTATTATTATTATTACTATATTATATTATATATTATATAGGTGCATCAAAGCCTTTATCGGCTTTGATGTACTCGTATTCACATCCTACTTCTGTCGTCTGAATGGGTCAATAAATTATTATTATTATTAATTATTATTATTACTATTATTATCTAAAGCGGTAGCTTGATAAGCCTAATCACGCTCAAGGTGATGTCCTCGAGATCGTATGCTCAAGCTCGTGTCCTCAAGGTCACGGAACGTCCATGGCTGAAGTTCAAGGACGCGTTATGGAGGTCACTTAATGCCCGTGGCTGAAGCTATTGTGGCTGAAGCATAAACGCCACTTGCGCCGCCCTTTAGGTCGTCCTAGAGGTCGTCCCAGACGTCGCTCTTGAGGCCGTCCTAAAGGTCGTCCTCAATGCCATCCTTGACGTCGTCCTAGAGGTTGTCCTAGGCGACCTCCCAGAAGGCGTCCTACACACACAGCGAAAAAGTACACCCCTGGACGTGTAAACCGTTGTCCCAGGGCGGACTCCCCAAATGGTGTTCGTTTTACACGCGAGGCTCGGTGTATTTCGTTTGCACCCGAGGTCTCGTGTAAAATGAACATCTTTGAACGTGTACTTCGTTCTGCGATCACACGTCTAGGGGTGTTTTTTTACAATGGCGGCCGTTTGACGCAAGACGGGTTCGACGAGCGAGGCCCAGCGCTTTACACGGCTTTTCGCCGCAGCGAAAGCGTAGTTTGCACGTGTTCGTTCGTAATCGTCCATATGTGCTGAACTACCGCAAGCATTCACCCCCAAGCGCCGACGCCGTATCCATTACGGCGATTACGCGACAGTGGGAGCGACCATCGACTGCATCCAGCAGCGTGCTTCCCCATCGAGCAGGTCTCGTTCGCGTGGCGGTTCAGCCGATCGCCGAGGCCTCAAGCCGGTTGCATTGTCACCGACGCCGGGTAATTTCCACAGCAGTTATCTTTTCGCGACCACAGACATGAACTTTATTGAAAAAGCCCGTTTGCCGCGAGCGACGACGAATAGCTCCGACACCGACCCGACCCGACCCTACCCCACCGGCGTTACCGACGTCCCGCTCACCTCTTTACCGCGAGCAAAGTTGTACGCGACGTTTCGACGTATCCACTCATATCTCGTGTGTACGCAAATTTTGCGGCTTTCCGGGTACGAATCGGCTACCGAAACGGCCAGCGAACGAAGACGAACTAAACGCCGGCGCTATGCGCCATTTAAACACGCGGTTACTTTTGTACTAGACTGTAGCTATGTGGTGTGGTTCCTTACACATAAATGGACCACGTACAAACAAAGCTAAAATAAAATTGGGCGGCTGCTTGCGCCACCTAGTGAGTATGCGGAAAACTACAAAAATGAAGGACATTTCGGCATTTGTGGAAGTGACACAATCGAACACGGACGGCAGCATACCAACACATACATCACAGCACATACCACAAGATCAACATACAAGCATCTACATACACAAACAACGAACAGAGGCACTAACAACCCGACACTCCTACTCAATTTTCATAGAAACCCACTCGGTATATATAGCAGACTTTTTGTTTCAGACGAAGGTCCGGTGACACCCCCCGTATTTTATATGAACGTAACGATATTACACAATTATTACTTATATAGTACGGCGACATAAATATAATTTGGGAAGGTACACATTTCTCTTAGTCTAGATTATAGTTAAAAGACACCCTATATTTAAAAAAATATGTTTCGAGCTAGCCAAAATGTAGCAAAATCTGGTTTCGTTTTCGGAAGTTCGAGCGCTCAAGGCTGTAATGCGCTAGCGAAGTGTGCGCTTGCTTCTGTCAAACTATAATCCATTGTATGACGCTCTCAAAGCTGCTGGCTGCAGCCCCCGTCTTGGTTTAGGGTTTGATTTACACGCGCTCCCGTGGAAATGAAATTATGCGCGCTCGAGTCGACAGCGTGAAGTATAAACCGAATGTAAACGATTTTGCGAGCGACGAGAACAGCGACGGCGACCCGCTTCGCTGACGCTCGGTCACTCGCGCGACGACGCAAGCCGCATGAAAGCGGAACGATGTTTTCTAGAAATCCAAAAACCGAGTGACGCGACGAGCGATAGTAAGAAATCTTCGTAATACGTCGCTGACTCGTCGCTGTCGCCGTCGCTCGCTAAATCGCTTTATGCAGTTCAGCCTTTATACTCACGCTAGTGCCGACCTGCATTACCCGCTGAGCCCAAGCAAGCGATAAGGATATTCAAATATGTCACAACAGTGGCGTGCATTCGCTTAGAAAACATATATCTCAAATTCCTGCAGTTTGACGTCGGGATCCGTTACGTGTTCTGCTGTCACCTTGGCGAAACGGTCACTAAAGAGAAACTAGTCAGTTTGTTTTATCAGAAATTATAAAAACCTTATCTAGCCACTGTTATGCACAAAAGCACTCTGGAATTTCATATAAATAGTTTAGAATAAACTGAACACAATCGGTAACTTAATTTTCCAAGCATAATAATAAAAAAAAATCTTAGAAAACAATGTATTTTTAAGGTGTTTCAAATAAAAAAAAACTGAAAAAGTAGCCTTATTTCAGCTGCACTATCACGTAAATACTTTGGGAAAAAAATATCTATTGAGAAGTAGGTTTTGCAATCTCTAATTTGCTTCTTTCAACTTTCCAGTTACTTTGTGCGTACTTGCAGATTGTATCCTGACAAATCTAGACAAAATTGTATAAAAAGTAACAGTCTATATAAAATTTATAGCTTAATTAAATTCACATTTGTTTGATAATGTTCAATCTTAAATATGAGTTTTAAATTTCACATCTATTATTACAAATGATTGAATTACATGCTGCTTGATGCATGCTGTGCCGCCCCCCCCCCCCCCCTTTTAAATATATATATCCTGTATATTTGCTGGTTAGTTGTTGTAAACCTCATAATGTCGTGTTATTTGTTTGTTGTTGTAGGTGTGTGAATGCATATGTTGTACCCCACTCCTACTTGGGCCTTCAATGGCCAGTAGTATCCTCTAAATAAAATTAAAAAAACAAGTGAGCAGTAAAAATCTGGAAGACAAAAGTAAACACAGAGCCGTGCAAAAAGGCATTCAGTATATGAAACAGATACAGATATGGGCCTCTGGCGGTCCATCGGTTCAGCCTCCACACCGCCTAAAGACGGCAGTGTTGCAATATTACGAACCAGCGCACAGGTAGACAGTTACCAAAATTCCAAACACAAAAAACTCACATCAGCGCTGTGCAAGTGTATATTTTTGTGTATTTGGATTTTGAGTAACTGGTCTACCTGTGCGCTGGTTCGTAATTATGCCGTACCAACTCGCCCAATCTGCCGTATTAATAGTGTTGCAAAATACTTAGATCAACTATAATGCTAATGACTGCAGTGTATAAAAGCAAGCTACTCGTCGGAACGAGCTTGACGGTACGAGAATAAAGAGAATGTTTTCACAGTTAAACTCAGAGTCTGTTGCACCGTCTCTTCCGTCCTCAAGATCGAAAGTGCTACAGATTGGTGACCTGGACATGATGATTGACTCCGAGCACCTGCTATCCAGGGGGATGTTCTTCGTGGCCATGGGCACGGCAATGGCTCTGCCTTTTCGGACGAAAATGCAGTAGGCACATATTCAACTTTCTCAGCCTCCACATCTGCAGCACCTCCGCAACCACCTCTGCTCTGTCGCATCTAGCACCGGCATCTCCCAGCAATGGGCTGCGACCACCTTGCTTGCCCCACCGGCTTGGAAAGTGAATATTCATCGACATCTTCACACTGTTCACAAGGCATGTTGCTAGCCGACCAGGGTCTCCTCATCGTTGCCATGTCAGGCATTCGCTCTCAGTTCGGTTCCTCACCTTAGGGGATGTTGCATCGGCCCCGAAGTCGGCCGGCATCCCCCTTTCAGTCCGAGGCTGTACACTCCAAACTGATCGAGCCGGACTGAAAGCACGACAGGGTCGATTTCCCCCGTCTGCTGCCTCATTTCCTGACCTCGGCATCAACTACCATGCGCGGCTTCCAAACGCTCTCTTTCCTGCTTTCTAATATGTCATTCTGCTTGCGGTACATGTCAACAGCAACGACACCTCTCTGGAGCCGCAATCACTTCAACAAAATCATGCCATTCCTCACAGTGCAGAGCTGAGGGCGATAGCTCTGCGGCAGTCTATCGGTTCAGCCTTGGCATCGCCAAATATGACAGTGCTACTCATACTCGTAACCACGAGCTCAACGACATGAGAATAAACAGAATGTTTTTATTGCTCGGAGTCGGTCGCAGCATCTTTTCCGTCCACAACATCGTATACTCTATAGGTAGTAAGCAAGAGAAACACTTCAGATGAAAAGAACAAATGCTCAGATCACACGTGCCGCGGGTGTCCAAAATTATCCATCATGTTGAATATTGTTTTGGTTTTTTTAATTCTAACAGAAGACAAACATCATTATCGCGCAATCAAAATGAATACTTACGAAACACCTAAGTCGCAGTGTAAGTGCTCATCGCTGAGCTGCGGCTGTGGCATATATGTATTTATTTAAAAGTGCACCGATGATAAAACCTTCAGGTTTGGCAACAATACCGAGATTACAACGGTTGTTGTCCATTATAAAATACAAAAGAAATAAAAAATACCGGAAACAATGCAAGGTACAAATCTGCACAACAGGCTTCCAAATTCAACTACTTCGTCGTACTGGAGTTTGTTACAGTAATAATAGCTTTGGATGGGCTGTGAGGACAGCATTCACACTGAACTGGGTGCCTTGGTGACTATCACCAGTGTTGAGGAGTTGCCACTCCAGAGTTGGAACGATTCCGCACTTCCACAACCCTGGAATCGAATGCAAATAAAATGGTGGCAGCACTGGAATGGAATGGGAATGAAATTAGTAGTTACATTTTGCCCAGAATAGAGTAGGAATGGAATAGGCTTTGTTCTAATGCGAGCTGCTTAGATGCCGTCAAAGGGGCTTTCGAAACGGCATTATTGCACTTAGGTAACTGACGGTTTGGTTATCTGACTGCTTATGTTCCTTCGAGGATGAAAGTGGCAACCCCAGTGAAGCAACCCAAACTGTAGAGTTGTAGGCTGACAAGGGCAATTTACTCGATCTTAATCCAGGGTAAGGGTTTTGTACCTCAGCATTCCAAAAACTACCCGTGCCCAGCACTTTTCAATCTGTGTTGTCACGTGACACGACCCACCGGAGTAACTCGGATCTATTTGAGTAAGATTTGGAACACAGCCAAAGTGTCGTTCCTGGTGCTGCGAGATGCAACCATAAGGCTGTTGGGACCATGTGTGATTACAGCACCAGTTGCAGGCCACCAGGCAGGGACAATGTCACACCGCCCGCACTTCGTTAATACACGTGACTCCTTACTTATTATGTATCTCGTAAAAGTGGAGGACATATACGGTTCTTTTGTGGAAAAGATGGGAGGCTTAGTTTTCCTCTCTGTTACGAGGCTTTTACACCTGGTGGTGCGATCAATTTCTGCAGTGCCCCCATACCAATTGCCACTAGTGCTATGTGCGACCAAAGCTCAACTTAGTAAAATCAATGATTGCGGGTAGGGTTTTGAATTTTGCAGTTGTCTACGCATTTCACAACGCCAGCTTTACGCCGACGTTATTTTCCGGTAACTTGGTACTAGCTGTCAAGTGCCATTTTCACAATTGGGAGGGATTGAGAGGAATGGAATGCAGCAGTTCAGCCATTCCAGGAGTGGGAATGGGCCCAGTTTTTCCTTTCCAGGAGTTCAAAGGAATGGAATTAGTATTAGAAAATTCCAATTCTCTGCAATGGAGTTGGGTGGAATGGGAAATCTTTTGTTTGTTTGCACGCCTAGAATGTTTGAGATGACTCGAGAATCTTGTTTGTTCGAGCTCGGAACCTTCTAGATACCTACGGGCTTACAAAAAGAGCTTCGCATGGCTGCTCGAGTCAGTCGTCCTGTTGTCGCTGTCAAAGTATGTGCGGTCTTTGTTACTTTATGTTTCTCGGCACAAGTTCGCTGCATTTAACATTGATCTGAAGTTTTATTAATCAAGTTTGTTTTTGTTCATGACATATTGGTGGATGTGCAGGGTAACGCAGTCTGTGCCCATAAAGCGTACCATCTGTGAACACGATAACTCTGAAGACGACGATCGTGAAGGCGACGTCCTTGAAATCATCCGAGGACGACTCCAACTCTGACACCAACGACGACCTCAACTATGGCCTCGGAAGCGACCCGGACAATGAACTTGACAAAGCCCCTGGCTACCACACTTAGACGAAAACATCATGACGACTTCTACGCTGATGATGAAACGGACGACAACTCCAAAGACCAAACCCGGCTACAATGTCAACAACCAACCTGACAACGGCCTCGATGACAAACAGTCTTCAACCGTGGTGACGAGACTGATGACGACACTGATGATGACCCAGGCGAAGACTCAAACAATTTCATGGAAGACGATCCCGACTACGGCTTTGACAGTTATCCAAGGACAATCCGGACGATGACTTTAAAGGGCAACTCCGGCCAAAACTCGAAATTAAAGAAATTACTGGTGTCGCTGTAGTGACACAAAATACGACCCCAGCCAAAATATTACGTCCGTGGGATGCCGCATTCTCAACTAATGCCGATAATAAAAATGTGACCCGCCGCAAGCCGCTGCACCTTAGCGGTTGGCTAGCGGGTTGCCGATCACTAAAGCAACATTGGGCCGTGACGTCAGTATCGTTCTTTTTTTCCTCCAAGCGTTACGCGGAGTGCGCTTCTTTGAGCCGCTACCACCGCTACTTGGACTTGTGACTGTCATGTTTAGCCATTGCTTTTATCTGTAGCCCGTGTAGCTTCGGTATAGCCTTTTGTTTATTTGCTTGGGACTCAAAGACTGGTTTTAGCGAGCAACTCGTAGCGCCCAAGACTGCCCAGCTGTTCCTCGAAGGATGCCGAGTAGAACTTGTAGTGCTGTGGGCTGCTCAAACAACCCGCTGCACAGCCCGGAGGTGCTTTTTCACAAGTTTCCAACGTACCAGAAATTGAAGAAGGTGTGGGTAAACGCTGTTCGACGAGTGGACTTTGGCTTTTACGCGCCCAAGGAAAAAATGAAAGCCGTTTACAACTCCCTGTAACGCCGAATTAGAGCGCAGCTCTTGAGGAGGAGGAGGGAAGGGTACTGGGGGGTGGGTCAAGTGACCTCGGGGGGCGGGGGGTCACGTGACCTTGGGGGTCACGTGACCTTGTGGGTCACGTGACCTTGTGGGAGTCACGTGACCTTGGGGCGTCACGTGACGTCGGGGGGTCACGTGACCTGGGGCCACGTGACGATACCGATGACGTCATCAGTAGCGTCACTGATGACGCCATCAGTGATGATGATGACGATGCGGATGCCGGTGACGTCATCAGTGACGTCACTAATGACGTCATCAGTGATGATGACGATGACGATGCGGATGCCGATGACGTCATCAGTGACGTCACTGACGACGTCATCAGTGCCTATGACGTCAACGGGGGGTCACGTGACCTCGGGGGGTATCCCCAGGTCACGTGACCCCAGGGGGGGTCACGACCTGGGTAACCATCGTGACCCTCGTGAGGGTAACCCTAGTAACACTTGTGAGGGCAACTCTCGTGACCCTCGTGAGGGTAACTCTCGTGACCCTCGTAAGGGTAACTCTCATAACCCTCGTGACCCTCGTGAGGGTAACTAATCCTCGTAACCCTCGTGAGGGTTACGAGGGTGAGTAACCCTCGTGAGGGTAACTCTCATAACCCTCGTGACCCTCGTGAGGGTAACCCTCGTGAAGGTTACCCTCACGAGGGTTACTAACCCTCGTAACCCTCAAAAGGGTTACCTTCACGAGGGTTACCCTCACGAGGGTTACTAACCCTCGTAACCCTCGTGAGGGTTACAAGGGTAAGTAACCCTCGTGAGGGTAACCCTCGTGAAAATAACCCTTTTGAGGGTAACTAACCCTCGTAACCCTCGTGAGGGTTACGAGGGTAAGTAACCCTCGTGGCCCTCGTGATCCTCGTGAGGGTAACCCTCATGAGATTAACCCTCGTAACCCTCGTAACCCTCACGAGGGTTACGAGGGTTGCGGTTACGCCGACGCCGACGCCGACGCCGACGGCGACGCCGACGCCGACGGCGACGCCGACGCCGACGGCGACGCCGCTCAAGCCGGGAACGGGCCCCTAAGAGCTGCGCTCTAAAAAGAATGCAAAAACAGACATAAACAGCCTTAACGCAGCAGCCCGTGCCGGAAAGCCTCAAAGCTTTGTTTCTGTTACTGACCCGCAGCGCGAAAGCGAGAGGGCCCCCAGTACTGTACTTCACTGGCAGCGCGTCGTAGAGCAACGCCGCTCCATCCACGGAGCCCCGATGACAATTTAGGCCTAGCGACAGAGTACGGAAGACTGCACACACGGCGACAGCCGCTGAGTACGGTACTGAACGAGTTCACTCGTTTTCCAGTCGCTACCTTTTGGGTATACTAGCGACAAGTACGGCATGGCACACGCACGGCGGCAGCGGCCGCCGAGTACGGCACTGTACGAGTTTACGGGTTTTCCAGTCACTAGCTTTTGGGTATACGCACTAACTCTTCCTACATGTGCTGGATAACTACCACATATACAGAATTAAAATAAAATCAGCTTACCTCCTACCTTTAGACGGCTAGCGCAACAGAAGTAGCTGCTGATCAACCTGCGTACTCGTTGAACGAGAACGATCCTGACGTCACGTTCACATAGCGGCTGATTTCTAGTGCTGCCAGGGCCTCGAGCGGCTAGTTTCGGTTTTGTTGGCCTATGCTCCAAACAAAACTTTGAGGCGTCCATATCTTTAAAACTACGCACAATAACGAGGAAAAAATTACACCTTGCAATTCAGGGACGCTGACTGCACTAAAAACAGTCATAATCCCAAAATTGAAAGTATGGTCCGGAGTTGCCCTTTAACGACAACCACGACTACAAACTTGACGGCGACCTTGATGATGAACCCGATGACAATACCTACGGCAAGTGTGGTAGCTGTCACGAAGACGAACAGGACGACGACGCCTGGTATGTCACTCAACGAACGGAGGAAGTTTGCCAGCTTGGTCGCATTTTGATGCAAGCCACAACTTCCTGACGATGACTGCTACAATCTTTGTCACCACGACGCCCAGTTTCACCCTGGCTACCCACTGTGAATCTAAACACCAATTCATTGTCGCAGCAAGGAACTGTTAAAGTGGTGCTTCGACCTCAAGGTTATTCGCTACATGAGACCTAAGTTGTAAGTCGTTGGCCAATGGCACATCAACATTGTCACGCTGCCCTCTGCGACCCGTAGGCGATTCACGTCTTCCGACTCAACTGAACTAGGTATGCTCGGTAGGACTGTGAAAATCTGCTATTTACGAGACTCTGTATTTTGATCTAGTCTTGTTTAAGCTGTTAATTTAATTTTGTGTTGCATAAAGACGACGAGTCTTTCACAAGAGGGGAGTAATGCCACGTGCAAATAGCCGAGTCAGCAGCGTGATCGACTCACATGCCGCTGACCCCGCCAGCGCATGTCCTTCTTTCTTTTGTTTGCGTGACTGGAATGATGAGACGACTAAATTTTTTTTGTTCGAGCTCAGAAACTTCTAGATACCCACGCGCTTACAAAAGTACAGTCCCCGGCGATATGAAAGACCCACTGGGAGCGCGTGGCCGAGGCGGTGGCTGGCGGGGGCGCTGCGAGCGCTCCGGGCAATTCCATTCTGCTTCGAGGGGAGGACGCCCACTCGGGGCTCAGCACAATCTGATAAGGGCGTCTCGCTTTAGCTGAGCCCGAGTGAGCGTCCTTTCCTCAAAGCAGAATGGAATTGCCCGGAGCGCTCGCAGCGCCCCCGCCAGCCACCGCCTCGGCCACGCGCTCCCAGTGGGTCTTTCATATTGCCGGAGACTGTACCTTCGCTTGGCTGCTTGAGGCAGTTGTCCTTTCGACACCACCAAAAGTCTTTGTTAATTTATGTTTCTCAGCACAAGTTCGGCGCATTACACACTGATTTTAAGTTTAATAAAGAAGTATGTTTTTATTCGTGACAATATTTAGATGAATTTTGATAATTCAATCTTCTGATATTTCAAACTAAAGTGTGTGGCTTCCAGGGCCCGTTTGCTCAAGCGCTAACCGCGGCTAAAGTTAACCGCAGTACCTAGGAGAGGGATTTTGAAATCACGTGACTGGCTCGGCAGGAGTGCAGGGAAACATGGCGGTGCCTCGGTGGGTGAGCGCCGCTCGCTTTGAAACTAATATGTCGTTGTAGCTGCAATATTGGGCGCGTTAGTCAGCAATGAATGGTGCCAGAGGCTTTCGCTTTGCCTTACCTCATTTAAATCGCAAAGCATGAGCATATGACCTCGCCGCATTTTTTAGATAGTCTTTCGATTCTGGCCATTCCTAAGCCTAAATGAACGCGATAAATTTTAGCATGGCAATGTCTTTGGAGAGTGGATTGCCTTGACTCAATCGGCCGGGTATTAATAGCACACAAAAGCAGACAGCGTCCCAATAGACCATATTAGTCCTTTCTCTAAATTTCCCAAGCACCGAGGTGCATGCTACAAGTGTAGTTACACGCGTTGCACGTGCTGCGTCTGAAGTAGTAACTGTTCTAAAGCAAAAAGTCTAAAACAAATTTTGTCTTGCACGTGCGTTGGTCAAATATTTATTATGATTATTTACTTCAAATCTTTTATAAGAGGAAGGCCAGTGCGCGCGGACCGCAGAATTATACTTCCAGCGTTCTTCTCGATGCTTGGGTAATTTAGAAAAAGGTCTATAGGGATGCTGTTTGCTTTTGTGTGCAATCAATACCCGACCGATAGAGTCACGACAATCCGCTTTCCAAAGATGTTGCTAAGACGACAATTAACACATTCATTTAGGCTTAGGAATGGCCAGAGTCTAAAGACTATCTAAAAAATGCGGCAAGAGCCTTGCTCATGCTTTGTGATGAAGTGAGGTAAGGCAAAGCGAAAGCCTCCTGCACCATTCGTTGCTGACTAACGCGCCCGGTATTGCAGCTACAACGACATATTAGTTCCAAAGCGTGCGGCGCTCACTCACCGGGGCACCGCCACGCTTCCCCGCATCCCTACCGAGCCAGTCACGTGATTTGAAAATCCCTCTCCTAGGTACTGCGGCTAACTTCAGCCGCGGTTAGCGCTTCGAGCAAACGGGCCCTGGAGTTTGAAATAATGAGAGTCGAATGTAAAACACCATTTTTGCTACCCCAAGTAGCAATTTATTTTAGTGTAATTGCTGGAATCTTTTATTCAGACCGAACACTTCTTTTTCAATAAGCTTGTCGGCATAAAATTTAGACTATTTTTTATAGCCTAAACGTAGCAAGCGTTCAAAACAAATACAACCTAGTGCATCAGATACACAGAAAACACAATATTAGCAAATGCTACTTTTATTGAACACATCTGGAGTTTCTGTTGGATGCATACAGCGCTGTGAAGAAGTACACCATTCTTATATGAAAATAAGCTTCCCACCAGTGAAATTTCTCAAGTTGGACAGCCTTGTTGTAAGTCAGGCACGTTAAAGAGAACCCTGCCCAAGTTTTCATAGACACTCTTACAAAGTTGTTTCATCCGTACAATAGCGACTTCAAGGTATATGTGTAGAAACTTCCCAAAGTGCAAACATTATGTGAAGAAACTGCATTTCAAAGTTGACGTCCTCGCAACCCCCCCTATCGGTAGCTGCTCTACCGGCAACAATGAAAAGAACTATAGAAAGACCGCTGAGGCCACATAACGTAAGACATGGTGTCCAAGATTCGCCATGGACAGCATTGCTGGTAGTTGGACTTGTTTGTGCTCACTCTTCTACCCAGTCTGTCGATTGACAGCTATTTAGAGTGCATGATAGGAACTATTTGTGCTGTAGACATAAAAACATGTACATGTTGCCCCCCCCCCCCCCCCCCCTTTGAATCTGGCAGGCGAGACCACTCGAAAATGTTTGAGAGTAGCTGTGTAGAACTGACATGTTCTAACATTCTGATGACACAATTATTCATATTAAAAGGTATGCTTAACCGAAATTCGAAGCTTGCAAAACAACACTGGGGCGGTAGGCGGGACGCTGCAAAACGCCCAAAATATCACACATACAGCATTATTTCTAACGGATGGCCGTATTTTTGGAAACATGTGGGATTCAACAAGGCCGACGAGACATGTGATGTCGCGATTCTCATTCCCTCTCCTCTAGGCTTCATCCCCTTAAGCAGGTGAACCGAAGCGGGAATGAGAGAAGCGAGGCTGCTTCCCCTCATTCTAAAGTGTACCAGGAGAAGTATGATGTCACATTTCTTGTTTGGTTGTGCCCTTTCCTTTCCAAGAATACGGCCATCCGTTTGATATATTAATGTATGAGTGATGTTTCGGAGTTTGTAGAGCTCCCATTCAAAGCTTCCGCGGCCTTATTTTATGAAATCCAAATTTTGGTCCAGCATCCTTTTAAACAAGCTTTTTCAAATATTAGCATAATGAACATACAATTGGACAACTTGCTAACTCACAACAGCATCCTCCCGATGATGCCGTACAAAGGTTCTGTCACACACATCAACCGAGGGGATTGCTGCAAGTCCATCCACCCTCAACTTTTAGTCACCTTTGAGACTGAAGAACTGCTGTATGAGGCCCGTCCAGCCACTGCGCACACAAAGAGAAACACGGGAAATAACACTCAGTGACGAGCAAAGTCTCTGGGCGGAAAGCCCTCCATGACAAATGAGCACTGTTGGGTTACGGCAATGGCGTAATACACAGGTTCTGCTTCTTGGATGCCTTCACCGCTGCGGTGGGTGGTCGTAGCTAGTCGTAGCAGATAGTGTCACGTTTGTTGCTCGTACCAAAACACCAAAGCCGTGTAGTATTCTTGTTGCCGAAGTTCATAAGCCTACGTTCCCGGTCTACACACACTACACAAAGCCAGCCACGAGCAAAGCTAGCTAACCCCGTTTCTGCTTCGGCGACAAGCCGCCAGGGCGGTGACACCGCCGCTGAAACTTCTGCCTCGGCTTTTCAAACCAGGGCCCCTCAGTGCACAAGCATGACACTTGCTAGGCTGCTCTGCCTGTACCAAGTGACACGCGCCCGCATGTTCCCTCTCATAATTCTTCTGACTTTACGTGCCCCGTATTGTACACGGCCATACTGTGCACATGGCGAAAGTTCCCTTTTGAAAGTGCTCCACGGTCGGCTTACAATGCTGCGAACACATAGCACATGACCACTATAGGTGACGACACTTGGGACACTTGCCATCCGTCGTTGTGGCGCAAAGTCGCTCTCTCAGTCGTCCTCACAAGGGGCAAGGAAAGGCAGGCACTGCATAAAAAATCAATACATATTATAACACTGGCTGTGGCAAACTAGTTTCAAAGATGATACAGTCATGTCTCCTTAATATGGACACCTCCGTACTATAAAAATATTTTTTTTCTATAATGTAAGGTGTTTATATGAGAAAATTAAATTTAAAACAAAAATTGGATAACAAGCATAACCAAACAAACAGTTTATTCAGCTAAAAGATAATGAGATGTGAGTTTGCTCTATCGCTTTAGAGCCGTTTAACATGTAGCACTACTGTCGTTTACGAGAACAGATACCCAGGCTGTAAAGTGATGATCGGCTGAATAGCAAAAGATGTTGCACTGTATGCACAAGCCGGATGTAATTGACACTTAGCTGCCGGCAGTTAGGATCCTATAATCTTATGATCGCAGACGGGAATTACATCTGGTGCCTACGGCTGGAATAATGTCTCGCTTCGTAATAGAAAAAGCACCAAAAAAACACAGGATGGAGAAACCGGGTGTCACAAATTCAGGCTTCTCTTCATTTTTTTAAATACTTTTATGATCTTTTTTTTGGACCACTTTAAGTGTTGGTACGGTCAAAAGGGGGGAGTGTGGTGCCACTTTTAATCTCGGTTCGTCCCGTCGTAGTTCCTTTCTAAGTCCCCAACGAATTTGCTCGTTTGCGGAATGGGTTTTTGTTAACGGGCGACGTAGATCATCCCAGGTCACAGTTTGTGGCTTTGACCTCGTGGACGGAGGGGTGCGTATGCTGGCTCGCGTATGGTGCCGATTTGACATGCAGGGGCGCCGCCGGGATACAAAGATGTTTACGCTGGCTAGCGCGCTTTTTGAAGGCGGCGGCTTTGCTCATTCTGCTGCCTGTCGTGTTCTATGTATCGGCGATAATTGATGTTTTTGGACTCGTACGGGGGAATGGATGGGCACATATGTTTGGTTGTCTGAAAAATGTCATAGGTTTTGCCATTTAAGTCGTTGCTGTGTAGCTTTGTTTTTCTTGAAAGTTGACTGACCCGAAAGGCGGGGAAACGGGAGGTTGGTCGGTAGACGAGCCTATAAAAGGGGGTTCGGGAACGAAGAAGGTAGTCCAACCCCAGAGCTGGCCGGGTCGCTACTCAACGCGGTTACTCCCTGCAGATGAGTCTTGGAATGTGTAATTTTTGGCTTCTGCCCTGCCTGTCGGACAAGTGTTTGAGTTTGTTGTGCTGAAGCGTGTGTGGCTGTGTGGTGCGCGGTGTCGACCTCATCAAGCCTCTAATTGGACCGCTGGACTTCGAGACGCCGTTCTTCGGCAGACAACTCCAGACTACGGACTGCTCTGGACTCGGCACCTACCGGAAAGCTAAGCCTGGTTTTCTAGGACTTGTCTACTGCATTCTCTGGCTCTGAAGTATGAATTGTTGAATGTTGGGAAGATTTTTACACAGTGCTACTTTCTGTCGCGACTGTTTTGGGGGATTATCCCATGTGTGTAGCGGTAACGTTCGAGCTCCATCTCGGTTTGCTCTCGTTGTTAGTGTCGGGTTTTCGTCACTGTTTTGTTGGCTTATTCCGGTTTTATGAGCGTCGAGTCTTTTTAGCATTAGTTTCTGGCTCGCAGGGCTCCATAGCTTTGAGCTGGAGTGTGGTTTGTGTTGAGTGCTCTATTGCCGTGTACAGCTTAGTTTTTCACTTTATTAAATCTAATCTTTTGTTTGCTTATCCTCCCTGTATCATCATCTTTCTCTACTGATTATACACCAGGCGTGGACCTAGCGCTAGTCAATGGTCGAACTTAGCTCTCTTGTTCTTTTCCCGTAATTTCTCGTTTATTCTCAGAGTGGATCATTGAATTATTTTTATTAATTTGAACCCCACTCCGTGACACCGAAACAGATGGGAAAGCACCACAACGTATTAAACTCGTCGAACATTAAATGTTCTTGAATTATACCTCACCCATGCTTGCTACGTGATGAAGCCCAAAGGTTAGTTCAATGTCAATCAATATTAAATGTCTTTAGATGGGCACCTGCTGCCCGATCATGGCCTTTATTGCAAAGCACTGTTCACACATTTGCGAGTCCTGCAGTGCCTTGTGGAATGGTGGGCGATACTTGCCGTTCCGCAAGGCACTGCAAGACAGATCAGGCTCAACTTTTGAATGTCGACGTGCTTACGGAATGCTGCAGCAAACCAATCATTCGCCGAGGGAAAAAGAAAGGAAGCTGCATGCCTCCGTGTGCTCATTGCCAGTGTTTTCTGCTCTGCTATGTACCCTGCTTGTGTGCTGTGATTTGCAAGCCAGCGCGGGATATATTTCCTTGATTTGTTTGTCTATTCAGCTGTGCGAGGTTGTAATTGAAACAACCAAGAAGTATAGATCGCCATTCTTTTCATCAAGCTAAGGCTTCGCTCATCCGAACCGGGGTCGATGACTGCTGTTGTTTACACGATTTTCGACAGCTATGTGGAGTGCCTTTGTGTTTAAAATTGCAATCCTAAGTGCAAAAAGAAGTTACCGCAGACTATATTGTTAAAGGTTGATTTCAACTGGCAGGCTCTGGCTACAACCACCCTAATATTCATTCAACATTGTTTGCATTTCTGCTTACCCGTGATCGCTTCATTTGCCAAACACGTTAGTGGCCGGTCACCTTACCAATGAAACTAATGTGCTGGTGTCTCCGGCGAAGAATTCCCTCAGGGGCAATGCACAACCCAGTTTGTAGCCCGTTGTGACTGAAAGCTTTCGCACTGGGGAAACGTTGTTGTCACAAACGCAGTCAAAGAATGCGATAGGATTGAAGGAACAGGGGGATTGTCCAAGTTGACTGACTGCATGAGCATTTGTTTCTATCGCCACCGTGTTTCCTCCACGCAGGCGACGGAGAAAACGATATAGAAACTCTTCGCGCTTGCCAATGCCAAGTTTCTCTAAAACGTCGAAATACGAGACACCCAGCAGCGAAGTGTCGATATTGCCGGAGAGAGCGGCGGGACAACGATCAGCGCAGGATCGCGGCTTCGCCACTCTTATGCGACGGTGTCTTCGGTTTCCGCTCTCTGCAGCTTCCACCGGGACGCTAGCCGTGCCTAATTGTGCTAGCTTTGAGCACCACAGTTCATAGGGTTCACAGCGCCCGAGCGAAAGCTCGCGCAAAAGAACCGGCGAGCAGTCGAGTCGTTTCCAATCGACGGGGTGGCTAAACGCCGGTTGTGTGAATCGGGCTTAACGCCTGAGCCGGCTTGCTCAATGCGAATCTAACGTTCTTGAATGGCATGTAATAAAAATCTGAGACGTGCTACATTCTATACAAACTTGATAAAAAAAATCAAACACTCACCTTCGGCTGCTACGTCCGCCGTACCGCTTCAAGGCAGAAGCAACATGGCGCTCGACGTTTTGGGGTGTTGGGCTGGGGTGTTTTCATTGTTGCTTACACGCCTAGTCGTGTAAACCGAAACCGAAACACCAATTTTTACTACCCCAAGTAATTTTTTGACGATTTATCACTAGCAGAGCGTGTAAAAATATGCTAACGAGTGAAAATGGGGTGTAAACAGGCGAAATATTACATTTTCGCTAACAGTGTAGGTGACATTGCAGACGCCGTCCTAAACGCCGTCCGTGACGTCGTCCTAGACGCCATCTTTGACGTCGTCTTTAATGTGCGCGCGGAGTTGGAACCGAAAAGATCTCCAGGCTGCATCAGGCAGGGCCAGGCAAGGACAGGAAGTGAAGGACGACGTTAGGCAGGAACATCAGGAGACGGGATGCTGTCTCAGGATAAACTATGTTTAATACATATGTACAGAAGTATTGACATCGTCCGAGAACACACTCTTGCAGCCGTCTGGCGCTCCTTTTAAAGTGTCACCCCACCTCCCTAGTACGACGCCCGTAATTGTGTCGTAAGCGTGCCATACTCTGGTGTCCTTTAAGCTGAAACTGCTGCCCCCGCAGTAACCTCCGCAGCAAATAAGAGCGAAAAGTTTGTTCCCTGAGGCCCAGCCCCGCCCAGGGTTTCTTGCCTCGTCCGCGGACCCAACTGTCACCAGCAGACGTTCTTGCACATGGCGCCTTGTCACGTTTGGGCCGCCACCGTCCTCGCGATGTTTGGACAGAAGAATAAAGGGCTTCCAAAGACGAGAGATATTTTGGCTAATCCGTCAAAGTCAAACGTTCTTCACTGAAAGATTATTACCTCGAGGAAACTGCCACCTCTTGTCCAGGTGTCGCGCCGTCAACACGGCGTCGGGAGTTGTGGCTTGTCATTAGCGGTCCAGACGGCCTGTTGCCGACTGTTAATGGGATGGCACACCCTCGCCCAGGGGAAAGGGAGGGGGGGGGGGGGCGAGAGAAACGAACTCGACCTCCACAAAGGCCAATCGTAATAACGGCTGTTACAACCAATTTATCGTCCCCCCCCCCCCCTACCATTCAATTTCATTAAAAAGCTACAACATTTCATTGGGCTTGGTCGAATGAACGTGCCTATATTTTTTTCCCGCCTTTTGTTTGATGACGTCCAAAGATCGCCATCAGGTTCGCGAAAAGAAAACTCCAGCGACTCAACTACATGCGACTCCGTCATGCGAATGCTCACTTGGATTTTCTGCACCGCCTCCTACTTCTCGTGTTTTTTCCTTCTTGTAACTCTATGACGTACACGTTTTTCTAAAAAGATAAATAGTAATAATAAAGCCTATTATTGCCATTCATTTATGGCGGATACCAAAGGAACAAGCTACCCACAGGCAGCTTGAGGAGCCTTCGAACCCGTTACGGTTGCAGCAATCAAAATAATACAAACATCTCAGAAAAAGCATGTTACAAAATGAAAAGATTCAAAGATTTCTAAAACATGAACTTAGTTTCTTTACGTGGTAAACAATGCCAGAAACAGAACGAAAACACTTGAGAGAGAGCTTTGTCACAAAATATAAATGTCTGAAGAGTTTTCTAAAAACAGGTACCATAGTAAAATGTCGACAGAAAACATGCTACATCAAGTACCAAAAGCTCAAGTAAATAAACATATTCACCTCCTTGAAATACACTAAATATTTCTTTCATATTGACAGATGTAAATACCATCTTAGCAAGCAGAACCTTATGGAACTACGAGTACATTGACCAAAGGTTGCATAATGTAGTATTTATCAAGTCAATTTAGTTCTCAGTATGATCATTCGAAGTTTTGGGAAGCAGGTAGTGCCTTTCGCATACAAACAGACCATAGGTTAAGATTTCAAAGCAAGCACCTCCCTCCTCTCTCAACTTTAGCAGAGTGAACGCCGGAGAGGAGGTTGCCTCCTCTCCAGCATTCGCTTTGCCAAATTGGAAAGAAGTGTGAACTCTTAACATGTCATCGACTAGAGTACTAAGTGTTCACTTAAATATTTTTATATTCAGTATGTTTATTTACTGCAGTCTGATACATTTCCACTATCTAGTTTCGTTAGATGAACGATAGATGATTGTTATTCTTTGTTTTACATCAAGCCCAGGCACAGCCGACGCTACGCGCTAAACTTTCTACTCCAGTATCGAATGGGTGAGTTTACCTAGAACAAAATTCTTAAAAGTGTGATCTTTTTTTATTCTAGAATTGATAATGTTTTTTTATCGTTATTAATTTTCTTTTCTATATAATACAACGTAATTATTAAATATGTTTTATTATTTAAAGATCAGTCCGTGTTTAAAAATAACTGCAAAAAAAAAGTTTTTTCTTCTAAACAGCCTAATTGGGACAAGCATGTCCCAAAACAAATGTTCCGCGAAAACAAAAATTATTTTTAGCAATATTTACGCTACAGGACGTAATTTAGTCGGAGTCACAACTTCTCCACTTTTGAAACTACCGCTCTTTCGACCCGCGCGCAGGAGAAGTACGCCCCGGCCCTGCCATACGCACAGTCGCGTTTGAACGCGTTTGAGTGCGTTGCGGAGTCCTTGCGGCCAGGCGCAGTCGCTTGCGGACCGACGCGCGCCTTCCCGCAACGCTCGGTAGCGCGACGCAAGCGAGTAGAGACTCGTTCAACTTTCCGAAGCGTTGTGGTGCGTTCGGGCGCGTTCGACCAATCAGAAGCCGAAAGAGGCGAGGGGTGACGTGTTCGCTCGCCCCACCCGGCCGACTCGGCGAGACGTATCCGGTTCGCCGGGCGCAGAGCTTGCTTTTGTCGTTTTGGGGAGCGGTGGAGACTGTATTTTCCAAGGCTGCGATGGTTCAAGCTTTACAAAACGTCGGGGAAGCCGGCGAGAATCCCAAGATCGAACGCTTCGACGCTGTCGCCGTGCGCCGCCATGTTGCCTTGGATTTCGCTTACTATTGGTGAGCCACTAGCGACGATAGCGCGTTCTTATTGGCTCTTGACTGCGGTTGACTGCGTGTCAACGCAACTGTGCGTACAAGTTTGGCGCAAGCGCTCCTCGCAACGCAACGCGTCCGCTTGCCGCTACGGAACGCACCGCGCTCAAACGCGAATGTGCGTATGGGCCTTCACTCTTGGATGCTCTTGGATTGACATAGCTGCGGAGTACACAGCGTCTTGACTTCCGACAGCCGATGGGGGAGCGGAAGGGGAAGGGAAGGGAAGGAGGGAAGGTGCCGTCGATGTACGCTGGAAGCTAGAGCCGGTTTGCTTTCGTTGTATTTGTTTGGTCCGCAAAAATCTTGGAAAAACGCACGTTCAACATGGCGCCGGTATTGTTTTGACGGAACGCGAGAAGCATCCGCGGTTTGCGAGCACATGTATACGAAGACCTGACCTACGTGCCCCTGAGATGTTCCTGGTAGACGGAAAGTTTCATTCGTAATCGTAGTGTGTGCTTTGAAAGCGAAGGGAGTCACAGGGTCTACGAGTGCGCAACCACAAGCCAACGTTCACGACAGCGCTGCGTTGACTTCGGCGATCTCGTTCTGTTTGGTGCAACACCACGATGCGACAAAGAACTGAAACGTTCGTGGTGTGTGGTGCGGGGCTTGGAAGTAGAAACCCGCACTAACGCAGAGCGCGAATTGTGGTTGTGGAGTTGACGTACAACGGGTTCAGTCCCGTCGTCGTTAGCTGATTCGATAGGACGCAGCTAGCTGTGGCAGCGAGTGTTTTTAAAAGTAAATCTTCCTTCGTTTCGTTTCAAGATGGGGAAGATTCTCGACGCCTACCGCGAGTAAAAAGCTGCGGGGCGTTTTCAACAAAATTACGTCGTTTTAATTGAACAATGGACTCCAAATTGTTGTCGTAAATCTGCCGTTTTTATACCTGTTGCTAGACTGCGTTTGCACAGCGACGTGTTTGCACAACGACGCACACCGCTCGAGTAGATGATTCGGTACTGCAAACAACCAGTTATACAGAATTTTAGGGAAACTTAAGTCACCACCGATATTTTCCTGTAAATCTCGTGCGAGTGTGTAGCGCTCATCATACGGTGTGAATAAATTTTGGCAAGATTTATTATTTGCCCACAGATGCATGAATTGAGACCATTTTTTACGTAGTGAACATAGTGCTTTTCTTTATTTTGGGAAGAGGCTATTGGTGCATTTATTATGGTACAATCACTTGAGAGTTCAGAAATCGGGGAGGGTGACCAAGCTTTCCGAACATTGTCTATTTCCTCTCTGGCACTGCCCCAAGTTCCAGTTTCAGTGGGCATACCTACTAGCAGGTACAAACTGCTCTAAAGCAGGTAAATGACTGGGAAGTCAGGACGTTGTGAACTCCGTGTTTCCCTAGATGACTGGGGAAGTTCTTTTGCGAGCAATGCGGAATATGCAAACGATTTTTTTATGCCCGTCGTTTGCGTCTCTCCAGCCAAACGAATAAGATGATCTACAAAGGCGTAATCACAAGCCAAGATTTACGATAACAGTGCACATTCAATTCAATCTACTTTAGGTAAGATGGTAGGGAAGCCTTGAAAAAACATATGTCGTCTAAAGCAGAATTCGGACGTCCGAAGGCTTCTGCGGGCAGCAGCTACGTGATAACCTGGCTGTTTCAGGTTTTTTTACGTAACAGCTGTGTCTCAGCCGTGGACGTTTGGTGCACCCGGTGCGAATCTCGAAGACCTCCGGCGCGAAATGACGAGAAAATACCTGAACTCGTTTGTCGCTACGCGAACTCCCGATCGCCTGTAGCTAAATAGCATTCAGCGGGTGACCTTTCGGGGCGACATGGTTCCTGGAAGATTCGCCACTGCTTTCGCAGCACTTAGCAACGCCGCTTTACAGGAACCGACATCTCCAAAAAGCCAGCATTTACCCGTGCAAAGAAAAAAGCACGCTAAGAAAGCAAAGACGAAAACGAAAGTAAAAAACCGCGCTATGAAAGCCAAAACCCCGCGTCGCTTCCTATCACTAACTCTGGTGAACGCTGCTAAACACACGCTACTTCACATCACGAAGTCTCACTCAAGCACCTGGGTCAACACGAAACACTGAACACTTCGGCGAAACGACTAGTCGAGGTAGGCGAGAGAGGCAGGAGCAGAGACTTCGGCGGCCATGAAAGAATGGCGAAGCTTTTTTTGTTATGGTATGAATCCAAACGGAAGTTGAAGGTGAACATTTCGGCAGACGTCTGCCTGGTTGGGTTAAATGTTATAAATAAATAAAGGGCAAACGCCAACCAATCCCTAAAAGATCGTAGAGTCCCAACGTTTCGGTGCCGCCTCGGCACCTTCTTCAGGGAGGCTATTTAAAGGAGAAGCAGCTTCTTTCTTTTTTTCTGCGGTGAATGTAGGGCAGTATCTTCGTTTTTTACTGTGGTTAGTTTTTAAACCAGGTGCCGTACCTTCGTTTTCTTCAAAGTTGGTTATTTACAAACGAGGATCAGCATCTTCGTTTTCCTCTATGGTAGGGGCCTGTTTCTTTTGTGTCTCCTCTAAGTGTCGTAGTCCACTGACGTATGCTGAGGGTAAGGTGCCGGAGGATCGATTAATATTTCCTGGTGTGGTCTGTATGCGCCATGACTCAATAAAGAGCCGTTGCCGCCAGTTGGTTTCTACATCCAGGATTCGGGTATCCTGGATGTAGAAACCAACTGGCGGCAACGGGGGGGGGGGGGGGGGGGGGGGGGGGGGAGGGAGGGGGGGGGGAGGGAGGTGTAGAGGTGGTCGCCTTTATTCATTAGTTTTTTTTGACCGACACGACGGCATACCCTGCTCTGTTTTGTTTAGCCGCCTGACGGCGCTTCGGTCGGAAATGGGGAGGCGCTTTGGGAGTCGGGTGTCGCGGTTCAGGGGGTCCCGTGCCGTTACAAGTTGGAATTTCGCTTGTTTATGAGCTTTTCCCGGTATCGGGGAAATGGCCGCGGGCATGTCACCCACTTTGTTGCATTTCATGCGGAGCCCCGGTTTTCGAACGCACGTGAAGACACTTAACTTTCCGACGAGAGGCTGCTGCGTCACCGCCGCGTGCGTCTACCCCTTGACCTTGAGACGCGGGGCCAGACGCAAAGGTTTGCCGAGGAACCCACGGCCGAGACATTAACACGTCACCGGTTGCCAGGCCGTTTGCTGGGAGACAAAGTGCCTCAGAGCTCTCGTAGTCGTGTATCGGAACTCTTCCGTGACGTCCGGGGACCAGGCGCTTCCTATATATTCTGCATATGCTTGGCGTGCCTTTCCTTTTACTTTGTTTCAGCGGCATTTCGTGGTGGCATTGAACTGCCCCAGCCGACATGTCTCGGTGGTTCTCGCCGTTCGCGAATGTGTATCTTCTGTAGCAGATGGGAAAGCCATTAGTCGAATTTTATCTTCGCCTTCTGAGAACCAAGGCTTGGCTTATGGTTCACTCCCGGAGCAATGACCTCTTACCCGATTGGTCGAAAGTGTGTTGTGTGTAGGCGTTGTAGTTTGGTTTCTCTAGCCAATGGGACCAGGGTCGAACCCTGATTGGCCTGGACCGGTTCGAGCACGCTGTTTTAGACCCTGGCTGGACAGGGAAATCTTTGCGTTTTGGAACGGGCTCGAGAGCGACCCCGCTGACGTTCAGCTCCCGCGGTGCGCCGCGTTACCTGTCGTGCGCGACAGCGTCTTCGCCTTCGCGGCTACAAGGTAGTCGCCGTCCTTACCGTGCGCGGTAGGGCCATCCGACGCCGAGGCGTCTGTGCAGTCTGTAAGCCGTGCGCGGCAGTTTATTACAGTTCGCACTTGTATTTTATGTAACTGATTGATTTTTTTTATCGAAGTAAAGTTTCGTTCATCTAGTTAACCCTCCGAGTTGTCGGTCGCCTCTGCATTACCACCAACGCATCCAGCCCTCCAGCAACTACCTTCATCCACGATCCCCCAGTCCTCGACGGCAATTTCAAGGTGGTCCATCGAGGTCGGGGAAAACAACCAACCTTAACATCTACTGGAGGGGAAAGAACCGCGAGCTGCACTTTTACACGCGAAGAGCCGCATGCGGCTTGCGAGCCGCAGCTTGGCCACCACTGGCATAGAACATCAACTAAGTACAATGTCAGTACGTTTCCAGTTCACTGATTCTGTACTGTTTTTTTACCGAAGGTTTCTGTGGTTTCACAGCCGACGTGACGAACTGCGAACTGGAATTCCGGTCGCAAAGCTTCGGAAACTCTGAAGTCGTGTAGGTCGTGAAAGAAATGTCTCTCCTGGTTCAGTGTCTCTCGAGCAAACTCGAATGATTATGAAGAAGCCAGCAACTTGCTTTGTGAGAGAATACGAGGAAAAATCCTTCCGCTACTCCTTTGCCAGTGAAATAATAGTCTAGGAGTATCGGCCGAATTTTTCGGGTTATCATTTTTAATCAATGCGCAGCCCTACACTCCAAGAAAAAATTGAGGAAAAAGGTAGCAACAGCGCGTCTTCCTCCCTTCTACTGACGCGCCCCAAGCGGACACGAGAAGAAGGGAGGAACGAGCCGTTTTCCTCCTTCTCCAGGCAGACGGGCGAAAGCTTTCGCCCTCCCTACTCATCTCCTTTCGGTTTCGTTTTTCGAGCACATCGCGCACGTTGTTTAATAAGTTAATGTTGAGTTGATTGAGCTTCAGCGGCAGCGAAGGCCGCCTGTAATTCTGTCATCTAGTCCAAACGTGCAGAACATTTCGGTTGCATTGACGTTTTTACCACTAATTTTATCAAACGAGCACCCGAAGCCGCTAGAAACACCGAAGTTCCGGAGCAGAGCCAGCAGCGCTACGCACACTGGGTAAGATGGCCGTTTCCGGATTGCGGGATCCACGCGGAACCACAGTAGCGAAACCACGAGGAACTGTGTCAACGTTTTTGACGTTATGGAAATCGCAGGAACTGCGTCCAAAGCAGGCAGGTTTTCCTGCCGGGTGCCTGGGTGCCTTCCGTGCTGAGTTCGGTTCTGTTGTCCCGTGCCGAGTGCCAACCGGCGTTCAACGTGATTCTGTATTTCTGCGTGTCAGCAACATCGTCAACGTGGTTCTGTATTTCTGCGTGTCAGCAACATCGTGATGGCAGTGTTGTGGGTTGTGAACGGAAGACTGGAATTATCGCCGATGTGATCGTGTGTTCGCGTATCAGTGGTGTAACAACAAGATGAGATGACGTAAACTGTCGGGCTTTGAGGCCGCTGGTCGGGCCGTGATCGGAGGAGGCGGGGTGTCGCAGGATGACATTCATTCCGCTTTACATTAAAGAGTTTAAGACCACTTGAGGGATTAGGAACGGTAAGCTCCTATCGTACAGTGGCCAATGTGACTGTCGGTCCCCGAGAGCCATTGCGCTCTGGGGAAATGACTGAACAGTACGAACTTATGAAGGAAAGTACGTATATTTACAATGGAAGTTTAGCATTAAAAAAGAAGAACAGGTAAAATCGAAAAAAAACGTTATCCTTTATTTTACTGTTTAAATAAACTACGGTTCCTGTAGAAACTGCCCTTCAAGTGGCGCGCTGGGATGAGCGCTAGAAGTTTTCGAGCTCGCTCGGCGTAGCTACGTACACTCAAGTTGATCGAAAAGCGATTTCTCTGCCCGTGAAGCATCACTTCCAGCTGAATGAACATCCGCTCTACAAAGATTAATTCCAAGACGGCAATTGCAGCCGTGCGCGAACAGCACAAATAGAAAAACAAATACTGCAATAGAAATACTAGCTACGAAGGGCCGTGCGGGAAAACACAGTCATGGCTCGGAACCACATTGGAGCGGCTCGATTTATTGGCTTTCAAATAATTACGGCATGATCGAGTGTTTTCTTTTTATTGGGAGATTCATCCCCTGAGCCATTAAAAATAGTTTCAGATGTATGACATTGCTAGAAAAAAAGGAACATGCTCGGAATATTTTTTATTGCTTAGGGAGTCACCGAAAAATTCCGTACACTCAAAACGACCAGTATAAAAGACGGAAACGCAGAGCTCGGGAGTAGCTCAGCAACACTTCCCCTGATTTCCCTGCTCTCAAGACTCTGACTGACTGCTCGGGAGTAGTGATCGGGTTAGTGTGCTGTTGTATTGATGTGTATATGTGCGATGTATGTGTATGCGCTCAATATATGTTCACCTGATGCTTGTTGTGTTTGAACGTGTCTACATGTGTTAGAGGTTCCCGAAGAAAAGGAAACGCAATTGTGGCGTAAGAAAATAAAAATATTTTTTTGCAAAAACATGAATTGGGCGGTACCTAGCGCCACCTAGCCTAGCTACTTGCGATTACTCCGCTTGACCCTGCCATCTGGTGGCAAGCGATTTAACATCCTTTTACGCTACGCGGCTACGCCATAATTTCGTGTTACAGTGCTGAGGTAAGCCAAGAAATTGCTTAAAATTTGCTTTTTTTTTTTTTTTTTTTTTTTTTTGAGAGCGGCTTTAGGTTTTTTGGGCGAATGGTTTTCACTCCTCCGTGATGTGCGGTTGACGCAACGGTTGACGAAGGAATTGTGGCTCGAGGAATAGCAAAGGTAAGACATAAAGTGCGCGAACTGGGTGCCCGTTGTCTCCGTTGAAAATCGCAGTGCTGACGATGAGAAGACTGAGTGACTGTATGCTTTCGAAACATAAGTTTCTTTACCTGCAGGGGGAAGCCGGCTTTGGAAATAAATACAGTTCGCGGAAAGCTCGTGTTACGTTTTCATTTGCTGCTCCTCTCGCTCCGTACAATAGACTTAGTGTTCTCGTTAAGCCTTATCGAGCTCGATTTGCTCGATTCCTGGCCGCCATAATGAGATGCAGTCGACGGAGAAACTTTTTGCTCCCCTGCTTGAGGGACGAAAGTTTCTCCCTTTCTGAAGGAACATATGTATCAAGAGCGTTCCTCCCTTTAGGGAGGACTATACTGACCCTTTTTTTTAAGAGTATGTTTGCTATCACCTACTAGATAACCCACGGGGTGCGTGTACGTCGACCCTGTGTTTTGTGTGTGTGTGTCTGTGTGTTTTTTTTATGCATGATATGTTTAGCCGGGAATTGACCTTTGCAAAAATCGCCTTCTGCGCCCTGCCATTTTTGTCTGCTGGGCTGTGGAACGTCTTCTGAGCAAGCGGTGTTTATCTGTTGTGCGGCATATCGAACGCTGCGCATGCGTCCACAGCTCAGCGACTCGGCATTTTTCGCGCGGGTGATAAGTGATGCAAAGGTTTATTGCAATACTACGAAGACAACCATCGACGTGATGATGCACTGGCGCTGCTTGACAGTCTTATTGTAGCATCGGATATGGTCAGATTTCATTTTGTAATAAAGAGTAAACTGCCAGTGAGTGTTCCAAAATGCGTTTTTTGGCGGATAGGAACGCAAAGAGAGGCACGCAATCAAAGAACAACATACATAATGCGTTAGCAACGCACGGTGACAAGGCAACCAAGCACGAGACGTCCGGTTTAGATCAGGGGGAAAACAAAAGCACGTGGACGGATTTGGGGGTAAACAAACGCACGAGGTGCGGAAGGAGTAGACGAATTCGCACGCCGTATGTGACCCGTAGGCGATGCCGGAACTCGGTATAGCTCCGCGCCATTGCGAGCAGCCACTAGGCAAGTAGCTAACGAGCTGCAACTTTTAACATATAACGTGTATTTCCCCCGATACTTATGTTGTTCTCTTATGTGTGCCTCTAGGAGCCGGCTGTAACGACCGGCCGTAACGGCCGGCTTGAGCAGCAGGCTGTAATAAAAAACCGATATCGAAAAGCGTTACGCCAGTAGGGAACCACATAAAAAAGCTTCAGTTCCCCGACAGGATTCGAAACCCCCGCCTTGAGATTGTGAACCAAGCGCTTTGTCGCCTGCGCTAACCAGGGTCGGTGGTCGGATCAAGCATACACGAACTAAATGGCGTGGCGTGCGAAGGCGCGATCGCTCACTTCGCGCTCTTTCTTGTTATGTTGTGCACCTCATGGCGCGTGTTGAAATAAAAGCGACTCCTCTGTAGGCGGTCCCGTGGAAACGCCCTTATCTTCTTCTCCGGAAGGCCTTTCCCACATTCTGTGCTTACCATGTTTTTGTCAGTATGATCATGCTTGCATATTTTGTCAAAACACCATGTGTCTTTTCAATGAGAGCTAGGCTCTTTGACGTAATTTTACCCTCTGCGCAAGAAGCTGACTCAATGGCTCGGCGTATAGTGTTAATACAGTAAACATTGCATGTACACTTGTCAGGTCTACGCGATCTCAGAAATCTGCACAAAGCGCTTGGGAGAGCCGATCGCTGCTGTCTGTGGAGGGAAGCTGGCAAATGACGCGGTTCAATACATGCTTAGACTCCTAAAACTGTATGCGCTGTGGCTCTGAGCGTGGTGAAGTATTGTGCTCAGTGGATCAAGTCAAATTTATTAACTTGAAACGTTCTTTGGCTAGGCGTTCGACATTTGGTGAAGCCCTGATAAAACCGTAGCCGCGAGGCCCGACACTGACTGGTTGACGGGTGGGTGAGGTGCTCGACGCTAATTGGTTAACGAGAAGGTCATGTGACAAAAAAGGTAGGAGCCAAGGAGGGAGGTAGGCGAGGAGGAGCTTGACCATCTGTGCGCACTGCGGGAGAGGGGCTCGCGAGTATGAAAGGCTGTTGAAGATAGCCAGGTTTATCAACCCGATTAGCAGTAGTATCGCTGTATTCCAGGAACAAATATCAAACGTACACATGGTATTCGTTAAACTATCTGATGAAGGGCGCCGTGTACGTGGGTGTCTGGAGTCTGGAAACTTAGACTCACTACACGTTTGCGTTGCTAGAACGTTTCACGTATGCAACCCAATTGCCCAGCAATTCGCCATAATATGTTTAGGTCTACGCATATTTCGCGCCTCGTCATTCGCCGCCCTCCTTCGTAGACAGCAGTGATCGGCTCTTTCAGGTACTTCATGGGAAATCAGACGCTGCAGATTTCTTAGACCGCGGGGGTCTGGAAAACAAGAAAAAAGTAGCGCGCTGATTCCTGAAGGTGCAGATCAGAGCTGAGGTGGTGCTTTTTTGCTCTACGGCAAAAGACGACAGCGGATTCACAAGCACTTCTCTGCAAAAAGCTTCCCAGAAGAGAAACGCGGAGGGGAAAAACACCCTAAAACATCTTCACCGCCCATATGCCGGCAGAAAACGCAAAAGTCAGTTTGACCATCCGGCGAATAAACGATGCGTAAAATATTCACGGCTACGCTAGCCTTCATTCACCCGAAAGCTGACAGCGTAGCGGAAGCTGCTTCTCGGCGTGGCCTATCAGGTTCTAAACATCGCAACACGTGACAGCGTTCTCCTCGTGTCCTTCACTCGTAGAGAGTGGTCACGGCGTGGAAAAACAGAAATTACTTGGACACGGAGGGCAAGAGGTGTTACACCGTTCCAGCTCTGGGGGACGAGCGAAGTATGCAGGTAAAAATGGAGATACCTTGTCCGGGGGCGCCTGCATTCATATTTCATGACCTGTCATGCGGAGGCCCGTCCGAATGGTGATTTTGTTGGGTTCGTATGTTGACTGCTTCGTTTGAAGTCTGCTGGGAGCTCCATCACCGAGACCCATCTCAGGTGCCCTGGGGAAAAGGGATTGCCGAATGTAAGGGCAAAAATGAGCTGGTGAATATTAATAATGGCCAAAAACCCCGAACTCCGGGGAAAAACGAGAAAGGTCTCAAAAACAGCTGATGTGTTAGTCTTTTAGTGTGTGTGTCGTCTCAGCGTTTCCGCCATTCTAGGGATCGCCCTTTGTTTTAGACGTTTTATACTCCTCTCTTAATCTCTTCCTTTCTTTCTCTGCCCACATGGGCTTTTACGCGTTCTGCTCGTATGATGCCGTCTCGGTGCCACGCGTATCAGCGGGGGATCATCAAGAAACTTATAAATCGTGTATATATATAAACATTGCAGCGTTATTAGCGCTTTTCTAACTTTTCTAGCTCCCGTTTTGGTTCAACGTTGAAGTTTTTGTGGTGGTTGTGAATTGTGAGACGTCGTAAAGTAACGTCAAGTTTTGCAGCCTCATTTTGAAGGTCGGGTGAACTTTCTCGATCAGGGAAGAGAGCCCTGCCATTCTTCATGACGAACAGCAAGTGCACCTCATTTTAACGTTCATATGCACATGCCTAGTGTATTATTAACCATTCCTGATTTAATTCGATGCTCCTATATCTTTATAACAAACTTCAGGTCTGGTGCGTTTCATATACTTTGGCGCAGTGTGCATTTTCCTTTCTTCAAACATACATGCGCAACTAAAATATCCACTTTGTTTAGAAGGTACAGAATTTACCCCAGCAAACTTCGGTTAGTCTAGTTTACGTAACGGTTGAGCAACATCGCTATGGGGAGCGCACGTTCGTCTGCTACTTGCAGAGGGGTTGCAATGATGCCAGAAAGCCAAACTCTTATTGTCTGATTGAAAAAAACAATAGTGGGTAGATCTTAAGGCATCTAGCATTGGGGTCTACCCACTATCCTTTCAATCAAAGCCAATAAGAGCTGGGCGTCGTTCTCACGTCACTGTAACTTTTTCGCAAGAAGCAAACGACTTGCACTCAGCATATCTTCGTTTTACAACAGGTACGACCGCAGAAACGGCCACGATCTGATGTTACCTTCCAAACAGCACCAAATGTGCATTGTAATAGCGATCGTCGTCTTTGTGCTTTCTCTATCAATGGCTAAACCAATCGTACAAATGAAATGTGGCGTCAACTGCGTGGGTTTTTTGTGTTTTTTTTTTCTTGTCCACATGGAAACGGGCAGAGCTTGAAATTGAACCCAGGATTCCTGGGCTCTCCAGCGCGAGATTTCGTTCCACGCGCTTTATGATGCGGTGCGTTAACAGCAGAGATGGCAGTAATGCCATTACTGTAATTAAATTACAGTAATAAAACTACCTTTCGTGGTAATGAGTTATGTGATGAATTACTTTTTAGGCTGGTAATTTAGAAATTTAATGAATTACATACAGGCAGTAATTTCAAGAACATTAAACATTACTTTTGAGGAATAAAAAACATTTTCCCAAATAAGAAGGCTCGTTTGGGTGCTTTAAACAAAAAAGAAAACATATTTGCATGCTGAAATGTTGTGCAAGAGACATCAGAGCAAATAAATGACAGCCATCTGAGCGCTAATCCTCGTGCGAAGAACTTGACAGACGCAGAAATGCGGGCTGGAAAGGCGAAGGAGAAAAGCGTACGTGTAAGGACATCGCTGGACGGCCACGGCTCACGAACACCAGGTAAGACGACGTCAAGTCATCAAGACGATCCTATACTTCGTTCATTCCTAATATGACGGAGCGTTGGGAGCTACGAGCTCACCAGAACCAATCAACCACCTTCCTTTGTTCACCTGACCTGTCCCTTTCTCTGAGCGTGGGTATGAACGAAAGCCTGGTTACGTGGCGAAAGGTAGACATGTGACTGTTCCGGCGAGCACGTAGCTTCCACAAAACTCTCAGCTTAGTGATGAACGGCTTATGGCCAACGAAGCAAAAGGCACATAACCAGTTAGGTCAAAACATTTTAAAACGTGAGAGGACAGGACAAACAGTTTCTCAGCCTTCTTGCTCTCTCGTTAAGCAAGTTGAAACCGAACGCATCGACCATTGTGAACAACAAACGACCGAAATAAGTAGATAATCCTAAATGCCTTTTCAAGGCCCCTGAACGTTTCGTGCGTACCCTTGGCATTGTTAAGTAAAGGTGCTTATTGAAGTCGGAAAAAAAGGAAATCTAGCAAAGCAGGTGCCGCTCACAGTATGCCACACTGCCTTTCTTTATAAGGTTTAATCTGGAATATGCTTACAAGCAAATGTCGCCTCCCGTTTGTTGCCAAATTACATATTTTAGGAAGCTCGCGTCATCGCATTTCTCAACTGGCGACGCTTCTGCCTAGAAAATATCCATCTTTCTTGCGTGCCAACGCGCAATAACTTGGGCTCTTCGGGTGTTTGGGAACAATACTCTTTGAGATGAATGAGCGGGAATAGGTCAACTAGTGCTCTTGGGAGAATAGGGCTCAAATCTTAAGTCTACAAAAAATAAACACGAACTATCATAGAAACATTGTGTAGTACCACATTCTTTAAATCGTCCTTCTTTCTTAACAGATTAGGCGAATGGAATAATTTCTCTAAAAATACTCTCAATTCAGAATCACTGCCCAATATTAACGACCCCCTACTAAATTATTGTTTGTCAATTAATTTGCGTGTACTGCATCGGCATGTTTTGTTTTTGTGATTTTTGTAAGCACTTTCTGCCTAGGCATTTACATGAAACGGCTGGCAGTATAGAGAAACAAACAGATAATGACACGGACTATAACTTCTCAATCAGAAAGGCGGAAACTTATCATACTTTAACTAAAGATCTTCACCGTTAAATGAACAGTGAAACTGTTGAGTCGACTGTCTTTGAGTCAAATCTAAAGAAGTGACTATTCATCCTGTTTAACACGTTTGTTGTGTGCGCCAGCAAAACGGGTGTTCCTTATGGTTCACTTTGAGGAATATAATACAATTTCAGTGTAAAGAGGAAGATCTGAGTTTTAATACACATACTGCAAATAAATTTTCCACGAATTACTGCCTCAATGTATTGAAAAGTAATGTAAAAATAATTGCATTACTTTTGAAAAGTAATTGTAATGTAATGTCTATACTTTTCTCTCTTGTAATTTGTAATGAAATTTATTGAATTTTTGCAGTTTCAGAACAGTAATTAGTAATGTAATTTAATGTCTTTTAAAGTAATTTGGCCATATCTGGTTAACAAACTCAGCCAGTGTTGTTACCCAAGCTCTTCTTCAAAAGGACTAAATAATTCTTTTTTTTAAATTTTACCTTTTTAAATCTCTAGATTTTTTTTTCTTTTGCAACTGATCTAGAAACGGGGTTACTGTTGCTTAAACAACCGCAAAAGCGTTTTTTTTTTTTTGGTCAGACACTCAGAGATACGTAAAGCCAGATCAAGAGGCACGTGCAACGCGTTACTCTAAACAGACCCTCTATAGGGTTACACATAATAAAGTTGGCGTGCACAAGATATCAAGTGAGCTCGCTATTTTGAGCTTTCATCGAGTCTATGCCACCTCATTATCTGCTTTGCTTTTTTTACATCCGAATGATTGGTTCCAGGGCTCCCAGCGGGAAAGCAATCACGAGAGTTCCTTCCTCTATAAACAGGTGTGGGCTTCCCTAAAACGAAACAGGCAAGAGCAACTGCACTGCGGCCTTTCGATGTTTGTCTCGACAGATTTGCGAGCGTCCTCTGCTCTTGTTCGGTCGTGGCAGCGGAAGCACGCCATGCCGTGCTAAGGTTTCCGCGCCCACGTCCATTACCTCGTGCCCTATCACGCTCTGGGAGGTCGTTAGTAGCCCAAGCGGAACGCCCAACAAACGCCTGTGGCGTGGCCCCTTCTTTCGTCCTGGCTCTCATTCATATGCCATAAACTGCGCCGGGTCTCTGCTTATGTGAGTCGGGAATCCTTCAGGAACTCAGCGTAGAGTATAGTGTCGTTTGAGATGGGTCAAAATACAGTCCATCGGATAGCATTTGGAGATATAAAAATTAAATAGCCCAAAGGTTAGACAAAGAACAAGGGACAGAACATGTAGACAGGACAAGCGCTAACTCATAACTAGCGTTTTAATAGAAAAGAAGAGAAGGAAGCAGCATATAAATACACGGTGTATTTATATGCTCCTTCCTTCTCTCCTTTTCTATTACAACGCCAGTTGTAAGTTAGCGCTTGTCCTGTCTACATGGTCTGTCCCTTGTCCTTTGTCTAACCTTTGCGCTATTTAATTTTTATATCATGTATATTCAACTAGTCCACCTCAATATTTTAGCAGTTGGAGAATTTCATTTTTATTTATTTTAGGTTAAAGGCCTTTCGTACACAATTACAAATTGCTGAAAGGAAGAAAGTGGGAGAAGTCGTGATTATATAGCATATTTAATTAAGTTAAAATTATTAGTAGAGTGTTAGATGCCGTGCTCATATACACATATGCAATAATGGCATTAAGTAAACTGCCAATGCTAGAAATATAACCGAGTTAACTAATCCGAAATGTAAAACGCTCAAGATGCATAGGCTGTTTTTAGTATGCATCAACACGGCTTCAGACAAAGTTACTCATGTGAAACTCAACTACTCGCCTTTACTAACGACTTATTCTCTGCTGCAGATCACTTAGTCACTGTTGACTGCATTTTCATCGACTTCTCTAAAGCATTCGATAGTGTCTGTCACAGTCTGCTCCTTCATAAATTAAGTAAACTTAACATGGACCCTAATATGTTTAAATGGATAGAATGCTTCTTGTCTAATCGCACGCAGTATGTAACCGCCAATGACCATAACTCCCCTCACTGTCCTGTAACGTCCGGTGCCCCGCAGGGGTCAGTGCTATGGCCCTTGCTTTTTCTTATTTATATTAACAACTTACCTATACTTCGTTTCAGCTTCCGTCCGAGCGCAGCCAAAGCTACGTGTGGCCGGAGCCAATCACACGCCGGCAATAGGTCACGCAATCTCGCCTGCACTTTTGTATCACTCCGCTGCGCCGCTGGTCGTCCGCGGCGCCCTCGCTCGCCGAGTATTTCGTCTGCTACGGGTGCATCAACGGTATCGTCTGCTAGAGGTTTAAAAAAATGCCCTTTCACGTTCTGAAATTTAATCACAGGGCATATCAGTGCGTAGGCTGGATGCTGTGGTCTGTGTCCGAGCTTTCCACTTCTTCGGCATAGTTTCGAGATGTAAGGCTGCAAGGTGCCCGACAACCCGGCCGTTGATGTTTCCTTGTATTGTCTGGATATACCAGGGCTCGAGGCGCAGTTTTTTTCACCAGCTTCTCGGCATTCAATATGATCGGCAGGGTAAAGGGGTGCCCTTATTTCGCCGCGTATTAGTGAATTGTAATGGCCCGGGCGCTTTTCTTGTTTACAACGCATTCGCGGTACGACGCGGCCGGAGTCTCCTGCCGAATTTGAAAGTAGACATTCATCACGACCGCTCGCGCCTGACGCCCAAACGTGCCTTGGCGAAAGGACGTTCTGAAGCGACTCGGTGAGGAAAGCAGCGAAGCACATGATTCGGCCATTATAGGAGACGAAATCACACAGAAGAACCAAGCTGACCGAGCGTTGGAGCCGTGTTGCCAGCGGATGTACGCGTTTTCTCCAAACCGCCTGCATTTACATATATTAATAAAAACATAAACTTCAGATATTTAATTCCTATCGTTGCAAATCATTCCCAGCAGTACACATCTGGAATGTTGTGCAATGTTTACGCACAAAACAGTTATTCTAAAAAAAATTACTTTTGTGGACTACTTTGTGGTGCGTCGGAATGCTCTTCTCGCAGTTGCGAACCGTCCCTCAGCCTTTGACTGCGCTCGGACGGAAGCTGAAACGAAGTATAGTTGCATTTCTTCATCTATAAATATTTTTGCTGACGACTGTGTTTTTTATCGCAAAATTCTGGAACCTGCTCATCATCATGCTCTTTAGCCTGACCTCGATAACATTTCATTTTGGTGTGACACCTGGCTAATGAAACTTAACCCTAACAAATGTAAGTCAATGAGAATTTCACGTCATTCAAATCACATCCTACCGTGTGACTACTTACTTAACGGTGTTCACCTAACGCAAGTTTCGTCCTACAAATATCTTGGCATTATCATTTCTGCTAACCTTTCATGGCAAGATCACGTCGACTACATCACGAGCCATGCTAATCGCGCATTCGGTTATCTACGGCGTAATTTTTCTTTAGCCCCAACTAACTTGAAACTCATACTTTATAACACTTTAGTGAGGTCAAAGCTTGAATATGCATCCTCAATCTGGGACTCTCATATTAACTCCCTTATTCTTTAAATAGAAGCCATTCAAAACCGTTCCGCGCGTTTCATCTTCTCAAATTACTTTCGAACTGCCAGTGTCACTTCTATGAAATCTAATCTTAACTTACCCGATCTTTCATTGCGTAGTAAACTATCTCGTCTTTGTCTCTTTCATAAGCTTTATCATTTCAATTCTCTACTCAGTGACTCTCCACCATCGTACATTTCTTCCCGCAGCGACCATCAGTTCAAGGTTGGCGTCCCAAGCAACCGCACCAATTTGCACTTCCACTCGTTCACTCCGAAAACCTGCACAGACTGGAACCACCTCCCCGCCTCCATCGCTTCAATCACTGACACCGACCGTTGCAAAAGTGCCGTTTGCAACCATTTTTTTGTAATCCCCCTGCTGTGTTTATGTCCATGTTTTTTTGTTTTTTTTTTTTTTTTTTGCTTCACCACTTCTTTTTGTTATGCTTCGGCCTTGAGAGTAAATAAATGAAATGAAATGAATTGAAATACTCCTTTGGCAGTAGGCGGGTGTACAACATGCTAATAAACGATAGGTATCTAGACATTTGAGATATCCAGAAAGTTATGAACGACACATATTATTATATGTTTAGAGCGCTGTCCTTCCCTTTTACTTTTGTTTCTCTTATGACCGAGCCCCGCTAGTCCAACAAACAGAAATAACCGACACCAATAAGCCTCAAACACTTGCGGAATCAACCCGAAGGTACCTTCGGCAAGCTTGCAATCACTCGTGCTTACATCACGAGCACCGAGAAACTGCAAGCCTGCTAAAGGTTCCATCGTGCGCATGCTGAACGTGTTTTATGCATCTGACTGTTGGTTGTTTCTGTTTCTCGCTCTAGTGCGACTCGGGCATTACTGTCAACTCTTTTCTACCCCCTGGTCTCAACGTTTACAATCATGCAAAACATACACAAGCTCGCATGCCCTGTATTAATTTTTAATCATTTTCTTTCGGTGACGAAATCTGACTCGGTCGAGAATCGTATGTAGCCCGTCACATGAAATGACGTTATTTTAAATCATCCCTTTTTTCGCTGACGCACTCCACCTGCGTTGCTGTGTTTGAATTAGAATGAAAGAAAAAACTAACAAAATGTATTAGTGCAAACAAGCAACTTAAGGTTAATAATGAGCAGTGTCCCTCAGGTACCGAATAATACACACAACTTCTCAAACGGAGCTCGAACGTAGCTCCTTGACATCTTACTGAATTTCTGATGGCCAAGGTCGCGGGGTTTTGTTAATATCCATGAGTTTCATATTTCCGCTGGTAATTGATGATATACTTACTCTAAGCCACTTACGCTAAGCCTAATGAGCTTGTAATAGTGGTCCCAAATGAAAATGATTATGGGGATTTTAAGCGTAAATCGCAAATGGAGCCAGACGGCTGCTTTTTTGGAGAGCTACGCTGCGGGTAGGGGGTGGCGTATTGGGAAAAGCTTATGAAGCGAGTCAGCAGGCCTCTTTCAGCACATCGGTTATCGCGTTTGCATGGACGTCACGTTGCCTGGTTTACGGAGGGAAAGAGGGGTAGGGGTGAGGACAATGGGAGGTGGCGAGGCTGAGGTAATCACGCCTCAGTGATTTATGCTCTAGTCTTTAGCCAGCTCCCAGGTTGGCTTACCCATATAGTGGTGCAAATCTGAGAGCTGGCTAAAGGTTAGCGCGTGAATCACTGAGGTGTGTTTACCTAAGCCTCCCTCACCCCTCCTTCTAGTTTCTCTCCTGCCTTAAACCCAGCAATGTTACGTCCATAAAAAGCGCGCCAATCATAAAGTGTCCAAATTGGCCCGTTGACACGCTTTAATGAATATACGCTCGGGTGCTCCCAAAATAATTGCTTTTGGGTCTGGTACTATGGAGCCGAATAACTGGTAAACCTCGCGCGAAAACAAGCAAAACGAACGATAGAAGGTTTGGGTCTAAAAGAAGCCTGGTTAGCAAGGCGGGATAAAAATTAAAAAAAAAAAAACAACATAATAAGGCTTTTATATGTGTTTTGTTTCCTAATTCGGTACTCACAGAACAACGCCCACCAGGGTTAAAGCGCCGTTCACACTCTTGCAACCGAGAGAGACCAGACCAGTTTTTAAGCCTTTTGCGACTTTTTAGGACCGGATACGCGATGCAGCGGAGCTGGTCCTAAGAGATCGCAAGAAGCTTAAAAACCGGTCTGGTCTTTGGGAGTAACAGTTGAAAAATTCGGTTTTGAAACAATGTTAGTTGTTCTTTATTTATTATAGTGTCACCTTTTGTTATTCCCCTTCTCTATTCTTAGTGTCACCTTTCGTATTCCTCTGACTCGGGTTGCGTTAAAATATGGAGTATTCACAAGTTCTTTTACGCCCTTACGTTATCTCAGTTAACATTCGATTCGTTTCCCAATTTTGTTCGTGTCCTTCGTTTCAATTCGTTCGGTTGAGTCTGACCTTCAAATTATGCGTTTTGCTACGATTTGAATGTGAATTGCCTGGCTTTGAGGTCCTAATTACTTCACTCGATTCCTTGGGCTAAACCGCGATGTCTATTACATAATCAGCGTGCCACTGCAAGAAGAGATCGAAAAAAAAAACCTTTTTTTGTGTGCGAGTTTTGACTTTACCCAAAACGGAAATAAGAAAAATATTACCCTTTCTGGTAAACTTTTGTTTTATTACTTTATTTTTATATAATGCCTACATAAATGCCTGGCCTTCTGCACTCTAAAAAAAAAGTTGTAGCCCTTACACTTTTTGTCGCATAAACGACATCCCGAAACTTCAGTTCGCCGTGCAGCCCACTGACGTCAAACAGACGGAACCAACTTTTACGAGAAGCTTGATGGCGGTGCGATATAAGATATTAAACAGCAAAAGTACGCATCAAAGAGTACTAAAAAAAACAGTGAGGTTTTGCAGTATGGCCAAGAAAACACCAATTACTGTTGTTGCCTTTTTACAATCAGTCACACTTACTCAAGCTACTCTAATAAGTTGTACGGCTACGATCATACCGCTCGTGAAAGTTGGTAGCTTCGGTTGAACGTCAGTGCGCTGTACGTCCAACTGAAGTTTAGGGGTGTCGTATATGTGACAAGGGGTGTAAGGGCAACACCCCCTTTTTTTAGTGCGCATATGAAATGTGTGGTTCCTTGATTCAGTGACGACGGATTATGTGCCTTCCCAAGTTCTGCCTTTGTTGCAATAGACGCACACACTTGTGATAAGGCTGAGCAGACTGTTCCAGTGCAAGAGGCCGGAAGGAAAATGTGGGAGGAAGAAATGCAGAAAAAATCATCTCTAACAGTGGGTAGGTCAAGAAAACGAGATATAAGAAAGGAACATGTGTTTGACAAATCACTGGGAAGTTCTTAACTCTTTGAGGACAGAACGGGGGTTTTGAAGACGAGGACGTATAGGGCTAAATTTCAGGAGACACAAATTATCTGTCGCCTGCCATAATCAAAGCGAGCATCTGCTTTTAAAGTGCACGGGGCTTCACCCTGTACTCCCTGCAGTGGTGACGGATTTGGCCGGGGCCCTGGGTTTGCTGGCAAAGATGGAAGGAGGGAAGAGAAAAGAATTACAGTCACAAGGATGTGATTAGAGGATTGGTTGGAATTATCTAGGGAAAATTGAATGATGCACAATTAACTAGCACAGCTCGGGACGGTCGGGACAAAAAATTGCGACTGCTTTTCGTACGAGAATTCGAAAATATAGCGAACTATTTCGTACCTCCTTTCCTTCGAAAGCTTACCGCCTTTTCACGGTGATACACACGCGGTACCCAATAGACGTCAGCCTGCCAGAGCTCACGCATTCAACACGAGTTTTGCGTCACTCGGACGTATGCGCTCGTCAACAATCAATCCGTAGACGCATATTTAGATTCGCGTATGAGGCCAATGAGTGCCGTGACGGCACTTTCCATCGCTTGCGAATGACAAGTTCTATGGTGTGCTTAAAAAGAACGGTAGAAGTTTGGAATCATCGTACCAGAACCCAAGCACGTGACGACCGCGTGGTTTCTCATTTAACTTTTAAGTTGAGGAGGAAAGCTAAAAATAAAGAAGTTGAAAAAAAGTTTGAGACCTCGTTACGTTCGTCGCAAAACGATGCCTACTGCATAACCTTGAGTAACAGGAGGTAGCACTTGGGACGCAGTCTTTTCTCAGAATGAAATTCAGTCAGTTATTATGTTCGCGGGTATTGCCTGGGGTATCGGTAAATGACAGCCCCGGCACCTTTTTTGGGGGTCTGCCTAAAGCGCGACAAAAATTGTGGTAAAAAGAAAAAGAACGAATTGATTGCCTAAGTGCGTGCGATGCATAGCTACCATGTCAAATGCCCAAAACGGCACCAATAATGCAAGGACGCATGGGAGAAACCTTAACACGTCGTTCGTGTCGTTCACGTTTCTTCGCTTGTTTAGAGAAGCGTCGCACATTTGTTGGGATCCTTGGCAAACGGCAATTTGGCGGGCATTATTAGCATACAAGAGGCTATGACTCAGAGATGCAGACCTGCGGCAATATGGGCAACCTATAGACTTAAAATGCTTGGACACTTATATATGCACAAATGTCACCCGTTTTCCGCGCAATCGTGGCAAATGTAGTGGTAAAACAGAAAGGGCTGCAGCGCAGCCATTGCTGCCGCAGCAGAAATTCCGGAAAGAAGACATACTAAATCTTTGAAGATAGATTAGTGGCACCGAGGCGTGGTTTCTTCTCAAACTGCCAAATTCCAAAAACGCACAAAATGAGGAAGCGATTAAAAAAGAAATGGTACAATGCCGGCAAAACAATTTCTTGCTGCCCCCCATCTCAAGACAGATTCCGGTGAGCGAAATGAAGGTACTGAACAACTATCGTGTTTTCACAGACGACCAACGGGCGGCAATGTAATTGAACGAAACTCGCAGTGACCGCTTCAATGAACACTAGTTTAATAACTCAGTTGTTCTATAGTCAACAACAGAATGAAAACGGCAAGGGCCTGTCATCCTAGCCCCCGGCCTTCAGCACGCGTTCTAAGCCTTCCGCCGTGCTCTGGCTACGCACTCGGCTTCGATGTGCAGTAGACGCCGAAGAGTCTTCTCCACCTCGAGAACAACTGAAGCTCCTTCCTGCCGTTCTTCCCTTCGTCGGTGACTATAGTAACGTACTTTCTGTGGTATTTCAGGAGTGAAGAGTGATCGTGCACAACTTAGATCAGCGCTCAGGACGCCTCAGCGCCAGTGCGCCCTTAACTTTGACTTGACTGTGTAGCCACAGAAAGCTGTCTAGGAGTACACGCCTTACGGCAGCTGCGCATGAGCGCTGCCATAACCCATGTTTAGTTTTTTTTGTTTTTTTTTTCTCCTCTTATTCTGTTTACTTCACTTCATCATTATCACAACAGGACAAGTTATGGCCTGTATTGATTCTACTCTGTCCTTTGCCCCAGCACAGGCCTTTGTGAAGGGTCGTCAACACCCGCTTCAGTGGCATCGCCATCTCGAAAACGTCAATAGCGCTTCCATAGTGCCTCGATCGATGACTGCACGGTACGAGCGTGCTTGTTTAGATGGGACGCTCAAAGCCCGGAAGCGGGTTATCTTAACGTCTGCTTCGCTCGCACCTAAAAGGGTACTCGAGCACTTTTCGAAGAAGCCTGTGTTTATGTCGTGTTATTTGTTCGACTTTAGTAAATAAAATGGCCAGTTCTAGATGGCAAGACGTCCCAGTAAATTCACAGCAATAGAAATACACGAGAACTGAAATTTATATTTTCCATTGGGGGACAGAGAAGGGGGGGGGGGGGGGGGAGGAGGGCATCATCGGCCCCAGCCACCTACACAATATTTGAGTGATCAAAACAGTGATTCACCTGGAAAGTTCCAACGTCACCATTATTCCTGCTTTTAGACAAGTTGTTCATTATGTTTTGACAATATACATCTAGTCTTTGGGTTTTGGAGACATATAATACAACAATTACTGTGTGAAAACACGGTCCGACGGCGCCTCTGGTGTCTGCTCTGATTCGCAGGAGAAGGGGCGAGTAGGAATCTGTGATTATATGTTTATTAGAGAAATCAGCCGGCCGAGGAGTGTCATTTTGTTTCTTTAGGTTGCTTAGAGTCAGTAAATTGAGTTATCACAATTAATACACAATTTCAGAAACCACTTAGTGCTACTTTAAAGTAAAAGGGAGTATAGCAATACCAGCTAGAAACAAGGCCTACTCTCCCCCCCCCCCCCCCTACATACACACACACGTAATCACTATTGTATAGGGTGTCGTTATATGGCTTTTACGATGAGATCTGAACCACGGCAGTAACTCGGATTTACTCGTGTAAGATTTCAAGCACAGCCCACGTAACGTATAGTCAAACACTGGCTCGCGAAAAGGCTTTAACGAGGTTGTAATGCTAGTGTTTTTTCTTAAAGGGGCGATGCAAAAATGTTTGTGTTCTGCTCGTGTTAATCAAGCTATTGATTAACATGAGCCCAAATGGAGTTCTCACACAATGCTCGGGCTCAATCTATGAGCCACATTCAAATATCATCACTGGGGGATACGGGAATCCCCTTTTTAAGTCACAAATTTTTCCAAGGAAAGATTGAAAGAAAACGCTCGCTTTTGTCTTCGAGCGGCGTATGGCAACTTCCGGTTCATTAGGAGATTTTGTTTAGCTGTTGACAAACCACGACGATGAGCTGCAAGCCCGTCTAAGCATGGTTATGAAAACTGCAGTCTGGCGGTTTCAGAACCATGCTTGCATAGGCTTCCAGCTCATTGTCGTCGTTTCCCAACAGTGAAACGAAATTTCCTAAAGAACCCGAAGTTCCCAAACGCCGCTCACTCAATGAGCTCAACAAATGAGTTTCTTGGTCAGTGGCGTAACATGCGAGCATCCTTGGGTCCAACTACTGCTATGCTAGTGTAAAGTGAAAAAATTTCAAGCGAATATCAATGCTAGGGCCCCTTTAATCATGCAGCGTTGGTTTTTGCGTTAGCAATAGACCCTTTTCAAAAATCGCGCCAACGCCTGCCCGCCATTGCTTGCTCACATACTCCGAGCGTGTATTGGACACGAGGTGACGTCAGAGTTCGGCGTGAACTCGGCTGAGCTCGTATTGAAAACGAGTATGACGTCAGTGCTCGGCGAGGACTCGGATCTAATTACGCGCTTCGTGAGCAAGAAATGGTGGCAACGAATGTTGCTCGATGGACTTTTGAAAAGTGTCGATTGACCTGCAGCTCTCAAGTTTTTTGAGCAGGGCTTCTCGCGAGCAAATTCGAATACTTTTAGGTCGCGCTTTGGTTCCGCGTTCTTACGATCCCTCACGCTGCTGAAATACGCTATGAAAGAAAACACACACAAAAAGAACAGAACTGCTGAAAAGAATGATTTCTTGGTGTTTCCAGAAGACGCTGAGGCCACGAGCTGTACATTGTTTGCTGATCTTATTTTGTTTTCTTTTACGCTCATGAATAGCTGCTGGCACACGCTAGAATTCGAACGTGGCTCGCGCATGAACGAACGCTATGCGACGGAAAACTGAGAGAGAGGGAGGAGACGACAAGGCGCGGGAACGTCAGAACGCCGAACTCCGGCTGGTATGATTAGTGGGTAGATCTAAAGCTACCTGCCTTTGTCTCCACTGTACTCGTCGAACGCGGCCGAATTCGAGAGCCAAACGCCAGACGCATGTGTTCCGTAGTTTTACGCCTTCGACGAGTACAGTGGAGTCAAAAAGCCGTTAGCATCAGGTCTATCCACTAATCGGTCCAACCAGAGCCCGGCGTTTCGACGTCCCCAGGGGCTCTAATCTCCTCCTATTCCTCACTTTCTCGGCGCATAACGCCATCCTTATGGTCGCGTCTTGGAGACGCCGAAGTCAACATTACATGGTCGCGTCTTGTGGAGGCGCTCCCGCCCCCTTGCCGAGTGCAACAGGCCTATCGGCTGCGACTCGTGTGCAATCGGTGAAGTGAAGAGTTCTAGTCGAACGCGGACACAGCACACAGGTGTGATGGTTCTCCGTCGCACGAGTGCGAAACCCGAGACAGTTAGGTGCCAACATGTACAGCTGCAACGGAAAAAGAGTAGCACAAGTGACCGATGACCGGAGTGGCAAAATCGCGATTGTTTCGGAGCGTGCTGATAGCGAGAGTGCTAGTCACGTTCCTTGTCTCAACGCGGGGGTGGCCGACAGAAAGCAGCCCATCTTAAATCCCGAATTTCGAAAGCTATGTTATCTCTCAATTTTCTGCCGGCCACCCCCGCGCTGGGACGTGGAACGTGACTGGTACTCTCACTATCGGCGCGCTCGGGAACAATAGCGCGACGTGTTGCGATTTTGCCGCTCCGGTCATCGGTCACTTGTGCTACTCTTTTTCCGTTGCAGCTGTACGTAACGCGTTACAAGTAACGAGTTACTTCTACCTAGTTACTATTTCGGTAACGAGTAACGTCTTTAGTTACTTTTTAAAAGAGGAACGAGTAACGTATTTAGTTACTTTTAAAGTCAAGTAAAGCGTAACGTGCACAACACCGCTTAAACGGCCTTGTTTTTATTCTAACCTGAGTACATGTCTATTGCAACAAAGGCAGATCGGCAACTCAAGAAGCAACTAAACTGTATATGATAGTACAGCAACATATCTCGCTGAACACGTCAGTCAAACAGTTCGACTGACGTGTCCAGCGATAAACGTTGCTGTACTGAACTCTACAGCTGGAAATGTCCTTCATCCAGTTTCGTTGGTTGAACCTTCTAGAACCGGGTACGGACCGAATGTAAGCCCGCAGGTTGCGAACACGGGAAGGCACAGAACCCATTATTCTCTGTCCTCAATGAAGGTACAGTTCCCGAAGATCACCAGCTCCTCCTGAAGCACAACACTGCTGTTCTTTCGAGCGCGTCGGTAGAACGACTCGTCAGCGTCGCCGGAGATGTATTTTCAAGGAAGCGGTAAAACATAACTGATGGAAGCTTCCAGAGGCAGCTATAGTGCTTAAGTTCAACAACTACTTAAAGAAAATAAACCATAAAACAAAAACTGTTGTATATTTCGTCACCAAAGTAACATTGAAAAGTAACTCGTTACATTTGAGGTAACTTACGCGTTCCTCTTGAGAATCGGTAACGAGTAACGTACTTCGTCACTTTACGAGGGAGTAAAGAGTAACGGTATTTAGTCACTTTTTTCGGGTAACGTGTACATGTCTTGTGTCAACCGTTGTGAGGACCTTTCGTCGTTCTTCCCCGACGGCCGCTATAACGCCCGTGGTTCGGAACGTTCGGCCTAATTGCCGCGAGCTCTAACCTGTTCGTGAAGCGCAGGAGAGCCGCCTGGCTTGGGGGGCTCTAGCTCCTCACTCTCTACCGGGGGGACCTTTTTCCGTTCCCCCGCTCATCCGGGAACCTAGTTGTTTTGGGTGAGGACGACGCCCGCGGGGGGAAGAGGTCGACGCGCGTTCTCGACTTTGGGAACGCAGGCACTCCTCTCGCGCACGCGATAGATATCGGTCGTGTCACGAAGGTCTTGCTTTGCTCGCTCTGGACTGCGCTCTCGGGACAGTTTCGAAAGGGTGAGCCTTTCATCTGACCTTGTCGGCGCGGGGTTTTTGGGACAGTGTGTCTTTTGGTTCCAACAAACGTCGTTGGACCTAGCCCTATTGTGGTACTTACGTCCTCCTTTTTTTTAGAGCAGCGATCAGCTGTGCGGCTGACGTTGGGACCCGCCCGTAGCGGTGTTCTCGACAGAAAGGTGCGAGGTTTGGGAGTAGGCTTGGCGTCCCCCGATTAGAGACCGCCGCTGAACCATTCGGTTACCACCCCGTGACTATCCCACATATTCTGAGCCACGTGAGCCGCGTCCGAGCGGCGGAGCGGAAAGAGGTCCCCCCGGGAGAGAGTGAGAGGAGAGCCCAACAAGACAGGGAACCCTCCGCTTCACGAACAGGTCGGAGCTCACGGTGAAAAAGGTCAAACGTTCCGACTCGTGGCCGTTATTGCAGCCATCGGTGAAGGAAGATCACAGGAACCCCCAGATTCCCCCTTCCTTAAAATGGTAGGTGGGTCTCAAGAAAGAATAAAGGAGGCCCACCTGCCCATAAAATAAAAGATGACTATGCTATCTACTATATATCCCCAAGCAAGCACCCGTGACACCCAACACGCCTCTTCACAGTCTCCGCCATGAACAGCTGGTCCGGAGGACCGAAGACCCGAAAAGTTCAAGTCCAAGCGCACGGAAGCTGCCATCACAACATCGCACAGCATCACAGGCGCCGTGCTGATGCAACTGGACCCAGGTGTCGCGGCACGACATGGCCGGCAGTGGAGGGCGGTGAGGCCGTCGCGAAGGCGGCAGCACCGAAAGTCCAACGACCGCCGCCCACCAGCGGAGACCAGCTGGGGTAGTCAGAAAGGCACGCCGCCCAGCGGCTTGGCGCCTTCTCGGTCTCAGTAGGTTGATGAAGGGGTGTGGATGATCGCGGAGCGGACCTGAGAAGTCGTACTTCCCGCAGACCACACGCCCAGAGCCGGCCGCAGACCTCCCTGAAGGGAAAAAAAGGCACCGCAGCCTCCAAACGAGGGGTGCGCGCGCAACCGACGCTCGCCTACCTGGCCGCAAAGGCGGCAAAAACGGGTAGGAGCAAACGACAAGCAAAACTACAAAAAAGGAGGCCAGTTTGTCAAATGTGACAGGAAGGTGCTCCCAGGGGAGAGCGGACCCAACGAACTGGCGCAGAACACATACTAGAGTGACCCACTTCGACACCGGAAGGGGAAGCCATAAAGGGGGCCTTTCCGCTTGAAACGCGTCCACATACCAAGCAAACTAATTGAGTTAGCTTACTGTTAACACCGGGGAGAGAGCTTCTAGAAAAAACGCCAAGTTCTCAATCCTTTGCGCAGGCAGCTAAAACAGAAGTTGCCTACCATATCCTGTTTTATATTTACCGGAGAAGTTCGTTGACTATAGGTGGCCAAAACAAAGAACAGTCTGCAGCTGGCTCGTCTTTTTAAGTCGAGGTAAATTGATACGGGACTTCAAAGGGGTGGATAATAACAAACCGCTAAGCATGCGCGTCTGCGAGCGGGGACGATGCAAGTTCCCTCGCAAAACATCCATCATCTTGCTCCCCAAGGCCGAAGACAAATGGGGCCGCAGTTCACACACTCAAGCCTGCTAGCTTTGTCAAATATTTGAGCTAGCTAGCTTACCGAGGCTAGAAAAACATGTTTGGCACCCGATCCGGCTTGAACAAGAACTCACAACGGTGTGGACTTTTCTTTTGAGGCAAGGCCAGGTTTCAAAGCAACGTGACCGCTGAGAGTCTTTGTGTCACTCTTCCATCTGGATAACGCGAGTTTGACAGATATCACCAAAGGGCGCTCTGACTACATGTCTCCCGGGTTGCAGAGTAACTTAACCTCCGAAAGTCTTAGAGTAAATCGTCCACCCAGGTACTGCAACAGTTCGCCTCAGACCGCGTAGTGCTACCATCATAAACGCAAAACTAGTGTCGTTCTTGGAAAACAGCAACAAGCTGGAGGAGTGCGTTGGCATCTAGCAGATACGAATCTTTCCAGAAGAAAACCCTCCGCGCCCACTGCTATGCCAGTAGTGAATCCAGCCCGCGTCAACAGTATGTAAACTGCTTCTCGACGCCGACGGTTACGCGGCCCGGCTCCCGGAGCCCGTCAGTGGCAGTTCTAGCTACTTATCGACGTTATAGGCAGGCGCACCGTCCGACTCTATCTGAGTCTCTGCGACTACTCAGAGTCAAAAAAAAAAAAAAACGCGCATATTTACATTCCCAGATTGCACTGCTGATATTTTCTGCAAGCCTCGTTCCTCACCAGACATAAAAGTCCACCGGATTCTCAAGGTCGTCATCGAAACTTCTATATACATTTTCCCTTCCGGACAACTAGTTGGTGGCGCGCTAGAGGAACCCAAGTACACAAGGGTGAAGGGTTCGCCTCAAGCATGGTGAACAAAGGGTCTCCCGCAACTACGAATGTTACTTGACGCACGCGAATTCAAGAGAGGAACACGCGTACACTGCGCTCGATCAAAGGAGTGGCACTGCGGGTTGCCCACTCGCCATTAATGGCTCAACCATAAATGGCGAGATCAGGACACTCGTGGCACGGGACAATCAAAGGCAAGGAATGCGGGCGAATAAGCCGGACAAAGGGACGGATGCCAGGGGCCATGGCCACGAGAAAGGAAACCGTGGCCCCACGTTCGGCACCATTTTATGTGGGACTTGCTATTAGCTACTAACAGAGATACAGATCGAGGAACAAAAGGATTATTTCAACAGCGGTGGCGATCTCAAAGAAGCCGTCAAGCCTAATAGCGCGGTCCCCACATCTACGCGGCATTATAGACTTCGTTTAGGGCTTCATTACCGCGGGTCGGTTCGATGAATACCTCCGTCGGTGGCAATGAGCGTCGACCTTTTCTCACTCTCTCGAATATAGCGAAAGAGAAGACACACGTAGCAGAGTAAGGACAGAGTGCAAGAGTATTTATTAAAACACTATTCTAAAAGAACTACAATTTCCCTGTCCAAAATGCCCCCGCGGCCGGCAAGGTAAGAAAAGGGCTTACCTGCCAGACGTGGGGGTTTCGGAGAGCCAAGATCGGGGAAGCATCGGAGAAGTCGCCGATACACGTCCTATCTCTTTCGCGGTCGCTAGACGAGTCCCCTTTCCCGAAAGCGAAAAAAGACGAGGCAAAATCGTCTCGCCTATTGGTCGTGAGCCGCATCCTAGCGAGGGAACGGAAAGAGGTCCCTCCGGCATAAAGTGAGAGGACAACCCTCCAAGACAGGGAATTGTCCGCTTCACGAACAGGTAGAAGCTCACGGCGACAGAGGCCGAGCGTTCCGACCCGCGGCAGTTATCGCAGCCATCGGGAAAGGGAGATCACAGGAACCCCCATATCGTATAGCACTTTGTGTGTTCAAAAGTGGCCCAGCCTACTTTTATTATTGGTCGGCGACTCCTGACGTTCAGTACCTGTGAGGAAAATCGAGAGTGTGAGAAAAAAGTTAGAAAGCATAACCAGTGTATTCGGAAAAGACATAATGTCATGAGCGCAAGCTGACCAATTGAAACCGAAACTCGGTGACCAACTGGTATCTGAAGGGTGGTTTCACGTGACGAACTTCCAATTCAAAATCTCGCCGGACGCCATGTTGCTTAAGCTTCACCCCATGTAGTTCTATGCAAAAAAAAATTTTGAAAGGCAGAGGTGCGTGACGTCAGCCCCGTAGCTGTCACAAGCGATCCTCCCGTGCCGCTCGCCTCTTCGTTATTTTCCTCGCGAAGTCTTCCCCCATATATGAACCACACGTGACCAACGAGACGCTTGAATGGTGCATGGCTGCGTGTAGGAACTGAGTGGCACCCATTTATACCGTGGTCCTGCTCATTATCGAAACAGCTGATTGCGTCTACTGCCTTTTATTTGGTCGTGTTAGCAATGAGTTCAAGGAATTATGTATTTTACGCTCCGATATGCCCTAGTCCCACTAGAGTGACAAACAGAAACAAGCGACAGCGACAATCCTCAAACACATGCAGCATGCTCGCCATGGCACATCTGGCAGGCTTTTAGTCGTTCGGTGCTCGTGAAGTAAGTACGAGTCATTGCAAGCCTGCCAAGAATACTCTCGCGTGAATGATGATCGTGTTTGAGCATAGTCTCCTTTATTCTAGAAAGCCTGTCAAATCACGAAAAACTGTCGTTTGAGTCTTGTCGTTGTCATTTGTTTCTGTTTGTTTCTCTAGTGGGACTCGGGCATTACCATCCTGCATGTGGGTATTATTGTACTTATAATGACCGTAACCTCGATCAAATTGAGTGTTTTTCATTGTTAAAATTTGAATATACATTAATTTTGACAATGGTTATTTTGTGCGGGCCCGGAGAGAAGGATTCGTGGAGCGCCCGCAAACATTCCACAATACGTTTGGGGTATTGTTTTGTGTGCATCGCAACCAACAATTAAACATGCACCTGTTTGACTATGACATTTTATTAATGTGCATTGTGACTAGCGCTAGACCAGCGTTACAATTGACTTGGAAATGGCAAACGTATACCTGGCACAATTATTGAAGTAATCAGGTTTAAAGCGAACAAATCTTCACTTCGACGAGGTTCAGTCATCGTCGCTACCAAAGGGCTGAAATTTATCGTTTGCGCAACTCAGGAACCCTCGGAAAAAAAAAAAAAGAACTTGAAAGCACACGTTACTAGAAAGTTCAGGAAGTAATCTATCATAGGCACGCCAGTGAAACTAAGCTCGCCGCGGAAGGTTTCTGCAGCCGTTCACACTGCAAAGCCTCATCATGGCCATGGATGAAGAAAGTATAAAACGATCAAAACAGGGACAACACAACCACACCTTTTGAAAGATGTGGTTGTGTTCTCCCTGTTTTAATTGTTTTATTCTTTCTTCATCCATGACTCAAAACAACACGCTCTTCTCCCAAGCATACCCCATCTTGGCCTCGGCAACGCCACCCACTTTTGTTGACTCAAACTACTCAGCGGCTCGGCTCGTCCGCTCGTCGTGGATTATCGTCTGCACATCAGGACACTTGAACGTCTCGCCGGTCTGGCCTTCGCGTTGCTCTCGTAAAACCTACCGGATCCAGTGAGCGCGGTACTCCGGCGCGCATAGCTGGCACACTGCGCACCGCGTCCGCCTCTTCGAGTCTTCTTTCGTCTTTGGAGTCTTCCCCGCCTCATCAGGCTCGTTTTCGCTTCACACACGTAAACGCTACCGGACGAAATCGAGCGCAATGCTACGGTCCACATCCTACAACCAACCACCCAGCTCGCATGTTACGGGGTCACATGCACGTCATGAGAATGCACATGCACGTTTATATAATTTTTTATCTGGACACGAAAAACGCTACAAATGCCCTCCCCCTCCCTTGGCTTCTATGCGGGGAGGCAGTGTTTTTAGCTAACCCTACTTCCTTTGCCCCGTGATTGACTGCAAGTCAGAGTAATCGTAAACATCAAAACGCATTGGCTGGAACTCCAGTTTTTTACATCCCCATTTTTATAACTACTTAAGACGAGCCGGCGATCTAGAAGTTGCAGTTTGGCGGCAAAAAAATCCTAGTAGATGCCGCCGGGACGAATCCAAAAGAGACAAAAGCGGCAACTGCATGAGTTCATGCGGTTTAAATACATTCCTGAGCGTATTTAGGGAGTTCTCTCGTCGCCGAAGGTATTCGCCACGCTTGTGCGTTCTGCGAACGGCAAAAACGATGCCAATAACAAAGCGTCTGCGTGCAAACCAATGAGGAAGGTGGCAGACGGTCTTTAAAAACATGATGGGACGCGGCTTACCGGAAGTGAAAAAGCGTTTAGCAAAACAGTGCTCCGTTGCACGGCATTTTGTAGCCAGGGGAGCAGCGACTTTTCCACGGGTCAACATGCGGCTGGCACAGAACGGGCTTTGTTCAGTGTGTGCGCAGAAGGCATAAAAAAATGGTCTCAAAATACAACAGTAGCAAACCAAAGAAACATAAATTACAAAACGAAAAATGAACGATCGCACATCAGTTGTCTTCAATCTATCATCTCCGCGAACAACTCTGGGAATTAAAAACCCCCGTCTCTTTCTGATCAGGGTTGACGCCGAAAGAGGCACAAGACATTCTCGTGTTAGTAGTTGATATTGTGGGTTGACTAAACCACATTTCGGGGTTTCACGTGGCAAACCAAAAAACGTCATCTGACACGCCCCAGCGAAGGACTGAGAATTAATTTCGGCCATCTGGGAATCTTGTGACGCGCAACCGAAGCTGGGCTACACACCGCTTTCCCCGCAATAAGCTTCCACCATATTGCGAGCAACTCGGCAGAGATTTCATGTATTCACTAGAGGCCAATGCAGGAATAGCCTGACAGGTGACATGCCTATGTTGGTGTGCGTTTAACCCAATGTAGTAATTCCCGAGTCGCACAATAGCAACGAACAGAAAAAAAACTACAGCGACAAGCCTCAAATCAAGGTCTTTCGCGATTTGACAGGCTTTGCAGAATAAAGGAGGCTATGCTCAAACACGAGCATCATGCACGCGAGGGTAACTTTGGCAGGCTTGCAATCACTGGTGCTTAATTCACGAGCGCCGAACGACTAAACACCTGCCAAAGGTACCATCGCGAGCATGCTGCATGTGTTGAGGCTTGTCTATGTACTTTGGTAATCGAGGTCGACGTGTGCCTGCCGTGTGTTTTCAACTTACTGACACCGAGGCGTGTACACGTTGCTGAAGTAAAGTAGCTAAATATTTCTCTAGTTAGTCAAAAAGTAACAAGGTTCGTTACTCTTTAATATGACTTAAGAAGAGTTCATTAGCTCTGCTTCGAAGTAGCATGTCATTTTCTCTTGCTCTGAATGTCGCTTTTATAAAGCAGAAGTCACTTCCTGTATTTGTTGTGGTTACTTATTTATTATTTTTAACACGTTCATTCCGAGATAACTTTGGCTACACTGACATAACTTGGACACATAATTTAATGATTTGTCTAGCGTTACAATAAATAATATCATCATCATCTAGCGTGACGCCGTCGTGAAGATTACAGGCGTGAGCTGGGGTGAGAATTAGGCTGGGTACTTGTGTTGTGTTCTCCACCAAAAGTAATTAAATACCGATACTCGTCACTTCATCAAAAAATAAGAAATATACGTAACTCCTTCCTTCTCTTAAAAAAGTAACTAGGTTGTTTCTTTATAAATAAAAAGTACCCAAATACAAGTAACGTGTTACTTGAAACGCGTTACGTGTAAGTCTGCTCACAGCCAGTGAAACATAAAGTTTGCGTTTAATTCACATACCTTTTAATGATGTCGCTTTATCTAAAATGCTTATTTTGGTTATGGTATATAGATATAGTTATGCGAAGTTTTGGAGAATCCAAAGTCCGATTATCGATACCTGAACAGTTTGCCATTTGGTCACCACTGGATGGGGATAGAAGGGGTGTTTTGTTTTCGCTCAGTCACTAATTATACAGTATTTGCCGAACCATAGTCTGCATTGTGTGTATAGACTGCAGGAATAAAATTTGGTTGAAAAAGAGAAATATTCCCTCATATAGTCCGCACCTGGTGCCTAGTCCGCACGTATATAAAATCCTCCTACAAAGTCCATATAGAGAAATACTTGCTTTATTAACTCACGAAAATGTTGTATCATATCGAAATCACCATTGCCATGCTCTATCATGCACAGAATCCTCACCTCTCGTCAGAACGATCAATCTAAAAAAAGAGTTGTATAACTCGCGCCTGTAGGTAGTCGGCACCACGTAGAATTTCAATTTTTAACATGTATAGTCCGCAGACAACAGACAGGAAAGGTCGCTACTAAATACGCAGTGAAAGCATGACGTGTAAATAAATATAAAATGCGGAGATAGGACAGGATTCGCTTCTTCTCTGTTGGCTTGAAAGCTCGTTCCTTGACAGCACAGTACACGTTCCTACATCAAGCTTCAACTAGGACGTCCCAATGCGTTAAGCGAGAGCAATAATTATCGGATCAAACGTACAGGAAGAATAGAAACAACCTACGAAAACTGCGGTCAACTGAACAAACACGCCAAAAACTGACGTCGCGAAAGGAGACTCTTTTCGACCTACACAACTTTTCCAGATTATGTTTGGTGCTCGGTTGAGCCCCACTCATATTGCAGTTACGCTCATGACTCTTCTTTTTCTTCAGTCGAAAAAATAAAATGACACTATACTTCGTTTCAGCTTCGGTCCGAGCGCGGCCGATGTTATGAGCCGAAGGGCCAATCAAACAGCGCAAAAAGCGCAGCGTCATGGTGTGCTCTCTGCGCTTGATAGGACTAGCCGGCGGAGGAGCACGCACAGAGAGACGGCGAATACCGGCTGGTCCTATCAACTGCAGAGAGCACCCCATGACGTTGTGCCTCTTCCGCTGTTTGATTGGCCCTTCGGCTCATAACATCGGCCGCGCTCGGACCGAAGCTGAAACGAAGTATAGCTTGATCATGCTGACCAAAAACGAGGAAAACGTAAAATATTAAGAAACCACGCACGTAAAGTGTGTGTTTGCGCTATTCGCGACTCCAACGTTTTATAGGTGGCGTCACTCGCTTTCCGAAATGGCGGTTATAGTGATGTTCTGAGGTGCGTACTCGCATACCAGTTGCTGGGTCCTGTCTAGTGTGCTGGCTTCACCTGACTGACGCAAATTATTCCCACTTTTACGAGGAAGTTAGTGTGTTATGCACTCAGGTCATCTCTTTATTCTGAAATCAAAAACGGCGTTCATCTTAATATTAACGCCTAATGGCACTTTTTTTTTTTTTTTATTCAGGAACGAAATTGAAATTAACTTTTTTTGCATATAACCTCACGGTAAAGGCGTTCATTTCGTTTTCTCTCCTACCTCAAGAATTGTCTCACAGCGTAATCATTATGCTAAAGACATTGTTCGCAGAAACTTTCTTTTGTAACAGTTATGTCCAATTCAGGAACTTAAAAATATTTTGAAGAGTTCCGTGTCCCTTTAAAGACAATGTCTGCCACGCACCTTAGAGGTAGCTGTCACGATCTTTCTCGAACGTGGACGAAGGGGGCCGAAGCACCCGCCGAGGAGAGACGACACGCAGCCTGATTGTGAGGGTGGACGATGTCTGGCCGGAGCACGTGCGCTCAACGGCGTTTATTGGTGTCGTGAACAATGTTGCCCGCCGAGCCAGGCGGCCGCAGACGGGCGGACTGGAGGGGGGCGCCACTAACTTGTCACACTCCTCCCCCCCAGTTTGTTTGTTCTAAAACAAAACTAAACACAATGCGCACGGCCGACACCATCTCGGCGTCTGGTCGTGCAAAGTCCCGGCCTGTCGACGATGAAGGTCACCCCGGCGAGTAGCGGTCAGGTGGCCTCCGCTGCCGTGCACTCCGCCTGGGCACTGGTGTCGACGGGCCAGGTGTGGCAACGCCGGGCGCTGCCTGAATTGGTCGCGCTCCACCCGGTGGAGCTGCAGGGACCGGATTGGGGAGTGGCACCGGTCCAACTGGTGCTACAGGAGTGGCGACGCTTGTCGCCTCCGGGTGGATGGCGCTCCGCCAGCCGCTACTGGTGCTGTTGTTGGGCCCCCTGCAGGCTGGTCCTCTGAAGCGACGGCCGAGGGTGGAAGCCAGGTCCCGAGGCGAGGCCTGACATGGTCGGCGTGCCGGTGCAAGGTGGTCCCGTTGGGCATGCGGACGAGCAGCGATGAGGCGCTCGCTGGTGAAACCACATGTCCGGCAGACCAGGGTGGGCCAGGACGGAAGTTCCTGGCGTACACCGACGCTCCCGGCTCCGGCAAAGGCCCGGGACGGCACCCTCGGTCAGCAGCCAGCTTCTGCTTCAGCTGCTTCAGGAGCGCCGTGGACCGGAGGTCTGGATGCAAGACGTCCAGGGGTGTCTTGACCATCCGGCCCAGCAGAAGCTCGCAGGGGGCACGGCCAGTGACCTCGTGAGGTGTGGTCCGGTATTGAAACAGTACCCGGGCCACCTGCGTTCGGAAATCCCCGGGCTGGCTCTTCTTGAGCTTGTCCTTGATGGTCTGGACCACTCGCTCCGCTGCACCCTTGGAAGCAGGATGGTACGGCGGAACCAGCATCCGGCGGATCCCATTCCTCTGCAGCCAGTCCAGGTACTCGGCGCTAGCGAAAGCGGGACCATTGTCGGACACAATAATGTCCGGCAATCCCTGCGCCGCGAAGACCTGCCGCAGAGCCGCAATGGTCGCGCTTGCCGATAGACTGGTGACTGGCAGTGCCTCCACCCACTTGGAGAAGGCGTCCACTACCACCAGGAAGTAGTGGCCCTTGAAGGGTCCCGCATAGTCCACGTGCAAGCGGGACCACGGCCTCTGTGGGAACGGCCAAGGGGTGATCTCCACGTGGCGCGAGGCTCGCTGGTTCTCCTGGCAGACCTGGCAGCCTTGCACCTGGTGCACGATGTCCTGGTCCAAGCCAGGCCACCAAACGTGCGACCGTGCCACCATCTTGGTCTTTTCAATGCCAGGATGCCCCGCGTGCAGCAACTGCAGCACCTTGGCCCGCAGACTTTGTGGAATCACCACCCTGGAACCCCACAGGAGGCAGCCTTGCTCCAAGCTCAGCTCGGCGGTCTTCTGGCTGTATGCCTGGTGACGCAGCTCCTCCCCTCGGGCAACCGCCTTGACCACCTGGGACAGGACCGGGTCCCGGCTGGTCGCCTGCGCCACCGCAGTCCTGGTGAGCACCCCCGGGTAGGCCCGCTCCAGCAGGAACACGTCAGCTGGCTCTGGAACGGCAGCAGGCACCTCCGGCAGGGGCAGGCGGCTCAGGGCGTCTGCAGGTCCCAGGTCCTTCCCAGGGCGGTAGACCAGCTTGTACCTGTAGGCTGCCAGCGTCAAGGCCCAGCGTACCACACGAGGCGATGCTTGCACTGGGACTGCCTTGTCAGGTCCCAGCAGCTCCAGCAGCGGCTTGTGGTCCGTGACCGCCTCGAATTGCCGGCCCCACAGGTACTGATGGAAGCGCTGGACCCCGAAGATGAGGCCCAAGCCTTCCTTGTCCAGCTGGCTGTAGCGGTGCTCTGCCGCATGAAGCCGACGAGAAGCAAACGCCACAGGGCGTTCCTGACCATCCTGACCCCGGTGCGACAGGACGGCTCCTACCCCGTACGGCGACGCATCCACGGTGAGGACTACAGGCTTGGCCGGGTCGAAGTGCACCAGCACTGGAGCCTTAATGACCAGCTCCTTGCTGTGATGGAAGGCCAAGCCCTGCTCTTTCTTCCAGGCCCACTGCTGACCGTCACGAAGCAGACGACGCAGCGGCTCCAGATGCGTCGACAGGTTGGGCAGGAACCTCCTGTAGAAGTTGATGAGGCCGAGGTAGCTCTGAAGCTCCTTCTTGCTCTTGGGCTTCGGCGCCTTGAGCACGGCCTCAATCTTGCGAGGTGCCGGGGCCAGGCCAGCCTGAGTGATGATGTGTCCCAGGTACTCCACGCTGGGGGTCAGGAACACGCACTTGTCCAGCCTCAGCTTGAGACCGGCGTCCTGTAGTAGTGTCAGGACTTTGCGCAGGTTCTGCAGGTGGTCCCCGTCGTCGGTACCGGTAACCAGGATGTCGTCCAAGTACACCGCCACGTGCCTCATGCCCCTGAAGAGGTTGTCCATCTCTTTCTGGAAGGTGGCTGGGGCTGAGGCCACGCCGAACGGTAGGCGCGTGTACTGGAAGAGTCCCATGGTAGTCGAAATGGTGACATACTTCCGGGCGGCATCCTGGAGCACCAGCTGCTGGTAGGCATCTCGAAGGTCGAGCTTGGTGAACTTCTGTCCCCCGGACAGAGCCGACCAGAGATCTTCTACCCGAGGCAGCGGGTACTTTTCGACGGTAGCGACGGGGTTGATGGTGACCTTGAAGTCCCCGCAGATCCTGACGCGGCCGTCTCGCTTGAGGACTGGAACGATTGGTGCAGCCCACTCGGAAGTCTTGACGGGCACCAGGATACCCTCTCGCTGCAGCCGTTGCAGCTCCTGGGTGACCCCGTCTTTCAGGGCGAACGGCAGCGGACGCGGCTTGAAAAACCGAGGCCGGGCTCCCTCGGGTACGTGGATGCCGACCGTCGTGCCGGCGAAGGTGCCCACCCCTGGCTGGAACAGGGACTGGAAGTCGGTCAGGAGGCTCGGGACGTCCTTCACCACGTGCAGCGCAGCTTCTTGGTACTCCGGCAGCCGAACACCCAGCGAGTGAATCCAGTTCCGTCCCAGCAGCGTCGGCGACGACCCCTTGGTTAAATAAAGGGGAAGGATTGCCTCCCTGTCGCCAAGGCGAACGCTGACTTGGGCCCGACCCTGGACCTGGGAAAGTTGCCCGGAGTAGCTGCGCAGCATGACGTCTGACGCCTCGATGGACACGCCGGGGAAGGTCCGCTTGAACAGCTTCCCGGGCATGACCGACACGCTGGCCCCTGTGTCCAGCTCCATGGTGATGGGGTGACCGCAGATTTCGACGGACACCAAGTATGGTGGCACAGACGATGGAAGTCTGTTGGTGTGCCACACGTCGAAAATCTGCGGGTCCTCGGCCACGACGTGGACCCTGGCTGAAGACGAACCCGGGCCTGGTGCCGCTCGTCCCCGCCGCGTTCTCTTGCGACGACCACCCTGGCCGCGGGCTTGACTGGAACCCGGGCTTGAAACAGGCTGCTGCTGCTGCTGCTGGCCGCCGCTCGTCCTCCCCCCTCGGCAGACACGTGCGAGGTGCCCAGTTCTCCCGCACGTAAAGCATTGTGCGTGGACGAACTGGCACTGTGAGGGGGAGTGGGCAGCACCGCAGCGGCTGCAGGCACCGCTCCTTGTCGCCATCTTGTTTACCGCCGCTTCCGCTGCTTCCGTCGACGGTGAGCCGGCCGCACGCGCTATCTCGCTGGCGTCCTTCGCTGCTGCTTCCATCGCCAGCGCTGCCTTCACCGCGTCGTCCAGCGAGGGGTCGGGGAGCTCCAGGAGTCGCGTCTGCATGGCAGGGTTGTTGATGCCGCAGACGAACCGGTCCTGGAGTAGCGAGTCCAACTGGTCGCCGAAGGCGCAGGTGCTCGCTAACCCTCGTAGCGCAGCGACGGACTGCCCGAGGGTCTCCCCGTCCCGGCGGCTCTGGTTTTTGAAGCGGAACCGCTCCATAAGCGTGGACGGCGCCGGGCTGAAGTGCGAGCGCAGCGTGGCGAGCAGCTCACCCAGCGATTTGACGTGCGGCGTGGTCGGCTTGAGGAGGTCGAGAAGGAGGCTGAAGACTCGGGTCCCGCAGCTGGCCAGGAAGATGTCCCGTTTTTTCGCCTCGGGCGTGTCGTTCGCCCGGAAGAACACGTGGACCTGTTCTTCGTAGACCGGCCAGGCGGACCCATCTCCCTCGAACGGCTCGAGCCTCCCGTACAGCGGCATGGCGACAGGAGCGGAGGGCAGTGTTGCGACTCTCTCGGCGGCTTGGGCCGAACCGTGCACGTTGGTGGCCTCCAGTGCCACGGTTCCTCGTCCCCAGTGTCACGATCCTCGTCGCCAGTCTCACCATCTTTCGCGAACGTGGACGAAGGGGGCCGAAGCACCCGCCGAGGAGAGACGACACGCAGCCTGGTTGTGAGGGTGGACGATGTCTGGCCGGAGCACGTGCGCTCAACGGCGTTTATTGGTGTCGTGAACAATGTTGCCCGCCGAGCCAGGCCATAGAGTAATATAGTAAACGTAAAGAGAGGACACCGGAGCCGATTCGCGGCCCAGATAGTGCGTTTAATACCCTCCGCTACGTGGCGCTTTTCTGCAATTTGGTTAAAATTAATTAAAACTCTTTCTGTGAAAAGTATTTATTTTTTAAATGGCAATGCTTTAATATTGTTTAAAGTACTTAAAACGACTATATAGTTTAATTCAAATACGTCACAAAAACCACGTGATGAATGGCGCCTGCCATGGCCTGCCTGCCTGCACGCCGTCGCCTCTGCATCATTCTGCATGGCCTCTGCTCGTCCCTGCGTCGTTCGTCTGTGCCGTGCGTGCCGTCCATCTGTGCTTTCTGCTGCATCATGTTTGGTCGACTTTACATCAATCAAGGTGACGCATGACCCCCGCGTGCTCGCATGCTCGGCGTGAATTCGTGGAGCCGATCGGTTCGATCTTCTCGCGCTGTTGTTTCTGCCGGGCTGTCTGGCTGCACTTGAACGTGTGTGCATGTTGATTTTCGATGAGATTGTTTTAAAAAAAGAATTTAACTTACGACCCTGCACACGACATTGTCCATGGGTTTACAGATGACGGTGTTAAACGAACCTCTAACATTGCAGATAGAGCCTTGGTTGTTATGCTGTCTGAAATTTCCAGGAGGTGCGTTCAGCCCCTTGCATACACTGTTGTGCACACTCCAATTACGCCTTCTGTTTAACGCAGTCTCCTCATTTCTCTCATTCGGGAGCTTAAGACTGTTGGCTTCACAGTAGAGGCTGTGGTCTGTGGTTAGGGGGCTTCAAAAGTAAGCTTGGTGTGTGTGGTGAAAAGCCATTTTTTGAAGTTGACAACGAACACGTTTACTTTGTCTTTGATGTTCCGCACCTTCCCAAAACAACCAAGAGCAATCTCTAAGCCCACAAACTTTGCATTGGAAATGAGGTCATTGAGTGGTCTTCTATCGTTGAACTTTGTTGTTCTATTCATGAGATGAGCCGAATCTTTCTGAGAGACACATTTTTTTCAAGAACCTTTCTGTAAAATGGAAGAAAATTGTGCCCCACATTTACTGAGTGCCTCACTCTTTCTTGCAATCATATCCCTTGTTTATGCCAAGGAACTTCCTGAGGCAGCCATGGCTACAGCCTATTTTTGTGATAGGATGTGCATACTTTTTTATTGTCTAAACAGCTAAAAAAATTCAAGAAGACAGGGCAAAAGTTGCGTCATGCCATTCTGAAGGGAGAATCTGAAATACTTGATTTTCTCCACCAGTAACTCGGATGGATTTCAACATGGCAGTTCTAAAGTAGGAGGCAGCCATAAGCCATCATTGGGTGGCAAGTTACTATAAAAAAGTGTCCTCATGCTCTGGGATGAGCTTTCAAGCAGCCATGACTTTAAGTTCTTACTTACACGACGCCTGCAGCAAGACACACTTGAGAACGTTTTTGGAGCTATATACGAGAAATGCTGGGCTGCAACACAAACCCAAATGTGCATCAGTTCACCTCAGGACTAAAACACCTCTGGATAAAGAAACCGTTCAAGCTGTCGGATAATGAAAACGTAGAGGATGACAAGGCTCACCTCCTGAAGGAGTTGCAAATATCTTCGCACCATGAAAGTTTAATTTCAGACATTGTGGAATGTCTTCCAATTGATAACTTCCCGCCACTAGAGGATATTTCTGAGTTTCATCAGACATCAGGTATAACATAATTGATGACTCGTCCACTTTTTTATTACGTTTCGGGCTATTTGATCAAGCTTTTGCTTGAACAGACAACTTACAGCTGTGGCTGTTCTGAGCTGCTATCGGATGGGTCTAATAACTTGACCAGGCCTCCTCAGTACTCTCTTGTTCCTAAAGCATACCACGTGCCTGGAAAATTCTTCGGGAACTTAGTAGTACCATCACAGGCTGCCTTTCATTTCATTCAGCAACTAGAAAATCACTTTCTTCCCATAATAGAGAGTGTGACACATGTTCGAGGAGTGTGTGCCGCCTTGTATAGCACACTTTGAGGTCTGGGTGGTTTTAGCCTTTGACCAGAGGAGTACCACAAAGGTTTTTTAAACTTGTTTTGCAGAATACGCTTGTGTTGACATGTTTGATTTCTTAACCGGAATTTGGACAAAGTTCGGTTGCACTCTTCAGTGGCTAGTAAGAACGAGACAGGTTTAACTGTTAATAGTGTATTAACAGAGGCGGTTGCCAAACCAAAAACAAAAAGTGCTTATTAAGTGGGCGGTGCAGCTTGCTCTCCAAATATTTGTTTCCCCTTTTTCCAGCGAATGTGTATCACGGCTCCCTAACAAAAATATTTGTACACCTCCTACAAAATTTCGATAGAAAATTGTGTATAGAGCCTGAAAATATTTGAAAGAAAATGTATCCACTTTTGTATCCACTGTCCATAGTTTTTTAGCCGCTTTTTTCTGAAGCCATATTTCTTTTCTGGACAAATTCGGGAAATGTTTAGGGACGTTGAATCTTGTCAGATTTCGAATAGAGTTCTCATTGTTAGGTAATCGCTTGCCCGCAGTGAGTTTTAGGCTATGCAAATTGGTGTTTTTTTATATTTGCCGGAAATCGGGAATTTGTACTATCCGGCGTGTGCTTCGCACTGTTATTATACTCTGAAGACTGGTAATGATGGCGATGTCTTGTTTATTTTTGCACTTACTTCCCGTACCCGAGTCGGCGTGAAAGTGAATGTATCATACAGCATGTTCTCCGTGGAAAGGTTTTGTTAACTTGGTTCCGCTAAGAATCTATTACGAAGTGTACGATATGCCGAAGTCCTTCGTATTCATTTATTTTTGTGAGTATCGATCTCTTTCATATAAAACATACAGAACTTCTGAAGTAAATCATGTGTACATGAATGTGATCCAATAAAATGTGTTCGAACCTCACTGTTGTTGACCCCAAAATGCTCCACCAGCCAGGAGTCAATACGGTGATTGTGTAACTTCAATGCTTTACAATAGAAAAAGAACAAGAAATATATATACTTCTGCTTTGTGAAGTAAGTTGAAATATTGTTTGACACATTTTGCACGGACTCTATCGTAAAAAAATAAAGCAAAGTGTTGTGGCTTATGCAAGCCGAGTCATGACGGCAACATACATCTTTAATGGAGACAGGCGTTCTTCAGTGACCATGGCTGGTTGCCGATGATCGAACCACACGAGCGCGGGGGCAGCTCGCGCACCTCAGAGTTCACGCGCCGGTCACGCCTGCCGGTCATGCAACCGCGGCATTGTTGCACTATATTACATTCCTTCCCCCTTAGGTAGGATCAGTTCCGTAGCAGATGACTGGACGTCGCTCTCGTGCTGATCTTCTGAGCGGCTGCTCCGGCTGAGCCGCTGGCGATGGCACAACCTGAGGAACAGGTCTTTCTGGGTTTCGCCTGGCAGGAGATGCTTGTGGCGTTCCATGTCCAGGCGCAGCCGTTAGTGGCAGCTTGACGTCGTAGTCAATGTCAGCTTCAAGGTTCTCATCCCAGTCAAGCCAAGCCTTCCTGAGGTCATCACGATGACGGCGATGAACTTCTCGATTGGCCAGCTGTACCTTGTAGGAGACTGGTCCTGTGACTGCAACAACCTTTTCTGCTTTCCATCGTGGTCCCGTCACAAAATTTCGGGCATAGACGGTATCGCCTACGTAGAACCGCTTGACCTTTGGTTGATCCGCTCCTGGATCTCTCTGGAGGTCAGGATGCAGTCTGTCCAACGGCGACCGCAGCCTCCGGCCCATCATCACCTCTCCCGGAGTCTTCCCGGTGTCCGAGTGTGGTGTCGTGTGCTGCTTAAACAAAAAACGTGAAATCTTGCACTGTGTGTCGCCTTGAGTTAGCTTCTTTAAGGCAGACCTGACTTCCCTCACCATTCTTTCTGCCCTGCCATTGCTCGCAGGATGGTACGGGGCTGTGTAGATGAAGCGAACAGCATTAAGTTTCAGGAACTCTTTCATTTCTGCACTTTTGAACGCCGTTCCGTTGTCCGACACAATTACGTCGGGCAACCCATGTGTCGCGAATAGTTTCCTCAGCGCCGTAATCACTGCAGCTGATTTCGTGGACGGCATAATCTCGACTTCGGCCCAGTTAGAAAAGGCGTCCACCACAACGAGAAAACTTTCACCTCGAACGGGTCCAGCGAAATCTACGTGCAGGCGGCTCCAGGGCTGTTCTGGCTTTATCCAAAAGTGAACAGGTGTTTTTGGATCGCTCTGCCTGTTTTCCTGGCACTGTTGGCAATGGCGCACAAAGTCTTCGATCGCTTGATCGATTTTAGGCCACCAAATGTACGCCCTGGCCGACGTTTTCATTGCTGTCATTCCTGGGTGGTTGGCATGAAGCAATTGTAGGACCTTCCTTGTGGCTTGCTCGGGAATGACCACTCTATTTCCCCACAGAATACAATCTCGATGCAAGGAAAGTTCTGTGCGTCTCACCTCAAAAGGTGCAAAAGATCCTCCCAGGGTTTCTTGTGGCCAACCCGAGAGTATCCATTGCTTGACTCTTGCCAGCGTAGGGTCTTGCTTTGTCAGCTTTCCGATGTCTGCTGCCTGCAGTGGAGGGTACTGGACGGCCTCGAGGAGGAGTACGTCACCTGGTGGCACTGGCTCGTCGACATCGCTTGGTGCTGGAAGGCGGCTTAACCCGTCTGCGTTGGTGTTGTCGATTCCTGATCGAAACACAAGCTTGTAGTCGTACGCTCCCAGCAGCAAGCTCCACCGCAGCATCCTCGGTGACAGGATTTGTGGCATTGGCTTCTCTGTGTCAAAAATCCCAAGAAGCGGTTGATGATCGGTCACGATCGTGAATTCTCTTCCCGCGAGATACTGGTGAAAGTGCTTAACACCATAAACTACAGCAAGCCCTTCTTTGTCGATTTGAGCGTAATTCCGCTCACTTCGCCCCAATGTTCGTGACGCATATGCTATCGGCACTTCTGCACCATCATCGTCCTTGTGACAAAGAACTGCACCAACACCAACCGGTGAAGCGTCACACGACAAGACCAGTGGACGGGCTGGGTCGTAGCGTACTAACACTGCGTCGGAGCTGAGAAGCCCTTTTAGGTTCCGGTACGCTTTCTCATGCTCCCGCGTCCACGCCCATTTTCTTCCTTGGTCTAGAAGGCGGTGCAATGGCTCAGCAACTTCAGCTTTCCCTTCAAGAAATCTGCTGTAAAAGTTGACAAGTCCCAAAAAAGCTTGTAGTTCTTTTTTGTTCTTTGGGCTCGGCGCACTCTTGATTGCAGTCACTTTTTCTTCACTTGGGTGAATGCCAGTAGAATCAACTCTGTGACCCAAATACTCTATACTTGTTTTACCGAACTCGCATTTGTCTTTGTTTACCCGCAAACGCGAGTCTTGCAACCGCTGCATGACTGCTCTTAGTCTTTCATCATGCTCTGCCACGGTCGAGCCCGAGACAACGATATCGTCAAGATATACGACGACTCCAGGTATACCTGACAGTAAGCTGTCTACTACACGCTGGAACAATCCTGGTGCGACTGATATACCGAAAGGGAGTCGGCGAACTTTGTACAGCCCTTTCAACGTATTCACGGTGAGGACTTCTGATGACTCGTCGTCAAGTACGAGCTGCTGATAGGCCTGGGTTAGGTCTAGTTTCGTAAATATCTTACTGGACCCTAGAGTGGCAAACAACTCGGTGACAGTCGGTAGTGGATAGACGTTGCTCTTAACCGCCTTGTTGATTGTGCTACGATAATCTCCGCACAGGCGTAAAGTTCCGTTTTTCTTTCTCACCACGACGAGCGGTGTGGCCCAGTCGGAGTACTGGGTCGGCTCCAGGATGCCTTGCTTCTCCAGGCGATCTAACTCCTTGCTCACATCCTCTCGAAGGGCGAACGGCACTGGCCGACTCTTTAAAAACTTGGGTTGCACGTCGTTGAGCTCGATGTGGATCGGAGCTCCCTTGAATCCGGGCAAATCGGTGCGAAAAACCTCGGAAAACCGCGCTGTTAGCGCTTCGTCGGACGTGCTGAGGTGTCGGATGCCGTGTAACTCGATACCTAGTGGTCGAAACCAATTTCGTCCCATCAAGCTTCTTCCGTGCTGTGCCACAACCATGATTGGCAAAACAGCCTTGCGTCCTTTAAACATGACGCTCACCATTGCTTTGCCAAGTGTAGGCAATGTCTGCTTTGACCAGGTTAACAACTTGGTGGGTGTGCTCTCGATGGGAATCAGTCTCTGGTCTATCTGGCGAAACGTTTCTTCGCTCATGATAGAGCAAGACGCTCCAGAGTCAACTTCCATGATTATTTCTTGTGACTCTATCTTTACTGGCACTAGAAACTTTTCTTCGGTTTCGTGCACCTCGCAGATCGAACAGAGTTCGTCTACTTCGTAAACGCTGTCTCCCTTTTTTGTGTCTTTTCCTTTCTTTGATGTGGCTGCCTTACTGTGGCATGCCTTTGCTATATGCCCCTTCTTCTGGCATTTGTAGCAGACGGAGTCTTTAAATTTGCACATGAAAGGTTTGTGCTTACCGGTGCAACGGTAGCAGTTTTCGCTGTCTGGTTGCTTCTGAGGTTTCATGGTTGTCGCTTGAATTTCACCATCAGAGTCAACTTTGCCGCTGTGTTGCCGTTGCTTCCTGATGTCTCGCTGTTGCTGTGACGTTGCCTCTGCAGTGACGGCCAAGTCGTAGGCTACGTCGAACGTCAAGTTCCGTTCAGCCCAAAGCCGTTGCTGCACTCTCTCGGGCGCGATGCCGCAGACGAACCTGTCTCGCATCATGATTTCAAGTGGCAGTTGTCTATCTCCGAAACCGCAGTCTTCTGCCAGCTTTCGGAGCGCTGTCACGTAGTCTGCAACTGTCTCGCCGGCGTGCTGGTCGCGCTTGTAGAACAGGAACCTTACGTAGAGTTCCGACGGCCTGGGGTGCAGATGAGCCTTGACCGCTGTCACTATCGTGGTATAGTCTGCTGCTGTCGGTCTCGTCGGCTTCACCAAGGTTACGATTAAGGAGTACGTTTCTTCTTCGCAGCAACTCAGCCGGACGGCACGCTTCTGCTCAGGCGTTGTCAGACTGTTGGCTACGCAGTACATTTCGAGTCGTTCTACGTACTCGTCCCAGGAAGCGTTGGTGCTGAGGCGATACTCGCTGATACCGCCCACAGCCATCCTTGAGGTCCGGACAACGGACGCTTGCCCGTTGTCTTCGTCCGCTTCGTCGCCAATTGTTGTGGCTTATGCAAGCCGAGTCATGACGGCAACATACATCTTTAATGGAGACAGGCGTTCTTCAGTGACCATGGCTGGTTGCCGATGATCGAACCACACGAGCGCGGGGGCAGCTCGCGCACCTCAGAGTTCACGCGCCGGTCACGCCTGCCGGTCATGCAACCGCGGCATTGTTGCACTATATTACACAAAGTGTGTCAGTATTTAAAAAATAAAAAGCTAAAAAGAACAGCGGCTTCGGGAGTCAAGAAGCTCCCGAGAGCCGAGCGAGGCGGGGAGGAAAGAGAGAGAAAAGGGTACCGGAGAACCGGAGCAGAAACGCCCAAACCGAAACCGAAACTAACTTGGCCGGAAACGGAATCAGATTATACTTCATACCGCCCGCTAGGAGCGCTACTTGTTTTGGTGTATCAGAGCCGTGTATTGGGAGAGTTTGGCCAACAGGCGGAGCAAGGGCCGCCGCCAGCGCCGAATATTCCCCCCACGCTTAGAGCGTAAACTAGATTTGTGACACGGCGTCGACCAATCAGGAGACCGGGACGTCAGAATATTGCAAACGACATTTAAAGCGTATAATAGAAGCGTTCAATCTCGGCCTCTCTGCTCCATCTCACAAATGTCGGCAGTGAAGACAAAGGTACAGGCGCGTGAACCTAGCTCAGCAAAACGCTTTTGTTTGTACGTGAACTCGTGCGTAGGAGCCACTTTCCAAAGCCACGTGCTCGTGCCCATGCCTTTCTCTGCACTGCTCACGTTGGCTTGTTAGAACAGCGTCCTGGAGACGCGGTGTCCCGCTCGGCTCGTGCGCTGGCTTGGCAGTGCTTTCTTTCACCGTCTCAGCTGAGACGCTGTTTCTAGCAAGTTGGCCCTGGTTTGGAGCGCACGTTCGTTTATTCTGCACTTGAATATTGGCGTGACGAAAACCTCGCACGCACAAAGTTTTCAGTCACTGAGAGTTACACCTTTTAACTCTAGCGACGCTAAAACGGCTTGAATTAGTCCTGTCACAAATTTAGAGCTTACGACCACCACTAGGGGCTGTTTCGCGGCCTGTGGTTGGCGCCGAGATGCTCGCCTATTCAAACCAACGTATGGCCAAACTCTCTCGATAAACGGCTCTGTGGTGTATCTGGGCCGCTGGGGCCTATGGCAGTGTCCGCTCTTTACCTTGTGTATATTACTCTATGGCCAGGCGGCCGCAGACGGGCGGACTGGAGGGGGGCGCGACTAACTTGTCACAGTAACAAAATACTGTATTTGTTGAAAAAGTGAGGGCTAATCTTTGTGTGTTTTTAACGCCTTTTTTTATTGCATAATGGTCATGTGAAACAATCACCTGTGGGTCCTTTAATGGGTTTTGGGCATTTAAATGAGTAATTGCTTTAGCATTATTCTTAGCACAAGAATACTACAATCAATCTACATTTTACCAAATATCGCCACGGATGATGAGTTAAGAATATATTCACAAAACGTATAAGTTAAGAAACGCTGTTCTCACTACAAAAACCCAAAACCAAAATTCGAGTCGGGCCACGGAAGTGTGTGTTCTTTTAAGAGAACGCGTAACGCATAGGACTTTGTTATTGCATCAAGTATTTATGTCTATCTTAATAACGATGACAGCGTTTTTCATGTGCTAAAAACAAATCAAAATGGGACCTTTTTGTAAAGGCTATTATCGTTAAATGGCATATTTTTGTAATTGTGGCGTTTTTGGGGGGCTTACATCGTGGCAATTCGTATGAATAATAATACAATTAAGATATTTTAATAAACAGTTTTTCAAACTCTAACATAATTTGTTTCTTATGATTTAATTTCAAACGCGCAAAGAACTATGCCAATTCAAAGTTGGCGAATTATCATCACTGGTACTAATTGCGTCATTTTTAAATAACAAAGTATATAATTAAAAATAGTCTAAACATTTTAGGTAGTCTAGGAGATTCCCGTGAAATGATATTAATTGTGCGTAAAGCATATGGTTATACCGAAGTCGCGACTTTTGGCAATCAGCAGAACTTCAAAACTCACTTCCAATCCTACCGGCTGAAATGCATCGAAAAAAAAAAAAAAAAATACGGATTCCGTTATGGTTGTTTTAATTGCAAAACAACCCCGAAAATTTATTTTCTTTAATTTTTACGCTCCGCTGCTTTGCCAGTCTCAGCCTTTCCAGCTCGAAGGCGTGCCCACCCGCCTGCGCGTCTTTTCCCTGCAGTACAATTCGCTGGTGTTGACAAACCGGTGAAGCTGTAGCAAGTTTTACTATCGCGCATACCAGCGAACGCAAGCACTTTGTGTTTGTGTTAGCATTGCGTGTTTCACATTGCGTTTACGCAGAGCCCGAAATTGCGGTTTTGGATTGGCGCATGCCAACGACGCACATGTGCAAACGCACATTACTTGTGTTTCCTTCTACGCGCATTATTGAGACTCTCTAGCAAGGTAGTCACATGCCGACTCCAGCACTCCATCGGGTCAGTGAAGGGTGTTGTTTGCAATGAGAAATGACTGCTCGCGAGTCATGATGGGAAGCAGTTCCGCCGTGCCCGCTGCGCAGGAGAACCGGGGGACCCTCAATAGAGCGCTTCCCGTTTCCGCCGCGAGTAGGCGAGCAACGATCTGTAGGCGCGAATAGCTCCGAACACGTCCGCGCCACCCCATGCAACGCACACAGACGTGCACAACGCACACACCTCATTAAAACGGAAACTGGGCACGTCCCGTCTCCTCCTGTATTTTTTCAGCGTCTTCAAGCGTGTCCGGCCGGTGTGTTTAACGAGCCCAAAAAAAACTGTCCATCGATTTCCGCCCGATGACGTCATAGAAGTCTCACGCTGCTGCTGGCCGCGATCCTGGCGGCGTCAGAACAGTGGTGGTGGGTGTGGCCGACGCCTATTCCGCTGCGGGTCGCTCTCCGGCCTGGCAGTTCACGGAAGCATTGGCAGCCGGGTGTTGGGACGCCGCAACGACAGCGACACTCGGGTCCCCTCGTGCCATTCGCCGGAACTTCTAGGACCAACGGCCAGGATCGCGACACCGGACGGCATGACGCTCCGGCTCCTGTGACGTGGCCTGTCGCCACTTCTAGAACACGTTTGATGTACACTGTTAGCAAGTCCCGTGTATTTGGTGAATATATGGGGTAAAAAACACGCTATTTCAACAAATCAACATAAATTTACGCTTTGTGTAACGGACAATTCGTTCAAAAATCATGCGAGGTTGTAAAAGACGTGTTTTTGTTCGGTCATACACGCATAACCCTGTAGCCGACCTCGAAAACAGGCCTCACCCCCGGTGACGACCGCAGCATTGCCGGCTATCGAAGCACCGGAATGCTTGGGGGCACACCTAGAAAGGGCGATGGAGACAAATGCCGCGGAAAGAAACATGTCGCGGAGACAGATATGCACCAAAAGCGATTACGCCATGTCGCGGGACAGGGCTAGAGTGTACTAGAGTGTACGAGTGGGACGAGCTATAGGCTCCGCTCATGCTTTCGGTTGCACCTCAAAATGTGGAAAGCGATCAGGTGGACCCAAGCCACTTTGATCGCAGGACCACCTTCGCTGAATGACGTAGTAAAGCTGACGTAACACGACGACAGTCTATCCAATGGGAGACCTTACCAGATCCTCGCGCACGACGCTGAGTGCGGCGGCGAACAGCACGTAAGCGTACGAACTTCAAATCCGGGGACGGCTTTTAGTATATCGTCTGAAGGTTCAAGAAAGCAAAATGTTTCGCGAAATAGGTCCCATTTTGTTACACTGTATTGACGACGTGGGAAGCGGGTCAGGTCGGGTATATTCATCAAAATTGGAAGATGATCGCTTCCACGTGTGTCCGCATCTAACGACCAGTACACGTCCAGATTTGAAGAAGCGAGAGTAAGGTCCAGCACGCTAGGTTTACCGCGATGACCAAAAAATGCAGGAGAATAATCAAATCTTTTGATTCAATCTCATCTGCGAGAGCCGTACCCCGATGCGTCGTGCGTTTACTACCCGCAGAGGATGGTGTGCGTTAAAATCTCCGCATATAAGGAGATCACCAGGAAATTGAAGACGTAGGCTACGAATGCACTTCGCATCAAAGCGACCAGCAGGGCATATATATGTAGATAGAATGGTCATCTTAAAGGAGCGAAATATGACCGTGTAGGCTGCAAATTCAGCTGTTTCTGTACACAGAGGGGACACGTTCTCTGCAGTTTGCTGCACACTAGAGTGAACAAAGAGTGATGCCCGTGACGAGCTGTTAGGCGTGGGCGCCGCACTAGGGAATGGACATAGGGCTGAATTCGAGAGCCATGTCTGAGGCGGCATTCCGAATTTGCAACTACAGGTACCGGCTGAGATGAAAGGTAATACTGAAATCCTGCTAATTTAGAAGTGATGCTGCGGTCGTTTTATTATAAAATAGATGGGCAGGAAGCCATAAAAATAAAACTGAGCAGAGTAAAAACCTTCATCGCAGAAAACTTTCGACCAGAGGCCCTGCAAGTGTGATAAAATGCAGGGGCTGGTTTGCCCATGGATACTGTAGAAGCGGGGGGAATTTTCGCGCTATGACAAGTATTTGGCGTACGAAGCAACGTAACGAAAAAGTGAGGGTGCTTGGATTTGGGAGGGACGGTATTGCTTCCTGTCTGAAACTTAGAGCAGCTTGAGTGACCGGGAGTACAGGTCCGGCCTGAATTGGTGGCGACGACGATGGGGGCTTGTATTGCAGCGCTGCTTTGTAGCTTTGTCGCCCGTTGTTCTCGCCGGATGAGACAAGGACAGGTGCTTTCTTAGGCGGAGGCTCTGAGTCCATTGGCTTCGGGGCTTCGGCGACAAGCGATGATGACGGGTCTTGTTTGTCTGCAATAGGTTGTTCCGCCTGGCGTCGTCAAGAATAACGTCGTCTTCGTTGTTTTTTTTTGTTTTTTTTGTTTTTTTTTCAGTTGGGACAACCATTACTGTTGTAGCTTCGGCTCGTGCAACCCCGTTTTCGACCATACGTTTGTCAACTTGGGCTCGTGCTTCTGCGAAGGACACATTGTTCTCGCAGCGATGGCGACACACGGAGCGCTCAGCTTGCAAGAATGGGCACTGTTGTGATGTTGTTTCATGCGGTTTCTTGAAGTTGACGGAAAGAGTGTTCGACCCTTTGCATTCCGAAGTTGCGTGAGGCTATGCGCATCGGAGGCAAGTTAGCAACCGCTTACAAACAGCCGCAACATGGCCAAACAAACCGCATCGGCGGCATTGGATGGAGTTGTTGATTTACAAGTCGACGCCATGTCGAACCAGGCCGACGTAGACGTGCTCAGGAAGTCTAGAAGAAGCAAACTCAACACGAGTAGTAGTGGACTTGCTGATGCGACGGATGCTGCGAATGCCTACCGTTGAGCGCAGAACTCCGAGTATCGCGGAGTCAGAAAGGGTGTTGTCAATGTAGCGGACAATTCCAACGCTGGAGGAATTTTCACGAGGCTCGAAAGCACGCACTTTCATACCGCAAAGCGTAGTCTGGCCGAGAAGAGATACGTGCCGCCTGTCCATTCCGCGTGTCAATCGCTAGATTTTTCCGCCTGTTATAGCGCACCTCAACAACACACGAAGGCACGAGCGTCTCCAGAGTGGACGTGAGGCGAACCGAATTGATAGAGTCAGTTCTTACATCTCCATCCACAGGAGTAAAAAGAACTACGAGACTGACAGTGGGCTCTGTTTGAGTGATGATAGTCTTCTCGCTAGAACCAGAGCCTTGACTTGGGAAGCGTCTCTTTGTTCTGCGGACGACATCCTGGGACGCACCTTGATTGTCGTTGGCAATTGAGCCCGACACGTTGGCGAGTTCTTCGTCGCCAGGCGGGAGCGGTTCCGAAACGGCGGCGACTAAGGAAGTTTCCATTTCCATGCCTTGCCGGCTGGAGTGCCGGGCAATGGGCCAGCCGGAACCTTGCAAGCCAGCAAAAACTGCTTATGATGAGGTCAGAGAAAAAAGAAATACTCACTGGCGATGGGCAACGTAGTAGCAGTAACCAGAGAAAATAAGAGCAAATGGAATACACGTCCACTATGTGGCTTTCTCTTCATCTTCCCGTCTAGGTGTGTTATTTTTGCTAACAGTGTACGCCCGAGATAGGACGCTAAACAGACCAGTCGGAGACGCGTTACAGGCACCGTGCTAGAGTCCCCGACAACTTGAGAAACGCATGGCGCGGGGAGTCACGCGGGAGCATCTCTTTATTTCTCCGCAGCCAATCAGATTGCAGCATTCATTAATACGAACGCCGAAGGACCAACCACGGGGCGATGAATCATGAAAATATTGAGCCGCACCCTACGTTTCTTAAAGTTGTCAGCGACTCTAGGGCCATGTTATACACGTTCCTCCGAAACAGGAACGAAAGCTCGTTTCTCGTTCCTTCTCAGTCGTGGAACGAGTTCCCGCTACGAGTTCCAGGGTGTGAAAGGAACGCGTTCCCGTTATTCTTCTCGTATGCCGACGTGTCGTGACGTTAAGCTTCAAGCATCGTATTTTAATTAAATATTCTGCTGGATAATCCGTAGATAAAATAAAGCGCAATCGGGCCAGGGTGTACCAGCGGCCACTGCGGACGGCAGCCATGTTGTATGATACACTATTGACTTACAGTAATCATTACCAGAGTATCCATATTGTTTCTTTCTTACGGATGGCAGCGTACAGTGTGAACGCGCAGATCGTAAGCGGCCGTAGCGAAAGTTGTCATAAGAGTTCGTGACGGGAAGGGCACGACAAGATGACTTCCAGTGGGTACGAGAAATCCAGCAGCGGGCGGGTTCCCACCCCATCATAGTTGGGGGTGATTTTAACACCCAGCAACCCGCATGGGGCTACCGCAGAGCAGTCGCCAGGGTGAATGTACTTCGCGACGCTATGGAAATGTCCGCACTCGATTCGGTTAATGCACCGGACACGCCCACAAAAGAAGAAATACAAACCTGAGTTGCTACTCAGCTCTGTGTATGTGTTTGTTTGTGTGCTTGTCTTCTGCGTGCAAATCTTGTGCGCTGTTTCACCCCAACTCTTCCGTTGACCCCAGCCGTACCGATTAGCGATTGTCTTGCCTGGACTTCCACCGTCGCCGGCGTCGACGGAACCTTGCGGTCGGTCGCCATTTCGGAGAGCAGCGCGGGGCCGCCGGGCTCCCGAGCGTAGCGCGCATGCCCAGAAGGCTCGCCTCCGCGAGTCCCGACTGGTTGAACGTAAGCGGTCGTAAGAATTCTGAAGAAAAGTTGAGCCATGCACAACTTGCATTACATTACGACTCTCGTTGCGTCGCAGGTTGCCACGGTCACGGGCGGTTGTAAGTTGTCGTATAATTTCGCAACGTAACTTAACATACGGAATCCACAACGTGAAACGGCCTTAAATGCCGTGCTGTCTTTTCATAACTGGGCACGCGTGGAGAGTTCTGGGGCAGCGCGTAACACACTTTTTGTTTTAGCTTGCCAATAACGACGCTTCTATAAATGTGTGACACGAATAAAGCCGCCTCGGTGGCTTTGAGGAGATTCCACTGCCGGTCGCGATAGCGGACGGACGTGATATGGATCGCTCCTTGCAAGCGGTGGCGGCCGTGCCCGGCCGCGGTGATAACAGGTCTTTTGCTGCTAAGGAATATCGTATGCAGTTGCCGATACTGCCCACCGGTGATGCTGCAAAGCTCAGCGTCGTTTTGCACGCAGACCTCGACGGGCGCCCGTACAAGATTGAAGACTTCAGGCAGCCGTTGCAACAGGTGGGCGTTTTGTCAGACGTGGCGGGTCTGGGCGCCTTCCAGATGAGCCACGTCTGGCTGCTTAAACTGAAAACTCCGGAAGCGAAAGCAAAGTTTTTGGAAGCAGGGAGTCTTCAGGTGAAAGGTTTGACGTGCCAGCTCGTCGACCCGAACCGGAGGGAGCTTCGCGTTAAGCTTCACTGGGTCTCGTTCGACGCGCCGGTGGACTCTATTCGGCGCGCCTTCGAACCATTTGGGACCGTCAAGGAAGTCGCGAGGGAAAAGTGGAAGGTGGATGCTTTCGTCGACGTTGAGTCCACGACCCTCGTCGTGAGGGTCACCCTCAACGAGGGAGTCTCGCAGGAGAGCCTGCCGCACCAACTCCGTCTCTGCGGTGGAAACGTCTTGGTCGTGGTGCCCGGGCGTGCGGCGAAATGTCTCCGGTGCCGTCGCACTGGGCATATCCGCCGCGACTGCAGGGCACCCTGGTGTGCTGAGTGCCACGGTTTCGGGCACGAGCCCAAGGACTGCGTCAAGACGTACGCCCGTGCAGCCAGCGGCAGTACCAATGCGGAGTCCACGGAGCTTCTGATGAACGAAGAAGAGGCGGAACAAGCGGCTGCACCGGCGACGCTGACAGTGCCTCAAGGGCAGCCCGACTCGGAGGAAGCCAAGGGAGGCCCTAGTGAGACGGAGACCGCAGCTTCTCAGACGGAGCCATCGCCCAAGACGGCTCCCGAAGGAACCAGTGGTGCTTCGGCGAGCGATGGAATGGCGACTCCGGAAGCACCAGTGGATGCCGTCCAAGGAAGGGAGCCCGCGGTCGCCAAGGGTGGCGACGACGACCACGTTATGGTCGTCGAAACCACTACAGTGAAGCGTCGTCTGGATGATGCGCCGTCCAGGGGTGGGGAAGGACAGCTGAGACGCCTCGAGCGTGAGTGGTGCGGGAAGGTGGGACGGTTCAAGAGCCGGCCCGCGTCTCCTGTACGCCACAACGAGTAGCCACAGTGAGTCGTCTCGGCACGTTGCTGCCTGCTTCACACTGTAAGCACCGTGCTCCCCGCCTGGTCTTTCTCTTGCCCTTCTTTATGTTTCAAAGACCTTTGAGAGTAGGTACTTTAAACGTCGAGGTTTAAACGCGAGGCGTAGGCAATGCCAAGTGAGCCGTTTGTTTATTGAGAAAGACCTCGACGTAATTGCCGTGCAAGAGTCGAAGATAGAGAGCGAAGACCGGACGGAGAGCATGGTGCGGCTCTTTGAGTCACGTTACGATGTATGCGTTAGTCACGCTGTGGGAACGTCGGGGGGATGCCTTTTATTTATCAGGAAGTCTCTTGGGTCTGTGACCAGAGTTGTTAGTTGCGAGTCTGGTCGCCTGGTCCTGTGCGATTTGACCATTTCAAGTAAACTGTTTCGTATTTTGTGCGTTTACGCCCCTATTAAGGCGGAAGAAAGATTAGTATTTTTTGAAAACATTTTCGAGTTCGTCCAAACCGATAGACTTGTCATTTTGTTAGGGGACTTCAACTGCGTTTGCGAGCCTCGTGACCGATCGAACAGCACGCAGTATAGAGATACGAGTACCATTTTTCTAAGTGATATGGTCCAGAAGTGTGAACTGGAAGACGTGGGTCAGTGTGCATCAAGTCCTACCTGCCTATTTTTTACTCACTTCCAAGGTGCTAGTCACGCACGGTTGGATAGAGCTTATGTTTCTTTGGAACTCATCAGGTCCTGTAAAACGTATGCAGTGGACCCAGTGTCTTTCAGCGACCACTGTCTTGTTTCTTTTACATTGGGCTCTTCAAAGGAAAAAGCCAATGATTTCAGTTGGGATCTGTGGAAATTAAATTCGAAGCTTTTACAAGACGATATTTTTGCGAGTGAGGTGCGTAAAAGTCTCGAACAACTAGATAAAGTAAAAGAAGGAAAAAGTGTCGGGGCGAAATGGGAACTGTTAAAACAAGAATTTAAGATGAGCGCCATTGAAAGATCTGTTGCCTTAAAACATGGGGAAAGAAAAGAAACTACGGAGCTAAAGGGGCTGCTACAAGATTTGCTTAACGCGGACAGCATATCACCCGGGCTGTTTTCCGATGACATCAGTGTTTTAAAGAAACGCCTTGAGGCCCTTGATACCGAACGTTATCAAGGGGCCATGGTTCGAGCACGTTTACAGCGTTTATCACGGGGGGAGTTACCCACGAAAAGAGCCCTAGGGTTAGAAAAGAGATACGCTAGCAAGAATGAAATAAGCGAGATACAGTATCAAGGGTCTTTGACGAGTGAAAGACAAGTCATCGTGCGTGCTTTTGCTGAGTACTACAAAGGGATTTTCAGTTATCGTGCTTCAAAGATAGCAGAGTTCCAAACGACCTTTTTGCCGTTAATGCCGAAACTCGATGATGAAGCAAGAAAAAGGTTAGAACAACCAGTAGAGCTGTGGGAGATTGAACAAGCTATAGATAATTTAAAGCCTGGAAAGTCGCCCGGCCCAGATGGTTTAGGAGGGGATTTTTACAAAACGTTTAAAGATCAAGTTGCACCTTTATTGCAACGCGTTTTCGCTGAGGCGTACGACCTTGGTTGTTTGCCTCCTTCCTTTTTGTGTACGCATACGATTTTTATTCCAAAGAGCGAGGACCCCGAGCGACTCCGTTCTGTTGGAGCGTATAGACCGATAACGCTCACCAACGTTGATTATAAAATTTTCATGAAGGTATTGGCTGAACGCTTACAAATGGTTATTAACGTCATCGTCGGTTCGCACCAAACTTGCGGCATTAGAGGCCGAAGTATTGTAACCAATGTGCACGTCGCGCGCAGCATTCTAGAGTGCTGTGACGCCATGCACCGTAGGGTCGCGGTGCTACAAGTGGATTTAGAAAAAGCGTTTGACCGTGTGTCGCACGAGATTCTTTTTACGATTTTAGAACACGTTAATGTAGGGTCTCTCTTATACAATGGCATCCGTATGGCGTATAAGAACTGCGCCACCAGTCTCGTAGTGAATAAATCTGTTAGTGAGCGCATTCCCCTACTTTCTTCTGTGCGGCAGGGATGTCCGCTTTCACCGCTACTTTTTTGTGTCTTTCTGGAGCCTTTTTGTTTGAGCATCATTCATAACAGTCAGATACGTGGGTTTAGACTACAGGAAACTGAGGTCCGTCTTTTGTCCTACGCGGACGATGTAGCGATTTTTTGTGTTGACCACGAAAGTGTGAGCAAGGCTGTACAGTTAACAGAACTATTTTGTGAACAGACGTGTAGTGCAGTCAACTGGCAGAAGTGTGTTGGTTTTTGGCACGGTGACTGGCCCTCAGCACCCGCTATTTTTGACCGTATTGTCTGGTCCGACACGCCGGCGCGTTACATTGGAGTACCCTTGGATCAGTACCGCGTCAATGATCAGTACTGGAGGGATGAGACTGAAGTTCTGCGTGCAATGGCCGAGAAATGGGGGGGAAAGGGTTTATCCGTTTTTGCGCGGGCAACTGTTTGCAATTTGTTTCTGGCTGCAAAAGTCTGGTATGTGTTGCAGGTTTTGTATTGTTCACGTATTAACATTCAGCGGATCCATCGTGTTTTCGCCGTTTTCATCTGGAGCTCGGCATGGGAACGAACCAGCCGCACAAATCTTTTTCGTAGGGTCAAAGCTGGTGGTATAGGTCTTTCACACCTGTTTATAAGACAACTGGTTAGCAGGTTTATGTTTCTTAGAGACCAGCAAGACCCTTTTTTGCGTACAGTTATTCAGACGCGGTTGCGCAGTGCCCTGCCAGATTTTGTGGTGGCGACGAATGTAGACATCTGCCCTGGCTTACGCGGATACTTGAAAGAGGTTGTTGGTGCGTATCGGTTTTTAACAGCACGTTTTTCTTTGCAGTATTTGTCCGGTGTGTCGCGTAAACGGTTGTCGAGAGACCTGATGGATGCGCTTTTTCCCATGCCTTTGTATCGTTTGTTTTACAGTGCAGGCCCAGGGCAAGATGTTTTGAAGCGCGTTAAAAGAATGCTGGTCCCTGCCTATACCAAGACGTTTTTCTTTAAGTTACACAGTGAAACACTCCCCGTTAAAGCTTGGTTATCTGAGAAAAGTATACCGGTCCCATGGTCCGATAACTGTTTTTTGTGCAAAAAGCGAGAAACTATTGAACACGTCTTCATCGACTGTTGGGACGCGGTTTTCTTTTGGGACGTCCTTCAGAGGACTCTCAAAAAGGACCTCCCAATAACGCCTCAGGGAATTAGGTTTTTACCCACAGAAAGAGCGGACGATGTGCCGTATGACATGATAATGCTCCTGGGCCTGCACAGTATATGGCGGTGCCGTATGGCTGTACGCCACGCAGATGTTGATGTAGGCCCTGTTCGCAAGTATTTCGTTGAAAATATCTGTTTTCTGATTGAAGTGTACAAGGCGCAGGAACCACGACCTGATTGGTTGCCTGCTCTTGAGGGGCTAGCTACCCTAAAGGACTTTTAACATTTCTGACACCAGCCGAGCTGACTGATGTCCTCGTTTTTATCCCTGTTGTTTTAAGTACGGGGTGATGGTGAATGTCACTGTCCTGTTCCAGGCAATAAAGAAAAAAAAAAAAAAAAAGCCTCGGTGGCTTTGAGGCGAGAGCACTGGCCTACGGATCCCCATGTGGCGGGTTCGAATCCCGGCCGAGATGCCCGCAATCTGACGGAGGCTTATTGCAGAGGAGGCGCCGTGTAACCGAGCTTTTGGTTGCACGTCCAAAGATACCCAGGTGGTCCAAATTAATCCTCAGTCCTCCGCTGGGGTGTGCCAGGTGCCCGTCGTTGGTTTGGCACGTGAAACCCCCAAATTTGATTTTGACTCCAATATACCACGTATATTCCGCATCGAATATACGTGGTAAAGAAGTTTGTCGTATCGCGACTTGTGCTAGAAATAAAAGCAGAATTTTTCATAAATTCTTAAATTGGCCGACATAAAATGGTAGAATTAGGCAATGAATTAATTTGTTCTATCCAGTTTTTACTACGAATTGTTTATAATTTTTAAATCTTTAAGTGAGTAGCTCATCACAGATTATGTACATATGGGTTCGCAAAACTAAACATACAAACGGTAGTAATTCATAGTAGGGGTAAACCTTATTTTTTGGGACGCTGAAGTGTCACCAATTTACTGGATTTAAGACTTCGATCTCGAGGGAGTCTCGCACGTTTCGCTTCGACCGGGTGTATAAGCAGAGAATTAATTGAAACGACTATGGAAGCCAGTCAGCATTTCTTTCTGCCAGTTATCTTGAAGAAATGTGTTAATTGGTTTTAAAAAATGAGACAAAAAAGAATTCATTTGGAGCTGATAAGAGTCCAGCACTCACAGAACATGTTGAAACCAAGAAGATAAACGGAGTCGATTTCTTTGAAGTGTTTGCTGCACACACACAGGTTCTCGACTTGCGCTTTTTTTTTTTTCAAATTGTGTTATATCTTATCGGGCTCGGAATAAAAAATACTCCGTATTTGACATGGTAGATGCTGCAGTGGCGGGAAGGGCTGGACATTCTATTTTAATCATCGAGTTTTTTTTTTTTTTTTTTTTTTTTTTTGTATTCGGGTAGAGAACAGCACCACAACATCCGAGAGCTACGACATTTCAGCGGTAAAAGTGTTTGTAAGCACGACCACGCGTGTCATGGTTTCAAGCTTCGGTAAATGCTTGACTCCAACCGTGGATGAAGCGAGGTGAAGAGCAGAGGGATCCAAGATCTGCTCGGTCTGTCCCAGTCTGTCCTACCCGTAACGTCACAAACGATAATGATGATAGCTAGAGAAGCACCCCCTGTAGTTTGTGCATGCCGCCTACACCACTTGCTTAGCCTGTCTAGTGTGCTGGCTTTCCCGAGCGATACGAATTATTCCCGGTTGTACGAGGGCTCTGGGATATTGCTACGCTTCGTGGAGCGCTCCTCCGACTGTTGGCTTTAGACTCCTATCCCGCCCATACATAAAAAAAGTGCTCCCGAAAAGTGGCAAAAAAATAACGTCTGAAAATCCGGGGTTCAAGACGTGAGGGACCACTTTTTGCACGTGGTAAACACACCAATCAAAGGCGCATTTTAGGCATCGTGGTATTACGCATGCGGCTCACCTCTTTCTTCGCGGGAAGAAATCAATAACTGAGCACAACGGTGGCTTCGAGGTTATATTCCCCCTGGGCTTAGAGCGGATGTCGAAGGCAGCCCAGTTCTCTCGCGTCGTTTTCGGCGGCTCTCAACGTGATTACCCACCTATTTTCGTTTGTCTAGGCAACCCCTGTTTCTTTGAAGATTGTGTTCGGATTATTATTCGCTCATCTTTAGAAACAAAAGTATACGTGATGTGTACTCATCACATCCCACTTTGCCAGAAAGCGTTTGCAAAACTCCATTCGACAGGGGGGGGGGGGGGGGGGTTTGAAGCATTGTAATACATATCGTTGATTATGAATCTGCATTGACGTAATTCTTTCGCGATATATTTACCCAAGGACACATCATTTGAGTTAGGAGTGAAACCAAAACTAACTCCCATTCTCAGGTTCATGTATTGAAATAAACGTTAGTTTTGGATTTTGTTCCTAAATCACAATATGTCTCATAGCGTAAATACTGCGCAAACGAAAACCTTTTCGGGAAACTTTATCTCTGGATATGCGTGTCCTATCCAGAATGATTATGCTCTTTTTTTCGCTTTTTGTGTTTGTGTGTGTGTGTTGGGGGGGGGGGGGGGAGTGAAGGGGATGGGGAAGGGTGAGCAGTGGGTTTTTTCTAGCAGGGTCTTTTATGGAACAAAAAATAATATATATTATAGATATTGTTTTTACAAGATCGTAGCTGACTTTAATAAATTTTTTGTGCTATTATTGACCCGCCTCCTCTCACTAAAAAAGTGTACTGGGAAATAATAAAAAGGGGCTTTAATGATTTTGGTGTGTAGACGGTACATTTCTGACGGTGTTATTCCTAACACGATAGTAACGATACAAATAAAAGGCATTGCAAAATATCGTCGCAAGTGTTGAGTTTAGAAGGTGTTCAAAACGTGTACTAAAAAATGCAGTGTTCTGACTGAGGAAACAGAAACCTAACCAGATAGAAATACAACAAAAATGTTTGATTTTTAAAGCAAGACTTGGCGGCGTATTCAATAACATATTGAAAATATTTTAGAGGTAACTTGTGAAGAATCTCATCGCTTTCGTGCACTATAGGAAAAAAGAAAAGAGGCCATTCGGTCGATACTATTAGAGATAAATTATGTTATTTTGCGTAATTGTGGAGTTGAATAGGAGCCTTACGCCATTACCGCCAATTTATTGATGATAATACAATTTTGATATTTTGACATATATTTTTATGCTTAGGTAATATTAATTGCATATGATCTAGTCTCCCGCGCTCGAAGAGCTATGGCAATTCAAAGTTGTCAATTTATTATCACGGGTGTCAAGTGTGGAATTACTAATTACAAAGTTATAAAGTCAAAACTGTGCGTATAAATAAATACAAGCAGCTGAGCCAGCACGACAAAGCAATTTAAAGGTGGCATTAACTGCAGATAGGGCACAGGGGGTACACTTAAAGTCGCGACTGAAGGTTATCGGCCATTTCTAATTTGCCTCGTATCCTTCAAGACTAAATGTTCCGAAAACCAAGTTATAAAAAGAACACAGACGAATACGACTTTAATGTATATATAAAACTTCCCAAAACTATGATGTTTTTAATTTTTATATGCCATCGTTTTCTCAATCTTAGCCTTTTCTATTCAAAGATAGGTACGTCTATGCGTTCTACACGTCCTTTTACCGCGGAACGTTAAGTTGGCTTTGAGAAACCATCCCCAACGTGCTGCACTACGCTTGGACTGTGAATGATGTTTGCATTCACAAATGGCTACTTGCCAGACATGATCGCGAGGAGTTCCTCCATGTCTGCTGGGCAGAGGAACGGCGAGACCCTCGCTAGACCGATTCCTGTTTCTGCCGCGAGAGGGCGAGCACCGAGCTCGAGACGCGAGTGACGTTCCATTGTTACAGCCGGCGTGGCGGTCGAGCGTGAAGGTTGTCTTTCAAAAACCAGAATATAAGTACATTCTGCGTTAAAATGAATTCAAAAGCAAAGCTCCCCGCATCCTGTGATCGGTAGAGCATTTCGCTTCGCAACGCCCCGCTGCACAATATATTGGAGCCTGTCATTTCGGGTTGTGAAGCGGCATGAACCGCACAAAAAGCAAAACGGAAGCGCGCCAGGATAAAACGAAAAACCTACTAACTATAAGAGGAAGGATTCAGAAAGCAGCGACGGTACACCTCCCTAATCCCGCCTTAGCTCAAGTGAGCGAACAGAAGCCTAGACACGAGTCTGCTCGAGTATAATCCTACAAGCTCAAGCTTCCTGTCCTTGACTCTTCTCGTCGATTTGCTTTTCGTTTGTTTTCTTGGCGTCCATGGTTATAAGAAGGCCATTTTGTTCCTTCGTTAGGTGCCCATTTTTATGGGTCGACATAACTCCAGATTTAGAAAATAATGAGCTTTCTTAATGACCGTGCGATGCCGAAACTATATATTTTTTGTATTAAGCTGACGTGCTTTTCGAAACTCTTCCGGTCTCTGACTTATTTCCAGACGTTTTCGCAATCGTCTTTTTATAGACTGATACCACCTGGAAGACTACCGATTCGGGTTAGAGGAAGTCTACCTAGAACAGAAATGTCCATGCGCTTTTAAAGGAACACTGACACCCCAGAAAGGTATTTTTATTTTTCGACAGGCAATTTATAACGGTGTCAAAAAAATACCCTCTCAATATTTTGCTACAGCGTCACAAGCATTTTTACTAAAGTAAAAAAAAACAGAAAAAAAAAAACGAAACTGCTTAAAACCGAATTTCCAACTGGACTGAGGGGTAAGAAGAAACGTGGAGAAGGTGAAGGTTGGCGGGAGTCACGTGGTTTGCAACTTTTTCTTTCCAATCAACGTGTTGGGAGCTTTTAAGAAGCCACAAAAAAATGGGTAGCATATTCATTTTCTATTTTTAATGTTCTGTGTGTGCCTTCGATGACCCACGGCTTTGATTATATTTGGTGGTTGTGTCTCAACCATAGAAAACGGCCCGTGACCACGGAGAAGAGAGTGAGGGCGACTCAAACCAACCAGTTCTCGATCGGTGGTTCTGGGCGGAAAGAAAACGAATTTCGGGCCGCACAATATTTTCTGAGTAATTGGGCTCCCATATGTCATGTACAAATGAAAACCTTGGCGAGCATAAATACCCTGTCAGTGTCTTTTTGACCCCCGAGCGTCAGCACTATGCTCCGTCCACGCCTAAGCAGAGACTACGGCTGAAGCTACGCCCTCGGTGGACAAGTCGTACGCCACTCTTTCGCCACGTCATCACGCTCTCGGCCGCACCCATGCGTGGAGAGTCGGGTCAGGTGATGAGAGGGAGGTGTTTGGCCCGGCGGGCACGTAGCTCCTATCGTAGTCACAGCTTGAGGGTGAACGGAATATAGTGGATCTACGCATGGCGACGCACAAGCCTTGCTGGCGGCATTCAGCGTCTCCGAACGAATGCGACGCTAACACTTGCGGCGGGTCCCGTATAGAGCTTCAGCGTGTTTGGCACCTTGGGGGAGGGGGGGGGGGGGTGTAGGGGGTGCATGAGCGATGACGTCACACGCTGGCCTTGTCTTCTTGGTGGTTCTGTATGACGTCATCGTTTGTGAACTCGGTGGCACTGCGTAAATAGTGCTGACGTTGGCGGGGCGAGGTAGTTCGCCTTGCTTCAGTGGACACTATTTATGTTTTCATTGGTTTAAACCTGTTTTGCCCTTTGGCGTTGCAGGTTGAGATACGCCATTTTTTATATATATATATGCTCTCAATTAAGAATTGTAAGTGTAATTGTATTAAGATAGCGCCGAAATGACAAGGGAAGAAAAGGGAGACACAAAAGACGAACAAAGCGCTAATTTACGACTCAATTTATAATTCAATCATTTTTTTTTACACCTGCTTAACTGGAACTGGTACGTGCGCCAGATCAGTAAATATATCCATACATACAAATACAAGTATTTGTTTGTATGAATCTATTTACTGATATGGCGCACGTACAAGTTCCAGCTAAGTAGATGTAGAGAAAGAACAATTAATTAGTCATAATCTTATTTGGGTTTTGTGTCTCCTTCTCTTCTCTCATCTTTTGTGCGCTATTTTTCTTTTTTTTTTTTAACACAATCTTCGATAATCTAAAAAAAAAAATGTATTTCGGTGTTCCCGGCTGAAATCGTGTCCGGTGTGAACAGCCCTTAACCAAGATTTGAGTATCATATCAAAGGGTGCCACGGGGTCGTAATATTTCACGGTTTATTTCGCTAGGACGTTCAAGACGGATTCGTTGGCTTGGAACCTAGTACACCAAAGTTGACCTATTAGGGTGTACTAGTGTCAAAGTAGCCTTCATGCAAACAACGCACTGTTTTCACCTCAGCAAGTCGTGGCTCCACCTCTTAGTTGCACGGTCATTCCTGGTAGATATTCTGCACGTGCGCTTTTCTCGTTGTAGCATTTCTATACTCCCTTTTCAAAAGCACATCAAGCAACATTGGCGGTCGCTATTCCATGGACACGAAACTTATTGTTAAATCCGAGTCCTCGCCGACCGCTAACGCAGCGCTCGTTTTCAATAACAGCTGAGTCGAGTTCATGCCGATCGATGGTGTCCAAGCTCCGCGTATACACCAACTCATGTTTACAAACAAACCGGAGCGCCCCTAGCGGACGCCACCGGTGCCGCGCATGCGCGATGGAGTGTGGACAAGAAGCTCGCCGTCGCCCATAAACAAACCACTGCAATGCGATGTTGTCGGCGTCGGTGTGAGTCCCCCTGCCCTTTTTCGCTTTCGAATTGTTAATTCTACGTCTTCCTGGCAATGGCTGACTACTTGAGCGGTCTCAGCGAAATTACCGAGGCTCGTTACATCGCATAACTTGGCGTGGACGCCACGCGAAGTTATGCGCATGTGTGACATGCGCATAACTTCGCATGCACACATGCGAAGTCGCCGCATGTGTGACATGCGGTGATACATTTCGCGTGGACGCCGCTAAAGCCTGATTCGCATGATGAGATTTCGTTCGCGAATTTCAGAGACGACGTCGCTGGGGCTGCAAAATCGTGAACCGTAGCTGAGATGGTCGACGTCGATACTGAAAATCGCAAGAAAAATCGGGCGAAGTGAATCAGGCATAACAAGTCGGTGATGGCAACTGGTAACAATGAACGACATCTCCTTGTATCTACTGTTTACGTCGAGCCTGCTTACCAACCTTCAAACTTAAGTCTTTTGAGGCTTGCACCTACGTCTTATCGCAAGTACCGGGCCAAAATTTGGTCTACGGGCCGGTGTTGTCTAAAAGAGCAGACAAGCAGAAACGGTTGAAAGAGCAGGCGACAGTTCGAACGATCAGGCGGCCGTTTGAACTTGGAGACGCACTGCACGTAGTCCGCAAGAGGTCCGTACAACTTGACTGTTTTCCGGCGTTCGTGTTGGAACAAAGCAAATAAATCTGATGACCAGAAGTATTCGTGAATTCAACCCAAAGTGTTTCCCGCCCAAGCAATCGTGGTCCGGCGGCGTGTTTTTTTTTTCTTTTCACGGCATATATCCAAATTCTCGGACGAACTGAGCGCATGAAAACTGACCTTCAAACCTTTCTCGACTGTTTTGGTACAGCCCCAGCCGCCGCGTTTTGACGTGAAGGCAGGTTTTTGCAGGTTCCTTTCAAAATAACGCAGAAATACACGTCTCACATGGGGACATCCGCCCACAGCGCCAGACCGGAAGTGCGCCCTACGCGCCACCACCGCGCCGTGACGTAACAGAGGTAAGTTCGTGTCAACGTTATTAGATTAGCTCAGTTACGGAACTGCTCATAGACGCTGCATGCACGAACAGTACCCCCCCTCACTCACCACGACTCGCCAAGCGTCGCTCGACGCGCCGCCGGACAGCTGCTTTGGTAACTGCAGCGTATTCTATGGGAATCGGGCACGGTGAAATTAGGTCCGGATCGCTGGGATCGCTACGTATGTTTCGAAGCACGGCGTCTAGATGGCGCTTCATCTCTGCTCTTTGGAACGCACAGTTAGGAAACGAAAATCTAGATGGCGCTTCGAACGACACTTGGCGGATTGAAGTGAGTGAGGGGGGGGGGGAGGGGGGGGGGTACCCCCTTCCGCTTGAGTTCCTCAACTGAGGTAATCTATACACGTTTGCAAGTCCGGTCTCAGGGCGCCACCATCTTGCCCAGTGGGGTGCGCTTGGGCGCGGCCATAATCCGATTATGACGCCTTTGCAAGGCTTCGCAATCGGATTAGGACGCGTCCGAGCGCACCCCAGCGAGCAAGATGGCAGCTCCCTGAAGCCGGACTTGCAAAGCGACAACTTTTCTTGGCAATGCAGTGGAAGGTACAGGCCCGCGTCCCCTCCCATTTTGAGTGTACGCAAGCTCTCCTCCTCCCCCATTCCCGGGGAGAGGAGGAGAGCACGCGCACACTCAAAATGGGAGAGGGGACGCGGGCCTGTACCTTCCACTACATTGCCAAGAAAGGTTGTCGCGGAGTATTCGCGACTCCAGCAAAACGGACGCCACCAAGCGGGAAAACCGGTATCCAGCCGGACCAGGTCGCTTCGCGCCCCTCCGCGTCTCTGGTGGCTTTCGCGGACACGTGTTGTCGGCGCGGTGGCGAACAATCTAATTTGTCGAAGGTCCGAAATTTTCTTAAGTTTGCCTGAATGTTCATTAGTGTGGTGAAGCGTCAGTAAATTGTTTCCTTCCATCGCACGTTTGAAAGCCCGTTTACCCCACAACACACGGTCGCGTCCTTTCGGATTTTTGGATGGGGAGGAATCACGGAAAAACGTTTTGATTTCTTGTCTGTCTCAAATCACATTCAAAGTGACGACTGCTTGGTAACTAATAAGCGGTTTTTTTTATAAGGATGTAAAACAGCCGATTGAGGAAGACAGACGAGGCGTTTCATTGAAGGGAACACCAATGTTGCAGCCAAGTGAATGGGAAGGTTCGGATAGCTGCTTTTCTCGAGTTTGGTTGTGTCCGATTAGCTTCAAGTTTGAGTTACCCAGGCCGGTCGGTGCGTTGGCTATTCATCTTGGCTGCTTTTCGCCGAAAAAGCCTCTGGACCACACTGAAGGAATGGTGCTGATTTCGCAATTACTTGATTCAGGAAAACCTGCTCGCTGCAAATGATGAATGAGGGAAATGATCCGTTTTTAAAAGGTGGGGGACACGTCTCGGAACGTTAGAAGCGGTCACGGCATTTTGATCTATCGCGCCTCCAATGTTTATATTATACTCCCGTCGAAGCCAGCAGCAATATACATTGCTCAGGTTGACCGGCCACAAAAAATACTAATTTTCTCCGTTCAGGATTCCAAGCAAAGTTCAATGCAGAGAGGTTCTGCATGAATCTCAGGTGAAGACTGTCTTCAGTCTTTCTCCGTGCTGCCGGCTAGAACCATTTGGCTAAGTTTAAGTATTATCTCTCTGTCTGTCAAATATACTTTTATTCAGCAGTTCACCTAACACCTAGTAAGCTAAGCTCATATTTCAACCCGAAGAATATATTAATATCGCTTTGGTCGGACATATAGTACGTAATATAATACATAACACGCTCGTCAAAATGACTTCTCGATTGCTACTAAAACCTGAATTGAAATACGAGTATCAGCTGCTGAGTGGGGCGCCGGCGGGTTAACATGCTCCTTGGCTCAAGAAACGCTTGCTTAATTTTCGTAATTTTTCTGCAGCCTGCGTTGTTGACCGAGCAGACGACTGGAGCTGTTTCTTAAACGCGGATACGCACAAAAGCTCGATTTCGCGGACGGATAAGTCGCATGGTCGAGGCATGCGAGTTAGCTGAAAATTACTCTCGGTGGAACAATTCTGTAGTCATCGCCGCTTTCCTTGGATGATCAAAACCGATTAGAGTCTCTTACCGTCTCTTCGGAGCCCATAGTTTCGGTTTTGAACGAAATCTCCGAAACGAAAGTTTGACATGAAAAGAACAAAAAGCATCGGGAAAACAAAACTATGGTTTAGTAAGGTACGTTGTTGGGCTAGTTGGTTCATCTTAGTAAAACATATAAAATAGCGCAACAGAAACAAGGACAAGAAGTAAACAGGACAGGCGCTATTTTATATGTTTTAACAAAACTATGCACTGCAAGTTTATGTACATCGGCTACACCCAACAGTCTCAGTTCGAATACTTATAAAATTGGGCATGAAACAAAAGAAAATCTGTTAAATTGAATGCGCCACCTGCTCAGGCGGCCCGGCCGAGCCGACGCGACCTGGACTCAGCCGCCATGTTTGCTTGGTGGTGGCGCCCCCTATACGTCGCTGGAGTCGCGAATAGTAACGTTGGTTTGTGTATACTCGGCGAAACAATGGCGCTCTACAATGGCACCGCGCTGAGGGAGATCGACCGAGAGCGCTGACCTCGGCTAAAGGCTTAAGGGGTGCGAATGGTCCTGTTATCCTAGTTTTTTTTTGTTTTTTTGTTTTTTGTTGTTGTTTAGCATTATTTTTAGAGATCGAAACTGCAATAAATTGAAGTAAGGTGGTAAGCTGCACGCGAGTTGGTACTGGTTGAGGATGATGAAAAATAGCGCACAAAAAGACGACGATAAGGACAATAACAAATTGTTGTGTATGTTTACACAGCCGAAAGTTAGTCTGCCTCAGTGTGTGTCTGGTGTCTCAGCTGTAGGTGAGCGGTTTAGCCAGTGCGGTACAACCGCTAACCTGTTTTTTTTTTTTTCTTTTAGCGTGGACCATACAGGAGTGATACACGACCACACGCCGGTACGATGCTCATACAGATTGAAACGGGCAGGGGTGGGGATCGAACCAAGGATCCCTGGATTCTGCGGCTCGAGCATTCGGTCTTTTTGTGTGCAAGTTTTTCATCTGCAATAAATGTTTTCTCTTATCACTCCTGGGAAACAATAACAGAGGGTGTAAGGATTAGGAATTTATATATACCGATTATTTCTCGCTATAAAAAAGGCCTTTATAAGCTTAATCTGGTTCTTCATAGATTCCAGTTAAATACCCGTTCCCCACACAATTTCTTGAACAAGTAAAATGTTTATGTGGATTGGGGATTATATATGCAACACCAATTTTCTTCGCTTCACTATTGATTTTTTTTTAATTCTCAAATATCTAGGTGCTACGTGGGTTGCCGTTCCACGAGCATTTTATATATTTAGTGCTCTGCTGAAATTCATATGAGGTACGGGAGATTTGCGGTGGTTTTATTTCCCTTTTATCCCTGCCACCCTACCAACTGGCAAGTAAATACAACAATCTTTTGCCCTGCTGGACTTAACCGCGCAACTGTGCTCCAAATAAAACTACCAGAAACTGTTTTAGGAGCGAAGCTCCTTAGGGTCTAGCCTCGTCCGTCCGTCCGTCCGTCCGTCCGACCGGCCGGCGTCTGTGCTCACATAAAAAGAAAAATGTTTGCGCAGTCGACAGGATTCAAACCTGTGCGGGAAAGACCCCAATGGATTTCTAGTCCATCGCCTTAACCACTCGGCCACGACTGCGGGACGAGTAGGGGGCTCTGCGATGTGGTAGTAACTCAAGAGATGGGGTTTCTGTCATGGATGAAACGTTGCATGTAGCCGCTCAACGTCTATACAGGAGAGAACGCTGCGTTCAAATGCGTATATAATCACGTTAAACGTTGCATGCATTGGCTCAACATTTATAGACGAGAGGGCGCTGCGGTCAAATGCTCAAATGCGTACATAACCACGTTCCATACCACACATTCTCTTTCTGACATGGACTGTTGACTTAAGCGGTGGAGATGCCTTCCCACGGCTTCTAGCGGATAAAGGCTAATCCGCCAGAAGAACCACTGGCTCTGCATTTCACCGACCCTAAAGCAGTAATAAGGAAGTCGAAACGCAATCCGGAACTCAACACTACCTATGAGCAAAAAAAAAAAACAACAACAAAAAAAAAAACAGCATCATTAGCACTACCTATGAACAATAAAATCAGTATCATCAGCACCACCAGAGTTCCGCCCCAATCAACATCATTCACCACGTGTAAGTACGGTCTTTTTTTACTTTTGTCGTTTACAACCATTACTTATCCGAAACACTGGTTTGTATTAACTACAAAATATGAACAATTATCTGGGACACTGTTCTGCACAACTACAAATTTGGTGGAGCATGGTTCCACCTGGTTAAGCGTAACTTTAAAAAAAAAAGGTTTTGCCCAATTGAGAAGTTTAGTATAAATTTTCACTATCTGGATTATGAAAAGGGAAATCTATCTTGATTATATCAGGATAATAGGTTTTCAGAAATCAGTCTTTTGTCTATAATCTGGGTTCCAGCTTTCCAAAAAAAAATTGCAGTCAAACTTCCAGTTCAATAATCCAGATAGATAAAATATATTCTGGACTTTTTTGTAGGGTTTTCGAGTTTTAACTAAACAAAAAAAGAATAACAGTGTACCCTTCAAATAACTGCCAAAACTATCCTATGTCCGACAGATCCTAAAATGCAAAACCTTAGTTAACAATATCTACTAACGTGGGTTAATTGAGCATATTGATGACCGAAATCGAGTAAAAATGGGGTAAATTTTTATCACAAAAAAAAAATTTATACAAGAGCACTTTTATTGCACATCACTTGGTGAAACCGCAGAAATTTATCTTTGCATATTAACTGAAATTTTCCAAGAGTACGCTTTTAGATCGGCTTGCGTTCAGTAATATATTCGCATCTTACTTTCGTAATCTAATATAACCCGCTTACTCTTATTGTATAGTTTTGAGAATTGGATACTTATGCGAAACTTACTCTCACAGCGTAAAATTATCATTTTATATTCGCGATATTTAAAGTGCTTAAGAGAGCGATATAATAATATTTTGAGCTGAAAGACAATCAAGAAGGAATAACGTGTTCTTTCGTGTGCATGTGTTCGTGTTACTTTGCGTTTCAAGTTGTCCCTGCACGATATCAGCCTTACGAACTCTGCGTGGTTGAATCCGAACAAAGATTTTATTGACGTCATCTTTTGTTATGCTTCATCTGACAGTTCGATGCCCGAGGCCGCATTGCTATAGCGAAGATGCCCGAACGCCAAACGACATATACGCCGCACGGTCTTGATATTTCTATTTTCAGTGCTCGTTTTCCACAACACATGTAATGCAAAAACTTTTGTTCATTTCAATCGTTCTTCTGGCACATGCTCGCACATATGAAGTATTCAATCAAACGTTCCAACCACGGCAGTAAACTCAGCCGTTTATATCCATTCGCAGTGCAGCGCTTTAGGACCCCCAAGAGAACCACAATAAAAAGAAAAAAAAAAAAGAATCGCCGTCAGCGTTGTTGGAGCTAGTGTGAAGGCATGGCTCGCTCGCACGACCTCTATTTGAAGATTCTACCGTTAACCGCCCAGAGTTTCTCTTTAGAAACATAACATACTTGCTCCACAAAAATATCGTAAAGTGTGCAAGTTTTAACGATAAAAGAAGGTTGTTTTGGGTTTCATTTAAAATACAAAAAAAAAGCCATTGAGTGCCGTTTGAATGTATACGCCTCGCCTTGAACCAACATTTCAATTTGCATATCTTTTGTTATAAGGAAGCTCGAAAAAAGCAAATTGCCAAGGTACGGCTTTAGTTACGGCTGCGAGAACATTTACAGTCGGGGTGGAGAATAAAAATCAATATGATTGAAATTGTGATGTAAATCGTGACATAAATCGCGATTTAAATTATGAATTTAATCAAATAGGTTTCACCGTGTGATTTAAATTAAACCTTCTCCCCTAATGAATTCCAAAATATGTTTTTTTATATATATACCATTTTGCTATTTTGTGGTGCTTTCTAAGTGAATTTGTTTTGTTTTATATCATGAAGCAAGAAAAAATATACCAGCCTGACCACGAGCTAAAAACAGTCTGTTTCGAGCAAACGGGAACTAAAACAAATATTAAGTTGTTTTGTTTTACCACGGCGGCGAAATTCAGCAAATAAAATTTTTTTTACTGAAATTGTACTCTAAATTTACGATAGTTATTTCTTCTGCTACGTTTTCAGTAATAGGTTGAATTGATCATTTAATCATTCAGGCTTAAAATGAATCTAGAGATTAAGAAGCACTTTTTAGATATGTAATGCTGTAAATCAAGATAATCTGATTTAGATAAAATAAGTTTGGTTTAAATAAAAGAAGTATGATTTATTTTATATTATAAAAAATCATGATCTTTTTTTATCCATCCTAATAGTTATTCAGACGACAATCTGCACAGAGTAGTATAACCGGGCCAGCGTGTCTTACGCGTGTTTGTTTGCGAAATAGACTGCCTATTCTTATATGCTGTCCTAGGCTGCACGCTAGAGAAACACCTGTATTGCTCTAAGTTTGGTAACATTATAGCGACCTAACCTTGGCCAAATGGTGTTCTGTTTAAGGCGTTGGTTACCACCAAAATGCTCTTTATTTTTTCCGATAGTTTTTTTTTTCCGGTTAGGAACAAAATTACCCAACTGTGACGTGCGCCAAAGTTGTAATGTAAAAACCGAACAACCAGCAGAGAGACCTGATTCTGGCATTTTCTAGAATAATGATGCCTAGTGAAGCGAATCTAAGCGAAGCCAGGTGGCAACCGAACAGCCATACACTCAAACCTAACTGTGGCACTTTTTTTGGCAATTTAGGGTCATAACACACAGACCCTGGCCAAAGTAAATCAAGTTTGGATATACCTTGGGTTTTGAGAACATCAGGGTCTTCAATTGCTGAAAAAATAAAAATTGGTTAAAAGTACTTTGCTAATTACGCTCCCTTTCTATTTCATTATTTTAAAAAAGCGCTTGGCAACCGCGCGAAAACAGTATTTCATTTTCTCCACTCGCGACGTTGTCCTCCCGCTCCCCCAAATTTAGAAAAAAATAAATATCATTCAAAACAAATAACGCGTGCCATTAAAAAAAAAAGAAGGCACTCAACTTTTTACGAATGCGCGAGTCACTCTAACGAGCAATGCTTGGAAAAACAAGATAACCTGAAGGCACAGCTGTGTGCTCACCCTCATGTTATTTCGAGAGCTGCCGAGGAAAGAAACTTCCTTTGTCCACGCACGTGTCGGCACTTGGAAAGCAAAGAAAAGCAATGTTGGAAGAACGGATCCTTACCGTTGACACCAGGGGGCAGATATCCCGCGCGCCCGGAAGCTTAGCTGATCGATTGTCAGCTCATTCCATGCACTGCCGATTGTTTGAATACGAGATGACGAAAGTTTCTGCACGTCTATACTTTCTTCGAAAGCACAGCCTCTATGTGTGGAGCTGTTCTTGGAATCGGCAAAGCGCGTCAGAAAAACACTTTACGGGGAACTGGAAAAATGAACTTATCTTGGAAAGGGAAACTAAAGGCGACAGTGAAAAGAAGAACGCACGCGTGTCCAAATATCTTACGCCCTCGTTGTGACGCTCTTTATTGCATCCGGAAGCCCTAAGGTTACACGCGTGTCGTGTGAACCCGCCTCAGGAAAAACAGGGATTGCGCGTTTATATACAAACTTATTTTGCTCCGGTGTTTGTAGTTTGCAAAACTTTCTGTTATTTTCCTTATGGACAGTTCCGTTGTTGAATGTTTGAAATGGCAGGGTTTCGATCGCCCGCCTTTCAAGCACGCGCTCCAGACCTTCTGCCGTGCTACGGCTGGCTGAACGCGTAAGCTTGAATTACTAGATGCTGAAGCGTTCTCGAAAGTTGGAAGCTTGCGCTGGAGGCGGAACAACAAAAGCGTCTTCCATCCGTTGTAACCATGTAAATAACTACAATCTCAATCGGACTTTTTTTTTGTGCTGTTTTAGCAAAATATATTGCTTCCAGCATGTCGGCCCTGGACGTAAATATTGCTGCCAGTACTAAATGTTCTGTGCAATATTAAACTGTAAGGGTACAGCCCAGCATTATTCGAAAGTGTTTCGGAGATCTACGAGATGAAGTCAACAACAATGCCCAAACACGATACCATGCGTACACAAAGGCGCCGGCAGAGCATTGGTTTTCGTTATATAAGTTATAAAAAGGATAAAAAAACTCCATGCTAAAAGATGACGGTATAATGAGTAGGGCTGGACGTTGATTAAATTGTTTAACCCGGTCAACCGCCACCCTTTAATAGATTAATTAATTGGTTCAGTTAAAAAGACTGCGTTTTCTGAACTAAACCTTGTGTCATGGACATACGCCAAAGGGTCATCGCTATCAGCGAGATCCTCAAGCACCGCCCCCTCGATATGTGCTTCAGTAGGCCCGGCAGCAACCCAGTGATGCAGCCACGAATGAATCTTTTCGTCTTTCTCGTGCAGGCTTTTGCTTTCCACGTCAACACCGTCGACCGTAATGGATTGGAAATCAGCGAACGGCCCGGAATGGATTGTGGCTCAGGTACAGCGATGACGCGTATTGACGACTTCCGCAGGGATCTACGAAGTAACGCGAAAACAACAAGAACAACACTGCGTTTTTTTTTTTGTTTTTTTGTTTTTTTTTACTGAACCTTGTGTCATGGACATACGCCAAAGGGTCATCAGTATCAGCAAAATCCCCAAGTACCGCTCTCCTCGATTCGTGCTTCAATAGGCATGGCAGCACCCGAGCGATGCAGCCACGAATAAATCTTTTCGTCTTTCTTGTGCACGTACGTAGAAATGTATCATCACTTAAGAGTGACTACGTGTTTTTGGTGGTGATGTCTTGCCCGCAGGTGTTGAGTGATTCCGTCGCCGGCGTGCTTTGTCTCTTTGTGCTTCATGGTGTTATTGCTGAGTGGGGATGTACAGCCAAATCCAGGACCAACGGTTGCGGAACAACTGAAGGAAATCTTATATAATCAAAAACAGTCGTCAAGCGATCTCTTCTTGATCAAAGAAACTATAGGTAAGCAGATCTCTGATGCAGAAAAACGTTTGGTTGCAATTGAACAAAAAAATAGAGGCATTTTCAAAAAGTGCGGCAAAAATTGATTTATATACGATAGAAGTTAAGGAGCTGAGACAGAAAATAGGATGATTGAGAGATAAGGTTGACGATTTGGAAAACCGCAGCAGAAGAAACAACGCAATTGTGTACGGTGTGAACGAACGCTTAGGAGAAACCGATGCGTCACATAAAGATTCTGTTCTGAACGGAATACTTGAGGATAAGCTGGGAGTTAAGGAAACCAGCGTGGAACTTATTCACAGACTTGGTAGGAAAGCCCCTAACGAATCCCGTTCTGTGATTATAAGGTTGTATAATTTTAATCAAAAACTAGAAATTCTGAAAAAACGCGAGGAAGCTAAAATGAACTACTATTTCCATATCAGATGATTTCTCCAAAATAGTACAAGTGATCAGAAAGCATCTGTGGATGACGGTGAACGATTCAAGGAGATCAGAGGACAAGGTGTCCTTACGATATGATAAGCTGGTAGTAAATAACGAAACATACGTTTGGAATATGAAACAGACGCGCAGAATGAAGGTTACCGGGAACAGGAGGAGAATGAAAATTGACGTCGGAGAAGGTATATAGAGTTCAAATTTATTCATACAAATGCTAGGAGTGTAGCAAACAAAGTTGAGGATGTAGAGCAAATACTATTGGTGCATTCCCCTGATGTAATGATAGTTAGAGAGACCTCGTTAAATCCTAATATACTAAATTCGGAAATTCCCCCCCCCCCTGATTGCAGCGTGTTAAGAAAAGACAGACAATTAAGTGGAGGGTGAGTGGCGATCTTTTACCGGCAGGGTATATCTTGTAAGCAACTTTGTGACATGTCAAACTTGGAGTCTTTACTGTGTAAGGTAGTTGTGCATGATGTATCATATGTTATTTGCGCAGTCTATAGAGCGCCAAATTCCTCAATAAACATCGTACCACTTCTTGGGGAGGAGCTGATTAACTATACAAACTTCAATGGAAACTTTATACTAGCCAAGGACTTCAACCTACCAAATATAGATTGGTATAATATGACAGTTGGAAATGCGGATCGTGTTGATGAAGAAGCTCTCCTGGATGTTTCGTTCTCCCCCAATTTTACCCAAGTCGTTGAAGAGTTCACACGATGCTGAAGTCAATATTTGATCTCGTGTTATTAAATGATAAGCTATGAGACCTTCCTTTTCATGAGGGTATTTCCGCCCACAAAATCGTAAAGGTTACCATACCGGTTAAGAATAACAAGATTTCTAAAATAAAACTTTTTAGAGTAACGGATTACAAAAGGGCTGATGACGTTTTCGTACTGAATTATTTGAAATTGTCACTCGAGAGATTTACTAGTTATGCCGATACTTGTGGTACGGATGCACATAAACTGTGGTTGCATCTTGTGGACATTGTGAACACTTGTATCCAGCGTTATGTGCCTTTTAGAAATAAGAAAGCTAATTTAAAGAAAAATCCTTGAATTAGTATAGATATTCTTCATCTGAAGCGTAAGATTGTGCAAGGTGAAAAATAATAAGCGACATAATTCTGTACATGCTCCTGGGGGAACAACTTTGAGCTTAAGTTCAAAACTAAAACAAATAATAGCTGAGTCAAAACATGATTTCTTTAACGTGACGTTAAGATCATTCCTATCACATGCACCGCAAACATTTTGGTTGTATGTCTCAACTTTAAAACGGGAATCATTGATAACAACTACAACTCTAAATGAATTAAACACATTTTTCGAATCGATATGTACCATGGACAAATGGTATATGTCCATGGTACATATCTCCCTTCGATGCCGGGAGATATGTACCATGGACATATCTCCCGGCATCGACGACGTCGCGGTTTCAGAGGAGGGAATTTTTTTAATTTATCAAATAATGTTGATCCAAAGAAATGCCCTGGTGCTGATTCCATTCGTAATGAGTTTTTGAGACCTTACGAAGAGTGGATTTCCAAGTATCTATTCATAATATTTAAGGTGTCTTTCCATTACGGGGTACTACCAAATCAGTGGGAAATTGGGAAAATTATCTCTATTTATAAATCAGGAGGTAAAAACAGCCCATCGAACTATAGGCCTGTATCTTTAGCTAGTGCGTGGTGCAAACACAAAATGTTTTCACATATGATTCAATATCTTTATGATCAAATTATTCTTACTTCATTCCAGCACGGTTTTAGAAGATCATTATCTACGAGTACTTAGTTCATCGAACTAGTCATGAGCTTTCAAATTCAATAAATAATAGGACTCAGACAGACCTCATTTTTCTTTGACGCCTCAAAGGCGTTCGATCGCGTATCGCATCCTAAACGTCTCCTGAAGCTTTCTGCCATATTTAAAAATAATCAATCACTTACTTGGGTGGCCTCTTATCTGTCTAATAGAACGCAACATGTATATCTCGATGACAAAACTTCCTCACTACTTCCCGTAATATCGAAGGTACAACAGGGTTCAGTGTTGGTGCCTCTTTTATTCTTACTTTATATAAGTTGTTTTATGTGGTATATCTCCACAATTATCTACATGGTTCGAAAATTACCTGTCACTACGATCGAACTCTGTTCAAGTTGCTTATAGTGATTCACATAGTTATTTATCAACGTACGGTGTTCTCCAGGAATCAATCGTGGGCCCTCTTGAGTTTATGTTTGTTATAGACGATTTAGTGTCTTGTGTCCAAAGTTTTCAGTTGCTACTTTTTGACTATCATATAAAGTTGTTTAAATTATTCACTCTACTGGGGACTTTGATAACCTACAATGAGCTGTGCCTTCCATTTTTTCCGTGGAGTGAACATAATATTTTATTGTTTTATCCTGCAAACCCAAATGTGTTATTGTTGTGCAGATGGCATATGCCTTTAAAATTTTCCTATTATCTTGAAATCATTTCATTTAATGCGTATTTTATGTGAAAGATCTTGAAGTGTTCACTGATAGTGCCTTGTATCTAAAAATTATGTATATTTAATGGTAGGAAATTTAATGAGAGTATTAGGAACGATATCACGTTTGACACAGAAATTCAGAAAGTCTCATTGCTTGTTGTATCTTTTCAAAACCTTGATTAAGTCTCGATTCGAATTTTCGTCAGTAATATCGAACTCAATGTCTAAATTACAATGCATGACCATGAAACATGTTCAGATAAACCTGATCCGTATTGTTTATGATAGATATTTGGAAAGGTGCTTTTATCATGAGGATGAGTTTATACAAAGATTATTTTTATGACATTTTGTCTTGCAGAACTATTTATAATATTGTATTTTTAAATAACGTTGTTAATGGTTTCATTGCTTCGCGACCATTGCCTAGCAAAGTGAATTTTAATGTTAACTTCTGTCATACAAGGTAACCTCTGAAACCACTGAAAATAAAGACATTAATATGACTTCCGCTGCATGACGCAAAGCGGCTTGTTGATATTTTCTGGCAAGAGTAACCCCCTGTGATTGTTCACAATAGACTCTGCTGCACTGAACAGGCACTCGCACATCATTGAAGCGGCCGGGACACGCCTGACATTCTGCACTTGTCTGGTGTTTCAATCTCGCCCCCACAGTTTACTTCATGTTAAAGTTTCACATGATGTTTGTCCTTTACACAGCTGTATTTTTCCAAGTCTGCGATGTTAAAGCGTTTAGTTTTTACTTTCCCTTGATTCGTCAAAATTTTACCGACCAACCGGTTCAGAAAACTAATCGCGATAGAAGTATTTATCAATAAATTGGTAGGTTAATCGATGAAGTTCCCAAACCTAAACGAGTAACGCACACGAATATATTAGATGTTTATTCAATAGTTTAGTTCTCACGAAATCAGAACAGAAAACAATAAATTATTGGTTTATTTTAATCGTATTGACGACAGTCGTGGTCGAGATAAGATTGATTGAACTGCGTAGGTTTATTCTAGCATAGCAATACAGGTAAGTGTGAGTCGTGCCGTGTCTGGTCGCGATATGGTGGATAGAGGGTCCGCGCGCGAAGCTGTGGGCAGAGTCCAGGGTCACCCGGCGGCTGTGGCGATGATGATGACGGTGGTGCGATGATGATGATATCCCGACAGCGACACACGAAATTACGTTACTATAGACGAATGTTTTGTAACTGTATTGACTCAAACTACCAGCTCATTTCCGACATCAAAAAAGAAACCTTCAAAAATAAATTACCAATGTCTCACGATCTACAGTTGCTACCCCAACTTGTCCTTAGCGAATCATTCATTATGTGTTCGATGTCCCGTTGATAAACGCGTGGAATTCTTTGGTGTCTTGTGTTGATTGGTAGCTTTTTTCGGTGAATGTTTAACTAGGTGCTCAAGCACCGTCAAAAGACAATTTCCTCCTTTTTTCCAATAGCCCCGTAAAAGATTTTGTGTAAAATAAAAAAAGAAAATAATATAATAATACCGGGGGTATTTCTAAAAGGGCGCGCGTTTGTCTTCATTATATCTCGCTCCAGCTCTTCTGACACCTCCCCGCAGTGAATGCCTACACCTTAGGTGTTAGTTGCTTGGTGAGTGGCATCCCTACGGACCCCAGCCATGTGAGCCGCCATAAGCACACGCAGGGGCACCTGCTTTAGTAGGTGGTTGGTGAGGGGCGTCACCAAAAATCCGGAGCCATGTGGGTTCACTCACACAGGCCTGGCTGTTCGTGTCCCGGTGTCCGGGGAAACGGGGACCCTGGTGGTTGAGCTGAGCCCGGGGTCGGTTGGGACCCTTCGAAGCCCCCGGGCGAGGCAATGTACCACTTCGGCCCCTGCATGCTTCTCGTAGACGGGTTGGACAGACCAGGATGTTTCAGTCAGTCGCCTCATCTGCCCTTTTCTTCGTTTCACCCTTCCTTCCAACTTTTTCTCATTTCTTCTACACTCTCTTCTTTTCTTTTTCACCGTAGGCGGCAAGGGCCAAGCTTGTGTGGAAACAGGTCGTGTCCTTGAAACCACACTTGGGTGTAGTGCCAGGGCAGCACAGGTAAAGTAATTTTGTCAGCCGAACCTTTCTTGTTATCGCACATTACCTACCCCCTTTTTGGGCTCCGTGGTTGGCTCAGTGTCCGGGGGCACCACTCGGGCACTGAGTTTTCTTCCCATCTTTATGGGTCCTAAGCTAAATAAAACCTCTTATCGGTCCTTGAAAGGGGTCCGCACCGAAAATCGGTCCACTTTCCTTAGTATAAATGACTCAAGTGACCATTTTACAAAATTATTCGTCTCATAATGTGAAAAAAACTCAAAACTACTCTCTAGGCTTTCATCATTCATTTTTGCTAAGGTGCTTCAAGACATGCTGGGAAATAAATTCGAAGCAAGAAACCTGTTTTTATGCTATTTTCTTGTACAGGTGTATGGAAAATACAAGGCTACGGCCTTACTCAACCTCGAAACCATCAAGAATCTCAAGGTGACCTTATCCGTTCATTGCACACTAAACACCGTACGAGGTATAATCTCGGAGGATGACCTGTTAGAAAGTCTTGAGAATGAAATTCGGGAGGATCTGCAATCCTAAGGAGTAGTGGTTGAAAAACACATCAATAAACGATGAGGCGCCAAGAAACAACTCCCCGAGCATGTAGTATTGACCTTCGAAAGGAACATTTTGCCACCTTCTGCTAAAGCTGACTACATCGACTGTAAAATGCGGTCTTATGTCCCAAATACGCTTCGCTGCTTTCGTTGCAAACAGTACGAATATGGTTCGCGCATTTGCCGAGGTAGCGAGACTTGACGTCAGGTGTAGCGGCAGCGACCACACCACTGACGGCTGCAGAGTGGATACAAATGTGCGAATAGCAATGGCAACCACCCAGCCTACTCCAAATTAGGTGACCAATTTGAAAAGAGAAACAAATTTTGTAGCCCAAGGTGAAATAAGACATACTATCCTGATGCCTGCGCTCCGCTTTCCGGAGAGGCTCTTTTGCCGAGGCGGTGTCCAGCAGGGGACCTGAACCACCCAACGTATCAGTGGCGACCCAAGTGTCCCTCGCGAACCCCGGGAAACTACTATAGTCCTCCACGCCCAGGTTAAAGCTGTCTCTTTCCGGGCATTCTCTCTCGGCTGCGAAAGCAGCTGAGGCACCCAGTCATGCCGAAGACTTGAGTGCAACAGATGCCATCGAGGTAACTCCGTCGCCCACTACTTGCATGTCGCCCTCTCAAGAGGAGCGAGGGCCTCGCTCCTCCTCTCAAAGGAGGACTTCCTCACCAAGAAAAAAGCAGATTCCACGTGCAGCCCCTGCAGCATCCAGAACCTGACAAGATGAATGAATCAGTGGTTAAACCTGTCACGTCGACCACTCTCCCTTAAGTGTTAGGCAAGGGCCGGCCAGGATCTCCCCCCCCCCCCCCCCCAAAAAAAAAGAAAAATAAAGAAAGAGAATTCGACTATTCGAGGTCTTCTGGCAGGCTTGACTACAAGAGGACTTTGAATACAGAAGCAGTGGCAGACCGTGAAGAACATTCCGTCACCGAGACTGACCTAGGGAAGATGGAGGTTCAGACTCCCAAGGAAAAAGCTAAAAATCCGGAAACTCTACCCTGATAAAAGGTATATGAACAAAGGTTTTCCATACTCCCACACAACCACAAAAACAATTTATGTGTGACTTCCTTATACAGCAAAGATAGCCGAGGGTCATTCTTCGCATGACTAATCTTATGAGCGTCATATAATGGAAGCGTTGAGGACTGCCTTGTAACTACGGTGATGTCTACAATTTATTGCAGGAACACAACCCCATTGCTCTCTGCCTTCAGGAAGTTTACCTGAAAGACAGACAATCAAACTTACTAGAACGCTTCCAGTTATTCCTGAAGAATATGCCACATGAACCCCACGCTAGTGGTGGCGTTTCCATAATAGTTCTAAGGTTCATTCCTTGTGCTGAAGCGTGTCTGGACACAAAATTGGAAGCAATTGCTGCAAAACTTTTACCCAATCATGCAATAATTATTTGCTCATTATAAATACCTCAAAATTATTTATTGAAATATAACGAACATCAAGCCCTTGTTAGACAACTTCCACACCCATTCCTTATTTTTGGTGACCCAAATACCCACAATCTCTTGTGAGAAGTAGCAGACAAGACACATGTGGAGTAATAATAGAACGATTCCTGCTCTCATCAAAGTTATACTTGATGAATAAAAAAAAACACCCACTGCAGCTTTTTTTTCAACACCCCCTTTTACGTGTACTGATAATCCGATAGCTGATCCCAACATATCCCTCTCTTACGTGATGGGTTATACAGAACTCGTATGGAAGCGATTACTTTCCAGTTTCCGGCGTGATTTCCCGCCTCCGACACTATCATTGAGGGCACCACGGTGGAAGTTCGACAAAGCTTATTGGGCAGGTTTTACCCAATCCTCACTTCTAGCTTGCACATCAGTTAATCAGGTATCAATAGACGAAGTAAACGAGCTACTCACACAACATATTCTTGCTGCAGCCATGCAGAACATACCTATAACATCCACGCGCCTCCCAAGGCGCCCGAAACTTCGGTGTAATCAGGATTGTCACAAGTCAAAGACGAACCAAAACCGAGCATGAGGTAAGTTTAAATGTCCATCCCACTCCAAGTAATCAAACTGAATTTAAGAATATGAAAGCTTTCGCTAGATTTATTCTTCGGCAATCAAAACGTCACAGTGTTCAAAAATATGCCTCCTCATTTCACAGCACCACAACACTCAAGGAAATGTAGGACAAAATCCATATGTGAAGGACACCCGTCGTGATTTCTTTGTTCCCTCCTTTTACTAGGAGCGGGTACTGCCCTGCAAACCTGGAGGAGCAGGGTGATAATCCGAGGAGCACTATCAATTTGTCTTCAGCTCTCGACATTATCCAGCAGTATACCAACGACATCAGCTTAAAACAGAAAATCAAATTCTGAGGCATCTCGAGGTGACAAGGAAAGTTACAATTACCATTCCGTTTTACATGAACTCCAGCTGGTATTGAAACGTACTAAACGTTCAGCTGTTGGTCCTGATGTTATTCATTATGAGATGCTGAAGCATCTTCGTCTTTCTACGCTAAAAATAATTGTATACATTTTTAATCGAATCTAAAAGGACGGACGTTTTTCACTTCAATGGAAGGTAGCACACGTAATTCCTTTATTAAAACAGGAAACAACCTTTCGAGGGAAACCAGTTTCAAGCCTATAGCCTTATAAAGTTGTTTTGGAAAATTTAAATAGTTGCTAGGGGGGGGGGGGGGGGGGTCCAGCGGTGTGTCTGCTTTTTTGTTTGCCTCTGTGTGTGTGTCCTTCAAACTTCCAGCTGGCCTTTTAACAACCATGAACCAACTAGCTCAGCTTCAAGCGGTCACAAGTTGTCTTGGAAGAACCCTGGAACGGATGATCAACCAACGACTAACACATGTTCTTGAAGAAAAAAGCTTACTTGCCCAGTATCAATGTGGTAGTCGTTTCTTAAAGGCCCACGACCAGACTCAAGATTCTGCAAGGCAGAAGATTCTCCTCACCATAGGGGAGGAGGAAACAGGTAATGGTGGACAAGGTAAAAGGGGACAGAGGAGGAAGCGAGAGAAAAGTGGAAAGCGCGAACTGGTCCTCGGTCTTTAAGGTGTACCCTTGATCGCCCTGTTAGACTTGAAATGACTGTAAGTGAGGCGTTTGTAGAAATAGTTTTGTGTGTCCGTGTTTTTTATATTTACAAGATGCATACAATACAACACGGAGGTATCGCATTATTATTGCTCTTTATTACTTCGGTGTTCGTTGCTAGAATGTTAGGCGCTATGCAGGAGTATTTAGAGAGACGCACATTTCATGTCAAGTTAGAGACTACTCTTTTCAGAGAATTCGTACAAGAAAATAGCGTACCTCAAGGGGGTGTCCTCCCGGCTACTCTTTATCTAGCAAGCATTAATTCCATTTCGCGTGTATATCCTCCCTCAGTTCAACACTCTTTGTATGTTGACGACCTCCTAATTTCTGTATCATCTTCAATTTGTTTCTATTAAACGCAGAGTTCAGTTAAGAATTAACAATATCATGAAATGAGCAAATAATAGGTTGACAATTTGCACAAAAAAAATTGTTTTTGTCTTCTTTTCTTGAAAACGTGGGCTTGCCCCATAGCTTGCCCTGACCATGTATAACGTCTTCATTCAGAACGAAGGGATTCGGAAATTTCTCGGCCTTATAAGGCCGAGAAATTTCAATTTGCTATCAAAGGTATACCTTTGATAGCAAATTGTCCTTCAGCTTTTATATAATCGATTTGAAGAGAAAATGCCAGAAAGCACTGAATGTCCACAAGGTCCCTTTTCACAAGTCATAGGGTTCTGATCGCTTAGGTTGTTGAGAATCTATCACAAAATTGTATGATGCCGACTTAATTATTGGAGTATAGTTTACAGGTCGGCAAGGGCATCAACAGTAAATATGGTATGTACCGTTCATCGTATTGGAATACGCCTCACCACCGGTAATTTCCGCACATCCATTGTGCTGAGCCTATATGCTAAAGCCAATAAACTCTCTCTTGAGAAAAGGCGGTTTTGTTTTAGGCTTTATAGACTCACTTACGATTCGTTGGGTACTGCGACATCTATTTCGGGAAGTCGTAGAGAAATCGCGTTTCGAAAGAACTTTCCTAAATAAATCATCAATCGTTCTTCCTTTTTTAATGCGAAATAACTACGTAGCCGTCTCGTCAAGTCTTCACATAGGCCCACCTGTTGCTTCGGTTTTAAGAACAATAGCTTCATGGTAGTGTTTGCCTGCTGTTGACCTGTAACAGGGTTGCTTGCTGGGCTGGTTGGTTGAACGACATAGTGAAAAACAAAGCAAAAGAGACGGGACACAATGTAGAAGCTGAACACAGGATGTACGCTGACGTATGTCGTATGTCCTGTGTCCGTCTACTATTTTGTGTCCGGTCTTTTTTGCGCTGTTTTTCAATATGTGCACCATGTGTTTGGTACCATAGAATATGAATGTCCCCTCATTAAGTTTTAGGACATGAATTCTTTCAACTGCTGGGGAGGTGCAACATCTACATCAGCTTTTTCATTGATAGCACGAAAACTGACTCCTCTGTCGGTTGCTCCGCACTCGGGCCTTCGTGGGAATGTGTGCGGAGAATTAACACATTTGCGACAATCACAATTTCAACGGCCAATTTATATGGTTTGCTTCTTACCCCACATCACATCACAAAAAATAGGCTTCCTTGCTCCATAGTTTACACCGACTCCCTTAGTTCTCTAAGAAAGCTCAGGTCTCTTGAGGCAACAAGAATTCCCCTTGTTACTGAATTATTGTACACAATGGGTACTGCCTTGAAAAACAATATTCCTATAACCCTCTGTTGCATTTCAAGCCACGTAGGAATTGCCAGAAATGAAGAGGATGATCGAGCTGCAGGCACATCTAGTGACCTAACTGTGAGTACTGAAGACATACCATACAGACACCACTTTGCAGCCCTAAGGAAACATCAGATATAAATGGCAACAGGAGTGGAACAGTGAAGTGAACAACAAACTCTATTCTATTAAACAGGAGTGGACGAGTGCCCGGCATCGGAACCGCTTCTTCGAGGTAATCCTATGCCGGTTGAGAAGTTGCCACACACAGTGCTGCCAGCCTTAAAGGGGCGGTGCAACGATTTTCGGACTTCGGTCAAAGATTTCTGGAAGTTGCCCCCAGACACTTCTGAAGTAAAGAACAGAAAACCGATTTCGCCTGCGTGTCCTAGTTTTTGCGTAAAAAAAAGATAAAAATTGGTATTTCGGGCACCCCTCAACTCACTCCCAGTCTTCAGGGTCACACCTGGTCCCCCTCCCAGTGACGTCATTCGGAGCGCCGTGTAGCTTCCCGTGTGCTATCTCGGAGGACGCTTCCCCTCCCTCTCTCTGCGTACATTAGCGGGCGCTATGCTGCGGCTTAGAGCCGAGCGAGGTCACGTAATCTTTCCGCCGTAGTTCCTTCGGCTGCCACTTGGGGCTGCAGGTCGGGGAAAAAGCTCGACTTTTGCTTTGCGATTATGCAGCGGAATCGCGACATTTTTAATGAAGGAAATGTTTTCTCTATCCTCTGGGACACGATAAACAACGTAAAAATGACAAGATGCAAATTCTTTTAATCATAAAATCGTTGCACCGCCCCTTTAAGGATTTTTTCCTAAATCTAGGATTTTTTCGTCATCGTTTAGGGGCAAAGGGAAATTTTTTCGAATCTAGGGATTGATTTTTAATGGGTTTCAGAGGGATTTAGAGACACGTTCGTTCCTTCCTTTTTTCTTTCTCGTACCGGCTGAGTGTAGCGTAAAAAAAAATGCTCCTTTGTATATTGTCGGGGCCAGAGATTAATCTTTAGTGGTAACAAAAGAGATTTCGGGTGGCCACACGAGGCCAGAGTAACAAAGTTTAATTATGTAAAAAAAATTTTAAGAAGGAAATTTTATTTCTAAATCGCCACCCTACTACAGGAATCTATTCTTCCATAACGATAATCTCAATGTTGAAGCAAATTAACACATTTTCTGAAAATCTATGGAAATCTATGGGATTTTTCGATAAAATATGAATAATAAACGATTGCGTAGGTTTGCAACACTAACCACACACATCTCACGCACGAGTATTTGCTGCGTCAGTAGGATCCACCCCTGTGTGAACACTGTACAGAACCCCTAAGTGTGAACACTGTACAGAACCTCTAAATGTTAGGCACATTCTCCTTAAGTGCACTGCATATCCACACTGATCGCCAATTCTAATCCCCCCAGTTTTCTAGCGCCCGCCTCCTTTACACATCGCTTTGTTACTTGGAGAGGAGCCCTTTATTGACCATATTCCTATTTTTAGTTTTAAAGGCCCTTGGCCTTTTACACTGATTGTAGTTTGAAGTCATCATTTTACTTTATCGCTTTCATAATTTTATACGCTATGCTAAGTTCATTGTTTTATTTTTTCACCAGCTACTAAAGCTTCTTTCATCTTGCTAATCCTGTTCCTGTAATAATATGATATTCTGCGCTTTTGTGCCATAAACCCTAATCAATCAATCAATCAATCAATCAATTTTTTTTACATCCGCTTATTTACATGATGAGTTATCGTGTTTTATTTGCACAGCTTTTTCAGAAATTTCGTTAGGCTTTAGCGCAGAAAGTGATATACTCTTAATGGCTCTTATTAAACGCGCTTAATATTGAAGGCACTCCTGAAAATCGAGCCTGATATAGCTCAAGACCTTTACCATTGCGCAGTTCTTAGTTAAACTGACTATACAAAACATTGTTATACTCGAGCTAGCGTGATCTACCTTAAACTAAAATGCTTCGCTTCCATAAATGCCTTGGATTAGCTATTGTTCTTACTCCAAAAATGAAAAATAAAAAAACTTGATAATTTTGATAATCCCTGGGAGTTCAGTTGCTTCATTTGCTTTAGTTGCTCTAGCTGCTTTTGTTGCTTTATTTCCTTTGGTTGCTTTGAACCTAACTTAATCCGAAGCCTATTTAGAAGCTTAATCGCCTGTCCCAAGTAGGCTTAACGGTATAATCTGGGGCAATTAAATTTTAATTTCCTTTCGAGCCACCGGAACAAGGTTACACATGTATTTTGGGAGAAGTATAGGTTGCTTGCGGAGTGTGTTTGCTTTTATCAAACTTCGTTCAGAAAGATCTGAAGTGTGGCCTTGGAGAGCTCATTATTTGAACTTGATAATGTAGGACGACCGAAGAAAATGAATGGTCATTATGAGAGTTACTTGCGTTATTATATTCCCTATATTTAGTATAATTTACCCGCACATGCAATATCCTTCAGCTTTCACATATAAAACTGAATATATATATAAGTATAAAAACGCTCACCCATGCTGCTGCTTATAGTCCATCATTAGTTATTCAACGCTACTTAAAATGAATAATTAGTTGATAATCAGTTTAATACTCTCAATGATTAGGCTTTACAGTACATGTTGAGTTCTCAAGCTATTAAATCAGCGTCATTTAGAAGTAAATTTGTTACCGGAATGCTCTTGATTGGATAATTTTTCTATTTTTGGCTTTGAAGTTGAACTCAAATGTATAAATTGCTACCCAAGAGTTTTAATGCTAATATTTATAAAAATAGCTTTGTATAATTCAATAAACTCGAGGCGAATTTCCTGTTAGAGCGCAGCTCTTATGCGCCCGTTTCTGGCTTGAGCGGCGTCGCCGTCGCCGTCGCCGTCGCCGTTGGCGTAACCGCGCGGTGAATTATGGGTAAATTTCCCCGCTAAATCTAGCGGAAAAATTTTCCCGTTAAATCTAGCAGAAAAATTTCCCCGCTAAATCTAGCGGAAAAAAATTCCCGCTAAATCTAGCGGAAAAATTTCTCCGCTACATCTAGCGGAAAAATTTCTCCGCTAAGTCTAGCGGAAAAATTTCCTCTCTAAATCTAGCGGAAAAATTTTCGTGCTAAATCTAGAGGAAAAATTTCCCCGCTAAATCTAGCTGAAAAATTTCCCCGCTAAATCTGGCGGAAAAATTTCCCCGTTAAATCTAGCGGAAATATTTTCCCGCTAAATCTAGTGGAAAAATTTCCCCGCTAGATCTAGTGGAACAATTTCCCCGCTAAATCTAGCGGAGAAATTTCCCCCGCCAAATTTAGCGGAAAAATTCCCCCGCTAAATCTAGCGCAAAATTCCCCGCTAGATTTAGCAGAAATATTTTCCCCGCTAAATCTAGCGGAAACATTTCTCTGGGGGTCACGTGCCCCCTCCCCCCCCCCGCCCCCCCCCCCGAGGTCACGTGACCACCACGTGATTTTGAGGAGGGGGTCACATAACCTTGGGGGTCACGTGACCCCACCAAGGTCACATGACCTCAAGGGGTGTCACGTGACATTTGTGGCCTTGGCTCCTCCTCCTCAAGAGCTGCGCTCTAATTCGGCGTTACAGGGAGTTGTAAACGGCTTTCATTTTTTCCTGATAATTAAAGTATTAACTAAATGATTCGTTGGACAAAACAAATATTGAATTTACAATGAACACACTCAAAGCTCATTAAAATGCTATCCCTAGTAATTAATCTATATTTCTACAAAAAAAATGACGGACTCAACACTTTTATGATAATTAATAAAGATATTTAGAACCGAAGCGATAACGGGGTTTCGCCGATATTACCCGATATCCAGTTCCTATTCCTTTCAAATTTTAACTATCGTCGCAGATCCTTATATAAATAATTACAGCCTGTGGCACTTCCCTTTTTTAAACAAAAATTTCTTAAACGTCGCGAATCATGTCAACTTTGCGAAAATGATCACGCAATCTGTATCGATCAGTTGTCGCACAGTCAAGGTTTTAGTGTTTGTTCTAACAACTTTTCGTGACATCGTGCTGCTACACGATGTTACAGGACGTTTTCTGTTGCAACGGCGGTTGCGAAAGCTCTGAAAAAAAAAATGCTGACAAAAGGAGGATGAGGCAACGCTGACACGGCGTCGCGCAACGTTGCTAGATCGAAGTCCGTTGATAAACTGCCTAGAATGTCTGCCGCCTTTTCGTGGCGCGTCCACTCTCGATGGTGCTCGCTACAATAGCAACCCATCTCATATGGACAAAAGCGGCGGAGTCGGTCGAACGTTGGATGCAAATCGCCTGCGCTGGAAAGTGATTACGTTGTGGTCTTTATGGTGAACATAAAGTTTGCGCGAACGATTGCACAAAGAGAGCGCCGTTCGAAAACGGTCGTTCTCCGTTGCCCGTGGGAGCGGTGCCGCTGGTGGAGATAGGATCGCTATCTGTCCCTTACCTGCTCGCGTGCAGGCGACAGAGAAGAATAGTTTTTGAACAACGCTTTACGTGAAGCTTCTAAACGGAAAGATTTAAGCACGTTTGCGTCGCGCGCCTGGAGTTCGCGTCCGCTGCGTTTATGGTAAAACGCTATTCTGAACATCGCGGTTTGATTGGTAGTTCGGAATGAAACTGCGACACTCCTCAACCTGTGGCTCCGTAGTTCACTTAGGAAACACACTGAGCTATGCAGCCTCAGCTTCAGAATCAGTCATAAAGATGCTTCCACTTTCATTTATCTAAAACGTGATTTTGTCATTCTTAATATGTGAGTTAAACACACTTAGTAAATCAGAGATTACCAAAATACAAAATATGCTTCTCTCGTTCAACAATCTCACGGTTCCTCGACAGTTCGTATGAAAACGGGCAGAACCACTATAAAATCACAATGTACTGTAAAACTCTAGAAATGTTGACATTGCTTGAAATTCCGCTTGACAATTACCTCCTCGCATTTTGAAAAATAAGTTCTAAGCGGACTCCATCTTGAAATTGATGGTCAGACATTACCTGCGATTGCAGAACCTTGTCAGCAATGTATGCGTGTCTTTCGTAGATTGTAGAGTTACCCTTAAACCCTTGAGATTTTTCATTTAATAATATTTGTTCTCGATTGCGTCGCATTTTTCCTCTGTACTCCATTCGTCCAGGAATTTCCACACGTCATAATTTCCAAATCACGGTTGCCCCACCTCAATATATTTCTCTGACAACGGTGAGTCATTGCACCCCATAAATTTTGAAAATCAGTGTAAGAAATACACCCCGTGAAATCGGAAACATTGACGCAGAATATAATTTGTTGCTCACGTTAACTTTATGCTAGCTGATCGAATGCACCATGTTTAGGATGTTCAACGTAAAAAAAAAGCCCCGTGGACATGCTCATCTAGACCTTTACGTGGCGGTTTCTGGAGCGCTTCTCCGACTGGTGTGTTTCGCGGCCTATATGCCCATACATCAGAAGTGGTCACAATGGGGCAACAAATGACGTCATAAAATCCGGAATGTCATGCTGTAGGATACCGCGATCCTGGTGGTTGGTCGTAGAAATGCTGGCGAAAAGCGCGAGCGAATGTGAGTGTCGCTGTCACCACGACGTCCCAAGTTTTGGTTGCCGAAGCGATCCGTGGATTGTCTCGCGGGAGAGTGACCCGCATCAGAACAGGCGTCTGCCATATCCACCGTCGCTGCAGGGACACCGTCAGGATCGTGACCGGCGGCGACAGCATGAGACTTCTATGACAGAAATCGAGGGACCACATTTATGGACTCGTAAAGACACCAGTCCGAGGCGCGTTCCAGGCATCATTCTTACGGTGAAAACCTTTTGTTGGTGTCTTCTCGCGATAACGAGGTCACTCGGGATTATGAAGACCTGAACTCTGTCGTCATGATACACGAAACTTACTTAAAAGAATGTTTCAAGGTGAAGCGTGTCGGAGCCACCTAAATACGCGGTCAGTCCACTTTCTTCGGTTCGCCTCCATATTTCTGCCTTGGCTGCAGCCGCGAAAAAAAAAAAAACATATCAACAGCAAGCACTTCCATTCTAACAGCTATGAGGTGAGTTCCTCTGGAGTTCTTTGTGATGTGAAGTCTAGTTCAGACACTTGCGGGGGTTTCAACCGATTGCGCTAAAACCGGTTTTTAAGCCTCATGTGACTGCGTACCACCGCCTGTGGTAGAGGCTGTGGTAAAAGCTGTGTCACACATTTGCGACTGCTTACGACCGGAGAGGCTAAAACCCTTCGGGACAACTTAAGGCACGTTCACACACTTGCGCTTGGCTACGACTGACTACAACACAGCCGGCTTTTATGCCGTCACGAAAGGGACAAAAAACTATATTTAGCCTCTCCGATCCTAAGAAGTCGCAAGTGTATGAACAGGCTTTTACGACCTCCTGCAAAGCAGCGCAGCCTGTCGTAAGCCGTCAGCAGAGGCGTCAACGTGCTCGGTTTTAGCAAAAAAAGGTTTTAGTGCACTCGATTGCAATCGAACGCAAATGCCTGAACCACCCTTAGGACTTCTCCCACTTTCACACAATTCAATAGCGACTGCTGACCAGGCCTGTTTTGTGGTTGAGGTCTCACAAGATATTTTTTTTTTTTCTAATTAGCACTTGACGAACTATGATCTTTTAATGCGTACATTTCCTTATAATTCGTTCATTTTAAACCTTTCGTGGATGGTGGGAGCTAAACTTTCCACCCATGCTTGATCTGTACTGGGGCCCTAATCTGGACACTTGGCGGAAAAGTCGCGAGAAATTCGGCAGCTATGATTGGCCTGCGCCAAGGTCAAGTGTGGCGTTGGCCAATCGCGGCCGCCAAATTTCTCGCCGTCGTTTTCGCCAAGCGCCCAGCTTAGGGCCCCTGGGCTCAAAGGTAGGCGATTCCAACCATTGTACTGTTGAGCCATCTAGCGAAAGTCATGTCAAGGAAGAAAAAAAAAATATATACTGGTGTCATCTGGTGGTGCACAAACAAAGCTGTACTTTTCTGAAACATTCCCGCGCACAGCGTTCACTAGCCTTAGTGCTTGTGACGCTTGCTTCTGGCATCTGCTGATGATCAGAGCTTTACAAGCTATGCAACGTTCGAACTAACAAATCGGGCAATCTGAGCAATTGAATCAATCTGAACATTTCGAAAGCACATGTGCCGAAAGCAACGTTTTCGGTATTTGTCGAAGTGGTAAGTATGGTCGCCGTGGCCTAGGAGCAACTCTCCCCCGCGGCTTGCGGAGCTTCAGTTCTTGAAAGAAACATTTTCGTTGCTAGGTGGCTTCTAAAACGAGGGCATTGTGTTGCAGAAAAGGGATCTTCAACTCCTGCAGTTTATCGCTCACCGGTAAAATAAAGAATTTGACTATTTTCGAGCAGTCGTTGGGCCATGGTAGGCATATTCACAACGTATTTTTTTTTTCTTTTTTTCTGCATCGCAGAAAAATATATGAGCTCGACAAAGAGCTCTGATTAAAATGCTTCCATACGAAAAAGCGATAAAAAAAAAGTTCACCCCGGTGCTCACAAAAAGGTTGCCAATGTAAAATTGGCCTTAAATCTGCAGTGCTAACGCAAGGGCAGACAGGGGTACTATTCTCTTTTTTTAACCACCATAAGTTGAAATGTGTCGCGAAGCGTGCCAACAAATAGAGGAAGTGTCTTCTTGCCAGAGAGATTTCGCTTTGCTCTTTTCAAATAGCTGTATTTTTCTCTCGCTCGACTTGCGTATAAACTTCCGCAGGCTGAACGGAAACACCTTCAATGCTTCCGCCTTCCTCTGTGTTCCCATCCCTTCTTTTGCACGACTCAAATTTTTACCATTACAGGGGAGCGCTACTTCCGTCAGTTGAGGTGTCTCTTTCCGCCCATTACATCGTCAAACTCACACTGCAAGCCGTGCCACTTTCAGAAAGTTTGCTTAAAAATGAGCAGTCGATTAGTCGGTCCTTATCGAGGTGGCTGGGACGATGTTTCTGACAACCACTTCAGACAGTTTTAAAATATCGACGTTATTCTTCCAACTGAGAAAACCGAATTGAATTACGCTTCCGATTATATACATTTTCTTCGCGTGACAAATATTTTCGCGCACAGAAAAGACGGGCTTCGACTTGGGATCAAAATGCAGGATTGCACGACCCCACAATGCAAAATGATCGAGGTTCGTTTGTGCTTTAAATGTCGAGATATGCTGAATGTACGAACAGTAGCCAGTATTGCAGTTGGGCACAAAACATTTTGTGTCTGTTTATTGACGAAGCACTTAACAGATTAATGACAAAGGAGTAAAAGAATAGGCAAGCATGTAAACTAACCTTATAATATACTTGACGAGCGTGTGATTAACTACGTATGCCACAGATTAGGCCCCTGAAGAAGCCTAAGCGAGGTGTGTAAAACTGCTATAAAAAATATCAATACATTATTAAGGTTTCGCCATCGTTTATCACACAGCCAGAAACCAAAGCTTGAGTAAACTAAAATATGGTAATTCGCCAAAAGATATGATAGAATACAAACCTTTGAAAACAAATTACTTTGTGAAATAAACGAGCTCTATAAGTAAGGTAGGCGTTGCCAATAAGCCATAGGATAACGCGTTCAGAACTGCGCTCATTCGGATAATTATATGGTACATTTTTTAGAGGTTATTTCAATCAAGGCCAGCTTTCTGAGATACGCTGTTTTAGTTCCCGATTCTCACGGCACGTGGCGTATCAACCTTGAGCGAGATAGAGTGCCTTCATACACACACGCGCCTTTGCTTGAGTGCTGACATCTGAGCCATTTTTCCGCCCAATCGTTTTTTTTTTATGCATTTTGAAGTGCGCTCAATCTGATGTCACTCAGCTCGAGCGCGTAGCTATGGCTAATGCATAGACGCCATTTTACCGCCCAAGTCACGCACCGAGTGCGCGAGAGCGTCACGCGCTGACAGATTCAGGGCAACAATGGATACCTTCGCCCTCAGACAGACAAACATGTAGGCACCCTAGAGCAAGATAAACGGAGAATTCGAAACGCGCGACCGGCTATCTCAACCTCCTCTCCTGTGCATCTCTCCGGCCTCGCACGCTTTTCACCGTTTGCGTCTGGCTAAATAGTTTACTAGGGGGAATACATTCCACTCCGCTCATTTGCATTCGACAGAACGCCTACAGCGCCGACTCCAGCCCTGACGGAGGAAAGATCTGCGTCGAGTCTTCGTTTTTGTTTTTGTTCTTTTGTTTTTTTTTTGCAAATAGGCTATTACCATTTTGAGTCGCAGACATTTCACGTCTACGCGCTATGCTACGCCGGAGGTCGGTGCGACAGTGCAAGCCAGTGTCTCAAGGTGTGGAACAACATCAGATGTGTTGCATGGTGTTTTCGTTTGATACTTTTTCGAAACGATGCATACGATATACCCCGAGTTTTAACAAACATTAGTTTAGTTTAGGTTTTAGGTTTCTGAATTTGGCTTTTAGAAACAAAAAATCTCCCCATTTTTGTATATTTTGCCGTTTTGCGTTCAAGAGACAGTCTGTTATTTTCTGTATTGTGTATGTTATTTCAGTGATGTGCGCCACTATAGACGCTTTACACGCGCGCCAGATTACAGACGCCATTGCCGACCTTCTATTGTCTTACCGAGATATCAAACCACTGAAGCAGGCTTTGGCGAGCCTCCACAAAGGCAAATGCTGCGGAAAAAGACACCGTCGTATCTTAAATGGCAGTAACCTGTCCTCCTGCGGTAATGATGGAGCAGAGTGAAACATAGAAGCGAAAACAAAAACTGAAGGGCGGTTATGGCGGCGCCCAGGCACAGCTGCTGTAAAGCGTCTATACTCTGTTTCATCGTATGTTGGACCGCAGCGAGGGCTAGAAGCGCGAGCTCATAGCGTTGACAGCTGCTGTTAATGCACGAGAGCTTGTGCCGCCGAGATGTGCCGAGCAAGGAGCTCACGCTTGTAGCCTTTCCGGCGGTACATCATAAGGTGAAATAGAGTATAGTATGGTGTAGTTTAGGGGAATTTGTATCCTCTCAACAAGGAAACACTATTGTTCTTTCTTTTAAGGCGCTACTGGCTGTTGATCAGCAAAGCATTGTCTTTAGTCCTTAGTTTTTATTCGTTATTTATTTGGCTCTGGAGAGCCGCGGCATCGCGGAAAGGCAGCAGCCCGTACCATGGAGGTCCGTGGTGCCGCGTCTAGTGAGCATGTTAATGTGATGAGTATATACATGCATGATGACGACGACTTGGATTGTTGGTATTGGGGAGGATGGCAGTCCGATTCGCAGAAGTCCAGATTTCGTGGAGGTGGGTTGGTCGAATCAGCAGCGAGCCATGGGGATCTGGCACGCAGTTCGATCGGTGCATGAAGGAGCCCCGGGAACATGATGATGGCGCTGTTGCTCACTGTGGTACACCGTGGTCGAAGCATCAGGCTCCAAGGAGGTAGCCCAGTCAAAGTAGAAGCTGCCGCTTCCGAGGAACTAGGGCTCAGATTGAGGCACCGCAGTCGCCCGGTGTGTCATCCTCTCAACGCCGTCGTCGTTGTGTTCTTTATTTATACGCGTATATATGCATAAATAAAATAAGTTAGGATAAAAAGACCCACAATCGAACGGCCAGCGGCGCGCCGTTTTAGTTATATTTCCAGTTATTTCTAGTTATACACGCCTAAAAAATTTGTGTTCAGTTAGCGTCTGTAACCGAGCTAAACCTTTAGGTACACAGGCAAATTCAAAGCAAAATACATACAATGCAAGAGTTTCTGACCCTACATAACAATTGCTTTTATTTGAAATCCTGGGCACAAATTTTGAGTGTAAGCATCTAATTATTATCAAGTCATATTATGTACACATATTATCTACCACATTCTTAGTCAATATGCTGTCACAAACGCATCGTACAACTTTTTTCTTTTTTTTTTCTTTTTTTTTAAGCTTATGGAAAGGTAGCTTGACCGCAAGCTTCTTGGTGCACGGCGGAGTGCTAACTTTACAGGGGACAAAAGCGGGCCGAATTTGAAAGTCTCGAGGAATAAAAAATAATAACTATAATATCGAAAATTTAACTGCGGTGTGTGCTGTGAGTAGGCAGCTATTATATTCCTCGGGAACTTTCCGATTCTTCATGTCAGTGAGAAGAAATTCAAAATTGTGTCAAAGTGGCCCATAGGACCCACTGCAACAATAATATATCGGGCCCAGGAATAAAAAGTATAGAATCTTGAGGTTCAAGTAGGTATTAACTAAGAGTGTATTAGTGCCCTCTATAAATATCCCGGGGAACTTAAGGAATTCTGCGGTAGTTTGGCTGAAATTATCATTTTATTGCCTTTTGCAGAGAATAGCCAAGAGAGGGCGCAAGGAGACCGTGTCCAGCAGAGCCGTTTATTGAGAGAGTTTGGCCATACATTGGTTTGAATAGGCGAGCATCTCTGGGCCTACTTGTAATTATATCAGCTTGAACTTTAGAAATATCTAGAACACAAAGACAGAAAGGACAGGATATGACACACAGCTGTGTGTCATATCCTGTCCTTTCTGTCTTTGTGTTATAGATATTTCTAAAGTTCAAGCTGATATAATTACAAGTATGTACCAACAAGCTCAACTCTTAACCGTATCTCGGGGCCAACCACAGGCCTCGAAACAGCCCCTAGTGGTGGTCACCAGCTCTAGATTTGTGACACGACTCATTTAAGCCGTTTTAGCGTCGCTAGAGTGATAAGGTTTAACTCTCGGTGACTGAAAACTTTGTGCATGTGAGGTTTTCGTCACGCCAATATTCAAGTGTAGAAAAAACGAACGTGCGCTCCAAACCAGGGCCGACTTGCTAGAAACAGCGTCTCAGCTGAGACGGGGAAAGAAAGCACTGCCAAAGCCAGCGCACGAGCCGAGCGGGACTCCGCGTCTCAAGACGCTCGCGCGCCCCACCTTTTGCACTGTTTTTTTTTTTTTTCAGCCAGTCTCAGGACGCTGTTCTAGCTAGCCGGCCAGAGAGAACAAACATCAGCAGTGCAGACAAAGGCAGGGGCACAAGCGCGTGGCTTTGGAAAGTGCCTCCTATGCACGAGTTCTCGTACAAACAAAAGCATTTTGCTGAGCTAGGCTCACGCGCCTGTACCTTTGCCTTCATTGCCGACATTTGTGAGATGGAGTAGAGAGGCCGAGATTGAACGCTTCTATTTCACGCTTTAAATTTCGTTTGCAATATTGTGACGTCGCGGTCTCCTGATTGATTGACGCTGTGTCACAAATTTAGTTTACGCTTTAAGCGTGGGGGGAATATTTGGCGCTGGCGGCAGCCTTTGCTCCGCCTATTGGCCAAACTCTCCCAATACACGGCTCTGGTGTCCAGCAGAGCCGTATATTGGGAGTTTGGCCATTAGGCGGGGCAAAGACCGCCGCCAGCGCTGTATATTCCCCCGGCGGGTAGAGCGCAAACTAAATTAGTGACAACGCGTCCACCAATCAGCAAACCCCGACGTCACAATATTGGAAACAACATTTAAAGCGTTTAATAGAAGCGGTCAACCTCTCAGCAGCACGACGACGACGACATTCACAGGATGCCACACCGGGCGTCGGCGGTGCCTCACTCTAATTCCCTTTGTCTCGGTACCTCGGAGGCGGCAGCTTTCTGCTTAGACTGGGCTACCCCCTTGGAGCCTGATGCTTCGATCCCAGTGAGCGACAGCACCATCATACTCCTGGGGCTCCTTTGTACAACTGTGCACCGATCGAACGGCAGGCTGCAGATCCCCTTGGCCCGCTGTTGACCCGCCTCAACCAAATGTGGAAATCTTCCAATTGGACTTACATCATCCGCAATAGCAACAATCCATCTCGTCGTCATCTTGCATGTATATACTCATCGCATTATCATGTTCCTTGGACGCGGCACCACGGGCCTCCATGGTACGAGCTGTTGCCTTTCCGTGGTGCCGCCGCTCTCCAGAGCCAAATAAAGGTATTATTATTATTAAAACAGTGCAAAGGGTGGGGCTTGCAAGCGTCTTGAGGCGTGGTTTGCTCGGCTCGGGTTGAGACAGTCCCGCACGGCTCTTGCGCTGGGCTTTGGCTGTGCTTTTCTTTCCCCATTCTCAGCTGAGACGCTGTTTCTAGCAAGTCGGGCCTGGTTTAGACCGCACGTTCGTTTATTCTACCGTTGAATGTGGACGTTACGACAACCTCACATGCGCCAAGTTTTCAGTCACTGAGAGTCATACCTTTTCACTCTAGCGACACTAAACGGCTTAAATTAGTCGTGTCACAAATTTAGAGCACACGACCACCGCTAGGGGCTGTTTTGCGGCCTGTGGTTGGCCCCGAGATGCTCGCCTATTCAAACCAATGTATGTCCAAACTCTCTTAATATACGGCTCTGGTGTCCACTAATGCTGGGGATGTACCGCCAATTAAATTTCGCGTACAATTGCTTAACGTAGTTAACTCAGTTGAAATGTTACGAAGCGTAGCCTCATAGTTATAAAATATTATGTCCGTATAGAAGAAATAAATCATAAATATGCATCTCATGTACGAGGTCTTCTTAATTTCCTGTGCCACCTGGACTGTGACATTTTTATTTGCTTGTGAAAATTTAAAAGAATGTTACATCTCAATGAACGTTTTGGATCTCCTCTTTCCCAAGAGTACAATACGTTTTTAATATAACCTCCACCAGAGCGATACACCTTTGCCACCGGTGCATTAGTCTCTGCATACCGTTATCGAGACACGGAGGGGGGAAGGAGGGGGGGGGGGAGGGGGGGGGGAGGGGGGGGGGGAGGGGGGGGGGGGCGTGAGACATTGACGAAACCAGCTGTGCACTGCAATAATGACCTCTTTGTCGGGGGCGAACCGCGTACACTTCAGATCACTAGAAAGAGTCAGAAGTCCTAATCGCGCCAGGTCCAGGTTGTGAGATGGTGACGCAATACATCTTGAAGCCTCGGCTGCTCCAAAGCGGCGTTGTTGGCGTCAAGAGCCACCCTCGTTTTTCTACGATGGTTTGTAGATACTAGAGCACCGTTGGGAGAAGTGCTTCGCCGGTGGTTGGGACTATATTAAAAAGAGATGTGGTCCTGGCAAACAAATATTGCAAACGTTTACTTAAATGCGATATCTTTTAATTTTATTACTGCCTGAAAAAGTTACGGCCTAGGAGGCAGAGCTTATTAACACCCATTGTATATTGAAAAATAATGGAAGTTCAAAGGCGGCAGCATCTTTCAAAGGAACGCTATATTCCTGAGATAAGTCAAAGGCAAAATTTGAGGAGTGTCACGACGCGGAACTTAATTACTCTTCATTATGGCTCACCTATGTTTATTTACAGTGCATTTCGTGTTTTTGTATGTAACGGAGTTATAACGTTTACGCATGTTGTCACGGGTGGTAACCCAAAGAACAATAAATAAGCAGGTAGAAATTAACGTTTAATGGGGCGAACTTGTGCCCAAAACAAAACAAGAATAATAAACGGCGCCGTAGGCGAGCGTAGATGTCGGCGTAGGAGCAGAGTCGAGAGCTGGCAAAGAACCGACTTCGTAAAGCCACACGGAGCGCCTTTTGCAGAAGCACGTAAGAGACGAGATCTCTTACAACTTCTTAAATGTTTCTAGAATGAGGGAACACACTGGCATTGTGGCGCCATCTATGCGGTGACCCTGGAACTGCATTTCACAAGAGCGAAGGTTTTGCGGGATTTCCGAGGTCAAATGTGCGTAATACCCATAGAAAGGCTCGTTTAGAACATTGACAAAAGTTTTTCGAGCCAAAAAAGAAAGGATAATGGGCGAGAAATAAAAAAAAAAAAAATATGCCGGACCGCCGAGTTTACACTGCTTCCCAATATATGGCGCCAGTGTGTTCTCTGGTTTAAGAAGTTTTAAGGAACCCAGGTTTAAGAGGTCGCAAAAGTGTGAACGGGCCTTAAAGGAGAAGCTTCTCGGATATTGTTGAAACTATTATTACAACACAATAATAAAAGTTCCACGGCTCTCAGGAATCGAACTTCGGGCCTCTGCGTGCGAGTCGACAACAATGATTCAGCGGTTCCCCGACGTCAACAGTGGGAAGGGCCAAGCAAATCTATTCCCCTCTGCTGGATGGGCGTACTCTAGGCAGATATCGGCTGTAGAAGTCCTGCTGGCTTTGTTGATGGCTTCTTACGCTGTTGGCACTCGTGACACGATCGGGTGTACAGATGGACGGTCTTCGGAAGTCTTGACCGATAGTACTTGTCACAAATCAGGGCGAGTGTCCTGCTGAAGCCGAGGTGTCCAGCCGTTGGATAGTCATAGCATGCTTAAAAAATTTCGCTTCGAAGGCTAATAGGGAGAACCAGCGGTTACGCAAGGTTGCTGGTCCCAAATTTGCTTAGAAGAGCACACTTCGTCGAAGTACGAAACTTGACGAAATAGACAACCGTAACCGCTAGCCTTGTAAATGCTCTACTCGTGGAGGATTTACAAGGCTAGCAGTTGAGGGAAGGCGGCCGCGCGATTTTTCCATCTCTTATCTAGCCCCAGCCTTGTACCTGCTCCACGAGTGGTAAATGTAGTACACTACTACACTTCTCACGCGCTCAAAGTCTTTCTAAAAATTTCTGATTTGGTGGTTTTCGATTGCGCTCAGCAAGTTTCTAACTGGAACGATGTCTCCATTTCCGTTACTTAAACACTTAATTAACAAATTCTAAGCAATTAGCCTACTGATCGTTACGATTAGCCTCCTATACCATGTCCTCCTAGCCGTGTAACTCACCTGCACAAACCGCTTAAGTGCAACTTTCAGGACTTTTTTTTAGACAAATATGTTAAGTTTAAAAAAAAAAAAAAAAAACTTTATAATGCCACGCGTTTCGGCGAGCGGGTGCGTGCGTGGCCGAGTGGTTACCGGGCTTGACTTTCGTGCGGAGGCCCAGGCTTCGATTCCTGGGAGTTACGCGTCTTTTATTTATTTTTTTAGTTTATTGTTCTGGTGAATTCGACAATATTGCTGTTTGTTCTGGGTCTGAATGTTCTACGCGTCGAACCTTCTACACCGATTATTCCAGAAGCGCACGCGTGCATAAGAGACATCGCATGGCGAGCCAAATACAGTTTCGCCCCAGCGCTCGATCCTGCTGATTCGCCGACATCGGCGCCTGCGGCGCTAACGTTCTTCTATATGATTTTGGGCACAAATTCGCCCCATTATACATATCGCTTCTCCAGTTAACACAACGCCTCATCCTTTGTCATTCGCGGCAATATATTGTTGGGTTTATTAAGGTATACATGTTTGATTATTTAATTATTTTTGATTTAAAATATATTACTGTTCTAAACTGTTTTTTTTATTTCTATAGCTAATATTTCGTGATAATAGATTTGAATATTTTCTCCGATTAAATTATGTAGCCCTAGGGTTTCATCGTCCACTCAGTGATAATGTCACTTTGTTTCAAGAGGTATATTTTCCCTTGAGTTCCCTCCAATACAGCTCTAAATGAATCAAAGCGAAGTCCTCTTCGGGGCCCCGCCTTGCTCCCCCTAAATATACATTAGACAAATTCAAACGAAGACCTTTTCAGGTGTCCGCCCTGAACCACCCCACGGGTCGGTTTCTGCTTTTCTCATTTTTCTTTTTTTTTAGAGCGCAGCTCTTAGGGGCCCGTTCCCGGCTTGAGCGGCGTCGCCGTCGGCGTAACCAAGGTTATCCCAAGGTCACGTGACCCCCAAGGTCACGTGACCCCTCCAGGTCACGTGACCCCTCCCAAGGTCATCTCAAGGTTACGTGACCCCACGTGACTCCCAAGGTCACGTGACCCCTCGAGGTCACGTGACCCCTCCCAAGGTCATCTCAAGGTCACGTGACCCCAAGACCCCACGTGACCCTTTGAAGGTCACGTGACCCCCAAGTCACGTGACCCCTCTGAGGTCACGTGACCCACGAGGTCACGTGGTCTCCTCCCCAAGGTCACGTGACCCCCAAGGTCACGTGACCCCTCCCAAGGTCATCTCAAGGTCACGTGACCCCAAGGTGACCCCCACGTGACCCCCAGGTCACGTGACCCCTCTGAGGTCACGTGACCCCTCTGAGGTCACGTGACCCCCCGAGGTCACGTGACCCCCCCTCCCCGAAGTCACGTGACACCCCCCCCCCCCCGAGGTCACGTGACCGCCCCCCCGGAGCATATTAAAGAATGAGGGGAGGAGGAGGGGTCTACCCTCCCCTCAGTACCCTTCACTCCTCCTCCTCAAGAGCTGCGCTCCAATTCGGCGTTACAGGGATTTGTAAACGGCTTTCACTTTTTTTATGCATTAACTGTTCCATAGAGCGAGCCGGCGTCATCAGCTCTTAAGGCACGTCAAACGACACATAAAATCCTTTCTCCAAGTGAAGCCAGCTCCCCCATATGAAACCACGCGAAAAGCCTAGCCAAACAGCGCCTAGTTTCCCCGATCCCAAAAAAGCGGAGGGAAGCTGATTGATTTCGTGAGTCGGTCCCATTGGCTGGCGCGCGTCATAGTTTCAATGAACGAGGCTCCCATTGTCTGCTGCGTGTCAGTTTCAACGACCACCACCCCATGGCGCTGCGTGTCCGCGATGTCAGCGCGTCGGTAACACGAAGCGTCCAAGGTCAGAGCGGCGAGGAGAGCCAAGGAGAGCGCGCGCTCTGCTGTCGACGCAAATACGCCGCAGACGAAATAAGGGAGAGGAAGAATGATGTGTATGCTTTCGCATTCACAACTCGTAAGCAGCGCTTCGGTGTCCCTCGAGCCTTCTTTTTTTTTTTTTTTCACCAATAAATATTTATTGGAATATTAACCAGACTTCTCCCTATCTCAAATACTCTACTCAAGATACTGTATTTTAAATAATTTTTTGAAGTATCTTGGAGTATTCCAAATACTTTTGATCTAGAGTGTTTGATAATGTATTTTAATTACATTTCCGGTATCTTGTACTCATTACCTCAAATACATTGGTGACGCTCCGCCATTTTTTGAGTCTTTCGGTTTGAAGTGGCGTGGGCGTGGCACGAGCCAACGTGAACATTCGAGCAACCAAATCCTGTTGCTAGTTCCAATAAGCTACGGTGACTTAAACTGAGCGCGAAAACATCGCTTTTGCGGCGATTGTGACTCATTTTCCAAAAGTTCGTACAATGAAGGTCTTCTCTTCGGCTTCCAAAAGGCACCTTTTGTTTCCTAGAGCTTCCTAAAAAATCCTCAAACAAAAGGAGTGATTTTACGGAAGTAAGGATTGCCACAAAGACACAACGCGGGGCGAGAAACAACCCACTACAACAATGCAGACTTCAGTGTCAAAAAATAACAAATAAAGAAATGAGAAGTGGACGCAAAAAGAAGATACTTCTTTTTGCCTGTTGTATACACCGTTCCAAGTCGGTTAATGCAGAAAGGGAAAACCACTCTCGAACCAGAGCGCTGCGCCAACGCTCCGCTTACCCTTTCCCTCGAAAGTTCGTCTGCTTCACGGAGTGGACTGTTAGAAAGCACGCGCGCAGTGTGCGGAGGCAAGTTGCTTCGACAATGTTAGGCGCCGCTTTCATATTATAGCGTGTTTTCGCGCGTGACATGGCCTATGTAAGAAAAGAATCGACCGGGCAGCACTGAGCTGTAATTGGTTGTACAAAAAACAACAACAACAAAAAAAAAACGTAAAATAAACGCCAATTCAGTGTGCGAGACCCACGCTGTCAAACAGGGTGAATGTGGGTGCGGCATGTTTATGCTGCACTGGTTCCCCGCTGCTCCGGACCTACGACGCCGGCGGCTGGCGAATTTGAACAGGAAAGACTTCTTGCCATCGAAGAGCAGTCGTCTGTGCTCCGACCATTTATTGGACGGCCGGCGAACTGTGGAGAACCCCGTGCTGCTCCTTCGCCTGCGCTACGACGGAAAGGTAGGCGGAGGGCGACGTAGACATTAAAAAAAGAAAACAGTTGCGTGACTTCTGGTCTACTGATTTATAGTACACGCCGCGACACAGTTTGCGCACAAATAATTCTCACGCGAGGAGATTACAGAGAGGCACATCAATGTGCCACTATTGTAACAATGGATTCCAAATCAGAAAAAAAAAACGGATCCGTCGCACTTGCGATCTGTACTCGGTATTTATATATCGATTCATATTTAAATTTGAGGTTTCTACTATTTCAATTGAAGCAGACGTGGCAGCGCAGGTCTGAGCCGCTAACCGCGCAGTTAGTTCAAATGTTTCCGGCGCCACTAAGCTGTGACAATTCAAGTTTAGCGCAAATGCACATGCCGTAATTCGTGCCATCCTGGCTTTCATTCAATCCTCAATTTCACTAGCGATACTCAATTTCACTAGCGATCCTCAATCTCACTAGCGATCCCCAATTTCGCTAGCGATCGAAACGCCGAGTTCGGTTTGGGAGCGACGACTACCTTAGAACCGCGCTAAAGATTACCCACAAAAAGATGCCAGGAAAGCCAGATGCACTTTTCCCCGTGTCTGACATACAAATTAGGATGGTGCTTTCCTCCATGGACGAAGACGATGAGCCGAGGACGCCGAATACGGCAGCCGTGCCGGCAGAAGCAGCTGCGATCGGTGTAACTCGGTGAGCAGGGTAACAGTCCAGTAACGGCGGTCGGTCATTCGGGCTGGTTCAGATTCTCCCAAATGCCCGGGTGAGGGTAGGCGGCGCTACACTCGTTAAAATGGCGCCGGCAAGTAAGCCCAACTTGGAACGGTGTATATATTACCCTGCTAAGGCAAAACGTCAATTTTTTTTTTTGTAAGTTTGGCATTTCTTGCTCTCGTGAACATAATTTGTAATCGAACATTTATAAGCAGAGAACAGGACTGGAAACTAACTTCACGCAGGATGACCTCTCAAAATGTCAACAAAGCATTCCCCAAGTTTGTTGCCTTTCTGAACGCAACTTACTTGAAGAAGGTGGGACCAGTGCCTTGGCAATTATGTGGGCTCTCTTTGTTATCCATTCACGCATTTCCGTATCCCAAGTCTCCCAAAATAAGGAATACGGATGGAAGTTCAAACGATGCGCCTAAGTTCGCCGCAGGACGTGATATTTAGCGAGGTCACAATAGCTGAAGCCACCTCTTTTTATTTTATTTTTTGTCCCAGAAATGTTTTGCAACATGTATCAATGATATTCCGCTAATTATAATTGGACTGCATAGAATAACCTCACGATTCCTTTTTTTTTTTATTTAGCCGCTTGGTGTTGTTACGTGCTAAAAGCCATTCTAGTAAACCAGATTTGCGCAAATGTAAAATTGTGTTTGTCACTGACATCGATACAAATTGCTCAACGTGGAAGTATCTTCAGAAGTAACTGAATTAGATATCTAAGTATTTGTACTCTACTCATGTTATTTTACAGTGAAAGTAACTTGAGTAGTATTTTAAATACTTTATAAAGCAGGTATTCAGTTACTTGGCCTAAATACTTTTATCGAGTATTTTGTCCAACACTGATAATAACCAATTTCTTCCCTCCATCTTTTCACTTTAATCACTAAGGTAATATATATATTAGCTCGTTCAATCTCTTACGTGTATCCGTTTATATTTTATGTTTGCTTTTTTCATATATAGCTTGCTTGGAACGAGTGATTGCAAAATTATTTTAAAGTGCAGCTCTTAAGCGCCTGTTTCCGACTTGAGCGGCGTCGCCGTCGGCATAACCGCGCGTTGCATTATGCGACGTTTCCGATAATGACGTCACACGTGACGTCACGTGTGACGTCGCGACGGTCATGAGTCACGTCACGAAGGTAACCCGTGAAGGTCACGACGGTCATAACCTCCACAGTGAAGGTCACGACCTTCACGAGGCCTCCACGAGTGACGTCACGAGGGTCATTGGGGTCACGAGTGACGTCACGAGGGAGGAGGGAGGGAGAGGGAGGAGGAGCAAGGGAGGAGAATGAAGGGAGGAGGAAGGAGGAGGAGGAGAGAGGAGGAGGAAAGAAGGAGAAACGGAGGGGGAGGAGGGGAGGAGGAGAGCGTACAAAGGAGAAGGGGCATACCCTCCTCTTAATACCCTCCCCTCCTCTTTCTCAAGAGCTGCGCTCTAATTCGGCGTCGCAGGGAATTGTGAACGTCTTTCATTTTTATTCGGTCAATGAATATATCTCTCCATTTTGAAAAAAACAATAGCCTTGAGACACTTTTTTTTTCTATAAAAATCTTAGAGGAAGCCTGAGGTTACAAAATAAGTCCGCGCCTCCCTACTTAAGTATTGAGGGGTTTTCATGCATGCAATCTTTGAAATCTATCTCTGATAGAAAGCCAGGGTTATGAACTGTATTCGTATTTGTTTCTTGGAGCTATTATACTCTGTTTCACCTTATGATGTACCGCATGAAAGGCTACAAGCGCGAGCTCCTTGCTCTAGGGCAAATCTCGGTGGCACAAGCTCTCGTGACATAAGAGCGGCTGCCAACGCTATGAGCCCGCGCTTCTAGCCTTCGCTGCAGTACAACGTAAGGTGAAACGAAGTATACACGAACTCATCTCTGTTACGTCACGGCGTGGTGGTGGCGCGTCGGTCGCACTTCCGGTCGGGGGCTGTGGGCAGAAGTCCCCAGACACGTCTGCCTTCTTTGACGAGAAGGCAGACGAAAACCTGCCTTCTCGTCAAAACGCCCCGACTGGGCCCGTGCCAAAAGTGTCGAGAAAGGTTTAGAAGGTCAGTCTTCACGCGCTCGGTTCGTTTGAGAATCTGGATATGTGCCGTGAAACGGGAAAAGCAGACGCCGTCGGACAACGATTGCTTGGGCGGGAATCACTTCGAGTTGAATTCACGGATACTTGTGGTCATCAGATTTAGTTGTTTTGTTCCAACATGAACTCCAGAACGCCGTCAAGTTGTGCGGACCACCTGCGGACTACGTTCAGTGCGCCTTCGAGTTCAAACGGCCGCCTGATCGTTTGAACTGTCGTCTGCTCTTTCAAACGTTTCTGCTTGTCGTCTGCTCTCTTAGACGACGCCGGCCCGTAGACCAAAAGCTGGCCCGGTACTTGTGATAAGAAGTAAGTGCAGGCCTCAAAAGACTTAAATTTGAAGGTTGGTAGGCAGGCTCGGTGTAAACAGTAGATACAAAAAGATGTTGATCCTTGTTACCAGTGACATCACCGACTTGTTACCCCTAAAGCGCGAAACACATGTACGACGAAACTGTCCGATCCGACGTCCGACCGCGCAATACGACGGTCGGAAGCGAGGGTTTTCAACGCTCTCCGATGCTACGAAAACCCTCTCCCCCCAAGGTCATTGCGGCAGTCCGCACGTCGGATCGGACGGTTTTGTCGTACATGTGTTTCGCGCTTAATTCGCTTGGTCCGATTCTGCTTGCGATTTAAGTATCGACGTCGACTATCTCAGCTACGGTTCACGCTTTTGCAGCCCGAGGGCCGTCGCGACTGAAAATTGCGAGCGAAATCTCATCATGCGAATCAGGTTTTAGCGTACATACTGCGGCGTCTACGCGGAATGAAGCGCCAGAGGTCACATTATTCACGCGAAGTTTTGCGGTGTAACGAGCCTCAGTGATTTCGCTGACGCCGCTCAAGAAGTCAGACATCGCCAGGAAGACGTAGAACCAACAATTCGAACGCGGAAAAGAGCAGGGGGACTCAGACCGACGCCGACAACATCGCATTTCCATGGTTTGTTTATGGGCGACGGCGAGCTTCTTGCCCACACCCCCATCGCGCATGCGCGGCGCCGGTGGCGTCCGCTAGGGGCGCTCCGGTTTGTTTGTAAACATGAGTTGGTGTATAGTAAGCAGCAACATTTCGAGTACCATTAAATGCTAATTAACTTTTTTTTTCCATTGTGTTATTTGGTTCAAAATCATTTCAGAGCGCGTTTCAATTTTCCAGCGTGAAAATCCGTCTGCTGCAAGCACCACATCGTCTGCAAATGCCTGTGTACGTGTATGTATCGGAAGGTTAGCATAAATCATGCATTGCAATATTCCATAATAATGAACTTAGTGGAAATCCTTGTGGGTATCCTAAAGTTACTTTTCTTTGTATTGGATTAGGCTCTAAATTATAGTGAATAGTTCTATCTATAAAGAACGAGCGGAGTAGAGAGTGTAAATTTGGTGGACAGTTATATTTCTTTAAAAAGCCTAGAAATAAAGGGTAGCATAACAAGTGAAATGCTCCCTAAAACTCTAATGAGATTTTGTGCATATTTTTGTTTTCGTTTTATTTTTGTGGATATATTGAGTTACGTTATATAGTGCTTTAGTGGAAGATCTGTTATGGGTAAACACAAATTGATTTGGGTGTGACAGGTTTAATTTCTTTACAAAAGAATATGGCCTATCATAAAGTAATCACTCAAAGACTTTACCAAGTAGGAAATTTAACCAGGTTAGTCTATATGAGGTTGTAAGATTTTTTGACATTCTGGTTCATTTAATTGAATTACTTCGCCGACTTTCCATACTTATGGAAAATAACCTGATTGTAAACACGAGTTATATACAATTATGTAAAAATGTGGATGATCAGTTTGTATTTGTTTTGTTATAGGACGTTATTTTACCCACCGGTGCTTTTGTACCTAATTTATTGATGATCTTATTTTTTTTTTAGTAATTGTATATGTAGCCGTCGGCATTTACTGGGAGTTCAATTCTTTTATTTCTTTTATTACCTTAAAGATGAGAGTCTGCGGATACGTCGTCTTTTTTGAAAAGGTTATTTAGTATATGATCTATTGATTCCTGCGGCGATGTGGTGCTGGTTCCATCTGTTTCGGTTATTGTAGATGAAAAAGTGGTGTCTTAACTTTGTTACAGGCGATTTTATAAGGAACTCCAAATAGTGAACGTTTTGTATATTCAGAGCCAAAGTTCCACCGTTATGTTATTTTAGCTATGTCTGTCTTCTCTTTATATGTTTCTTTGAAATTTAAGTATTTTCATTTATATATTGGCTTCAGTTCAGTATTGTTGCATCTTTGATATGTTCTGCGTAACGCATTAACTCTTATTTTCACTTCTTCATGCTCTGAGTTTCACCATGGTGTAGTATGCTCACTATATTTAACAGTTCTGACATATCTTTTATTCATTTATTCAATTTATGATAAAATTCATCTAATTTCTCTATTACATCCCCTGTTAAATTAGAAAAAGACTTGATTTTCACCAGAAGTAATTTTTTTCAGTTCATAAAGTTTGGTTAAACCATTTATTTATAATTTTCTCCGTGGTTCAGTTCTTTATATTCATTAAGCCAAAGTAAATTAATTTATGATAGTTTAAAGACTCTTTAATAATCTTCAGTGTGATATTTTATTTAGAATATCCCCTGACACAATCATTAAATCTATTCAGATTTTGCCATTACTTGTTTGAAAGGTTGATGTACATCCGTGATATGCATCGGCGTATCTCCTAAGCCCTTTTATTGTGCTTAGTAGATGCACCTAGAGGATTGGCTTTGCACACAACATAAAAAGCGCGGAGGTTCCGGTGACTCATGTCGCAAAGTGAGAAATCATAAGCGAACTCTTTTTTTTTTAATAGGCCTTAGGCTTGTGGAAGAAAAACATATTTACGGAAAACCCGAAAGGAAATCATTGTTACAGTTTGTATTTTTACGCTTTATTTGCGCGCGTGATCTGATGCTGACAGATGCTTTATATGCACCGTTTCTATGTTTACAAAATCACAGCCCAACGTCGTGCTGTCTTTAGAGGCTATGGCACACGTTTCTTCGTCGCCTCGAAAAGCGACCAAAGCCAAGACCACCTAGAATCATGAAAGGCTGTGTACTTGAGCTTCGACGTTATCACAGTGAGGCCGAGCGCGAAGAGTGGAAGACAGGGATTGGATAAAAGTTCTGCGCCAGTGGTCGGCTGGACGTCGTGTCCAATCAACGCGTCCAAGGTCGCTCAGCATCGGGTTCGGGTCCAATTGCTGAATCGGAGCCGTCCGACTGTGATGGCGTTCCATGGAGGAATAGCGAAGCACTCCGAGGCAATCATTATTCCAGATTTTGCTGGCAAGGCACCCGTCATGCGCACGAACGCTACACATCGCACTCTTTAGAATCTCTCTGTGTAGAAAATGCGCCGCTGTGAAGATCGCATGTTGAGCATAGTTCAGCACGTACATGTTCGCCGATTCCGAACGCGAGCAACGCACGCGACTAGTACACAAGCGCTAAAAAAGACACCACGGTCAGACGGTCATCTCTACCTACTACAGTGACTCGGCCGTGATCCGACGCTACTCATTACGGGCTAAACGCCATTAGCAAATAGGGTGTTTCAATATACGCTTGAAGGGTTCGAGCGTGGCAACCTCGTAGGCAGTCGGGAATCAGTCAGTTTTCCCACTGACTCGTGCCCATTCTGGTAGGCGTTACCGGCAAAAAGTAGCGAAATACTTTACTCGTTACTTGCAAATGGAAATAATGCGTTACCGACCTACGTTACCTCAAAATAAAACGAACGCGTTTCCGTTACGGATAAAAAGTAACTCACGTTACTTTCTAATTACGAGTTAACTTGTTTTGCTGTGTTGACGGTACACTTATGCCTGAGCGCCATATTTCAAGTAACATTGCGTTCATGTGGAATATGAATTATATTACATAATATTTTTTTACGGTTTCACCTAAATCTTTAATCGAAAAAATGTAAAGAAGACGCAAACAAGTTAAAAGCAGGTGCGAAATCGTTTATCGTCAGCATCCCTCTCCGCCTCTCCGCCCACATTTATCCCCTCCAAGTGTCAATGCAACTTTTGTACACTTGAGACCAATTTGCCCAGGAGGCGTTCGCCATTAAATTGCAAACGTTCTATGTGTCTTGAGCTGCTCCCTCTTTTAACCTAGGCTTTCGAAGCACCCGCCATGGCATCGTACGCCCTCTCTCGGTCATGAGCGCGGATAGTTTGCTGGTGGGGAAACTTGTCCCCAGGTGACAGCACACGGCAGTGCGTCTTTCTTCAAGAGAGTATATTTCAGGAGACAAGTAACTCAAACCGCAGAAAGGGCGCTTGCAATTTGTTAGTGGAGTTCTCAAAAATACACAAGACGTTAAAAAAAAAATTTGCGCAACCTCCTTTTCTTGTTTCATTTATATCTACACCACAGCTCCTTAATCATTTTCATATCGACGTACAGGTTGAGCTACCGCCGCACTATCATCCTCATCCTAGTGTGGATGGAATTATCTTAGAGTAATATAGCAAACGTAAAGATTAGAAACTTCTGTAGGCCCCAGCCATAGAGTTATTACAATATACGCTAGAGGCTCAGCTGGCGCTAGTGTCTACGGGACTTCCGGTTGCAAACTGAAGCAGACCGCATGCAGTCTACATTTCCAGCCTCCCTGTGTATTCCTATGGGAAAACGCGCGTGAATTTTGTCTCTTCGCCGGAAAATAACATTAATAACGTTTGTTATTTCGGTTGTACCGGATAGTATGTACCTTTATTAATATTGTGAAAGTGTAACTGCTTTAGTTACAGCGTTTTTCCTTTACCACTGACCGATGTTAAACTTCGCTCTACTTCAGGCCCAAACCTTTGTTTCAAGAAAGGTATGTGAAAACGAGCGACGATTCTAAGCAAACTAACGATCGAAAGGAATGTAAAGTGTGTTCAAGGCTTTCTAGCATTTCGGTGGTGCTTATATAGTGCTAATATGCCCGTCCTGTCGTTGGATGAAAATTACTCCGTCGTGCATCTTTACGGACGGTTAAAACATTCCAAATGTAAAGAATAAAGCACGTGAGCTACGAAAGGTGTGTCTTTTTATTATTCTCTATGTCGGGCGGTTTTTGTCGGGTACCTGCACTCTGGCTCACCCTATTTGCAAACATTTGCAACGTGCGGGTGATGATTTGAACCCAGAACAAGCATCTTCGCACATATTCATGAGCAGAAAAAATAAGGCGGTACTTATATATTGAAAATCTGACTATATTACGTGGCTTTCAATTTATTTTGATCGTCTACGTGCACAAGGAGTTGCTTATCCAGTGTTACTGCGTAGTTCTTGCCGTCTCTCTTGGTTTCCCACATGTCCTTCGTTCGTTTGGCACGTATATCCCCCATGCTGGAAAGCGTCGACGTCGTGTTCGCGCTAACAGTGTCCGACAGTGCACATTTACACGTACGAAGTGGTTTTAACACCGTTTTTCATGCCACGAATTTCAAATAAAAGTGCTCTAAATTACCAATTATTTCGTCTGCGTGACTGAAAAATGTTCCAATGTGCCTAGTACGTACAAATTAGTCGTGATATTCGGTCTTATAATCGAGCGCAGAGAGAAAATGCACTCACTTTTTGCATAGAAATTGCATTACCGGAAGTCAGTTTCTGACTGCTTGCTGTCTGATTCAAAATGCAACAGCACACTAGCGCCACCTGAGCCTCTTGCGTTGATTGTAATAACTCTATGGTCTCAGCGGCCCATCTAGTGGACGAACAGGTAGGAGACCTAGCAGATGGAAGAAGCTCTAAATAAGTTTCGTTTCCGTATTTTTAGCTTTTGCTTGGCTTCGCTTCCGAAATTCTCTTTTAAAATTTTTTAGCTTACTTTCTACGTTACCCGCTCACTTTTTAGTTATTTTGAAGTCACCATTTAGAGCTAATGACGGCCTTTTTTGCGGTCAAATCTTTTGTTAAAACCTTATTTTTCTACGAACACAGTTTATCTAACAAAAATGAGTACAGCCACCGTATTTTAAACCTGTTGGCTTTTGTTTGTTTGTTTTTTCAATGGAAAACACAGTCCCAGTTCTATACAAAAATCTCTTCAGCTTTCATAACAAGAGCTAGATGAGCGATTACTAAAATAAAAAGCGCTAAAGACAAGAAGACGAGGGAGATGCACAGGACAAGCCCTTACTCGCAACTGACGTAATTCGGAAGCCCACCATTTCCTTTTGTTTTAGATGCGGAGCATCTCTTGCTCGGGTCTATGTCCCGCGGTGTCGTAGTCCGCACTCACACTACGTATGCGCAACTCTCCTCCTTCCCTCTCTCCAACAGCTGCGCGTTATTCTCTCCGCTCCTCTCTCTACCAGCTGCGTGCATTTCGCGTGCGTTCGCTTCTACTAACACCGCGCGCGCATGCGCAACTCTCCTCCTCTAGTTTCCTCTCCTTCAAGTGTGACCATAAGCAGCGGTAGCGCGCTGCGCGCGTTCAAGGGGAGGAAGTGGCCGAGTGGGCTAACGCGTCTCAGCTCGGAGCGTGGAGCGAAAGCTTGCGCTGGGAACCTCCTGGGTTCGATCCCCGCCGCCTCCGCCCGTTTCGATCTGGATGAGTTTCGTACCGGCACGCGTTCGTGTGATCACTACTGCGTGATGCACGTTAAAAACCCCAGGTTGGCAGTTGTACTGCACAGGCTAAATTTCTCATCTGCAGCTAAGAGACCGATTACCCGTTGAGGCGCATCTCCATCAAGGCTGTATAAACATAAAGAGCAAACCAATTCTGCGCACGTTCAGTTCACCGCTGTTGACTCCACTTCACTCCGTTCTTCCGATGAAGTGCGATGGAAGCGACAGTAACGATCCGCGATGCTCCGCATCACCCCATGGTTCCCCTCGGGAAGATGCATGTAATTTTTACTAATTTCCTTTTTTGCATTTTTTTTTTATCCTCAGTCTTTTCAGATCATTTCGCTCCTTTCTCAGAAGTAATTGTAGTTTTTAACGTTAGGGTCTTTTATGTCTTCGTCTTCCTCATTTTCCGAAATAAAACGTCAGTTCCGAGTAAGCGCTTGCCCTGTGTAGCCTTCCTCTTGTCCTTGTCTTTTGCGCTTTTTATTTTAGGAATGTTTAACCAACTAGGCCAAAAAATTATTTTGCTAGATGACCGCCCATGCGTCTTGTTGTAAGAAGCAATATACCCCAGTGCAGAAACTAAAGGCGACAAGTGATCCAAATATAGTTTAGTGTAGGCCGAATCATGTTCAGGCAGACGTGCGGCATGTTGTGTATCTAAAAATTCCTGCACGCGAAAGCAGGAGAAAGCTTGCGCATTTTTACTCGATAATTTAAGGGTGTGGTTCTGGTAGGCTGAAATATTTTATCAAGAAAGAACAAATGTGCGGGGAACGACGGCGTCCGGCGCAGTGTTGTACGGAACGGCGTTCCAAGGAACGGCGTTCCTGGAACACGTTCCTTTTAGGAGGAACGAAGGAACGCCGCCGTTCCATTTTGTATCGGTGGAACTGGAACGGGAGGTCGTTACATTTTTACTGAAACAGAAAAATGAACGGCGTTCCTTTTTTCCGTCCAATGGGGTATTTTTTGTATTTTATTTCTAAAAGGGAAATTCTAAGAGTACCAAAACCATATCTTTACAAAGAGCAAAGTTTCGTTAAATTTTTGGTTACTTAGGGTTTATTTTGTGTAGTCCTCGCTTGGTAACAGTCGGGTGCAGGAGACCTAGTGGACATTTATTACTATTGCAGTGCCCGAGAGCGCGCTACGAAACGCAAAACGTTTAGTCGAAGGAAAAGACACAGAAAGAGGGACCTTTCGAATTTCAAACTTAGCCACTTTCTTTTCTTCCACGAATACTCATAGACCCAGAAATCTAAGGCCGACTACACACATCACTGAACTTGCACAAACAGACTTACAGTTACAAGAAAAGGACAGGTTACCTGACATCGAACGCACCCTTGTATCCCAAATATTGGTCATTTAAATTATACAAAAAATAATCTTTACTTCGCCCCTTCTACCCAACCTTCAAACAGAACAACGAATCTACACTTCAAGAGTAACCTTCAAAAGCTGTACCCTCTTCTTTACTTGCTCCTCTTGCGGACGCTAACATCGAGAAGCAACCATTGTTAAGTTCGAACAAGGTACTTTGTTAGATTGAAGCGTGTGAGGTTGTTGTAAAAAGCTCGTGCAATGTGGGGTCGGAGTACATTTGGTTCGTCTGAATCGCCCATCCCAAATAGGAATATGGTAAAACGCTGAGATTTTTAAAGGTGAATATATCAACAAAAAGAGCCCTGCTGTCGTGTCTTCTTCTCCTGTTGCCCTGCCATGACTGCATTCAAATTCGTATGCTGCTATTTAATTGGATAGATAAAAAAAAACTTTGCTTGATCTAACTAATTATGGCAATCAGAAAAATCCTAAGGTAACGTATATGTAACGATACGTTCCATTTTTTAACTGCAACGGGGACGAGTTCTTTTTTCACAGATGGAACTTGTAACGATAACGCGTTCCAAAAATCAGATTGAACGAGGAACAAGCTTACGTTCCTTTTTTTTTTTTTTTTTTTTTGAGGAACGTGTACAACTCTGGTCCGGCGTCTAGCTCTCCCGAACTAACGCGTTCGACAAGTGCAGTAGCCACAAAGACAGAGGCTTTTATCTTCTACTCTCCCTCAGTTTCTCGGCGCATGATAAAGAGTTTTATAAAACCACGAGCAAGTTCCACTGCCGGTTAAGGTGCAACCCCACCCCTGGTTAGTGTGATTCTGAACCAACAGATGGCGGTGGGATCGCCTTCCAGGCCTGTACATCAATGCGAGAAATCGTGTGTGGTGGCACTTCGATACAGTTGGATATTCTTCTATATCCAGAATTTGACATCCCTGGTCCCTTGCTTGGTTTTCTCTGCACGAGCTTTCTTTGGAACGCGCACGGCTGCGCCAGTTCTCGTGCAAGGGGGCCAGTTGCCACGCTCCGAGCTCACGTCTCCAGCAAATGTAGGCAGAACAAAACGCGAAAATCGTCCTGAGCCAAATGGCGAGACACATGCACAACAAAACTACCGGCGCGTTGAAAAATATAAAATTGCCTGTGCGCCGTTATCGGAGATTTCAGAGGCCAATGACACATATTACAATGTGATCAGATTTATACTGATACAAATGAAGGTGACGAGAGGACGAACAGTGAACTGAAAAATAAAGGTTTAATTGGCGAACTTGTTCCAAACAAAAAAAAAAGTAAACAAAGAGCGTCGAGGCAGCAGAAAAGCAGGCGGTGATTCGGCAGCGTAACAAAGAGCGAGAGCGAGACTGACTCGACAAGGTCGCTGGCAGCCGCTCATCTAGAGTGCGTCACGTCACCATCTCGAAAGTTCGGCAAAGAAGGTTCGAGCGTCGCGCATTCGGGGCGAGGATGAACTGGCACCTTCGAGGACAAGAAAACAGGGCGGAAGTTCCGTCTGGTGCAAGAATGAACGCGAATCTTCCAGAAGTTCGTGACCGAGCGTTGCTTTCTCAGCTCTGCGGGCGGCAATATGACGGGCCGGCCCTTTTATCGTGCATGTGTTTGGATCTTTGTGGATTTCCAGCAAAACGTGATGACGTCATAGTCTGGTTTCCAAACTTCTAGGTTGAGGAAATAACTACCTAAAGGAAAAGACTATTTTTTGGGCGGTCAGGTGTCTCATTTAGGTGGCTGGGTGTTTATTTGGACCCAAACCACGAGACTGGAAAACACAGAAAATGACACTCAGGTTTAGATGTTGAGTTTGGTAAACCCAAAGTAGGACTGGTGCGGGGGTCATAATAAAAAAATGCCGAGGTTAAAAATAAACTCGCAGCAATAAAGAATAATTATTAATTTTAATACGAATTCGGTGATAAATGCAATGACTGACCATGCAAAGGTTCAGGGTCTGTTGATAGCTTTTGCACATAGTTTAAGCAACTTGCAGGGTGTCGCAAAAGAAAAAAAAATACAGGTTTTTTTTTACCGCAAGAATAAACTAGGCATCGCCGAACTCTCATTCTCCGCCCATAGGTAGCGCTAGAGGTACAACCAGATGTCAAAGTTTCAGCCCAATACGATACCTTCTTCAAAAATTATAGGTGGTTTTCTGAAAAGTTCAATGGGAAAATTGCGGCCGACGGAGTTTTCTAATACATGGGGCTCTATGGCACCAGAAACAAAAAACAGGCAAAAATGGGCTCCATTTTTCCCATTGGAATTTTCAGAAAATCGCTTATAACTTTTGAATAAGGCGTCCGTTCGGGATGAAACTTTGGCATCTGGTTGTGACCTAGCGCTACCTTTGGGCGGAGAATGAGCGTTAGGCAATGCGTAGTTTATTTTTGCGGTAAAAAAAAGCAACCCTGTAAATTGTTTTTGTGACATCCTGTGCCAGTCTTAATTTGGTGATTCATGCGCGCCAGTAGTGGTGTGCAAAAATGAAAACAATGCAACCGGGTAGGCTTTGACGTTGTATAAAATATAGTGTAAGCACGCACATGGTACGCTGATTAAGAATGAAAGAGCCCTACGTTTTACACTAGCGCTGAGCGTGTCAAAAGTTAAGGGTGCATCAAAAGCTAAAGCTTGTACACATATACTGCTCAGGCCATTGTGTTTGAATGCTCGTAGTAATTTATTACCCTCAGATTTGGTGTAAGTTGTCTCCTGATTGCTTGCAACAGAAAGAAGGAAACATTCTAACTCTGGGTTGGTAGAAAAACTCCACCTGCTGACGGCCACCAATCATCTCGGCGCCGATTATGAGTATTCACTGCATGCCAACGGTCGCGTGCTTAGAACGAGTTTTTCCCACGTGATTTCATACGATCGCAATTGTTCTTGACAAACAACGATGTTTAGTCAGGCAAGCGGTCATATGTGATGCTTAGAATATTTTCTATTGGTTGTGGCACACGTGGCAAGTTGCATAGGTTTTTTTTATTTTTTTGAATTCGCGAAAAAGAAAGCTCTTGGGTTACCTTAGTCTCTAATAATTCATGTCGCACACAAAAGAGCACGAACTGAATCGCTGTGGGAAACGAAAACAATAATGATAAACAAGCGCGTAATCACGCGAAAACTGAGGGCATTGTACATATACAGAAGGTAAGCTTTGTCTCACTAAATACATTACCAATAAAGCATTTGGTTTTATCCTGCGGGCGAAGCGGAACATACAAGTGCGAGCATACTGTCCTGAACTACACTTCCAGTGAACAAGCGCACCATCCAAAGCACCGAGCTCGCTTTTATAGCGTTTGGTGCGCTCAACGATCCCCCACTGGAACAAGCGCACCATCCAAAGCACCGAGCTCGCTTTTATAGCGTTTGGGGCGCTCAAACCTTTGAAAACAAAATTATAATCAATTCTATCATTTCAATTATTTTTATTAAATGCGCCTTTGCGTTTTTTTGTGTTTTTTTTTTTTTTTTTTTTTTTACTTTTACGTTTACGTGCCATTTTCTTAGTTATAAAATATTTTTCCAGAAGTCTGACAACTATAGTCTGTCTCATTATAAGTGAGAGCCACATAATCAAAGATGTAGACAAAAAAAATTAAAATAAAAAAGAACGCGAACACACGTTAGAAAACGGCGCATTCAAAATTAGTCGTTAGTTTTTTAGAGAGCAGCAATTTCGTAGGACGACATTGTTACCCGATGAAGGTTATAAAAAGCGCAGTGGAACTGTTATTTCGGGGTCTTTAACGTGCATTACGCAGCATATGTGATACACGATCGCACGACGGTAGGATGCGGATGGGCGACTGAACCCAGGGTCCCTGCTAAAGCCCCTTGATAAAGGCGTTTTTTAGAAGTACCGCCAACCATTTTTGTGAAAACGCGCAAGACACGTGCCACGAGCGGGTGCTCCGCCGCCTTTCGCTTTCAAGGGCCAGTCATTATATAGCCGTGCCCACGGTGCCCGTGCCACACGGGACTCGAATTCCATTTACAACGAATGACATTTGAAGGATCGGACAATCAGCGCGCGACACTCCGTGCGTGGGGCGTTCCACGCGCGACAGATCGCGAGCCGATTCGTCGATCACATGAATGTCATTCGTTGTAAATGACATTCGAGTTTCCCGTGTGGCACGCGTGCCACACGGGCAATTTGAATGTATTAGTGCTGCGTCGCCATTTGTGTCCAAGGGCCGGTCGAGACACGGGCTTCGTGCACTGGCACCTTTGAGGTTATTTGAAAGACCAACGCAAATACATCGAGGGGATTTAGTCCCTGCACGCTCTGCAGCGGGAGCTCCGTGCTTTAAACGGAGCTCGCACTCAAGCATTTCTCCACGTGCTCTGATCTGCGGTGCCACAACACACGCGGCCAACGATCCCCCACCGCACTTGATTTATCCTGTGAGCTAGACCAAATGAGCTACACTTAGAGTATCGGCAATTTTTTCCCCGATATTGTTTTGGGCGCCTCCATGTTGGTGGTTAGTAACAAATCAAATGCAACTGCCGGTCGTCATGATTCAAAAGTGCGACTTCCTCAGCAATAGTTTCGGTGTCAGGAAGTGCACGTAATATTGATTTGGTTTTTCGCCAACTGTTTAAACATTTGTGGAGGACGGAAAAGCGTTTCCTGTGATTTCAGACAAAGCTTCAGATAACTGACAACCATCATTTTAAGCATTCATATCTGTATGAAGCGTAGATTATTTCGTGGGTCTAGTTTAGCCCGACCGCATAGGCACAGAAAGAGAACGAACAGCTTAACTTGGCGCTCTTGGCGCTGCTTCAGGGGCGTCATCAGCCCGTAGCGTTGGTTGCGCTCCGAACTAAGGTAAAGCAAAGAAAATATTCAGATCTTAGGGTTTCACAAGCCAAACCAACGAAAAGCACTTAACACGCCCAAATAAAAAAAATTATTGCGGGTTCATTTTGACTAACCGTAGATCTTTTGACGTGCAACCGAAATCTCAGATTGGCCTCCGTCGGATTGCGGGCACCTCGGCCGATATTTAAACCCGACAAATATCGATTCATAGGCCAGCGCGTTGGCTGAGAGGAACTGAGACGTTGTAATGTCATTGCCACTTAAGAGCCACCGAGGTGGTTTTTGAAACAAAATATAGTCGGACCATTCCGACAAGCATAGTTGGATATCATAAATGATTTATGCAAGTGATAAAAACATTAAATGTTTTCGCATACGTGGCGGAATCTGAAATGACAGAATGCATTTCATGGCGCCCATTTCATTTGGATCGCGTCGGGAATGCGTACCGACGCACAGTAGAACGCGTGCAAAAGTAGTTGTGGTGCACCCGCAGCCTCGCGCTTGTTGTTCTCACATCTCTGGCTCGCTCACTGCGGGCATCCAGGCATCTGACACCCTGACATCTGGCGCTTTTTCTGTCTTTCACGTGGCGTTCCAAGCGGCACACGACGGAAAATGCACATCAAGCTGTTCTTGAACACGTGTCGCCATCTGTACTTTATATTAAGAAACTACAATTCGCCGTAACTGAATGGGAAAAGTTTGAGGTCTTATAACATCCTTAACGTGTAATATATCGATATGAAAGTTCTGGAAAATGTAATATCGAAGGATGCTTCATAATTTAATGTCTCGTTATTTTGATTAGTTGACGTGATTTCGTTTTTATAGCGCCATAAAATATTACAATTTTAAACTTTATTTTTTATTTTAAAATATACATTATCTGTATAGTTCGTTGCTTACTTTTTTTATTTTATTACATCTAACCGAACGCTCGCGTAAAATATCGTGGACGATGGGACGTTATAACTCGTTAAATATTTTTTTCAATATTAGAAACTGTGGTCTATCAAAAGCCAAATAAATAACTAACAACTAAAAATAATCGTGATATCAAGACAGTAAAGCATTGTTGAGAAACTTCTCTCTAATTTGACACTAACTTTATAATTGTAAGATGCATAGAAAGAAAGTTATAAGCCGTCGGAAAAGCACCAAAACGTCATGCACGGTGGGGTTGCACCTTAACGCACAGCGCTCTGCCGTGTTCGCCCAACCAAAGCCTCCTCTAAAGACCATTACATTTAGCGCTCTCAGGCCGACGCCATTTTGTTAGACCGCAGCGCCCTCTCCACACATCAGGAAAATTCAGCAGGTTCGGCGGAGTAAAACGAGAGAGAGGGCACGCACCCGACTCTGCTAGCAGACGACAAACGGGAAAGTTGCCGATCCCCATTTTTGCGCTGTACCGGCGGGCTGTACCGAACATCAAAATATCGCTCGTGGCTGTTGTTATGAAGTGGTTCGCGTTCTTAGAATATTTATGGCTACTCGAATATCAACCTTTAGTGATCTGTTGTTTTATTTCAGTAAATGATCAAATAGCCTATCTCTAATCCGTTACTTCAATAGCAGTGGAGTCAGCCGGCAGCTCAACCATTGCGTCTATTGCACCAGGAGATAACGTTTTTATTTATTATTCCTGACTTCCACTCATTGTCGCAAAGGGCCAACACCAGTACAAACTACGTATATTCAAATAGATACAGCAACCGGATTTACTTTTCGCCGGAGCGACCGGCAACTCTAACACAGTTTTTCTTCTTTTTTCTTTTTTTTTTTTTTTTTTGCTTTTTTGTTTGCACGCGTGTAACATTACAATTAGGCTCAGTTAGTCTTTTTATCGAGCATCGATAACTTGCATATCAAAATCCGCGCATCTGGCCCACAGATTTCTAAAATGACACGATTTGAAACCGAGTTTGAACGCCAGCCGGATGTTAGGTACAGCCCACCGGCGGAGCAGACCACGCGTAAGGTGAGAGGGGGAGGGCTATTTTTTTTTTCTCCGTTCTTTCTAGTGGAACCGTCTATACTCACAAAGCCTGGCAGTTCGGCGACGGAGCCATAGAGTGCCCGGTCCCGAATCGGAGAGCGAGGATCTGGTGGCCCAGAGCACCAAATAGCCATTTCTCGGGGAACTTGGACGTCAGCGCAGAGCTTTTGCAGCGGTGAGGACCCCAAACACTTTTGTTCGCTTGTGAGAAGTGATTTTTGGTGTCTCGCCGTAGCGGGCGTCAGTCACGTGTCTCTCCTCTCATCCGTTGTCTGCTGCTCCACCATTTCCATTTCGGCGGCCGCTTCCCGTAGCCATCAGCCAGGCTTGGCCCAACGCGTCAGCCCTGCGCCACCTGTCTCCCCTCCTGCAAATCAAGCAGCGAGCTCCCATCGCGCCGATGCAAAGCACGGCGGAAACTGGGCAGTCATGGGCGGTATCGGTAGCGCGCTTGTCGTGTGCGAGAACTATTCGCAACTCTCAGCGATGGTGGTAACGCGACGTTAAGGATCGCGCTCTCTAACTCCTGGACAGAGTGTCGAACCGATATTTTTATCGGTTCGGTTCGGGTTCGGGTTCACGGCTTTCGGTTCAGTTCCGGTTCAGTTCCGGGGCGCAAAAAATAACGGTTCAAACCGGTTCGAACCGGTTCGAACCGGTTTGAACCGCTAAATTGATAATATATTTTCCGCTTTGTTCTGTCATATGCACTATTTAGGCCGTGAAACTAACTGCTGTAAACGATCTGATTTTTGCGAGGACTTATTTTTGAGAATTTCGCGAATTGCCTACAATCCGCGAAAAATGGGTCCCGCGAAAAATTTCGGTAAAATGTAAACAGATTGAAATTTATATTGAGATTCCACCGCGTCGAGAAAATTACAACCCGCGAATTATTCCGAAACTTCAGCTTTGACCTAAATCGCGAAATATTGAGCCCACGAAAAATAAGTCGTTTACAGTATATAGATTTCTTCTTTTTTTATCGTTTGTTCAATCCAGTTTTGTTTTCAGGTACAAAAATGATAAAATTCTGTTATTTATACCTACACAACAAGAAAGGAAAATCTACATTAACATACAAAACGTCGTGTATATACGACTCAACATTCCTTCGTTTGCCAGAGTCACATACATTGTACCTGAATCGAAATGTTTTCGCGAAGTGAAGTAGGTTGCCTGAAATACCCGTGATTGGTACAACTTTGTATCGCAGTATTAGATGTTGATTCGTGGTTTTGCCCTTGAACTAAGGAATTTATTACAGTGAATAAAATCATGAAATGGGCAGTTCGTCGCCGTATACACCATAAAATGTGTTTTATGGAATACGTTTCACAATATATATATGATGACGAGACGACTGAACTCAAGGCAATATAATTTTCAAGATGTCACGAACGTCACGGGACAAGTCCTTCCAGTCTATATTTTACAGAAACACTAAGCGACAATCGCAATGCTTGTTTTTCTAACTAGCATTGTTTGCTCTCGGCAGCATGATGCGGGCGACGAATCATGCGAAAAGGAGTGGCTGAAATTATTCACGCTAACCTATGATCACCTTCGTACTGAGATCGAATCTGACCTAAAACAGTGCTTACCCATGTGAACATTTTCTTATATTGGATAAACTGGCGTAGCCTGGTTCTTGAGGTTTGCTCTTGACAAAATGCCGGTCAATTTAATTTGCAAATAAGCATCACCCTCGCTAATTGATGATTTTTGTTAAACAGAACAAAGTGGAATTTCATGCTCTACTCAATTCGGAAGCTAATTAATTGGACACTTTCTGAGAGTTTAAGTGTGCAATCGTCATAGTTCCACCATTCGTTCCAGTAAAAAAAGGCGATAATAAAAACACATAAAAAACGCAATAATAAACTTATATATATTTGAGAAGTTATATATGCGTGAGGAACACATATAGTTATTTAAATTAGCTTCAAAATAAAAAAAAAACATTATTTAAAGCTTTTCCAAATCACCTATAACGTGTCTATTGAGGATAAAAGCGCCGGAAAAGATTTGCAGAACATCTTTCAGATGATTTAAAGGTTCATTTACTTATATATCTTTGAGGTGACGATCTTCTATTTATGCTGCCAAATCTTCAGACAGGAATTAAGTATATTTTTATTATCATCGATAAATTGGACTTTATGAATTTCACATAACCGCCTGAGGCCGAGACGGAAGGACGATACTCGAAAATACACCAGCTGTTGAGTCTTCGGAAACGTGCTTTCGTTAGCTGTTTTGCAGTGTAAAATACTGGGTTGCAGGGTATGCAAAAAACACTGTGGTCACATGATATATCTGAAAACAAATACACGAAATGTGCAGAAATAAGGAGATGACACGCATTTTTTTCTAAATAATCCCTTACACAACGCTTTACTGCAAAAAGAGATGCATAGAAATGCATAAAATGATATTCCTAATTAAACCTAGATTCCGCGCAGGGCAAACGAAGATTTTTAGAATCCTAATATAAATCACTTTTGGGCATCAGCTTGCCTCAGCTCGAAACGTCGCGAGATACTACCTCGGGAGGCTAATGTTATCTTAGGTTTTACGTACACTTGTTTTGGGACCTTACTTCACGACTCTGTTCTTTATCAGTCATGTGCTGCAACATTTCATTAGGCTGCCGTATATCATCGTTTGGGAGCCTCAATGGCGTGCACACATGTAAAATGGGTCGTGCAGCATTTTTTTTTTTTACCTTAAGTTCAATAAATACCGCTAAGTTGTAATCCCTGACATTTATAACTTGCAAAAGCATCCATTAGTTTGCCCCTGCGCGAAATGGCAGACGCAGTCAAAAGAAAGAAATCAAACAGCTTTCCCTCCTCAACTCGCAATTAGAACTATCAGCCACGTGATCTGATCCTAATATATGCACCGTCAATGTTTATCATAGTCCTACGCAGGGTTGGCAGAGCAGAGAGCAGGGGCTAATCTTCAGGTATAGTTTTAGTTCGGCTATAATGGGGCCCGAGCCCCACTAAAGCGACAAACAGAAACAAACGACAGCGGCTAGCCTTAAACCAGAGAATTTCGCGATTTGACAGGCTTTGTAGAATAAAGAAGGCTATGCCAAAACACGAGTATCCTTCGCACGATGGTACCATTTGCAGGCTTGTAAACACACGTGCAAGCTTCGCGAGCTCCGAACAACTCAAAGCCGTATAAAGGTACCATCCCGAACATGCTGCATGTGTCTGAGGCTTGTCGCTTTCGTTTGTTTCTGTTTCTAGCTCTTGTGGGACTCGGGCCCATCATACTTTTTGAGTTGAACACGAGCCGTTACCCGAATGTTTGGCGATACTGGTTGTCATGAACCAGGGCATTCGACTCGGGATCATGACAATCGAGTACATCATGGTGTCACGTGACTCTCAGTGCGAAGTTGTGATGTCATGTGACGTCACGGTATCAACAACGTTAATAGATCTAGCGACGTTCTCGATTTGAATCGACTTAACGCGGTGAGTCACGTGACGTCACGGGGTCACGTGATGTGACATTACTTGACAGCATGTCTTAACATCATGACGTCACGTGACGATGTGACACATGGCTAGTCATAGTGCCAATAAGAAAGCGCCGCAAAAAACCAGGATTTATTATACATTGCAATTCTGTATATGACGATTTGATCAATACGTAGAGGAATACACGTGCCAATTTTTTATTTCCAAATAATAAATTTGTAATACTAACAAAAAAAAGTACCGTGAACCGTTTTGAACCGGTTACCGTTATATTTTTTTCCGGTTCAGTTCCGGTTCAGTTCCAAGATGGCGGCGAAGATTTCGGTTCTGTTCAGTTCCGGTTCGGCTAAAAATAACGGTTCTGTTCCGGTTTTCGGTTCGGTTCGGTTCCGGTTCGACACCCTGCTCCTGGATGATAAGCCTCACAATAAAGGTGCTTGGTTACACGTTCCTGATGCAAACAAATAAAGTAAGGCTCTCATACTGGTCGTATATATAGCAAAAGTACAAAATACGCGTGTATCATTGGGCGCCTTTCAACCTACCCTTCCCCCCTCTCCTCGGCGTTGTTTCGCGGCGACGTTGCGCGTGTATCACGGGCGTGTTTTAGCCTAACTAACCCCCCAAATGTGCGTGTGTATCACTGAGGCCCATGAATGAGCCGCCGCATGCTGTCGTCGCAAACCGGCGTGAAGGGAGGAGGGGAGATAGGAGAAGGTTAAAGCGCGAGCCAGTGGTACACACGCGCAACGCGCCCACAGGCGGCCGGCCCAGCAACCGCTCGTTGCAATGTGTAGCGACACAGCGTCCTCGTCGAAGAGGAACCAGTACGGCGCGACCGGTGTTGCCATGCCGCATATCGCCTACCGTTTACAAATACTCGTCCCGTTGTGGGGTTCGTGCCAGCCTTGAAATATCTCTTTTCGGAGACTGGTAGGAACTACAAGTAGCCAGCTTATGGTGCTGGTCCCGAATTTCTTTTTCAATAGGACGCTTTTTCGAATAACGAAGCCTGATAGATGTCGGGCAAAGACGCGAGGGACTGCACTTTCTCGACCTTCGATGTAATCCATCACGGAGCGGAGTTCAGGGTTATCGCGTTGAAGGTTCGCCGTGTCGTCGCCGTTTACTACACCGATCAACACCTCGTCGACGTCGTTGTCGGCACATGAACGAGCGCACTCGACGGGTGCACAAACAAACAGTCCGCGTGATTGTGCTTGCGACCGGACTTGTATATTACGATCATGCCAAACTCTTTCAGTCAAAGATTCACCGAGCGATGCGTCCTGGTGAATCCTTGATGTTAGTGTGCCAGCAGAGCGAGTGGTGGTCTGTGGTAACTCGAAAAGGACCCCCACACACGCACTAGCGGAACATCGTGATACCCCAGATGACAGCAAGACATTCTTTCGTTTTCGTTGAGTAATTAATCTACGCCTTCGACAGGGTCCCGCTGGCATAGGTCATTCCTCGTTCTATCCCCTCCTACAGTTAAACTAGTACAGCGCCCAGTACGGTATTACTGGCGTCCGTGTGAATTTCCGTTTCTGCAGACTGGTCGAAATGGCCAAGGATGAAAGATGTCTGGAGTCTTCGTTTCAGTTCATGGAATGCCCGCTATTGTTCTTTTGCCCAGTGAAGCCTCCAGTCATCTTTCGTGAGGTGTGTGAATGGCGCCGAAATTTTGGCGAAATCTTGAACAAAGCTCTTGTAGTACGCACACCGCCACAGGAATCTGCGGATGACCTTCTTGTCTTATGGTCGAGGAAATCCGGCTTTGGCGGATGTTTTCGCTGGGTCAGGGCGTACTCCCTTGCTACTTCCGACATGGCCGAGGACTTTCAGTTCGCCGTAGGCGAAACGACACTCCGATGTTTTTCGATGGAATCGAGAACCGACTTCTTTCTCGATGGCTTCCCTCTCCTTCACAGAGACTCCGTACGGCGACTGATGAGCAGGGGGCGCGTCGTCGTCATTAACAATCCGACGCTTCGCAACCGCTCCTTGACGTACCTTTGCGACGTGGCAAAGCACTCACTGAACTAGTCGAGAACGTCAGCCAGCTGTTGTCATTGTAGAGCTGGGAGGCTCGGGTCGATGTCGAGCTCTGAAGGCAGCGTTTTCTTGTGTTGCGTCGAAGAGGAGTCTTCTGAACCAGGCCGCTCGCAGTTGGGTCCCGGAGTTCCTCGACATTGCCCACGTCCGTACCCTTCGTTAGATCCTGCGACTCTGTTTGGAAGTTCGTCACAAGAGCCATGGTACGCTCATCCTTGATCTCTGTTATGCCCCGAGCAATGCCGGCTCCCCTTCTTATAGGAGCAGGTGAAGGGTTTTTTCCAGCAAAGCTTCACCGCACATGACTGTCTCGGTCCCGACAGGCACACAAACACGGGACAGCGGTGGCAGGTTCACGTGGTCGGGAAGGACGCGGACCGCGGCAGATGTCACTTCGGTCTTACCCTGCGTGGAGACCGGTTTTAAAGCGAACGCCTTAAGGCTTGTTTACACACTTAAAACCGAGAACGACCGAGAGAGACAAGAACGGTTTTTAAGCTTCTTGCAACGTCTTAGGACCGGGAGCGCTGCTGCGGAGCTGGTCTTAAGACGTCGCAAGAGGCTTAAAAGATCGGTCTTGTCTCTCTCCGTCCAAATCGGTTGCAAGTGTGTGAATGGCGCTTTAAGCGCCGTTCGCACTCTTGCAACCGAGTAAGACCAGATGAGACAAGACAGGTTTTTAAGCCTTTTGCGACGACTTAGGACCTGCTCCGCAGCAGCGCATCTGGTTCTACGCCGTCGTAAAAGGCTTAAAAATCGGTCTTGTCTCTCTCGGTCGTGCTCGATTGCACGGGTGTGAACGGGCCTTTATATGTCACATTACGAGAAAAGGCGTCGGCATTGTGCTTGTAAGATGATCACAACAACGCGTCATCAAGCGCGCGCTGCTCAAGGTCAAAGCGGACGTGCCTCTAATATAAAGCACAACGAAAAGCACAGCAACGCCAATGCTTCGTCACGAAAGCCGTGAGGCTGGCGGAGGCCAGCCAGCCTCACGCAGTAAGGGGGCGTGATATCACCGCCCGAGCGCCGTGTGAAAAGGAAAACGTGGCGCGCTGCTTGTAGAAATACGCTGCGTGTAGAAATGCCTTCGCATTCCTACACGTAAGCCGTCTTAAGTTTCTTTTGTGTGCGTTTTTTTAAAAGCATCAACCTGTTCGCTCCAAGGTCGATCGCGCCACCGTATCCACAAAGAAAGTAAATTCTAAGAATGACGTCTCTTTTCCCTTACTTACTTATTTACTGCCCTTGAGGACGACAAATTTCACTGTACAAATCCCACCTTGGACATCGGCGTGAACAGTGCATCTTCCCGTTGTTGTGATGAGATGTCCCCCGGTTGTTCGTCTTTGCAGGCCATCCTACGGCGTCATCACTTTCCGAAGGCGGTGAGTGAGCTTTCCGCTTAAAACAGAGTATCCTGCTCCGGTGTCAATGAGTGCCGTCCCGTCGTGGCCATCGATAACCACTTCGACGTTGTTTGACACCGTTGCAGAAGCGTTTTTCCGAGGCGCGGCGTTGTGAGGGGTGGAAGCTCTCAGTCCTTTTTGAATGACTATTACTCTTCTACGGGCAAAACCACCTCCCGGAGTCGCCGCCTAGTTTTCATGACGATTAGAGAGAGGTGACGAGCTGTCCTGGCGAGACCGGCAGAAGGGTGATGATGGACATCGGGGTGAGGGCGAACGGAATCTTCGACGGTGAGGCATCTCAGGAGATGTCGAGCGGCGTAGGTAGACCTCGACGTCCCGAGGTCGCTCCCCAAGGCGTGGCCGAGGGTCATAAGGCGCAAACCCTAGCAGGTCAGCTGGCGGTATATGGCATCGTTGGTTACCGTGGTTGACTTCACCGCAGTGATAGCAGATGGGTCGTTGGTCCGCCGTCATCCATACGTCGGTTGTTTTTGGCGACGGTTGGTCTCGGCAGACGTACTGATGTTGTTTATCGTGGCGTTAGGGGTACGGCTGCGCTGGTGAGTTCCTTCGTGACGCCACCGGGTAATGTTGAACAGCTGCAGCGGTTGTCGGTTCATTACGGCGTAGGTCAGCGTCGGGTCCTCGGGTGCGGCCATGGTGTTGTGGCGGTACGCTGAGCCCGGGTTTCTCTTGGGCAGCATGGTAAGACCTCTGGCGTACGGCAAACCTCAGGAAAGACTTTATCAGAGAGGTAGTCAGTCGAGAAGGAGAGCTTCAAACTTAACGACAGGTTTATTTTATATCGAAATGTTCAGATTGAAGACGATCGTCTCTCGAACGGTCGGGCTTTTTGTTGACAACTGAGAGATAGGAGGGGTCCGTCGGTGGCGCTTCCACTAAAGTGACTGACGGTAGCCTGACGAGTCAGGCCCCGCGTGTTCGGCTAATCCTGGGCTAATGCATCCCCAAAAATGGTCTTAACGACTGGGAAACATGGTCCGACCAGCTTTCTACGCACTCACAAACACAGGGAGACGAGGACGGGGGACGGTTGCGCGCAACGCAGATTGGCCGGGTCTTGCACCTTGGACGATTTTCTTGCAGAGAGTCGGCGCCGTCCGATTCCCGTTTGCTCACCGTGTCTGGCAGGTAGCCGGGAGGAAAGGCACGCGCATTATCTCAATCCGCCCGTTTGGCACCCGCCGCCGTAGAAGCCAGACGCTTTGGCGGGTCATAGCATCTCCGCCTCCCGAAGCCGTTTCTGAGGTGAAGCCGATCACCAGCCGCTCCGCCGAGGGTCGTTCAGTCGTTGACGCTGGGAGGGTCACGCTATAATCCCAGCCGCCTTAAGTCCTGCATCTGCCTCGCATTGGGTCGGTTCAAAAACAATGAGGGCCAAGACTCACGTTGGCGATAACCACAAACCACTCAGTAGGCAAGTGCCCAACCTATCCCTCAAGATAAACCAGGCTTAAAATAAACGACGCAAATGTGCTAGTGACGTAATAAATAAAATAAGAAATACACAACCGACACTCAATACAAAACGGTATCGCAGAGCAAAAAATATCAATTCCCCACTCCCAATTTTGTCGGCGCACAATTGGAGTTTGGCTCGCGGGCGTTCCTGGAGCTGCGCGTGCGCGTGTCCTGGGTCCAGCAACACTACCTCGCTCGTGTGTTGTACAGAAGGCAACGGGCATAGTTGAGCGGAACTGTCGCCCTCTGGTTCCATTCACTCCATCACAGAGTGCAGTGAAGACCTCTATATCGCCGGTCTCCGACACACCAGCTGCATCGACATTGCCTCCAGTGCCTCCTCCTGCTACTTCGCCGCCTTCGCAACCCCTACAGCACTCCACTGGGTCTCGGCAGTCTCGGGCGCAATCCCCTACGCTTCGTGCAGCATCAGGCCGCAAGGGGGTGCCTTCGTCGCAGATACAAGTGCGCCCTCAGCAACAGGGCAGAGTTTCTCACTTCGGGCGACTCATCAAGACGCCCGAGAGATTTAATGTATGAAGACGACAAGATTGTGTCTTTTCCTTGAACGGTAGATTAGAGGACGCAAGTGGCTTTCCCTCGCCCTTTTCCTCCTTTCGGGGCTGCGTCTACGTTATCACTCGGCTGAATAAAGAAGGGGTCACTCGCCGGTTGGAACGCTGCATGTCTGCGTGTCATCAGAGTCCGCGGCACAGACTGCCTCGTGACCATTTTTTAGTTTGTGCATCTGTGTTTGTATATCTCTAGCCTTTGAGTGAGCTTTGGCTCGTGATGAAAGAAAAAAAAATGCTCCGTTTCGCAATAGCTACGTCGGAGCCCACACTACGACTCAATGCAGCCAATCAAGCAGGGGCAAATGTGCAAGGTCCGGCGCTCGTCACCTTTTTTACTGTGTGTGATTGTTTTACCCGGTAATAGATCAAACGCATGAAGACAACGAGCGCAATGATGATGCACATTTGGTGCTTTTCGATTGGCTCCGTCAGATCGTAGCGTTGACTGTGGCCAGACCTAATGTCGTATACTAACTGTCAAGACCGTTTATAATGAAGTCGACAAGAATTGGAAATCACACCGCTATATCCGCTATTTCGTTGTAACAAATTTCCGTCATAACGAAGTGCACAAGGAAACGGAAAAATGGTGATCGCTTCGCTCGCTGTTGCCGCTATTTTGTTATAACCGAATTCGTTATAACCGGTCTCGACAGTAATAATCATTTCTCGCATATCTTCCATCGTGAGCCTCGAAGAAGCTTTATTCCACCCAGGGTGACCAGACGCCTCCGTGATTCTCTGGAAAGGCGCGGGGGTCGGAAGGAACGTCTAGCGAAGGCACCATCAGGCTCTCGTACGAAGACACTTTGTTCATTAAAAAGCGAAGTACCTGTAAAAAAAAATAAAGTGCATGTAATCGAGCGATAGTTCTTCATCTGTTCTTTCGATTGATCTGTTTTCTACTTTACATTCTACGCATAATTTGTTCTTACATTATAAACTTCACATTTCGGTCTTAATTTTTATTTTCATTGCAATTGGGCACACATCTTTTTTTTATAAAAGACACAAATGTTCAGCAAAACCCTTATTGCGTCATTATTTGACCATTAAACTGCCAGAAAGTGTAATACGGACAACAATAACGCTGCTGCCTCTAGTTTCAAAATTTGCATTGCCTTGTGATGTGTGAGAAGTAAGGGATAATCTCTGGCACAAGAAAAAAAAATCACAGCACCCAAAGGATAATGCATAAAGTTCTCAAACCGGGTTCAAACAAACTTCGCTAGAGTCGGCGCTACAAGGAACATTATGTTGCGCAAATATTTTCTTATTAAACTTAGCACTATTAACCAAAAATGTTACATTACACACTAAATAAATTTAAAACCCAGCGTCTGTGTCTGCGACGAGCTATTGACAATAATATTATGAAAAAGGACCTTTGACTTCTGTACTGCGCCTAAATTGGTGCGCCTACTTGCGCTTGTTTGTGAGTGTGTATTAAATTCAGGGGTAGAGGGGAGGGGGGAAATGCCTGGATGAATTTTAGCGGACGAATTCAGATAACTGGATGTGAGATTATAGTTTCTGAACTATTCATTGTAGTATTAATCATACACGCTAGAGGCGTTTTAGTGACCCAGGAAGCTGGCCCTAACGCTCATGTACGCGCCGTATTTTCTGCGGGCTATTAAAACTCCGTCTAAATCAAACTTCGGACTCACTTGTGACTGTTGAAGAACGTTCAACCATCTTTACCTCCAAATTTATATTTATAAAAATGTTGTATTTACTACAGTGACTTAGAGCTCCAGAAATACCGTGCGTAACTTATGCTCGCGCTTCTTGCTTTGTGATTTGTTCCTCTGCATCCCAAGAGACTAATAAGGCAGCCTCACTGGCCGCGGGCTGTTAGCGAGATGCTCGTGACTTGGCACGCCATTTTATCTCCAAGATATAGTGACGTGGACACAACGTTTACAAGGCTAGTACTACCAAATAAATACTCTCTCTCAAAAAAAAAAAAAAGAAGCATTCAGAGTCCAGTTAAGGACGTGCTGAGTCGCCATGTGGTATACAAAAAAATATATCTAACCCACCCTTCGGTTTATACCAGCCAGGTTGATTCTCTCGCAGGGATCTCGCTTCACGTCAAACAAGTATGGTGATTTTCCGGACACAAAGTTACTCCAGCGCTCTCGACCGCAGTCCACTATTTCCTGGTTTTTCGACTTGAACGATGGCAAGTCACTGGAATTGTACAGAGCTTGAAGGACCTTGGACACCGTCGAACGTCGTCTCAACTCGCCCACATAGCTTGCCGGCCGGCTTCCACCGGGAATTTTAAAGTGGGCGTCTCCCTGACCGTCGACGCTCGTGCCCAGGACTAACTTGTAGTTTCGGTACCGCAATGCGGCTGTTCGGTCGGTGGGGTGTATGTTGATGAGCACTTCCTGGCGAGGTGAAGCCGTGGCTTCTGACAATGCTTGCCACATGTCGAATCCATCGCTCTCGCCAAGGAGGGATATGTTTCCGCCTAGACAGAAGACAACAGCTAAACGTCATTGATAGTAGCCGGTGACCACCAAAAGATACTGTTTCCATTTTTACGGTAATAAGTATTAATTATAATTAACTTTTTATTGATCAGCTTAACCAGTAATTTAGTCACTATTCCTAGTAGCTATGGTATTTTACAGTTAATTATTCAAAGTTAAGCTAATAAGCTAGCGGTTTTCATCTAAGCTAAAGAGCTAGCGGTTTTCAGCTAAAAGAAAAACTAACCTAAATTATTCTATCTTGAACTAAATTCAACTAAACTAACCTAAACCGACCTGAACTAACCTGAACAAAACTCAACTGCTAACCTAAACTAAATTTAACTAAATGGAACTAAGCTTTACAAAACTAATCAAACCTAACCAGACTTAAGCAAACCAAACTAGACCAACCTAACTTGAACTAACCTAAATTAAACTAACCCAACCTAACCTAAACTAACCAATCCTTACTAATGGACAAAGTGCGTATTGGTGCGGGTCAAGATTGAAGAAAGAATAAACAAGTAAGACGACGACGAACGATGTGATTTTGTCGTCTTCGTCTTACATGATGATTTTTTCTTCAATCTTAACCTACCCTAATTAAGAGCGAGAGGTCTAAACTAACCTATTCTAATTTGTGCGAAGCTATATCAATCGAACTATTGGAAGCTGACCTAAATAAATATGCCATAACTTATCCAAGTCTAGCCTAGCCTCACGGAGTCAGGCAGAATATCATGCGAAAGAGACGCTCTTTTGAAAGCAAAAGCCAAAACCACGACAGCAGCCTCAGATATGAGGAGTCAAATATACGCGCGTCGTAAAACTGATCAGCAAAAAGAAAGTATAACGTGCAGAAGTGCCAACTTTACGTGCATGGAAGCCTCTCGAAGGCACCAAGTTAATATTAATTTTGGTTAATGCTGCACGGGGTAGGGGTGATCGCGACATGAGGAATGCTGTCTGCTGCAGATGTAGAACACCGATACAAAGGATAACACGTCGAGGAAGTGTGTTGTCAAGGGCAGGAGCCGAGCTACCCAGTTACAATACTGCCGCGTGCATGACCGAGATGAAACGCTTCTCCATGCACCCAGAAGATTTGGGTTTACCCTTACCCCGAGTGTAAAAGACAAGAAGGCCAGGATGACCTTGCCTATACTCCCTTGACCCCTAAGCTGAGACTACAGTAGGAGCTACTTGCCAGCGGCACCAGTTAGCCGCCTCCCTCTTACCACCTGACCCTGCTCTCCGCGCGCGTGGGGGAGGTGGGAGGTTGATGACGTGGCCAAAGAAACGAGTACGACTGGTCTAACGAATACGTAGCTTCCACCGTAGTCTCAGCAGCTGAGAGTCGGTCTCGCCCTAGCTCACTCCCGAACATTCCAGGTCGAATAGTCCAGATAACGAGTCTTGTTGATAAGGAGCTGAGTGTGGCCGTGCCGACTCACACTCCCGTCGACGACACACTCTTTCTCCAACGCTCGAATCTGGCTTTTACGACCACGATGCTCTGTACTTGACTATATCCCTATTGGTTGTTCGTTTCTTTCTGGCAAAAGTTCGCCGTATAAACCCTTATTTTCCGTTTACGCTCGTCTAGCTTTTTTCTATTCGCGACAGTAATAAGACTAGTTTATTAAGCGTATAAATATGGTGGTAGTTAGGAAAACAAGCTGTACAAGCAGCTTGACTGGTCCCCAGCCTCCTAAACAGACTCACAGTGGTGGCGAAAATATTTAAAGCAGGGCCGTTTCTTGATAGAAAACAAACTAGAAACGAACAAAACACCAAAAATATCAACGATAACAAGGTTGCGAGCAGGCATAAGCCTGAAACAGATATGCAACAGTCGAGGGCCATACCCACTGAAAAATTACATTACGTAAAATCCCTCTGTTTCGCGGTTAGTTGAAGAATAAAGCAGTGTACAGTATTTATCTTGACAGAATAAGATTGCGTGAGCTTATGAAGTTTATATCGATATTTGTTTGGCATGGATGTGTTTAGTAATGAAGTCAAGGTTTTTTTTTTTTTTTTTTTTTTTTTTCAATTGTTAGAGACCCATACGTTGTACGCTATGGATTGACTATCAAGAAGTCAGGCTGACGAGTGGAATATCTTCATGGTTTTGTTCTCTGAGGTGCTAACAATAAAAATAACTATTTGTTTTGAGCCTTTCTTGTTTATATTTCTTGTTAAGCCTGTATTCATAATGCTCATGTATTTTCATTACATCCAGTGTTTTAAAAACTCATTCTGCGTGAGAATAATAGGGCACGTTGCGAAAAACTCATAATTCTTTTCTTTTTGCTATAAAACTATTCTGTGTAGATGTGTTTTAGTTATAGTGCCCCAGACAAGAAGGCAATAATTCAAAGTCTTATACAAAAGCAAATTAACGCTTAATGGAGGTATTAGGTGATGTCGGTGAAATCTGCCAGAAATGGCAAGCGAGTTTTGAAATAATATGATATGATATGTGATATGATATGATATGATATGATGTGATATGATATGATATAATATGACAATCTGTCCAAGACCGTTCAGCCCTAAACTTACGTGGCGGTGGGAGCTACGGACTTGCCAGACCAATCAAACCTCTGCATTTCCTCACCTGACCCCGCTTTCTGCGCGTCGGTATGGAAGGAATGGCGATCACATGGCGAAATGTCGACGTATGACTGGTCTGATGAAACACGTAGCTTCCACAGCGCTGTCACCTATAGGGAATGCAGTCAGCCAACCGTTCGTCCGTCCAAAAACAAGAGACAGCATTCGCGCCTCGTTTTAGATGCTTCTTGAATGATCATCTGGCTTCTCGATATCATGTCCAACTTCGTTAATAATCAAGCGGGAGAATGTTCAAATCCACGCGAGATCTCTTAGTGAGGCAAAATCACGAAACGCACTATTATTCTTCTCATCCAGAAGCTCAAACTAGGAATTTTGCGAACCTGTCACGTTTTCAGTTCGACCAGGGTCGACATTTTCAAAACATTTACGCCGCGCTCGATTACGTAGTTTGATAAAAGTTCGACTTTAGTTCGACTGTTTTGCGCATGCGCGGAAATTGGATAATGAGCTGACGCCGCCTGGCAGAGGGAGATTGCAATATTTAGCTGTTATATAGGATAACAACTTATATCCTTTCTCTTATATTTCTTATATTAGATAATTTGATAATAATTTATTTCACAGAATGTTTACATTGTCTTATAGAACATCATAATGTAGAAAACCCGAGACTGTGGTAAAAGCAAGGAAACGGAGTCGAAGAAGAAAGACAGGGGAAAAGAACGTCTCAAACTCAGCTATTGCGTTTATTTCCTCGAAGTCTTTTATACCCACACTCTAACCATCGACTTCCAACGTCACAAGGTCATCCTTTGTTCTCTATACAATCCTACCCACACTGGTTTTCACCTCCACCGTACACGGTGACCTCAATTCCAACTGAAAGTTGAGGACCTCGAACAAAAGAACCAATACAAAAAAAAAAACAAAAAAAAACGGAACCATTTTTTTTCCAACCGGAGTGCAAAATCTAACCGAGAACCGATAAGACTTCCGACTGAACCCCTGCCCCTAAAATGACTAATCCCACGTTCACTTACAACTATTACAAAAAAAAAGAAAAAAAGAAACCTTTGGATTTTAAGAAATTTCTTTTAACCACTTCCGAGTTGCATCGAAGCATGGCTGATACAATTGCCGATGGATTTGATACGAACTGTCTCTCTTATGAGCCTCTTAGTGTTGTTGCGTTCTCTGTGCAGAATGTCAGTTTGCGACCAATGTGCCGTACAATTGTTACACTCACTAATGTGTCTAGCAATCTCTGAATTGGAAGCGTTTATTTTTACATTTCTTCTGTGCTCTACCAATCTATCATTTACACATTTACACACCTTGCCGTCTGCCCCACATACTTGAAACCGCATTTCAGTGGTATTTGATAGACCACCCCTTCCTTGCAATCAACCGACTTAACGCGGTGCGCTTTCTGACACACTTTCTGGCTCGTCTGAAACGGCGTCAAACGGTTCAGCTTAAAGTCGGACTTAAACGCTACATCTATCCCAAATTTTTTTGCGCATGCTTTAAGGTTATGAGAAATTACGTGAAAATACGGAATAACCGCATAATGCTTTTTCGCTTCCTTTTCTGGTCGTTGCTTAGCCTTTTGCTGTAGTTCCAATTGCCTTTTTATGAACACACCGTCATAGCCTGCATCCTCTAACCTTGACCACTGCCTTTCTACCGCACAACCCATAAAATGGGCACACGACTTATCCAGTGCGTTGCTGATAAGAGATTTGACTACACCTGCTTTTACTGATTTAGCATGACAACTTTTCCTACTCAAAACGGGTTTTGCGGCCATTCTTCCGTACTCCCAACATAGACCCCCCTCCACGTGAATGCGTAAGTCCAGAAATTGTAAAATGTCATTGTCCGGCTTTTCCGGACAATGGCACAATGACAATGATTAGTCATTTTGGGGGCAGGGGTTCAGTCGGAAGTCTTATCGGTTCTCGGTTAGATTTTGCACTCCGGTTGAAAAGAAATAGGTTCCGTTTTTTGTTTTTTTTTGTATTGTTTGTTCTGTTTGAAGTCCTTAACTTTCAGTTGGAATTGAGGTCACCATGTACGGTGGAGATGAAAACCAGTGTGGGTAGGATTGTATAGAGAACAAAGGATGACCTTGTGACGTTGGTGGTCGATGGTTAGAGTGTGGGTATATAAGACTTCGAGGAAATAAACGCAGTAGCTGAGTTTGAGACGTTCTTTTCCCCCGTCTTTCTTCTTCGACTCCGTTTCCTTGCTTTTACCACAGTCTCGGGTTTTCTACATTATGATCAACATCCACCAGCTCACCTGCGCACTCACAGATTTTTCGTTTTATAGAAGTTGGTAACTTAAAAAGACAAAATAAAAATAAATTAAGTGTCTGTATAGAACACCTATGTCACAAAAAACGAAAGAGAGATTTTCCCGAAATAAATAAAAAGTGCAATATTTAGGTCATTAATCTTAATCTACGTGAGGAGCGATTCCTAAACTTTGGTAGGTCGTTCCCAATGTAAGCATGTCGCTATACTCAAAATGAGTCTCGCAATATAAATAAACTCGATTTATTTTTAGCGAGCGAAATTCTCTTTTGTGATTGTATGCTCCATCTAAATCTTTTAAAAGTGGAAAATATTCTATTACTTCTCTTCTTTTTGAATCCACGGAACTGTCAAGTGTCGTAATTCGAAAGTTCACAGATTGAGTCGAACTTCCAGTGGGACGAAAGTTTACGACATTTTTACCAGCAGCCGAGAGGAGAGTTGGCAACCAGTCCGTGATGTGCATCATCTGGTCTGAAACCCTGGCACGCCTCCTGAGCCTCGTGCTCCAGACGAAGGCCGGCACCCGGGTTCCGCCTTCCCACAGCGTCCCCTTGCCTCCCCTCAGGGGCCAGTTGTAGCCCCGGTTGGACATGTAACCATACGGCTGGCCGCCGTTGTCGGAGCTGAACACGATGATGGTGTCGTTGAGCATGCCGGCAGCGCTCAGGCTTTCCACGATGCTTCCGATGGATTCGTCCAGGGCGTCAACCATTCCTGCGGAAAAGGGTGAAACTCGCTTGTGTGAGGATTAAACAATCGATGAAACTTTTTTTTTATACAAAGCGAGAAGAATGTTTTTGTGGGAGATCCAGGAGTTACTGCTAGATAAAAAAAAAAACTTTAAGATGCTCTTAATAGGGTGTTCGAATGTATTGCTTGCTAGATTTGCCTTGCTGAGAAAAAAATTCTCGCCTGACAGGGTATCGATATAATTTGATAGCCTTCTAAAATTTCTCTGCTTTGCTGATCTCTATATCTCCTTATTATCTTTTTCTTCAAAAATTGTTGGTGAGTGTATGCACGGGAAACAGTGTGAATTTAGGAGGCCTCCCACCGTCGCATGAAGGGAGTAAAGATGTTCTCGTAGTCGGCCGTTTAGGCATCGTCCAGTCTGTCCTATATGTGACAACCACCATACGTTAGTTGGATCTTGCACACAACACCCTCCGAGCAGGGAACCAACTTCTGCTTGTGACCCTTTTGTCATTCGGCTGTTGAGCGATTGTAAATTACGAACCCCACCGTAGAACAAATATTGGTGACCTTTAGAGAGCAAAAAGCCTTCCTGGAAAGCGCCTAGAACAATTGATTTCGGCTGACCCAGTATTTAATTCCTCATTTTTTATCAATTTTTATCTAATTTTTTTTTCTTCATCAGCGTTTTGTGTTTTTTACTCTTCTCTTTGTCACTGCTTGTGAGCTGTTCCTATTATGAATTTTTTGGGCACCATTATTTTCATAAAGCAAGGGCAAACAAGAGTGTGCTTATTGCTGTATAGTTATTTCTCCATATTTTTTTCAGTTTTGATGGTGACGAAAATACAACTGGTCCTAACGAAGCGCCAATCTACAGAGACGTATTTATAAAATTATATAGCCTAACGGCAACTAGCTCTAGAGCCCCTTATCTGCCGCCAACTGATCGACTGGACCCAAGCTCGAAATGGGCACGCCATGACACTGTTAGCACGAACAAGCGATCACCAGCTTGTTCCGTTTGAAGATATTAATCACATTCTCTTAGAGTGCCAACGTTTTGCCACTGAACTTCACGGGATGAAAATTCGTCTTGGACTGCTGGACAGGCGTTCTGTCATTAGCAAATATACTGAGCCCTTCGCAAGGCACTTAAATGTAAACATTTGACTGAAATCTGTCAGGTTGGGGAATAAAGTATTAAAATAAAGGACAACCAACCAAGCCCTAAATGCGGGACCGAACGTTTCGAGGCCGGTTCGACCTATTCTTTAGGAGTAACTGTAGTGGAAAGGAGCAATACTTCGTTTTCTTCCATGATAGTTAAGGCGTTGTTTTTTTTCTTCAACTTCCATGGTCGTTGTTCCGTAAAGTGTCAAAGCCCGTTGACATGCACAGATGGCAATGCTCCAAGGGACCTATTGACGTTTCCCGGCGTAGTTTGAATGTGCCAGGATTCCAGGAACAGCCTTTGGCGGGAATTAGTATTAGCCTCCAGGATAAGCGTATTGGTGAAGTCAATTTGATGGTCATTTTTGACGCAACGTTCGGCAACCGCGCTGCGTTCGTGGTCGAATTTTTTCACGTCATGTTTTTGCTGTCCGATCCTTTATAGATAGTGGCTAGGCACTCCGGGCAGGGAATCTTACAAACTACACCTTGTGCACTCTATCTAGATGGTCGATATTTCGGCAGTGGTAGAAACTTCACGAGAGTTGAAACTGGCTTGTGATTACCTTCCTTTGCTAACATACGTGCCAGAGCTTCGCTGGTCCCTTTATGTAGGGCACGCTGATACGCGTGGCGGGCCGGTAATGCGTACCATCAGGCAACTGCAGGCGTCGTCAAGCTCGGTTTTGGCGGCGGGCAGTGCGGTGCATAAAGCTACCCGGATACCCGTTCTCCTTGAATTTACGGATGACCGTTTTTCTTCGTTTCATCTTTCAGATTCAAAAACGTAAATGCTTTTTGCCTTTGGCAGGAGCGTGGTGACCAGCGACAACTTATAAGTCGTTGGGTGGTTTGAGTCAAATGGGCGGTAGCGCCCAGTTTGCGTTGGCTTTCTGTTGACTGAAAAATTCAGCTCTTCATGAGCACATCGAGGAACGGTATGGTGTCTTCGTTTTCCCGTTCCAAGCTGAATTGTATGGCGGGCTCGATGGAGTTGAGATGTGCTAAAACGTTGTCTACTTCAGAATTTTAAAGGATGCAGAAGCAGTCGTCCACATATCGCAAGAACACTTTGGGGCTAATGGCGAAGGACTGGAGGCCCTTTCGCCTTATGGCTTCAATGCAGAAATTTGCCTTTGTGACGGAGATGGAAGCACCCAGTGGTGTTCCGCTGGTCTGCTTAAAGTGCTCTCCGTTGAAGCTTAAGTAAGTTCTACGCAGGGAGAACTCGAGAAGGCGGCAAAGATCATTCACACTGAGCTTGGTCCTGCTGCTCAAGTCACTGTCTCTCTCCAGGGCGGTTCTGGTTGTGGTGATTGCTAGGGAAACCACCACGCTCTGGATTTGGTTGAAAACTGGTAGAAAAATTAGATATAGAACCTTCAGTGGTACTTCACTATAATGCCTTTCCCTCCTAAGAGTATATGACCTATTGTTTTGGAATTCTTACGTTGCAGACTGCAATTCTTGCTTCGCAGGTATCTACAACTATTGACGCAATATTGTGAGCAGCTGTACTTGTGTTTAAGCTTTTTATTTGGGGATACTTTTTTTTACGATATTGCTCCTTCATCAAAGTGTGGCAAGGCGTGAGAACCTCGTCATGGTGCAACAACAACCTTTTGTCCTGGTTCCGACTTGTTGTAAAAAGACAAAAAAATGGAAATGAAACTCTCGTAAACAAAATCATTGTATTTTACGTCACAATTTTCTGTAGGGAAGTAAATTTACTTGAGTTGCATTTTATTTAACTGCATCCACCGCATTCCAGAACAGCATCTTACCCGCATAACGTGTTCTGTTCTTTTCTCCAATGTACGAAAATTTGCCAATATTTTCTTGCGGAGCCTGAAAGAAGTCTCCAGGAAGCGCGCAGTGCACGGATTGATGCGCCAAGTAAAGGAAAAGTGGCTAGGAAAGAGAAGAGCATAACATATAAATCAACGTATGACGGTGTTTTAAAAGAGCCGTGCAACAAGTTTTAGACATTCAACAAAGAGCAGTTATATACAATCTTTGACACTCTTAACCTAAGAAACAAAAGTTAGATCCCTGCAATGGCAAATATTTTTTTTTTCATGGATCCCTTTTGTCTCCAGGCTATTCCATAAGATACTTCTCTTAGATGTTCCAGAAATAATTTTGGATAGATTTGTAACCTAGAAAAAAATTGCCTTGATCATAATTATAATGCAATTAAATGCAAAGAGGCAAGCGAGCTGGACAAGAATGGCGAAATTAATCCCTGGAGAAGGGGACAAGAGGAACAAGGGACAAACATAAATCTCCAAACACAGCTAGGTGACTGGTGAGCGACCGAAAAAATCCGCCTGGTCCGGGTATTTAACCCGGGACCTCTCCATTACAGGTGGTGCGCTCTACCAACTCAGCTAACCAGGGGTTAGACGTCAGTAGAGCAAACGGGTTTTATCAGCCGCCACCAGTCTTACACCAACAAGGGTGAAGCTTGCAATTGTCCCTTGTCCCTCTTGTTCCCCTTCTCCGGGGATTAATTTTGCCATTCTTGTCCAGCTCGCTTGCCCCTTTGCATTTAATTGCATTATAATTATAACCTTAAATTGCAAGCTTCACCCTTTTTGGTGTAAGACTGGTGGCGGCTGATAAAACCCGTTTGCTCTACTGATGTCTAACCCCTGGTTAGCTCAGTTGGTAGAGCGCTCCACCTGTAATGGAGAGGTCCCGGGTTCGATACCCGGACCAGGCGGATTTTTTCGGTCGCTCACCAGTCACCTAGCTGTGTTTGGAGATGTATGTTTGTCCCTTGTCCCTCTTGTTCCCCTTCTCCAGGGGTTAATTTCGCCATGCCTTGATCATAGCGCACAGATAAAAAGAGCGGTGACGTTGTTGGCATTTTCAATATTCGGGGAGTATAGAATATTCCGTCAATCTTTTTTTATCTAGCAACGGCGCTTTACAAGAGGCCATGAGCATTGCGTGTTCAGAAATGAAATTAAGAACGTCCTTCCACTCTGCTAGGGTGAGACTTTATAGGCGGTGGCTTACTAGGATATAGCCGAACCACAACATCGCGAACGGACATTCCATCGAACCATTCGTCGAGAACTCAGCGCGTGTCTACATAATCGCTTGTAACCGGAAACGGAAATTAAAGATAGGTACATTTCTCTGTCGTAACAGTGAACACGATGGAGTAGTACTTAATCCTTTCACAAATTCGCTTGAAGCCAACTTGGATCTGAAAATTTCTCCGCCAGACCACGTGATTTAAAAAACACATACATTAGAAAGAAAAAAGAAGTTAAAACGAACGATAAGGCATGCATTCTTTTTTCAAAAAATATTTTTTGCGCCCTTAGATAACAGTGTAGGTGGAGGTCAAGGCCCGCTCTAAGCCCCACCCACAGATGAGTGGCCCAACCCGTAACTACTTGATTGGCTTGGCTGTCCGGCCGAATATTTTCGGATTACAAGTGGCTCCTATAGTCACTGAATTTTCTTAGAAAACCAAAACCCCCAAGCTCCGTTTCAAAGTCGAGTTGCGGCGCAGCAGTCGCGATCTCCCATATGGTGCTGCTCTGTGGGGTCAAAGCGAAGAGCGCAAGTGTAGCGTTTCGTTCTCGTGCGAGCTCTCAAATCCACTCTCCTGGTCTGTCGCGACACTGGTTCCTTTTTATTAAATGTATTTTCTACGTTCCGTGCAGTGCGTGACTTGCTCGTCGCTGCCTCGTGTCTTGTCCCGAAACAAATCGAAGTCGAGTGTTAGGCTTAGCGTCCTAGGCGCAGAGTTTGAAACGCAGCACCAGCGCAACCGCAGCGAGCAAACGAGCCGGCAATCCTCTCTTGGCCAACCAGATTAGCAGCTACTTCATTTAAAACATAGAAAAGATAAACGCCCACATTTATTTCGTCCTACCTGATCGATGCCTAGAACTCTCACCCGTGAGTACTCACAGTAGCCGTGGTAACGTGGAAACGTTTTTTAACGTTGTTTGTTGTTTTGGGCCTATTCCCAAAATGGCCGTCTGATAACTTCCGCCACGGTATAAACCAGCCAATCAAAATTGAATTCGGCGAGATTGACTTCCGGTAAGTGGACTGAATGGAATTCGGCACTCTGCTGATATCATTCAGCGACTCTAATGTCTCCTTTTCGCGATATTCGGTGCGTCTAGTCTGCCGTCTGACACCGCCAGCAAGTTGTGCGAGCAGACGTGTGGCAGCCTAAATATGATTACTGGATGGAGAAGCAATTTTGCAACGAACGATCCCCACATCATTCATTTTTCAAACCCATGAAAGCAGAGAAATAGAGCGTAGTTAACTATGTTTCTGAGTGGGTCCTAAAGCGGGCTACCTCCCTTTAAATTGCATCAAACGACGTAAACATTTCTCTAATCGATTTTTTTTCGTTACAAAAAAAAATATGTGTCCCTTCTAGGCTTCTTAAAAAAAACATTTTATTTTTTATTTTTTTTTTATTTTAGTGTTTGCACAAGAGAAGCCAATCGATCGTTACCTTCGACTTGTCGTGATGCTGAATGACCGACTTGAAACGCCTGGTGAAAAGGTGCGTTGAATACTGACCACTCTCGTTAAATACCGGAGCTTCGTTGTCTCGAAAATCCAGACCTCTATGATCCTGGAATTGAAGATTGGGTAAAATATATATATTTATAAGAAGTCCTTACTGTAATATGTCCTTAAATATTTGAAACTGATCTGTAAAATTCTTCAGACATTATTCATACCTCTCCAGCTGTGTGGTCGTAATAGTCTGCAGCGCCCGTATAAAATCCATAAAATGAATCAAAACCCCGATACAGTGGGGTGTATTCTTTTTCAAAAAAGCCGAGGTGCCACTGATGGAAGAAAGAAATGCATACAAAATAATTGCGTGTATGTTTAAACTATTATAAACCTAAACTATGGTACAATCAATAGAGGCATGCAACCATCTTAGCTTCAGGATAAAGTTGTTTTTATATGTTAAAAAAATAAAGTGACTTCGTTAAGTTTTTATTTAATGCGAACTTCGACGCTCACATCAAAAGTTTTCTTTCAAAGTTCATCAAATTATAACAACCTCGATGATGTCTAGATATACATATACTAATCTTTGTTTTCTTATATTTGCTTTCTTAATAATAACGAAATGAATTATTTTGACTGGGATTTCGTGAATTGCACTGTAGTTATGTCATTGGAGGATACTGTTTGACTCTAAACGTAATATAAATGTTTAAATCCTTAGTTCCTTTTTGCGCTGAATTTTTGTTTATCTTTTATGCGAAACCTTCCAAGATCCCTCACTTTTGGTTTTCTTTATTGCAGACTATACCTTTATAATCCAACCGCGAAATTTTAATACAGGTTAATACTAAGACGATACATTACATGTATCATAAGTATGATTCAAATGGCAGTAGAAATGTTTCCGAAAGCATTGTGATATGACAAGCTTTAGAACTTTTCTTCAGGTGCGTGTCCTAAAAGCACCAGGTTACAACGGGCCAAACTCTCAATCTATCAAAGCAAGCAGATTTGTTTGTGAATCATGCAACCAAAGATGAGGCAAACGGCTTACTTTGCCGATCATGTGAACGGCATAGCCGAGCTCTTTAAAATGTTGGGGCATAATCTTGAACTTTAACGGAAGGCCCCAAGGTTCGTCATCCTGGATTGGTCCCTCCTGCATCCCTAGGAGTAGCGGACAAAGGAAACATTGCCAACTTAAAAAGTACGCCTTCCTTCTGTTTGCCGCCAAGGGAGATTTAATGCGATGGCATTTGGAACCGTTTGCACCTTTCCAGAAGTTCAACGAGTTCGACGCATTCGGTCTACTTTAGTGCGGGGCTGTTGCTTCAATTTTTCTTTCATAAAAAAGGTGCATAAGTATTCACAGATCCAATTTCTCCGAGCCATTTCAGAACATTTATGAACATCACATTCATTTAGACATCATGTCAGTACTTTCGCAGCCGGAAAATTTAAAAGAGTTGAATTCTTGTGAATGAAGGTTGGGCAATAATTTTATTAACTGTGTTCCGAATATTCACTGAATTTTACAAAAAAAAAAGTATGTTTTTTCCTTATGGTATGGATAGACATTATCTTAAATACTTATTTTGTGGAGGTTAAATTTAAGAATACTGTATTCCTGCTAAGAAAAATGGAGGCGGTGTTAACTGCGTTCCGAATATTCACTGTATTTTGGAAATTATAAAAATTGTTCTTGTGGTACATTTGTAAATTACGTAGAGCATATATATTTCCCATAGAAAATTAGAAAATAGAGTAGTTTGTGTAAGGGAAAGTTAGCTAATATTTACAGCGTTTCAAAGATTTACTGAATTTTCCAAACTCTATGATTAATTGTTTCTATGGTATATTGAGATATAGGGTAAAGCACTTTTTTTTTGCGACAGAGAAACAAAGAATATAGATTCGTGTGAGCAAAAGCAAGGCAGTAAACTTAACTGTGTTCAAAAATCTACAGAACTCGGCAAAATATAAAGCGTGTTGTTTTTATTGTGCATTTGGTCATCGAGTAAATCAAAGGCCATATTCACGAAACGATTTTACTCCAAAGATCTGCGTACTACAAACACCTAAGAAGAAATGTGTACACGGGAAAAGAAATTAACTTAAGTTTTGCGTACGTTATGATGGAATTTTACGACAGTTCCAGAGTTGTGTTACTCACTTTTTTACGTTCAAATCAACATGGTCAACAACGTCGCTCAGCCACTTCGTCGCTACGACCAACGAATATTTATTTTTCTTCGTCCTCCTCACGAACGTCTTGACTTCAAGCAGCAAGAAAAGAAAGCGATACTTGAAACCGACCTTGACGGAGATGAACGCTGGATCCACGGGCTCCGTAAGAAGCCACAACGGCAACGATTTCACCGACCAAGCGACCCCCAAAGGCTAGCTTTGCAGGCTATCGACTTAGCAAGGCACTCCGACGTAGCTTTGCTCCGGCGGTCCCTGGTCAAGATGGTCTGCCAACGACCGACTGACTTGCTCAATGGAATATGCCCGCGCGGCCCTTGTGGACCCTTCCCGTATGAATAGTTTAATCGCTGACCTCGCCTTTTAATTAAAAGGTCAATCTTTTCTTTTTTTTTTTTTTTTTTGTCCGCTTCTTGTTTTCAGAGGCAGCGATGGCGAACACACTTGTCAGAAAGGGACACTTTCATCGATTCTATCTCCTTGTTTCGTGTGATTAGAGCTCAAATAAACCCAGTATGAATAACGTTCGTAACATATAGTAGTATAATTCGTTATTAATATGTTTTTATTCTGACATGACGGTACGTCAACACTGTTGAGCTAGTGCAGTTCGTGGGAGCTGCGCGATGCCGATCCAACCTTCATCTGCCCAGTGTAACGTCAGCATCGAGTTGCAATCGTAAAAGATTGGTCCCGAAGCACATACCGAGATCGCAGTCCAAGAGCGCGGATTCAGCGCTTCGATCAAACTCGCGCGTGTGCGCTCCCAATGCAAACATGCATTTACGTGGCTCTTGTTGACTCGTTTAGTTAAAACGCATCTTCTTGGGCGACCATTCCCGATGCCGCCATTCCCGATGCCACGAAAACGCCGTAGCGATTAGTTTCCGTGTGCGCCGATTTCCAAACGAGTGGCGCGGGCCGACTTCTTTTTTTAGCAACGATGATAGTTGCTTTGACATCGTAACGATCGAGTTCGATTGCAGTTGACGAAGGCGATTATCTAGGCCTCGGCATTCGAGTCCGTTTAAATCATGGTAGCGTCGACATTTCACTGCTAGGTCACGATCCACAGACAAGCGCTGGCGAAACGGCCGCCTGCGTTTGTTAATAAAAATCCACGTGGTCCGAACCATGCCGAGTTCCTTGATTGGTGGTTCGTGTTGCCGAAGACGCTGTCGCTATAGCAACAGCCTGCTCTCGAGGGTATCGGGAGCTTGCGGGACATCGGAAGTTCAAGTTTTTCCGCACAATGGCGTCGCTTTCCTCCTCTCGCTACGCGTCTGTGAATACCAATTTCTCCACTTCTTTCGATATGCATAACTTACGAACTGCTTAGCTAGGTTGTCGTAGCCTAAGAAGTATTTCGTAAATCTGACCTCAGATCTTTTGAGGCAGAGTACTTTAAAAAAAAAAGAAGTGTAGCGTCCGTGTAAGAGTTGGTCAGCTAATAACTGAGTTCCGAAGATTTACTGAATTTTACAAAACAATAAATGTACTCGTTCTTGTGGTGTTATTGGGAAAGAAGCGAAGCACTTTTTTGTGACAAAGAACAAATGAATTAAGTGATTCGGGGGAGCAAAGGTGAGGCAGTACAAAAGTCCAAATTCCGAAGATCAACAGAATTTTACAAAATTTAAACATCATTCTTCCTTTGGTGTATGTGAATATCGCGTAAACCACTTGTTTTGGCGAAGAGAGTAAAGACGGTACCTAGACAACTATATTATTGAGTACCTGTACGAATCGGATACAACCCGGTGAGCAACGCTGCTCTAGATGGTGTGCAGTAGGGCTGCACGTAGTGGTTATTTAGTAGAATCCCGTCCGCAGCCAAAAGGTCCATATTCGGCGTGGGAATTTGCGATGAACCGTGGAAGCTCACGTCGCCCCAGCCCTAAAAAGAGAAGCAAGCGAGTCACTCCAAAGTCAGAAAGTACGCAAGAGAACCGTGTGAAGCTTTCTTCCCAATCGCATGCGACTTCAAACTTGGAGCCTCAAGCCCGATTTGCATAAAGCAATCTCGCAGTTGCGACGATGACAAGAGCAACTTTTACCGCGCTGTTTTGCGTGTAATGACACAACTGCGAAATCGCAAGTAAGATCGCACCTTGATGTGCGTGCGATATTGCGGCTGCGACTTCCGGCACCAGAGCTACCACCCCGGTTTTGTATTACACAACCGACGTTGTCACTGCGAAATCGCAAGTAAAATTGTACCACGTGAATCAGAAATCAAAAGTGACCTTTCATTGAGCGGTCCATTAGATGGCATTTGTTTGACTAATATGCTAGGCGCTCTCCACTCACCTTTTGACTCCACTAACTGTTCAATCGCGTTTGAATAGAGACAGGCAACTACAGGTTTGAGTCTACCCACTGATAAATATAATCAGAGCTTGGTTCTCTTACCTCCTCCACACGATTTAATCTCCTCTTCATCAGTTTTCATCCGTAATATATAAGCGTTCAAACGCGTTTAACCAGCCCGTAGGGACAAAGACAGCTAGCTTTCCATCTATTCGCAAATTGTTCAACACCAGAGCACGGTGCTGCGACGTTTTCGCGCGCTCTAACGTCCTCCTTTCTCCCTCTCTCGCTTTCTATACGTATGGTGAAAGACAGGAATAGAACCGCAGGGCGCCTCTTTCAGATGCTCGGCTCCTGGAACAGGATCTTTGCTTTTCACTGTGCTTTGGCTGCGCGGCACGCTCGATATAGACGCTTTACACACGTGCCAAATTACAGCCGCCATTGCTGACCTTCTTTTGTCTTACCGAGATGCCAAAAAACTGAAACGGTAGTTGACGATCCTCTACAAAGGCCGATGCTTTAGAAAAGGACACCGTTGAATCTAATATGGCAATAACCTGGCCTGCTATGGTAATGATGAAGTGAAATAAACGAAATAAGAGGAAACAAAAACTGAAGGTCAGTTATGGCGGCGCCCATGCACAGCTGCTGCAAAGCGTCTATACACGAGACGCCGAAGCCGCTGTCGAAAGTAGGAAGCTCGCACTTGAAACCAGACAACTGAAGGACCACACTGCTGTTGTAATCCTGAAAGCTTATTCACAATTAAAATGGCAAGACACTGATGCAAAAAAGGAACTGTGCATACGTTCAATAGACCCTAAATTAATTAATTGGGGTTGTGTGGATATTTGTGCAGCATCTATTTGGTCAGACATTTCAAAATTTAGGCGAGTCACTCGCTGTAGGTGAGCAATTTAGCCAGTCCAGTACAACCGCTCGCCTGGGGTCTTTAACGTGCACCAGTCAGTAGTGATACGCGACCTCACGCCGGTACGATGCTCATCCAGATCGAAACGGGCAGGGGTGGGGATTGAACCCAGCATCCCTGGGTTCTGCAGCGCGAGCTTTCGCTCCACGTGCTCCGAGCTGGTGTGCGCTATTTATTCACTCGGCCACCGATACTTTTTTCTTTTTTTATGAAACAGCAAGTTTATTGAGAGTTTGGAAGCTTATTCCGAACAAAAGCAGACAGCCGACAAGCCGGCTGCTTTTCCGTTAGAATATGAGCAGCCTGAACGTTATATTATTATACGCTAAAACTTCACATACACCATTTCTGGAGACGTCTTTCGATTAAGTCCCAGTGCTCCTTGTCCTCTGGAAATATTTTTGCCGCAACACTGAGAGTCCACCTCGAATTGGTCGCAAAATGCCACTATGCTCGCTTGGCACGGATGTCGCACTCGAGATACGCAGTTCGGGATCGCCAGATCGCGTGCAGTCCGAGCACCACTAAAACACGCAGCACAGTTGGAGAGTGCTTCTCGCTATCAACACACAACCATTTGAAAACGTTCCAGACAATTTCAAACTCTACAGTGAAGAGGCACTTCAGTTCCGCCCAAAAAAAGGTCAGCGTTGCTACTTTCCACAAACACGTGATGTAAGGTTTCAGTCGCCCCGGCACAAAGCAAAGTTTAGCGACCACGGCACAAAGGATCCTTTCCTATCAAGCCACACTTTCACAGGGAGCACTTCAACATAAACACGGACGAAAAAATCTTTGCTCCTTGTAGGCACAGGCAGCTTTCTCAGCTGCTTAATGTCATCGGATGAGTTGAGAACGTTGACGCACTGTCGGTAGAACTGCACGGGTAAAACTGCTCAGACAGTGTCCCCGTAAAGTGTCTTCCGTTTCACCGTCAAAAGATACTCCTAAGAGAAATGAACCAAGAAGAACCTGATTGAGTCGGCAACTTCCTTGTAATATCCAAGATGCCTCGACGTGGTCGTCCGACTCGTGGTGCTCGCCATTGATTGTTGCAGGTTTCCATATCCTAAGCAGTGGAATGCGCTCGTAAAAATTGGATCTCTTTGATCTCTAAAAAATAGAAAACGCTGCACATAAAGTTTGAGGGTCATATTCAAGCCCGAAGCCACCACTTTCGAGATTCCAAAACAGGTTGCTGTTTCACATCTTTTCCATTTGCGATTGCCAAATCAAAGTGGCCCAACGTCTCTGGATGGCGTTCACTGTGCCTGCGCTACAATAAGCCACTTGCGCCACGTACAGGATCGCAGGGTATGACACCGCGTCGCAGACATAGCTTCTAAAAAACATTGACAAACGTTTTGCTGTCCGAGAAGACAGTTTTAGTTGTATGGTCTTCAGTTTCTGATTCCACTGTTGTGACGTAGGTACTGACAGATCCATGGACACGCCGAGGTACTTTCCACGCCTGTAGACCATTTGGCGCCCATGAACTCCAATCGCTTTGTGGCCCACTCTCCGAGCCAGCTCCCTTTCGACTTGTTCTTATTGGGTCTTGCTCCGGAGCACCGACCGTAGCTTCCCTGGTTCATCCAAGACTGTATCGATTTCTCGCTTTGAAAAGCATACAAAAGAAACATCGTCCGCGTACGCCAGGAGTTTTACAGATGCTCCCCCAGGTTAAGACCGGAGATCGACTTGTTGCGCTGCACCTCGAGGCATAGTGGCTCCAGCTGTAGAGCGAAGAAGATTGATGACATGGGGCAGCCTTGCCGGACAGAACGCTGAACCGAAACTGGCTTTCCTTTCTTCCCATTTATTAAAAGCCGCGTGGTGATGCTTTTGTAGCACAGCGCTATAGAATCTCTCCTCACTTCGCCCACCCCACATCGCTCCAAAATCTTCATTAAAAACTCGTGGGACACTCAATCAAACGCTTGACCGGGATCCGTCTGCAGCATTGCTAAAGGTTGATGACCTTGGCTGTCGCTTCACAGACAAAACGCATGACGTGAAGGTTCCGATAAATGTACCGTCCTTTCAAGCCATAGGTTTTGTGCTCTCCGATGACGTTTTTCAGTCCAATAACCAGACGCCGTGCCAATATTTCCGCCATAATCTTGTAGTCTGTGCTTAACAAACTCGTAGGACGGTTTGTTACTTCGGGGATTTCCCCGCAGGTTTGTACTTTTAGAATCAAAACAGTGAAGCTCTCTTTCATCGATGGGGGAAATACCTGTCCGTCTTGTATGTCTTGAAACACTGTCAGCAGAATGGAGCAGAGGAGGATTATTAACATCTTATAAAACACGGAGCCTATTCCGTCCGGGCCCGGAGCTTTGTTTGCTGGCAGATTCTTGATTGCCCAGTTGACTTCTGCTGTACTGATTGGCTGATCCATGCGGTCCTTATGTTCGTCTGACACGTGTCGCAGATCGTTGAGAAAACTATCGGTGATGTAATTATCTATATCTTTTCTTCGAGACAACTCACTGTAAACGGCTGCAAACATTTTTTCAACTTCTGTTTGTCCTTCCGCTATGACATCACCGTTTCTTGCTTTCAGAATTGTACTTTTTTCCTTTCTGTTCTTTCCAGCATTGCGAAAATGTTTGTCGGCAGCCCTTCTTCGGTTAACATACGAGTGCGGCTCCGGACTGCAGCACCATTTTGCTTTCCTTCCAGTAACTTGAAAAGTTGTGCTTTACATTCTTTTATGTCATCCTAAAAAACTCCAGGGCTTCGTTCATCTTCGACAATCAGTGTCTTGAGGGTCTGTACCAACGCCCTTTTCTCTCGCGTGCGCTGGAGCTGTCGCTACTGCGAACAGTCAGTTGCGTTCGAAAAAGGAAACTCGGCCACCGATCCCCTAATAGGCCCTTTTCTATGCAAGCTTTACAGACCTGATCACCATGCGGTGCTTCAGTCTTTCACGTCCCAGCGAACTTCCAGTTCATGTGCATAGAAATTTTATTTGCATTGTGTACATCAATCTACATGTATGGGTCAGTGAGATATTTTGTGTTAAGAAATAAACAAAACTGGCACCTCAAAGGACGTGACATACTATAAGGCAGCAGCTACGAAAGCGCGATCATGTACAGAAGAAAATATTTTTTCTACAGGTGCGGGCCTGCCCAGGTGCGCACGTTTCTTACACTTTGTTGAGGGGCGCGAAAGACAAGTGGTCGTATTCACAAGGGTCACGTAGCGACAAGGCCACCTCCGCAGCAACTGCCACTCCCCCGACCGGAAACGTTCCGCATAGAGGTAGTGCCGCGAGGCTCCGTGGAGAAGTGACAACAGAGGCCACATGGCTCTGGGTCGACGTTGTTGACCAACAGCCAGGTTCGGTTTCTGCCAGAGGGTAAATTAGCCAACCGCGAGAAGAAGCGGTCAAGGTGATCAAGGTGGGCAGAAGAACCGGTCAAGGTGGGCGACGTGATGAAGCTGGAGGGCTCGGACACCGTAGTGAATGAGCCGCCAGGAAGTCCGCGCTACTGGGCAGGCAACGAAGATATGAGATGTATTATCGACCTGCCCACAGTTGGGGCAATAAGGGCTATGCCCCATCAGTGGAGGCCTTGTCTGGCGGGCAGTATCCCCACCCTCGGCGCAATTTAAAATCCTCTACGGGCTCAGGATGACGGCGGGACACCAGCGTCAGCCACGGAAAGGAGGTCGCCCGGCTTTGCTCCTCGGCGGTTGCTCGCTGCACACAGACATCTTTGACAATGCGAGCGGGTGGTCCATCGTGCATTGCCAGGTCTGGGAACTTGCGCTTCGGCTCAATATAGAGGCCCACCGCCGCCTGGTAGAAGGGGGGTATATACTCGGTACTTGGACAGAGGTTGTCCAAGGCGCTTGGGATAAGCATACTACGTGAAGATCCCAAAAAATGAAAGCGAGGGAACGCGCAGGGTGCTCGTTTTGTTCTCTAGTACCTCCAAGATGATGCCAACAGCTATGAGATGGGACATGGTGTCAATACACGGCATAGTTCTGCCACCAAGGGACGTAGGTAAGCGAAGCACTGACCATGTGACGATTTTGGTTCCCTTCCTCTAATAAAAGCGAAAGAGGCAGCAGTTTGCCCGCAGAACGAAATAAGAAAGGGGGGGGGGGGGAGCTCCGATGTGAGCTGCGTAGAAATGTTGGGCGCAAAAAACTGCTTTAACCAAGTTCGCTTTGTCCAGAAGGAATAAGTATAAATGCTTCTGCAACCAAGAACTGTCGTCCGAGACCAGAGATCGCAGCCTCCTATATACTGGGCGCCACTCCCCGGCAGTCAAAGACAACGCCGAGTACACCCATCTCGGTGACGACCAGAACATCTGTTGGCAAGGTTGGGGGAACACAGCATAGAATAAGGAAGCAAGGCTCTTGGAGCGGTTTAAGCGCGTACCATGGAAAAGTACCATACCCTAAGAAGTACTTAGTGGCAACTTCAAACCTCCCAGAATCTCAGGGAAACAAGAAGAGGACGGTTTTTATTTCGCAGATTTTATATGTACAAATGCTGTGCATGGCATCTGAATCCATAGCCATAAGGCTAGTTTTAGAGCCGAAGGCATCGGCCGCGTCCGAGGAAATGTTGGAGACGGGGGCGTCTTGGGCAACCGCTTCCACCGAGGAGCCGGTGGCTGGGTCAATGGCAGGCGAAGGTGGGACTCGTCGAAGGACGGGGGGTTCGGGGTCTTCCTCGAAACAGGCGACTGGGAAGGGACCTCCTTCGACGGGAGCGCATGCCGGAGGAGAGGGCCGGGGGTCTCGGAGCAGCTCTTCGGCTGAGGCGTATACATACGTCTTTCGTTGCGTGCAGTCGGTGATTGCGCAGCCGCGGCCACACCGCAAGCAGGGCGCCGTGCAGCCAGCGGGCTGGTGGCCCAAGACGCCGCACCGGCCACAATGTGGGGCATTGCAGGTCGGACCGATGTGACAATCCTGCCAGCACCTGCAGTATAGGCGTCGGAGGCCGCGGTAGTCCACCATGACTTGGTGGACTACCGCCAAGTACCGGTGGCGGACAAGGACGAAGATACAGAGCCTTTCTGGACTCGGCAAGTAAGCAAGCCGAATTCTTATAAGCGCTCTGTCCTGTCCTGTCTTACCTTTCTCTTCTCTTGTCGTTTGCGCTAATTTTATCTGATCATGTCTAACCAACTAGCCCAACAGATGATATTGATGACTTGGTGGCCGGGGACAGTGATGAAGTTGGGGATGGGCTTCCTCATGTCCTCCTTCACCACACTGGTGCCGGTCTCGACGTCGGGGCGGTCTCGGAAGGTCGCGTTGGTGATCGCCTTCACTCTTCACCCTTCCTAGACTAGGAAGGCCTCAGCGCTCTTTCCGCACGGCCGAAAGAGGCCATCAGGGCAGCGCGAAAGCGCAGAAGAGGAGGCAAACACACGCGCACTTCTTTTCCAAAACATTCGGCCATACGTTAGAGATATCGATGTATCAGTGTTGTTTTTAGGTTTTGGAGCGTCCCGCCTATCGCTCCCGCCTTGTTTTGTAAACTCCGAATTTTGCTTCAGTATCCCTTTAACCAAGTATAGAAACACATTAAAAAAATGGAACTGTACTTTTTTTAGGTTTTTGGAAGACCGGAACGAGTAACGTAACTACATTACCCGTAACTTTGTTTTTAAGTAGCGAGTATGTTACTACGTTACTGAACAAAGTAACGCGTTACCACTAATGCCGTTACATGTAACCCGATACCGGCAACACTGGTACCAGCGTCTCGAATGTATAGGACTCACATCATCCGCTCCGGAGCATCTTCAACTTCTTCCACCACCAGCAACCACAAGGCTGCCATTATTACGAAAGCCAAGGTTACTGGAGCAAGCTCAGGTTCACAGCTCCGCCTGCGACGTGGGCTCAGTGGCGGTCACGAAAACTTGCAGCGCTGCAGTCGAGTTTTGCTTCCAGATTGTCTAGCCCACCAAGTTTGAATAGCAATACTTAAGCTTGGGCGAGTTGGTGATTCATACTCACACTCCACAGCGCAAGGAAACAGACGAACACAAAATTAAATTTAGAACACTTAAAGAAGGAACACTCACAATGCGCTGACTCTGATCTTTTTTAGTGTATTACACTTCATCTTCATCATCTTTTTTTTTTCTTTTGTTTTTGCTATTACACAGATGGAAGTAAAAAAAAAAGGAAGAGACGAAAAAGAAAAGGAAGCTCTCAACGCAATGGTAGCAGACAACGGATGAGACAGGGAAGCAAGATCCGACTGCAGCGCCGCTAATTTTCGTGACCGCCACCTGGGCCACTCGCCTCGGCAGGCGAGAATAGGGAGCTGCGAAACTGAGCTTGCTCAAGTAACGTTGGTTACGACAAATGTGCCATTCCTCAGATGATGATAGTGAACAAAGTGGCCAGACTGAATTTTGGAAAGCGTCTATTCTTTCACAGTATTAACACTCCTGATGTCACAGAGCCCTCGTGGGAAGATCTAAGTCGAGTCGTTACGGCCCTAAATGTGATCCTCAACTGAGTACTATTTTTGCTTTCCATACTTTCCAGACGCGCTTGAATTTTAAGAAACACAGTTTTGTGAAAAGAGAAAAGTTGTCACTTACCAGATCGTCGGCGAGGATAAAAATAATATGCGGCTGCTTCAGTGAGGAGGAAACAACGGAGAAGCTTAAAAGCAAGCAAAGGACGTAACAACACCTGTAATTGATAGAGGAAAAAAATTTTAACAAAACGGACTAATCAGGAAACAAAGTATTCGTGCTGCAAGTTGTGTTGATTTGTGACTGAACTGAAGACACAATTACGATGGTAGCAACGACGGACAGCACAAAGAATACTGTTTGTCACTATTCAAAACGAGATTATAAAATATACCAACTCAAGATGGCTTTTTTTTTAGAGTGCACGAAGAGTATAATGTTTGATTTGACTGGGGCTGGGTTATTCATTGCCCTTAGTGCTAAGGGTGAACCCACGACATACCGCATCTTTTTGCACTGATAAATTAAGCTAGGGGTGACCCTGCTATCTGCGATCCGGAAGCAGTTCTAGCGCATGCCTTGTTTATTATCATTTCTAATTGTGAAAATGACTATGCTAAATATTGAAACCAAAACAAAAACGACTGGTATTTGCTTATAAGACATACTGACCATTAACAAAATATTACGTTAAAATGACGTTTGAACCGACAATGAAAACGTCATTAAAACGCTATCGTCTGCTCAAATCTCTCTTTTTTTCTCACTCTTCTCATATTCAAATTACGTAGTAGCCGGCATTCTTCGCAAGGCTGCCAAACTCAGCACCAAAAACTTTACTATACTTTGTCGCAAGTCCAGACGGAGCCGCAGCTACGAGCTGATGGAACCAATCTCAGCCTCGAAGGTACATCGTAATTGTGGTCGTCATATTTCTGTATGTGTCCTATCGTGGATGAATCAATCACAGACAAAAAGAGACCAATGACTTGCGCTTTTGACGCTGCTAGATTAGTATCATGACCTCGTAGCGTCGGCTGTGTTAAGCTGAAACAAAGTATAGGGGGAACATGTTGCTCCGGGAAAATGCGGTGACCTCGGAGCCGACAGCCTTTGCGTAGTTGGAACAGTCAGACGCACGGAGTCTCGGGGGTTTTATTTTTAAATTGGGCGATGCGGCTGCCTCCGCCGGTGCTCATCAAGCTTAGCCGGCAATTTTCCTGAAGTTTTGATTGCGCCCTACAGCGCGGCACGCTTTGTGAGATGCAATTATTAGATTACAGATTTTTTTCAATGAAATCAAATGCAAGGAAAGGTATTTAAATCACTCAAAGCCACAGTTTTTTTTTGTTTTTTTTTTAACGTAGGTAATCTGATTAGACGTCTGATTGTTCCCGTGTCTCACGTTGCGCCATCTGTCGACAGCAGATACAAGTCGGCCAGCTCCGCTATGCCACCATCTCTGAGACGCAGCACTTATTTTCCCAAAACAACTTTCAACGACCGCTGACCGCTCGTAAGAAAAAACCGTGGTGTTCAATGCGAAAGCAGATAATTTTCCTCGGCCTACACGGTTTGTCGCGTCTTCATTTGGCGAGCTAGCGTCTGATAAAGTTTACGCACGCGACAGACTTGCTGCTTTTAAAGGGGTACTCCACCGATTTTTTGAGCTACCTCAACTAACTATATTTTCTGACTCCCCGGCCTTTACTCTCTCCGGTATGCTATTTAGAATCGCGAAATTCATAATAGTTATTGCAAAATGGGCAAATGAAAATGATGCAAAAACCAACATTCAAATATACGCGCGCTTTTCAGGGCCGTGACGTCAGTGGCAGGCAGGCTTGCCAGTCGAGCAAGCAGCCAAAAAATAGAATATGCCAATCATTTGTTCCGTGCTGGAGCGCGGGTACTGCAGCGAGCTTCCCAAGCATTCATTTGACACCATGAAACTGCTTCGAATCAGTTTAGAACAAAATCTACAGCCCAAAGAGTGAACCCCTGCCTTCCACTGACGTCACTTTTTCATTGTTGCCAGTAGAGACTTCGAGCTTGAAAAACACGGTGAGGACCAAAACTGTAAATTCAATAACTTCGCGAAAAAACAATATTTTGACCTAATATTTGGGATACTATTTTTGCGATGTTTGTTGATTAGTTTAGCAAAATTTCAAGCAAATCGGAGACAATGAAAAAATCGGTGGAGTAGCAAATAATATAAATATTCACGACGCTGGAGTTTTGGGTGTTTGTTTTTATTGAAAAAAAAGATGAAATAATGTGCAATATTTTTGCACAGGAAGACTATTACCATCAGTACCAGATTTCTCATAAGAGTAACTGCGGAATGCTTGTGGACTTATAATTAACATACTCTGACCAATGGTCAGGCCCCGACACTTCGTGTTGTAGGTTGTCATTCATCATGTTTCTGACTGGTTCTCAAAGCTCTGCAGACTCACCATTTTATGGGGGCCGTCATGCCGCAAGAACCTTTTACTCGTGTGCTCTCGTTGGCTCTCAATACTTTCTTCTATTATGTATCAGTCTGAAAGATGTAGTGAAATCAAGATCTTAACAACGCGATCGCTCTTTCAAGTTGTTTGCTAGTACAGTGTATTGGTGCTGGAATTCAATCTCTAACAGTCATCAACATGTCTGAAATGTTTACGTCATTCTTCCCTTTTGTAAAAGGACTGATATGTACAATCCTTACGCTTCAAAAATATATGAATCTTTAAATGAGGTTTAATGATTATTACACACCTGTTGCTGCACATAACGGTGCCCTAATCGTTAACACCATAGTGACATGAGTAACAAATCCCAATGTCCTGAACGACACCTTCAAGATCAACATCATTTGCGCTAAAGGTACATAAGAGCAAATTATTTTAAGTTCTCCTAATTCACACTTTGTAAACTTTGTTTCTTGCTTATTGGCGCTTTTATCTAGCAGTGGAAAAAACGTTCTACGATACCTGCGTATAAAGTATACCGGGTAGATAAGAGAGAACTTTCAAAATTAAAAAAAATAGCGTGGTTGAGAAAGAAATTAACACTTTTCGGGACCAAACAAACCAAATCCCTACCTGGTGACCAGGTAGGGATTTGCACCCTACCAGGTCACCAGGTAGGGTGCAAATACCACGGTATCTTCGTCACCACGAGGAATCTTTTGATACACACAATGACGTGGCCGGTGCCCAAAAACGCTTGGCAACTTTTTAAAAAGTCACATGAAACCGACGTTATTTTACTTTTTAAAAACGAAGAGGCTCTTTTTCCTAAAGCGCGACAACAACTCCGTCCCTTGTGATATGCTCCTGCCCTGACCGCTTCGCATTTGGAGCCAAATAAGTATAAATGTAAACACACTGACCAGCGCCCGCGAGCAGGCGCTGAAAAAATCTTATCCCCGTCCCTTCTGTCATCTTATACCTACCGCCCCACCATTCATACGGCGTTAAAGTTGCAAATAGGTTTCTCTTTTTTGGTGGAGCGCCCTGCCCCAGGTGGTCAAGGCGCGCATCTACTGCCTCGCCTCCCTTGTAGGATGGGAATTCAGTCTTAATTGTAAACGTTACTAAAAAAAGTAATAGATTACAAATACTATTACTCTTGGCTAAAAAGTATTTGATTAGAATACTTGATTACTCGACAGCAAAAGTAATTGGACATTACTTTAAGAAGTAACCGTTACTTTTCCGCATACTTTACTGTGTGAAGTCGTATATCTTTAGCGCACATAACAATGAACTGCTTTCAGCCTGTATTTCACATTTTCACAAGTATTCAAGAAGGAAAAACGGATTCCCTCTTCGTAATCGTTTCACCTTCACAATGCGGACACAAGCATAGCATTTGTTTGAGGAAGTTTAATGCGCTTCTCCAGATATTATTCACATAAGGATGAACTCGCATGTTATAGAAAAGAGCAGCAGCTCCAGGATTTGAAACGGATCATGTGTAGTATTCATTAGCGGAAGAGATCGCCCCGACCACTTCTCAACTCAAAACCTTTCTTGCCACAAAGACCACTAGGGGAAATTTTGGATCTTGACGCGTATTTGAACAGGCTTTGCTATACGTCGCATCCACTTTAGACATTTCTCGGTTCGGGTTCTCCTACGGGCTGCGAGTAGGTACCGTAGCAGGATATCTTTTTATTTCTCTGTGTGTGTGCGTGAGGGAGCTAGTTTTAACGTAGTACTAACAAACCTACAATCTTCTCCCTCAAACTTTGCCCTGAATGGCCTATGTCACGCACTGGGGCTTCCCTGAGGCTTCCCACTCCCAGACCCAGCTCGAAAATAAACGGATATTCCACAGAAACTGTACATACAAACGGGTTGACCTGGTTTCCTACAGCTCCGCAAAAATCTTTCTTTTTTCCGTTCGAAAAAAGAAGCAAATTTTATTTTTGACATTTCAGAAAACAAAAGTGTGTGTGTGTGTGTGTGGGGGGGGGGGGAGGGGGGGGAGTGGAAAAATAGTAACAGTTGGAAGTAATTTTTATTACTTCAAAAAGTTATCAGATTACTCTTGTGATTACTGCCTAATAAAAGTAATCATCTTATTACAAAATTACTTCAAAAAGTAATCGATTACAAGTAATTTGATTACTTGTAATGCGTACGGTAGAAGTCTGGATGGGATGCGCTCAGCGCAGGTGCGCTGAGCGTTGTAGGTGTTGCCGAAAAAAAGTAACGAAATACGTTACTCGTTGCTTCCAAATGAAAGGAGCGCGTTACGTTACCGATAGAAAGTAAGGCACGTTACTTTTGCGTTACTTTTTTTAATTATTATTTAACACTTTTTACAGTTTTGAGGTGACAGGTAGGCATAAGCGCCATATTTCAAAAAACATTCTGTTCATGCAGGAAGTGAACATAATTACTTAATATTTTTTGCGGTTTCACCTAATTACTCACGAGTAAAAACGCAAAGCAAAACGCAAAAATACTCAGATTAACACGGCTTGGCGCCTGGAAACACGAAACAATTTTAAGGGCTATTTTTTTAAGGCTATATAGGGAAAACTAACCAGTAACGTAACTGTGTCACACCTTACTTGAAATAAGTAATGTAGGTACGTCACCCGCTGCTGTTTTGAAAAAGTAACTTGTCACGCGTTATGGCCAACACTTGTTGAGTGCCTCAGCACCGGAAAAGGAGGGGGGGGGGGGGGCGCGCAGGACAGTGCCGTTTGCGCAAAGATGCACTTCTATAGAAAACCTTAACCTAGCGTCCAACCTAGCGTTTTTCTTTTTTTTTCTTTTGGAACACCGTAAAATGCAGTAGGTACCTTAAATATTCCTAAGTTAAGTTGATTTAGTGTCTTTTTACTATGCTCACCAGGATTATAATTGAAATTGTAATCACTGCTTATTAATTACATTGTTAACTAATAATTCATAGGAAAATATTTCGCTCATTTATATCTTGTTTTACAATCCCTGACGTCCGCCCTGGTTGGCAGTCTGTTCCCGTAACACCTTCTTTTCTTTATTCTCATCCACAACATTCTGAAAGATTTTTTGTAGGCTCCACTAAAACATTAGGTGTATGTTTAGACAAGACATATATATATACATTAAGATAGGTAGTAGAAAGACATTGCCGCATTTTGAAAACTTGTTTGGTTTCCAATCTCGGGTAGTTGAAGTTGTACTGTTGAGTATGATTTCCTTGAGGCCTGTCTGGTTTGAATATTTACTACACTTCCTTCCGTTGTCTTCCTTAAAAATTACACGAGAATCACACGTCGAACTACGTTCTTTGTCATTTTTTTTTTCATTTTAACCCAGAAACGTATGCTACCCTGCTTCTATTATAAATGCGCAGCGCTAACCTGAGAGAATTATCAGAAATTCACTCTGGCTACTTTGATCACTATCATCATCCAAGAAATGGCATATGCATCGTACTAATGGCGGCCTTGTGGTAACTGATTATGGAAGGCGTTGAAGATACTCCAAAGCGGATTATGCGTGGACTATGCATTTGAAACGTGAGTACGATGCGACGCCGGAATTGATTGCAAGAGCTGCGTAAGCATTCATTTCTAGCTCGGGTCCAGTCAGTCTTTTGGCGGCACATCACCGGCTCTGTAGTCCCTTGGTGTGTAAAACTTAATCACGGCGTCAATGTGTATTTGTGCTGCTTCGTTCTTACTACTTATATATATATCATCATCGAAAATGAGAAATCCAGAAAGAGTTGTGAGAAAAACGAGTCATTCTCGACTGCTGTTGACTAGCGAAAGTGATGGGGCCCGGCAAAATACTACAGATTGCAGGTCCATTTCCGCCATTAGTACGGCAAAAAGGTGAACTTCTCGTTGAGCCCCCAGATCAGAGTAAATTTCGAAAAGGGCCTATTGCTGTGTTAACTGAGGTCAGGGCTCGTAACAGTCAAGTATCGCCAAGCTCAATGTTGATTGGTTCCCGTTTTTTTCCCTTTGGCTGAATGCTCACTAAGAACTAAAATGTAAAACTGCACCGTGGTGCCACGGACTTGAAGTTTTAAACATTCCAAGTCGTGTATTCACTGAAGCTCAATGTTGCAATGCTTGAGTCTAGCTATCAAATGATAGTATATATATTTGACAGCTTGAACCAGGGGAAGATATAGAGAAATTGAGACAGGAGAGAATAGACAGCTGACTACCAACGATTATTTAGTGGGAACTTCTTTTTCCTTGCGTGTTTTCAGACACCAACAAAAATTATTACATATTAAAACCTATTATACTAATATAATAATGCATGTGTATGTTTACAAAATTTTCACATTACCTAAACCTAAACTAATATTTTAAATTCACCCGCCTCAAGCTCATACTGCCATTTTCTGGACCGTGACGCACCGTAGATATTGTCTCTCCTTTTTGTGTATAGTGATGGACGGGGTGCTGACGCACCCACTCGCTTGTTCTTCGATAGCAAACGCCTCGAGCATCTCGCGCGCATGAGTATTGTTATTACTGGCTAGGATGGTTATGTCCTTGAACGCTGCACTGCAGTGGCAAGTCCTGCAATGAGCTGCAAGATGCCCTGCCGACGTTCCTTTAAAGCGCGAAACACATGTACGACGAAACCGTCCGATCCGACGTCCGACCGCGCAATACGACGGTCGGAGGCGAGGGTTTTCAACGCTCTCCGATGCTACGAAAACCCTCTCCCCTCAAGGCCATTCCGGCAGTCCGCACGTCGGATCGGAAGGTTTTCGTCGTACATGTGTTTCGCGCTTTAGGGATGCTGCGTGCTCGCGGGCTCTGTCGTTAATGCATCGGCCCGTCTGGCGGATGTAGCACTTCCCGCATGAAAGGGGAATGTTGTAAACCACTCCTGTCATGCATGGTACATATTGTGTTCTGTGGGCAATGTCGCACGTTTTTTCTTTGCCTGTTCTGTTGTTAACTCGTCTGCACATGGAGTACGCTTTGTTAGGCGCGGAGCATACTACTTGGATCTCATTCCTCGCGGCGATCTTTTTCAATTTGTGCGTAATCCCGTGAACGTATGGTAGCACAGCGATCTTCCTTCGGGTTTTCTCGTTTACTTTTTTGCCCGACTTTGCACTCTTCAAGTTTCTGCAGATGGTCTCACAAACGGGTACCAAGATACTTGTTGGGTACCCCGAATTCCGTAATCGTGACATCTGTTTTTCAAAGCTCTGCCCTATCTGGTGTTTACATGATTTGTTTAAGGCAGAAACTAACGCCGTGCTGGCGATACCTCTCTTAATAGTTCTTGAGTGGCCAGAGGTAAACGGCAGAAACCCTTTTGCTGACCGGGGTTCGTACCTCCAGCAAACGTGCCCTTGTTGAAAAATTAGCGCGAGGTCTAGGAATTTGATATTTTTGTCCACAGGTGATTCATGTGTGAACACCAATTCGGGGCAACTTTCTTGAAACACTTGCAGAATAGTATCCTTGCATTCTTCACTCTGGTCGTCACCTTCTGTGGCACACAGTACTAAAAAATCGTCCACATATCGGAAGATGGCTGCGACCCTTGTATCTGTCAGATTACTTGCGATGATCTTTCCGCATGCCCCCAGGAATAAGTCACACAATTGCGGCGCTACCCGAGACCCAATACACACTCCACTCTTTTGCACATATTGTTGATCTTGAAAGTCTACTACAGTGGAAGTCAAATATACACCTAATAGTTCCAAGAAGGTGCTCACACTTAGTCCAGCAGTGTTCTGAAACGCTGTAGAGCCCTGCTCCTCGATGGTGGATCGGAGAATTGCCATGAGTCTTCTGTGTGGGATTGAGTAATACATATCTTGGATATCGATGGAAAATCCAGATGTGACGCTTTCTCCATTCTTCTTAAGATATTCAATTAAATGTTCCGAATTCTTAATTCTGTACGGATCGTCGGATTCTATCAAGGACAACTGTCTTGCCAGGAACGTCGACAAATGGACTTGCCAGGTTCCTCTTTCCGACACAATGGCCCGAAACGGTATGCCTTCCTTATGTGTTTTTGCTGAGAAAAAAACTTGCAGGTGTCCCTTCTTCGTTTTCTTTATTTTTGTGCTGAGGCTGTTAAGCTCGTTGTTATCAAGTAGCTTCAGGGCTGCTGGTTTAGACTTCTTGCTTCTTTTTTCTTCCACATGAATGAAGTTCTTAGCCATTGCAGCAGAAGCTTTTTCTTCGTATGCGTCTGAATCTAAGACCACAAATCCGCCTTCCTTATCAGAAACACAGAGCTTAAGATCTTTGCTGATTAGCTCATGTACTGTGGTACCAAAGCTCCTATTTGCTTTTGCTGAGCTTCTTTGGCTTGCGATGCAGTCAATCCCTTCACTGATTATGCTTGAAGCGCTCTCATCTTGAGCCTTGGATGCGATGTTTCTGACCAAGGCAACCTTGTCAATGGGCTGTAGCCGTGGTGGTAGAGCAAACTTCGGCCCTTGTTCTAGTATGTTTCTCGCCTTATTTGAGATACTGATATCTCCGATGACTTGAAGGGCCTGTCTTTTTGGATGTTCCTTGTCCTTCCTTGCCAGGTGCTCCTTGAAATAGGGGAGATACTGTGTTGTCCACATGGTCTCTGTTGAATGCCTTGCGATAGTCAGGTGGTTAATAAAAACATTGTAGTGGGGGCACTTGGCACGTAGAAAATCTGTGAGAAGACGTTGTTGTCGCCAAGTCTCTGACCTGAGGATCTTGCTTACTCGCATAGCATGTCCCTGCGACGGAGCTATAAGGCCGAAGACTTGCCTTACATCATCTAGGATGATATTCTTGTTGATGCTACGTGCTAGTAGCCCACCTTGGCACGTGGTGGTGGCAATAAGATGGCTTAGAGTCTGCGGGGCCATTGATTGAATGCGTAGGAAGGAGGGGCTCAAATAACTAGAAATAACTGTCAAATATATATACAAGTATGTACCAACAAGCTCCACTATCAACCGTTACTATCAAATGAATTGGTTCAAAGAGAAGAACGCGAGACGAAGTGTACACAAAGAGCGCTATATCAACTTCGTTCTCTTGCCCTTTTATTTTATTTTATTTTGTTTATTTTGTGCTATGTTACTTTATGGCTATTGCCTTTAGCCAAACTCCGTGAATTAAGAAAGTCTAGTAATACGTGATTTTATAGGAAAGAACAGGTTCAAGATTGTTTCACGAAATGGAAGAATCTCTTTATGTCATAGAAACGAACACAACGCTGCGAAACACGCACACATCATTTGCCATGAAAGCAGATTGCCTCCCAGCTGCTTCTGTGGCGAGCGAAATTATCGTTGGATCATCCGATACGCAGTGATTGAAGTCTACAAGCTCGAACTGAGAAGTTTTCGAGTCTCTTCGTTTTCAAAACTTTTTTTCGCAAAGGACAAATTACGGTTACCGAATTAGAAAACTAAACTGGAGAACTGATGTTTTCAAATACTCGTTTTTTGTATGTTTTTATTTTATTTTTGCTTTTTATATACAATTGAAAGCTTGAACGGGCTTCCCCGTAATTTTTGTTCCAATGTTGTCAGGTGATTTGTTTCTCATTCTCTGTTAAACGAAAGTGACTAATGCTTTTAAGCTCTTGTAATGCCTGTATATTTGTGTTTAAATTACTGAGTATATTTATCGGCTTTTTTACGTACACGTTTGCAAACATTTGCGTATTTGTACTTCTAACTTTTCTGCAATAATTCCCGCTGGGCGCTGTAGGTTAAATAAGATAAATAAATGAAGTAACTTAAGCTGTGTTGCTTTTTGCATTGTTTTTAGGGATTATTTTTTACGCCTAGTGTGACAGATCTAAACCCCAAAGATGGTTTCGCGCACTTATGCAATAGGTGCAAAGTGACGCGATTGATTCTTCTTCGCCGAGTTGACTACCAGAATCCAGTTTTTAAAATTAAGCTTTTACTTCATCTTCACCTATTGCTTTTTCCAGGCACAATCACCACCACAAAATTAGGTTGCCCTCATGTCGCACCAAGCAGTACTCCGAGTCTCCTCTACATTTGTTTATGAAGTAATGAAATGACCTAACCGATAATATGGTAAACATTTATTGTAATAAATTCAGAAGTGCTCGCGATGAACTATACCACATATTTGAACTTTAGTCTTTAAGAAGGTATGTGGCTATTGCTTTCTTCTGTTTGGTGCATATTTAAGACCTTGTGAAACATGTTTCAATGTTATGTGCTTTGAAATTAAAGTGTAGTGCTTTCTTATTGCCCCCCTCATGTATTGCCTTTGGGCGGCTTTGAGGTAATTAAATGAAATTAAATTAAATTATGCTTGTTAGCTCGAAAGAGCACCCGTACCTTTAAAACCACGTCTAAAATTATCGATTCTGCGGTCGCGTTCTACTGTTTATCCATACGTGGCTTTATGCCAGGTGATGTATCAAACAAACAGTAAAACAGTTGCGTTAAAGATTAAAAGTCTGTTCGCTTATACAGTTCGTTCACCCATAAAGTCGTTGAACTCATCGCGTATATCAATTAAATGTTCAGTTTCTTTTTTTCTTTTTATTTCTAGTCGTAAAGTGATAATGTGTAACTTCTAAATCCGGTCACAGTTTTTCAAATGGGGACATAAAACATTTTCATTTGAAAGCTTTGTTCTTGTTATTGCCAACGTATTTTTTAAACATTTAACCTGCGATTTCAAACGCATCTAAAACAATATGTAGTTTCGCAAACCTCGGAGCTTGACTTTTTTAGATTAGTTTAAACAGAAGTGGCTGCATTTTTTATTTCATTATATATCGAACGTAAACAAAGTTAAGCACTACATCCAAATGTGACTGATTCAGTTGGTACCGTCTAAGGAAGCCGTGTTACTTTAATCCAAACACAAAGCTAGGTTAAATTTATATAATTTAATTTGGTTCTTACTTCTGAGGATGCATCCGTCAAGATATTGAAGTTACTTGTAATTTATTGTTGTTTCTAGTATGTACGTAGGTGCTTATCAGAAAGCAGCAATCCTGTCTGTACGCGTTCTCGACCTCGGCATACACCAAGGCGCGAATACGACCTGATAATTCTCTATCTCCAAAAGAACTTGCGCCACCAGTCGGAAAATTTGATTCGAAGATTCTGAAGATGCACCAAGGAACGCCATCAGGAAGGATGGTGAAGGAGCTACCTTGAAGAAACTTCGGAACAAAATTTAAGCTAAAGTGGACACAAAAGAAGGGCTGGGAGAGCTAATTCTAGGTCAATACAGCTGAACACTAGGGCGCGCGCTCATTTGAGCTCACGCTCATATGTATGATTGCTCATACAGTGTGTAACATTTAAGTTGCAGCACATAGTAGAAGCAGAATAAAATGAAAGACGTTTACAATTCTCTTTTATGCCGAATTAGTACGCAGCTCTTGAGCAAAAGGGGAGGGTACGGAGGGGAGGTTATGCCCCTGCTCCCCCTCCGTACTCTCCCCTCCTCCTCTTATGCTCCCCTTTTATTTAGCAAAATTTATCACTTAGCGGGAATATTTCCCCCTAAATTTAGCGGGCAAATTTAGCAAAATTTTTTCCGCTATATTTAGCGGAAACCTGGCGAAAATTTTCCCGCTAAATTTAGCGTGGAAACTGAATTGGTGTTAAGGTCGCGTGACGTCAATATGCCAGCTAAATTTAGCAATGAAACTTAACCCGCTAAATTTAGCGGGCAAATTATCCCGCTAAATTTAGCCTAAAATTTAGCGATACTTTCCCCCTAAATTTAGCAGGGAAATGGACGCCACGTGACCTCAACAACAATTCCCTTTCCCCGCTAAATTTAGAGGGGGAAACTGGGCGCCCCATAATGCAACGCGCGCGGTTACGGCGACGCCGACGCCGCTCAACCCGGAAACGGGCACGTAAGTGCTGCCATTACCCAACAGCCATTATTCATTGCGATAAAGCTTGTTTAAATGCAAAACAAAAACCTAGTGCTGCCTCTGGCAATTTCATTAGAAGGACGCTATTAATACCTATTTGCTGGTGATACTATGAGCATAGATATATTTAAAGAAGTTGTCGGCGGATATTTTGCTAATCAAACTCCCTGTAATAAGACTACCGTCAAACTAGCAAAAAACCAATTGAACAAAACATATGAACTCGCATAAGCTATATGACATAAAACCACATTGAAGGACCATGGACGTATAATATGCATTTTAAAGCGCAGCTCTTAGGCTCCCGTTTCCGGCTTGAGCGGCGTCGTCGGCGTAACCGCGCGTTGCATTATGGGACGTTTCCCATAATAATGTCACACGCGACGTCTCGTGTGACGTCAAGAAGATTGCCCTCTTGAGAGTTGAGAGGGTTACCCGCACAACAGTCACGAGTGTTACCCACACGAGGGTCATGAGAGTAACGTCACGACGTTACCCTCGTGATGTCACGTGTAACGTCATAAAAAACACGTGAAGTGGGACGTCACACGCATCTAACAGTGTCAATACTCCCGCTAAAATTGCTGGGGAAATTTTTCCGCTAAATTTGGCGAAAAAATAATCTCGCTAAATTTACCCCCATGACGTCACGTCTGACGACACGTTTGACGTCGCACTTGACGTCACATGCGACGTCACGAGGGTAAACGTTTCCCGCTAAATTTAGCAGAAATATTTCCCCGCTAAATTTAGCGAGGAAGGAAGATGGGTATACCCTTTACTCCGTACCCTTCCTCCCCCCCCCCCCCCTCAAGAGCTGCGCTCTAAATGGACTTTACAAAACATTGTGAACGTCTTTCATTTTTTTCTAGATAAAAACAGTTTAATATTTTGACGTGGTTGCCTATCAAAATCTCCCTGTCGTATGGCACATAAAAGGAATTGTTTTCTTTCCCTTGAGTCATTCCATGCGAAAGGAGACGCGGCAATGTTTTTATATCCGGTATATGTGCGAAAAAATTCATTTAAATAAAAAAGTCTGTAAACCCCGCAAAAAAATTGTGAAAAAAAACTTTTTTTTGCTGATATCATGATGTCGATTTCCGGAATTCGCATGAAACCTATGTAGTTAAGAGCATTGTTACAAAACGGTTGCTTATTCACAAATTTATGTCGGCTCCTAATTACGTCATATTACGCCCTCTTTCATTAGAATACATATGTTTAAAGACGCCATTTTGAGTCCAAATACACGCTCAAAAAACAAAATACTTTATAATTTTTTTTTTTTTGTAGTTAACTTGGATTCGGGTGTTAGCCACAATACTTTTTAGGGGCGAAGGCTAGTCATGTCCGTATGTCCGTCCGATGTCCGGCGTCGGGGGCTCGTGCTCACGAGCACGTGAGCAAAGGTGCTCCCGTGCTCGTGTAGGGCAAAAAAAAAAACGCATCTCCACGTGGTGAATGATGTTGATTGGGGCGAAGCTCTGGTGGTGCTTGTCTGCGGAGACGGTGAGCCTCAACATGCCGTGCCTTTCGTTCGTTTTCATCCATATCAGAAAGAGAATGTGCGGTATGGAACGTGGTTATATGCGCATTTGAGCAGTTGACCGCAGCGTGACGTGGATGAAAACGAACGAAAGGCTCGGCATGCTGCGGCTCAGCGTCTACGCAGACAAGCACCACCAGAGCTTCGCCCCAATAAACATCATTCACCACGTGGAGATGCTTTTTTTTTCTTTTTTCTACTTTGTTTTTTTTAAGAATAAGGATTGAATTACTTGTACTAAATTTTCAAAGGCTCTTTATGTTGGGGTTTAAGTAAATATCAAAATCTTCCGTTTATGCGCAAACAGACATTTAATGCCAACGCGCGTCGCCAAGCAAGCGCGTACGTGTAGTCTACGATATCCCAATATCTTGTGGGAAGTTATATGTGGGGCGAATGAGGACGGTGCATTAATGTTAGGCTAAGAGAGCATTCTCTCTCTCTCAAATCTGCCCGTCGGGGCATTTACCAGTACATGCAAAGGACTGTGGGTGTCATCCGTTGTTTGATCGAACATTGATCTTGTGACGATCCCTTGACAAAAGAACACGAGAAATAATGAAAGTCAGTGCTCCATCCGTAAACTTGTCAGCGAAAGAACTTCACTACCTGTATTTGTATAGGCATTTTTCCACCTTTTTCCTTTTCTTTTTCTTTTTGCTTTTGTGCGAAACGCTTCAGATCTGTTCTTTTTGTTTTATTCTTTCTCTTCCTTTCCTTTCTATTCTTTTCTTTGAATATTTAGTAGTTTTTTTTTCTGAGTTTGTCTTCTTCATTTGCTTCCTTTTCCTTTCCTCTGCCTTAATTGATATTTTATTTTCCGCCAGCTTGTAACTTAATACTTTTAAATAATTTTATCGATTTTTTGTAAATAATTTCTCTGTGGTTATTCTTACTGTTACTCTTTTTTCTCTTTCTTTTCCTATTTTTGTGCTTTTAGTCTTAATTGTATCTTTGTCTTCCTCTTTCCTCTCATAAAAACGTCAATTGTAAGTAGCACTCTGTCCTGTCTTCTCATTCGTTCCTGTGTCCGTACCCAGTGGCGCTAATGAACCTTTTCCAAATACCGACGGCACCAGGCGGTGGCTACACGAACTAAAAATCAAGGAAGTGACCTACCTGCGCTACCAATCGATAATGGGAGCTATGCTACCAGTTGCTTCGCTCTCTGAGCTGCGTCCCGTGCCCAACATGCCCAACGCGACTTTAAAGAGGGAAATCCGTAGGGTCCACCCAAACGTCGTGTTTTTCTTTCCGTCCACATTCTTTTTTTATGTAACACAATTATATATATGCTGCAATTACGTGTTCTACTCGTCGACTTACAGCCTCATTCCGAATTTCCTCGATTTTTCGCGCCGACTTCCACCGCTTGGCATCGAGCGCTCGCGCGTGCGCAGAACGCTTCTCGGAAAAGGTTCATTGTCTGCACTACGTACGTGGCCGAGTGGTCGCAGTGCTTGTCTTTCGCGCGGAGGCCCCAACTTCAATTCCTGTGAGCGATGCTTCTTTTATTTATACTCTCAACTTAGCGTTCTCGTAACTTCGAGAACTTTGTCGTCCGACTGAGTTACGAATGTTCTACGCGCCGAAAAATCTACGTAGAATGTTCCAGAAGCCCACGCGTCTACATAAGGGGCTCCGCGTGGCAAGCCGCAGTCAGTCTCGCCCGTCTCGCCCCAGCGCTCGATACTGCTGTTCCGCCGCCATCGACGCCTGCAACGATTCTATTTTGTTTTGGGCACAAGTTCGCCCCAGCACACGTTTAGTTTCCTTCAGTTATTCGTTGCGTCATCAATTGTCATTCGTGACAATAATGAGAGCCATAAAAAGCAATGTGGGCCGCGGAGCCCGGAACTTTCAAAAAAGCCACATTAAAAAAAAATTGAAAAGTACTTTTTTCTTTTTTTTTTTTTTTTTATCCGCCCGCTGATATTTGCCTGCGAGGTCTCCATCGCCGCAAAGTCTCCAACGCTTTCCTGAATACACGTGTTATTCAGTTTAAGTGGATGCTGACTTCCATGCATTTGTATCACCTTCATGTTACGTAACAATGCTGGCGTCTTAATTTTAGTCTACTTCTGCCCAGGTAACTGCCGACGAACGCAGGCCTGCATCGTCTGCTTCCCGAGTTTCGGAATGCGTACTGCACGTCAGCATTGTCCTGTCCGTATGTCCACATATAAAAACAATTCAGACCGAATAGCTCTTCACCGATGTGAAAGATAACGTTGATTTCGCTTCTGTACTGCACTTATATGTATTTTGATGGAATATGTAGTGCTACCGAAAGCACTGTAATTATAGAAAAAGCATTTTACTTCTTGGGGCGGACGCCTCACACCCCTGAGGTTCAATTAATGTGCAGTATTTTAGACTCCGGAATACACTGGAGGCCAGCAGAGCATGTCTCGTGTTCTGAACGCACTGGTGTTTTTAGATGAAGTTTGTTTGATAAGAGGTGGGGATCTACACGGGTGCTTTCTTCGCGATTTCAGTGTCAAGCTCGGCGCACATTAGATGAGGTTATAACCGTCATGATAAGCCGGTTTTCCAAGAAATTGTTGATTACATTTTTAATTAGTGGTTTTATGGTTCATGTTGCAGTTGCAGTATTGACGCCAACTACTATCAAAGGGCTGAACAATCAAGATAATTTTTTAAAGGGTAATACCTCTTTAGATGCTAATTATCGACCGGTTCGCGCTTTTACTCTTGATTTCAATATTACGCGGGAAAAAAAAAACGTTCCACAAGTCCTGCCCAGAATCACGCTTACAAGACTGACGTAGTCGTTTCCATGACGTCTTCACTATCTCGGCAGCTCGCCCTAGTCCTTTGTGGATGCAACAAACTTCAATACATCTTAGTTCTATCAAAATACATTTAAGTTCAATGGGAAAGCCATGTGGCTGTTATCATTTTTTATCGGTGAACAGCTACCCGGTCCGAATTTTTTTTATATCAGGATATACGACAGACGATGCCGACGCGTAGTGCCGGTCCCCAACTTCGGGAAGCAGACGATGCAGGTCTGCGTTCGTCGGCAGTTACCTGGGCAGAAGTAAAGTCAAATTAAGACGCCGATATCATTACCTAACGTAACGAGGATAATGATGCATGGAAGTTATGATAAAATCCACTTAAACAAAGTAAAACGCGTTGTGGACACCTTGCGGCGGCGTCTCACGCCGTTGACGCCTCGCTAGCTAACGCCGGCGAACGTAGCCTACGAGGCGGGCGCCTGGGACATGGTTGGAGAGGCTAATCTTTAAAAAATACTTTCTCAGCAGCAACAAAAGCTACTTTTATAATTTTTGATGTGTTAATCAGATCAGGCTAAGTAAACTTTTGGCTATTTCGAAAGTTCCGTGCACTGCGGCCCACACAGATTTTCCTAGCTTTCAATTTGACCGTTATTGCATAAACTGAAGATTTTGCCATTTAATTAGGACGCAACAAAACGAGGCTTTGTAAATTTAATGCAAGAAATTCAGTTATTAGTCTTAACATAAATAAAAGTATTGCAGCTAACACCCCAATTGAAGTTAGCAACAAAAAATAAAGAAATCTTGTAAAGTCTCTTCTCTTTGGAGCTCCTATTTGGACTCAAAATGGCGTCTTTAAACTTTTCACATTTTAATGCAAGAAAAGACATATTATTAATTAGGTCCCATGCTATATTCGTGAGATACGCAACCGTTTTTTTATAATGTTTCTTTCCTACATATGTTTTATGCAAATTCCAGAATTGTAAAAGCATTATATCAGCAAAACTATATTTCATTTTTTCACAAAACAGTAATTCTATTGAAGTTCAAAGGCTTCTTTTATCCCAATTAATTCGTTCGTACATATCCCACAGGTTAAAAATTGACGCGTCTTCTTTGGCATGGAATGACACCCTTTATTTAAAATTGTTAAAATAAGCGATATTTCAATTAAATGGGTGTGATCCAGAGCACAGCAAATGTTTTTGGGCTTATGTGTGTAAAGCGTGCATAAAACAACAAAGACTGTTTTACCTAAAATCGTGAAAACCGTTTATAAGTTTGCAATTTTTAGATTTGTTTTATAAAAGCCTTTTGCATGTATTGTGTGATGTGGATTGCATGGGTGCACATAGATTCTTCAGTCGGAGAGACCAACGCTACTTTTAAACAAACAGATATTCCCGGAATGTCATTTTACTGCAAAATTGCCTCTGTATTAAATATACCAGCTAGTTTTTACACTTTGTTTATTACAGTATATAAAGAAAAGGAAGACTCTGCAATGATCAACAAAAATGTTCTCACCTGTATTGCGGAACTTCACACAACAATTGCTCGTTCATCGAGTGAAACCTAGAACAGTTGCGTTGGCGATGAAAAAACCTGTTCGCGTTTACGCAATACTATGGTGTCGTTGAACTTTGCGCCAACATCACACAGGTGTTCGAACTTTTGTTTTTTTTGTTAACTTTTGAACAGTAGAGTGGCGATGTACCACTTCTAAACCTGGTGCTCGTAACAAAACACTTTGGCGCGGGAGCATCTTGTGCCAGTGTGCGCTACCTATTTTCAATATAATTTAATACTGTCCGCGTGCCCTTCCAATCATAATTAAGGCGACACAACTGCGATTTCGCTGACCCCTAAAGCCGGGTTCACACTGCTTATAGATCATACAAAAGACAGTCTGTAAATATATTCGAACTCAAGTCACTGCGAGATTCGTGCTTCGAATGCCGCGTGGCACTGTGTTAAGGCAGAAAACATGGCACGAAGCATTCGAACCACGGATATCGCAGTGACTTTTGTTTGCAGACTGTCTTTTGTACGATGGTATGAGAGTGTGAACCCGCGGCTGAACACTCGACTTTAGTGGGCGACTCACAGACCAGATAACTTCAATAAATATTATCACAAAATGTGCTTATATGCTGAATTTTATCCAAAACGCGAACCGCTCGGGTGTGACGAAAAAGCGATATACGCAACATAAAGTATACATAATCTCTAGAAGACAACGTATAACGTCTAAAACAAATATCATGTGTTTTGAGTCATAACACTATATTCATAATCATAACATAGGCGCAATAAATCAAACGGGAACGTGACAGAAGAGCACACGACAAAACAGCACGCGACAAAAAACAGCACGGTCAAAATAGCACCCGTCAAAACAGAACGGCGTCAAAAAATCACAGCAATAGAACAGCACGGGTTGAAACAGCACGCGTTAAAACGGCACAGCGACAAAACAACACAGCGACAGAAGAGCGCGTGCCAAAATAGCACGGCATCGAAACCGCACTTACGTAAGTGCCTGCTGATTTTCAGTGTCGTTATATTTGGCTACCTATAATAGAAAACCTTCCCACCCCATACCAATGAAGTTGAATCCCTTGCCGTTTTCTCTCGATTGATTCTTAATTTGTTGACGCTCGAGATGGCAGATTTTATTTTTATTGCTTCTATCATAAAAGTTGCATATTATCTTTCCATGCTTGGCAGATTGCTGATGCTGCCCCTAATTGCCTAATGCAAAGTAATAAAATAACGTATTAAGCCACATTACAGATATTGTGAATATAGCAAACATAGTGCACTTGAATATTTTGTTTCAGTGGAAGGTATTCAGCGCATGTTAAAATCCGCTCCTTTGATAGAGATAAATATTGTGCTATTTTGCGACTAAAATAATATCCTTGTTCAAGACAAGCGTGCTCTTTTTAATAAAACTACGATTCAATAAAAAATTCTTGCGTATGTGAAAGATTAATCTGAAATATAGAAACAATAAAATTGTGCCCTTTCCACCACCAAGCTGTCCCCACGTCCATGAGTTGCTGCTGATCCTCTACACCCGGAGACGCAACACCTCGATAGTACGCGATTGTGCATACTTCGTCCAACACGACTGACAGCCCCTCATCGACACGCTTCTGGGCTGTCGCTTTTCTTACTCCATGTAAGATATACTCAAACAAGAGCGCACGTCAAATAAAACGTTTTCAGATTTTCCTCTAATTTCGTTCATTGTGATGTTCATTATTTCTTTCAGTTGCGGTCAGTAAATACGGTGCCGCATTTGCATGGTTATAAATATGGTTCCGTGTTTTCGATATATATCGATAATCCCCAAAAAGTAACCCTCAAAGGGTTTTTCTCTAAATCGGTAAAAACCGAAGAACACCGAATTGAAGCTCGCTTTGAAGGAGAAAAACCGCAGTTTCACGGCAGGAAACTTTTATAAATAACTTTCTTAGTGTGCAACCCAAACACCGACCGCACTAAACTGTCCGCGACGCCACTTGTTTCTCGGAAATCGTTTCTATGTGCTTTATCTAGTAATAAAGCATGTAATGCGTTTTCCAGAGCGCGCCAGATACACCTTTCCTCTTACAATGAGCCCCCGATAAACCCCGATTTGTGCGTTTATCGGGGCTCAAATGGTAAAAACCTTGATTTGTGGGTCTGTGTGTATTAGTGATGTCAAAGATAAACACCGAAAAATTACCCACGAATATGAATAAAAATAAGTACCGAAAACACGGAACCCTAGTTATAAACTGACGTCAGAGAATTAACAATCAATCGCAAGCAAGCGAGTAGGGATTCAACCCCGCTAGCATGGGGTGGGTAGGCTTTACATTATAGCCATAACAACACCGAAAACCAGAAGGGACTTACTGCGCTGTTTTGACGCTGTACTGTTCCGGCTCCTGCTTTTCTATCGCTTTACTATTCCGGCACGTGCTCTTCTGTCACCGTGCTGTTTTGACGCCGTGCTGTTTTGACGCCGTTCTGTTTTGACGCCGTTCTGTTTAGACGCCGTGCTGTTTTGTCCCCGTGCTGTTTGGACGCCGTGCTCTTATGACACCGTGTTCTTATGACGCCGTGCTGTTTTCACGCCGTGCTGTTTTGACGGCGTACTGTTTTGGCGCCGTGCTGTTTTGAGACCGTGCTGTTATGACGTCGTGCTGTTTTGACGCCGTACTGTTTCGACGCTGTGCTGTTTTGTCGCCATGCTGTTTTGACGCCGTGCTCTTATGACGCCGTGTTCTTATGACGCCGTGTTCTTATGACGCCGTGCTGTTTTCACGCCGTGCTGTTTTCACGCCGTGCTGTTTTCACGCCGTGCTGCTTTGTCGCCGTGTTGTTTTGACGCCGTGCTCTTATGACGCCGTGTTCTTATGACGCCGTGCTGTTTTGACGCCGTGCTTTTTTGACGCCGTGCTCTTATGACGTCGTGTTCTTATGACGTCGTGTTCTTATGACGCCGTGCTGTTTTGACGCCGTGCTGTTTTGACGCCGTGCTGTTTTGACGCCGTGCTGTTTTGACGCCGTTCTGTTTTGACGCCGTTCTGTTTAGACGCCGTGCTGTTTTGTCCCCGTGCTGTTTGGACGCCGTGCTCTTATGACACCGTGTTCTTATGACGCCGTGCTGTTTTCACGCCGTGCTGTTTTGACGGCGTACTGTTTTGGCGCCGTGCTGTTTTGAGACCGTGCTGTTATGACGTCGTGCTGTTTTGACGCCGTACTGTTTCGACGCTGTGCTGTTTTGTCGCCATGCTGTTTTGACGCCGTGCTCTTATGACGCCGTGTTCTTATGACGCCGTGTTCTTATGACGCCGTGCTGTTTTCACGCCGTGCTGTTTTCACGCCGTGCTGTTTTCACGCCGTGCTGCTTTGTCGCCGTGTTGTTTTGACGCCGTGCTCTTATGACGCCGTGTTCTTATGACGCCGTGCTGTTTTGACGCCGTGCTTTTTTGACGCCGTGCTCTTATGACGTCGTGTTCTTATGACGTCGTGTTCTTATGACGCCGTGCTGTTTTGACGCCGTGCTGTTTTGACGCCGTGCTGTTTTGACGCCGTGCTGTTTTGAGGCCGTACTGTTTTGAGGCCGTGCTGTTTTGACGACGTCCTGTTTTGACGTCGTACTGTTTTGAAGCCGTGCTGTATTGACGCCGTGCTGTTTTGATGCCATGCTGTTTTGACGCCGTTCTATTTTGACGCCGTGCTGTTTTGATGCCATGCTGTTTTGACGCCGTTCTATTTTGACGCCGTGCTGTTTTGACGCCGTGCTGTTTTGACACCGTGCTGTTTTGACGACGTGTTGTTTTGACGCCGTGCTGTTTTGACGCCGTGCTGTTTTGACGACGTCCTGTTTTGACGTCGTACTGTTTTGAAGCCGTGCTGTTTTGACGCCGTGCTGTTTTGATGCCATGCGGTTTTGACGCCGTTCTATTTTGACGCCGTGCTGTTTTGATGCCATGCTGTTTTGACGCCGTTCTATTTTGACGCCGTGCTGTTTTGACGCCGTGCTGTTTTGACACCGTGCTGTTTTGACGACGTGTTGTTTTGACGCCGTGCTCTTATGACGCCGTGTTCTTATGACGCCGTGTTCTTATGACGCCGTGCTGTTTTCACGCCGTGCTGTTTTCACGCCGTGCTGTTTTCACGCCGTGCTGCTTTGTCGCCGTGTTGTTTTCACGCCGTGCTCTTATGACGCCGTGTTCTTATGACGCCGTGTTCTTATGACGCCGTGCTGTTTTCACGCCGTGCTGTTTTCACGCCGTGCTGTTTTCACGCCGTGCTGCTTTGTCGCCGTGTTGTTTTGACGCCGAGCTCTTATGACGCCGTGTTCTTATGACGCCGTGCTGTTTTGACGCCGTGCTGTTTTGACGCCGTGCTCTTATGACGTCGTGTTCTTATGACGCCGTGCTGTTTTGACGCCGTGCTGTTTTGACGCCGTGCTGTTTTGAGGCCGTACTGTTTTGAGGCCGTGCTGTTTTGACGACGTCCTGTTTTGACGTCGTACTGTTTTGAAGCCGTGCTGTTTTGACGCCGTGCTGTTTTGATGCCATGCTGTTTTGACGCCGTTCTATTTTGACGCCGTGCTGTTTTGACGCCGTGCTGTTTTGACACCGTGCTGTTTTGACGACGTGTTGTTTTGACGCCGTGCTGTTTTGACGCTGTGCTGTTTTGACGCCGTGCTCTTATGACGCCGTGTTCTTATGACGCCGTGTTCTTATGACGCCGTGCTGTTTTCACGCCGTGCTGTTTTCACGCCGTGCTGTTTTCACGCCGTGCTGCTTTGTCGCCGTGTTGTTTTGACGCCGTGCTCTTATGAAGCCGTGTTCTTATGACGCCGTGCTGTTTTGACGCCGTGCTGTTTTGACGCCGTGCTCTTATGACGTCGTGTTCTTATGACGCCGTGCTGTTTTGACGCCGTGCTGTTTTGACGCCGTGCTGTTTTGAGGCCGTAGTGTTTTGAGGCCGTGCTGTTTTGACGACGTCCTGTTTTGACGTCGTACTGTTTTGAAGCCGTGCTGTTTTGACGCCGTGCTGTTTTGATGCCATGCTGTTTTGACGCCGTTCTATTTTGACGCCGTGCTGTTTTGACGCCGTGCTGTTTTGACACCGTGCTGTTTTGACGACGTGTTGTTTTGACGCCGTGCTGTTTTGACGCTGTGCTGTTTTGATGCCATGCTGTTTTGACGCCGTGATGTTTTGACGCCATGCTGTTTTAACGCCGTACTGTTTTGACGCCGTGCTGTTTTGAGGCCGTGCTGTTTTGACGCCGTGCTCTTATGACGCCGTGTTCTTATCACGCCGTACTGTTTTGACGACGTGCTGTTTTGTCGCCGTGCTGTTTTGACGCCGTGCTCTTATGACGCCGTGTTCTTATGACACCGTGCTGTTTTCACGCCATGCTGTTTTGACGGAGTACTGTTTTGACGCCGTGCTGTTTTGAGGCCGTGCTGTTATGACGCCGTGCTGTATTGACGCCGTACTGTTTTGACGCCGTGCTGTTTTGTCGCCATGCTGTTTTGACACCGTGCTCTTATGACGCCGTGTTCTTATGACGCCGTGCTGTTTTCACGCCGTGCTGTTGTCACACCATGCTGTTTTTTCGCCGTGCTGTTTTGACGCCGTGCTCTTATGACGCCGTGTTCTTATGACGCCGTGCTGTTTTGATGCCGTGCTGTTTTGACGCCGTGCTGTTTTGACGCCGTACTGTTTTGGCGCCGTGCTGTTTTGAGACCGTGCTGTTATGACGTCGTGCTGTTTTGACGCCGTGCTGTTTTGACACCGTGCTGTTTTGTCGCCATGCTGTTTTGACGCCGTGCCCTTATGACGCCGTGTTCTTATGACGCCGTGTTCTTATGACGCCGTGCTGTTTTCACGCCGTGCTGTTTTCACGCCGTGCTGTTTTCACGCCGTGCTGCTTTGTCGCCGTGTTGTTTTGACGCCGTGCTCTTATGACGCCGTGTTCTTATGACGCCGTGCTGTTTTGACGCCGTGCTGTTTTGACGCCGTGCTCTTATGACGTCGTGTTCTTATGACGCCGTGCTGTTTTGACGCCGTGCTGTTTTGACGCCGTGGTGTTTTGACACCGTGCTGTTTTGACGACGTGTTGTTTTGACGCCGTGCTGTTTTGACGCTGTGCTGTTTTGATGCCATGCTGTTTTGACGCCGTGCTGTTTTGACGCCATGCTGTTTTAACGCCGTACTGTTTTGACGCCGTGCTGTTTTGAGGCCGTGCTGTTTTGACGCCGTGCTCTTATGACGCCGTGTTCTTATCACGCCGTACTGTTTTGACGACATGCTGTTTTGTCGCCGTGCTGTTTTGACGCCGTGCTCTTATGACGCCGTGTTCTTATGACACCGTGCTGTTTTCACGCCATGCTGTTTTGACGGAGTACTGTTTTGACGCCGTGCTGTTTTGAGGCCGTGCTGTTATGACGCCGTGCTGTATTGACGCCGTACTGTTTTGACGCCGTGCTGTTTTGTCGGCATGCTGTTTTGACACCGTGCTCTTATGACGCCGTGTTCTTATGACGCCGTGCTGTTTTCACGCCGTGCTGTTGTCACACCATGCTGTTTTTTCGCCGTGCTGTTTTGACGCCGTGCTCTTATGACGCCGTGTTCTTATGACGCCGTGCTGTTTTGATGCCGTGCTGTTTTGACGCCGTGCTGTTTTGACGCCGTATTGTTTTGACGACGTGCTGTTTTGACGCCGTTCTACTTTGACGCCGTGCTTTTATGACGCCGTGCTCTTATGACGCCGTGCTGTTTTGACGCCGTGCTGTTTTGACGCCGTGCTGTTTTGAGGCCGTGCTGTTTTGACGCCGTACTGTTTTGACGACGTGCTGTTTTGACGTCGTACTGTTTTGAAGCCGTGCTGTTTTGACGCCGTGCTGTTTTGACGCCGTGCTGTTTTGACACCGTGCTGTTTTGACGCCGTGCTGTTTTCACGCCATACTGTTTTGACGACGTGCTGTTTTGACGCCGTGCTGTTTTGACGCCGTGCTCTTATGACGCCGTGCTCTTATGACGCCGTGCTGTTTTGACGCCGTGCTGTTTTGACGCCGTGCTGTTTTGAGGCCGTGCTGTTTTGACGCCGTACTGTTTTGACGACGTGCTGTTTTGACGTCGTACTGTTTTGAAGCCGTGCTGTTTTGACGCCGTGCTGCTTTGACGCCGTGCTGTTTTGACGCCGTTCTATTTTGACGCCGTGCTGTTTTGACGCTGTGCTGTTTTGATGCCATGCTGTTTTGACGCCGTGCTGTTTTGACGCCATGCTGTTTTAACGCCGTACTGTTTTAACGCCGTGCTGTTTTGAGGCCGTGCTGTTTTGACGCCGTGCTCTTATGACGCCGTGTTCTTATCACGCCGTACTGTTTTGACGACGTGCTGTTTTGTCGCCGTGCTGTTTTGACGCCGTGCTCTTATGACGCCGTGTTCTTATCACGCCGTACTGTTTTCACGCCATGCTGTTTTGACGGAGTACTGTTTTGACGCCGTGCTGTTTTGAGGCCGTGCTGTTATGACGCCGTGCTATATTGACGCCGTACTGTTTTGACGCCGTGCTGTTTTGTCGCCATGCTGTTTTGACACCGTGCTCTTATGACGCCGTGTTCTTATGACGCCGTGCTGTTTTCACGCCGTGCTGTTGTCACACCATGCTGTTTTTTCGCCGTGCTGTTTTGACGCCGTGCTCTTATGACGCCGTGCTGTTTTGACGCCGTGCTGTTTTGACGCCGTGCTGTTTTGACGCCGTACTGATTTGACGACGTGCTGTTTCGACGCCGTTCTATTTTGACGCCGTGCTCTTATGACGCCGTGCTCTTATGACGCCGTGCTGTTTTGACGCCGTGCTGTTTTGACGCCGTGCTGTTTTGACGCCGTGCTGTTTTGACGCCGTACTGTTTTGACGACGTGCTGGTTTGACGTCGTACTGTTTTGAAGCCGTGCTGTTTTGACGCCGTGCTGTTTTGACGCCGTGCTGTTTTGACACCGTGCTGTTTTGACGCCGTGCTGTTTTGACGCCATACTGTTTTGACGACGTGCTGTTTTGACGCCGTGCTGTTTTGACGCCGTGCTCTTATGACGCCGTGCTCTTTTGACGCCGTGCTGTTTTGACGCCGTGCTGTTTTGAGGCCGTGCTGTTTTGACGCCGTACTGTTTTGACGACGTGCTGTTTTGACGTCGTACTGTTTTGAAGCCGTGCTGTTTTGACGCCGTGCTGTTTTGACGCCGTGCTGTTTTGACGCCGTTCTATTTTGACGCCGTGCTGTTTTGACGCTGTGCTGTTTTGATGCCATGCTGTTTTGACGCCGTGCTGTTTTGACGCCATGCTGTTTTAACGCCGTACTGTTTTGACGCCGTGCTGTTTTGAGGCCGTGCTGTTTTGACGCCGTGCTCTTATGACGCCGTGTTCTTATCACGCCGTACTGTTTGGACGACGTGCTGTTTTGTCGCCGTGCTGTTTTGACGCCGTGCTCTTATGACGCCGTGTTCTTATGACACCGTGCTGTTTTCACGCCATGCTGTTTTGACGGAGTACTGTTTTGACGCCGTGCTGTTTTGAGGCCGTGCTGTTATGACGCCGTGCTGTATTGACGCCGTACTGTTTTGACGCCGTGCTGTTTTGTCGCCATGCTGTTTTGACACCGTGCTCTTATGACGCCGTGTTCTTATGACGCCGTGCTGTTTTCACGCCGTGCTGTTGTCACACCATGCTGTTTTTTCGCCGTGCTGTTTTGACGCCGTGCTCTTATGACGCCGTGTTCTTATGACGCCGTGCTGTTTTGATGCCGTGCTGTTTTGACGCCGTGCTGTTTTGACGCCGTACTGTTTTGACGACGTGCTGTTTTGACGCCGTTCTATTTTGACGCCGTGCTCTTATGACGCCGTGCTCTTATGACGCCGTGCTGTTTTGACGCCGTGCTGTTTTGACGCCGCGCTGTTTTGAGGCCGTGCTGTTTTGAGGCCGTGCTGTTTTGACGCCGTACTGTTTTGACGACGTGCTGTTTTGACGTCGTACTGTTTTGAAGCCGTGCTGTTTTGACGCCGTGCTGTTTTGACGCCGTGCTGTTTTGACACCGTGCTGTTTTGACGCCGTGCTGTTTTGACGCCATACTGTTTTGACGACGTGCTGTTTTGACGCCGTGCTGTTTTGACGCCGTGCTCTTATGACGCCGTGCTCTTATGACGCCGTGCTGTTTTGACGCCGTGCTGTTTTGACGCCGTGCTGTTTTGAGGCCGTGCTGTTTTGACGCCGTACTGTTTTGACGACGTGCTGTTTTGACGTCGTACTGTTTTGAAGCCGTGCTGTTTTGACGCCGTGCTGCTTTGACGCCGTGCTGTTTTGACGCCGTTCTATTTTGACGCCGTGCTGTTTTGACGCCGTGCTGTTTTGACGCCGTGCTGTTTTGACGCCGCACTGTTTTGACCCCGTGCTGTTTTGATGCCATGCTGTTTTGACGTCGTGCTGTTTTGACGCCATGCTGTTTTAACGCCGTACTGTTTTGACGCCGTGCTGTTTTGAGGCCGTGCTGTTTTGACGCCGTGTTCTTATGACGCCGTGTTCTTATGACGCCGTACTGTTTTGACGACGTGCTGTTTTGTCGCCGTGCTGTTTTGACGCCGTGCTCTTATGACGCCGTGTTCTTATGACGCCGTGCTGTTTTCATGCCGTGCCGTTTTGACGGAGTACTGTTTTGACGCCGTGCTGTTTTGAGGCCGTGCTGTTATGACGCCGTGTTCTTATGACGCCGTGTTCTTATGACGCCGTACTGTTTTGACGACGTGCTGTTTTGTCGCCGTGCTGTTTTGACGCCGTGCTCTTATGACGCCGTGTTCTTAAGACGCCGTGCTGTTTTCATGCCGTGCCGTTTTGACGGAGTACTGTTTTGACGCCGTGCTGTTTTGAGGCCGTGCTGTTATGACGCCGTGCTGTATTGACGCCGTGCTGTTTTGACGCCGTGCTCTTATGACGCCGTGTTCTTATGACGCCGTGCTGTTTTCACGCCGTGCTGTTGTCACACCATGCTGTTTTTCGCCGTGCTGTTTTGGCGCCGTGCTCTTATGACGCCATGTTCTTATGACGCCGTGCTGTTTTGACGCCGTACTGTTTTGACGCCGTGCTGTTTTGACGCCGTACTGTTTTGACGACGTGCTGTTTTGACGTCGTACTGTTTTGAAGCCATGCTGTTTTGACGCCGTGCTGTTTTGACGCCGTGCTGTTTTGATGCCGTGCTGTTTTGACGCCGTTCTATTTTGACGCCGTGCTTTTTTGACGCCGTGCTGTTTTGACGCCGTGCTGTTTTGACGCCATGTTGTTTTGACGCCGCACTGTTTTGACGCCATGCTGTTTTGACGCCGTGCTGTTTTGACGACGTGCTGTTTTGACGCCATGCTGTTTTGACGCCGTGCTGTTTTGACGCCACGCTGTTTTGACGCCGTGCTGCTTTGACGCCGTGCTGTTTTGACGCCGTACTGTTTTGACGCCATGCTGTTTTGACGCCGTGCTGTTTTGACGCCGTACGGTTTTGACACCGTGCTGTTTTGACGCCGTACTGTTTTCACGCCGTGCTGTTTTGACGCCACACCGTTTTCACGCCGTGCTGTTTTGACGCCGTACTGTTTTGAACCCGTGCTGTTTTGACGCCTTGCTGTTTTGACGTCGTGCTGTTTTGTCCCGTGCTGTTTTGATGCCGTACTGTTTTGACGCCGTACTGTTTTGAACCCGTGTTTTCACGCCGCGCTGTTTCGATGCTGTGCTGTTTTGTCCCGTGCTGTTTTGACGCCATACTGTTTTGACGCCGTACTGTTTTGAACCTGCGCTGCTTTGACGCCGTACTGTTTTGACGACGTGCTGTTTTGACGCCGTGCTCTTTTGACGCCGTGCTGTTTTGACGCCGTGCTGTTTTGACGCCATGCAGGTTTGACACCATGCTGGTTTGACGCCGTACTGTTTTGACGGCGTGTTGTTTTGACGCCATGCTGCTTTCACGCCGTGCTGTTTTGATGCAGTACCGTTTTGACGCCGTGCTGTTTTGACGCCGTACGGTTTTGAAACCGTGCTGTTTTGACGCCGTAGTTTTCGCGCCGTGCTGTTTTGACGCCGTACCGTTTTCACGCCGTGCTGTTTTGACGCCGTACTGTTTTGAACCCGTGCTGTTCTGTCTTGGTGCCAAATGAGACATCTTCCTCAAGGGGTTGAGCAGGAATCGAGTCCCAGACCATGCGATTCGAGCTCTGCTATCTTAATTAGCCGGGCGCCACAAGGAGGAAACGAAAATGTGCGTAAGCAGATTCATTAGGTATAGCTAGAAGCCGAAGGCCGCATGCGGTAGTACGCGAGTGTCTGCGAGAAGTGATTCTTAAGCGCCGTTCGCATACTTAAAAACCGAGTACAATCGACTGAGGAAAGACCTGTTTTTAAAGGGGCACTGACGCACCAAAGGTCGTATTTGTTTTGTTGTCAAAAACGATGCAAGTTGTAGTCATAAACACGCGAAACAATACCAAACGCAAAAAAAAAAAAAAAATCTCACGCACGCGCGCGCGCGTTTTGTTTTTGCTTTTTTTTCCTGCTCCTCACCTCCTTGCTTTTTTTATTTCTGACATTATCGATTATGAAATTTAGAAGGGTTGAATGCAACATCTGTATAATATTTAAGAACGACATTGGTAAAAGATTTTTTAGCACAATTGCAAACGCACTATGACCTTTCTTTTTGAAATACCGAACATCGAAGTTCAGAGTGATGTCGCCTCCTGACTTTTTATCCTCCCTCGGAAAACATGACGGCGCTCAAAGCATGTAGCGCTGAGGATGATCGGTGCGGCGAGTAATCGGACGAAGTTCTCTTTTATCTGCCCGACGACCTTTCAGACTTCGAAAAGGAAATCGTCGAACGGTCAAAACAACTGGGTTGGTGTCTGTGTACCATAGTTTCGGGATTGGCTCCGCCTGGGCAGCCTTTCACAATGAACCGGCACGACGTGGCCCCTCACGTCGCTCACAAAAAGTCCACTGCGCATTATTGTCGACCTTACACCGTTTCAAAGAATTAGAGTTTGCTGAAAAAGCCCCGAAAAAAACTTCAAACCCAAAAGTGAAGCGTCGTCTGCTCACAGCGATATGCGGCACGCACGGAGCAGTTAATCGCGGGACGCTGGCGAACACGACACGGAGGCATGAGAGAAACTCGAGTTGCAGGACGACTCAATTTTTGACGTCACTGCACTAGCGCGGATCGCGTGGGAACTTCAAGTTCGGCTTTTGGAAATTGTTTTTTTATTACTTCAGAAATACTGATTTTTCATGTTTCGAATTTTGAGGGTAATGTCCAGGCATCGTTTTCAATCGTTTCGTATAATAAAAAATATATATCTATATTACTTTGACCTGTCAGTGCCCTTTAAGCCCGTTGCGACGGCTTAGAACGTGCTCCGCCGCAGCGCTTCCGGTCCTAAGTCGTCGCAAGAAGCTTATACCGGTCTTGTCTCAGTATGTCGTGATCGAGTGCAAGTGCGTGAATGGGCCTTTAGTCCACAGGTGGCCGTTGGCGGCGAGTCGTGCTTAGTTCAGCATACTTTACATATCTACGTCTGTATAATCGCAGCACGTAACACCACGTCATGGGAGCGTTTGTGCCGACCATGGAGTATTTCACGTGCCATGCTCCAGCGCACTTAATGGGTCGAGTGGGCCGCAGCCTCCCCAGCTTGCCAAGTTATCGGGATACGGTGTATAACCTGTCAGGTTGCGGGCATCTATAGCCACGGCCGGACTGGAAGCGCCCGCTCTCTTTCTCTTCTTACGGCCTTTGCAATTGGGGCAGTCGCCACCTCCCGCCGCAATTCGCGGGGGGCGCTGTCACCTCACCCCTGGGCTACCCTTTGCCGTCTGCACAGAGCGCGTCTGACAGTGTATCTCAGCGCTGTCGCAACCTGCAGCCGAGATTTTTATAGCCTTTGACACCTGATCCTTACGTTTAGACTCTCAGCCACTATCTAAAGCGCTTTTGATGAGCCCGAAATGGTGAATATTTGACGCACATCTCCGAGAGAGTCGGGAGTAAAAAGTAGTAAGAAGAGACAGCGAATGCAATTGCGGAAAAACTATACTCGTCTTTACCTCCAGGACTTCTGTTGCAACTCAAAAACAGGATGAGACGGACCCCTTCTGCGTGGAGGAACTTTAAATGATAAATAATTCGTACACTCTCGTGAAATGTAAGCAGGCCCAATCTATCTATTGCCGTGGTCTGCATCATAATTTCATAGGTTGCACATGAAATCGGTCAGCTGCTCTAGACGAGGGTGTAGTAGTCTGTACAATTTTCGCACAGTGCTTCCTCGAGTGCTTCCTCGAGGGCTTGTGCACATATCCAGCTGATTTTTCGTTTCTGTCCGTGACCGTCTTTGCATGGTTAATCAGAAGTATTCTGAGGAACTTGTTGCAAATTAAACCAGCCAAGCGCTTTGAGTGACTGCTGTCAATGCCCTCTGGGCAACTTAGGATTGGCGCGTCTTCAGGATAGGGTGCAATGAGTATAGGGTGCAATAGTATAGTTATTGTACACGGAAGGTGCTTAAGAGCCTTTAAAAAAAAAAGCAACAATGTTGTCCAGAAGTGCGAGGAACCTAGGATTTGAATAATGAAGTCCGCTTTTATCCTGGCCTTGCAATAAGACGAACAGAGGATCACCTCTGTTACCCCCCATTCACACTGGAAGCGGATCCGCGTTCGCGAAGCGGTTGCGAACGCGGTTGTATAAAAATCCAGTACAAATGCACGCGCATTTGATGTCATCAAATGCGCGTGCAATTGTACTGAATCTTTATACAACCGCGTTCGCAACCGCTTTGCGAACGCGGATCCGCTTCCAGTGTGAATGAGCCCTTACCCGTAGTCAACAGCATAGCACAAGCGTTCGATTCGGTGCCCCACTCGACAATTATCAAGGAAGCCAGCCGGCTTAAAATCACCGGCAGGACCCTAAACTTCATCAAGAGTTTCCTGGAAGGGATGACATTCTCGGTACGCTGCGGCAGGCACGATAGCGTGCCGAGAGCGAACCACGTGGGTGTCCCACAAGGTTCGGTCCTCTCGCCTACGCTATTTAATCTGGCGATGGTGGCGCTACCACACGAACTCAGTAAGATCTCTGGCCTAGAATTCACCGTATACGCGGATGATGTTTCGATCTGGGCTTATGGGGACGATCTCAAAAAGCAGCGAGATATACTACAATCTGGACTAGATATAATCGAGGCTCACCTGGCCCGTGTGGGAATGCAGGCGGCACCAGAAAAGACGAACTACACGGTCGTACGCAGCCCGAGGATTCGCGTGAAGGAGGACTATGCAGCCAAACTCAACCTGGTCCTGGCGGGGAAACAAATCCAGCCGTCCCCTTCGGTAAAGATCCTGGGGATCACCATCGAGGAGAACGGCAAAGAAGACGCTTGGCTCCGCGACACACTCAAACACTGCAACTCGGTGCTCGGCATGATCAGACGGATCTGCAATGCACGCGGATTAGCGTCACAAGACATTGCCAAAAAAATGGTCAAGGCTCTCGTAGTATCCCGGGTATGCTACGGAGCACGCCACTATTGCCTCACAGCAAGGCAATGGGAACGTCTCGAAGCTTTGAACAACCACGCTATGAGAGTTATCACTGGACTGCCCTGTTTCACTCCTCTCGTCAAACTGAGGCAGTACGCGCAGTTGAACACATTGCACGACGTCGTGGAAGCAAGAAGGAACGCGCACGACGAACGCCTTAAGACGACACCGCAAGGAAGAGGCATCATCCGACTCCTAAAAAAATCGGTAGATGGCCTCCCTGAGCTGCAGAAACAACTGCCTCCGTGGGAAGACCTCACGGCCATCACAAGCAGCAAGCCTCTAAGGGCATTAAGAAAAGGGGACACCAAACAACTGGCCCGCCGGGTAAAAGCACACAACAAAATGGTGGAGAGCTGGAAGCAAAGTAAGACCGTAGTTGCTGCTTATACGGACACTGCATCGCTTGAAGGCCCCATCACCCTCAAGTCGGCTGCCGTGGTATTCCCAGCACTTCGACTCGAGGCAATTGAAGCATTACCCCCTACGGTGTCGACAAAGGGAGGAGAGCTGGCAGCCATTCACCTTGCATTAGAGACGGTCGTCACTTAAGCCACCGACCTCCCTGAGAACCTCAGAATCTTTACGGATTCACAGGAGGCGGTGAAAGAGTGTGGAAGCAAGAATAGCCTTAGCGTCCAAGTACGCAAGATCAAAAAGCTCGCCACGACACTTAGGTCGCGGGGTGTCTTTATAAGAATCGAGTGGGTTCCTGGTCATGCGGGGATCCCAGGCAACGAAGAAGCCCATCAACTGGCCCGCGACGCCCTTGCTACCCCTTCCTTCCGCGGGCCCGGAGATGAAACGCTTCCACTTGAAGATCACCAATATGACGTGACCGCTCGAAATCGAGCATCCATCGTCGATTGGCAGACACAAGAATATGACCCCGCCGAAGAAAAGGCCGGAATACAAAATGAATACCAGGCGAAACTTTAAGAGCTCCTGCCCCAGCCGGCACATCCCCTGCTCCCTTCACAGGGATTTGGACGACGAGGGCAGGTTCTGCTCACCCGAGTCCGCACAGAAGCAACACTATCACCCGCGAGACTCGCATCGTGGAACAAAGGCAAAAGGTCTGGCCTTTGTTCCCAGTGCGACATGAACGCTAAGGCAGACACATACCACAAAGTGTGGGTGTGCCCCAAGTATCATGCAGAAAGGGCAAAATTTCGACCTCAGAACATTGCCACTCTGGAAGGCTGGACTCATCCCACTGGAAACGAGAACCAACAACGAAAGATCCTGCGAAGTCTCCTGGACTTTCTCCACGAGGCAAAGCTGGAATCGTTTATTTAGTGTACATGTTTTAAATAGTATGCCGCATCCAGGCCTCGACTATTAGCCACCGATGCATTCTTACGCCCCTTTCCCTGCTTAATGGCATCAATAAACGCTCTTTGAACTGAAACCCAAACTCACTAATGAGGTTCACCAGATAGCCACCGACGTACACCATACCCGAGTATGTCACGGATGGAGATGGAGCGCAAGGCTCTTTCAGTTTTTTCAGGTTAGTGGTAACCTACGAAGCTCGAACACCAGCGCAAAGTAGCTCGAAGGGACTCTGGGGACTCTCCGAATGGGGTGAAGTAGGGTGAGCTGGTTGCGCCCCTGGCGGCAAGCAAGAGAACTACATACGGAAAAAAATGCCATTGACTCCCGGGCGATTGCAAAGACCGAAAGAAAAGAAAGAGAGCGCGCGCTTCCAGTCCGGCCGTGCTATAGCTAGGATTCGAACCCGCCAGCTGACATTTTTCAAAACTCCATCATGCAGCACTGGAGGCCATCATATTTCGGGATTCGCTTCCTGCGCGAAGCGTGTGACAGGATCTAAGTTCGGGCCGGACACTGACGCAGCTTCCGTGTCCAGTGCATGCCCAAAACGCAAGCCCAAAATAAGGCGGCCTCCCATAATCGACGCAGCAGCTACTGGAGTGCGTTCACTTACGAAAAAGATCCGCTGGCGATCAGCAAAGCGGCCATTTTGTTTTAAAGCCACCTAGGAGACAATTCAATTGCGACGTTGCAAACTTTAACAATACGCCTAAATGTAGGACACTGGTTGAACAAGCGTCGGTGCCTGGCTTGAGCTTCAATTCAGTCTGTGCAACAAATAGCACTTGCGTAAAGGTTAAAGACCGATTGCGGAACCCCACGGATTTTTATCGCCAGAAATACAGCCCGAGCGTTTCCTTTTTCTTTATTACAACATTGAGGCCTCCTTTTCAAAAATATTTTTTATTATTATTTTTGGTTCCCACCCTAGCAACATCAATAACTCAAAATGCATTCTCTAAATAGAGCTCGTGCCCTATTTAATGTTGCATCTTATGAAGTTTAAGCTTCACAGATGAATCAATGATGTGTACATTCTAAATATCAGATATTTTTTAAGAAGACCACCAAAATACTTTTTTTCTAAAAACTAGGAAGTGTCAGTAATACCACCAGAAGCAACCTGGTAGGCTAAAACATTCAAAACAAAAAAAACACAATTAAACACACATGAAACAGAGTTATTGACATCCAGGGTGCGAGGGCAATTTCCGTTGAGGTCAGGAGGATCCCGTGAGTTGCGCTTTCTGGCGTGCTGACCTTGCGAGCGAAACTTCGGCGCCCCTGAAAGGAACAAGAAAAACTCCTAAATAAAAAACTTGGCACATTTGAGCTTTCTTCTAGCGAAGGTGGTCGCTACACAAACATCCGTTAATACGTTAACTATCTCTAAGTCTGAGTCATTTTTTACACCAATTACAACCACAGTCTAAAAAAAGGGGAGTGGCACTTCCTCCCTAAAAGGTCCCCTGTGTTACTCGTCGAAAGGAGGTGATCCATACCCCCCCCCCCCCCCCCCCCCCCAGTAGGCAAGAAAATTTTCTCCTTTTAGAGGGGAGGGAAATTCCCTCGAATTTCTTAGATACGGAGGAAATATCTCCCATTTTGATTATCCCACCTCTCTAGTCTTTGTTCTTCCCGGTTTTATCACAGAGCGAATAGCAATCTTGTAGAAGTAGAGGCGGTGAATACCCCGGGTGCCGATTTTGCCGTTCAGAGCCACACGCCCCCCCCCCCCCCCCCCTCCCCCCGAATGCAGTTCAGTAATACTCCTCGCACCGGTAATCACGCAAACACCTCGCAGTTTTTGTTGCTATACCACGCGCACCACCAGCGCTTGCTCGCCAACGGAACCAATCACGGAGATGGGGGAAATCTTCCTACTTTTGCCGACTCCCGGTAGGGGGCGCGTCATGCAAAACGAGCGAAAGGGAGCAACACCACCAATCTCCTCCCTCTATAGGTAACATGGAGGAAATGCAAAGTTTCCTCCCTTTTAGCGCCCATTTTCTTTTTGTTATAGTGCACAGTCTCGTGCACAAAAAGTTCACGTTGACATGAAATAAAGTTATAAATTTTTTTCTGCTTTATAAAGTAATGTAGAGGTTGTCACAATTACTAGCCTAAGGCAGTCCTGTCCTTCGTTTCACTCCAAGTACGAGTACAGCCGACGCTACGATCCACGGAGTCAACCAATAAGCGTCAAAAGGGCATTGTCACGGTGTTCGTTGTGATTCCTAATTGCTTATGGCCTGAATGTCCAACGAGCCTGAATGTTCAATCGGTCACGTGACAGGCGAGACGGAATGTACAACGAGACGAAAGATCCAGTCGAGACGGAATGTCCATCGAGTCTGAATGTCCAACGAGACGAAAGATCCAACCGAGACGGAATGTCCTGCGTGCCTGAATGTCCAACGAGACGAAAGATCCAGCCGAGACGAAATGTCCAACGAGCCTGAATGTCCAACGATTCTGAATATTCAACGGATTTGGAATGAACCTTGCAAAGAATTTAGAAGACATTTCTTTGTTGAATTGTAGGATTACTGATAGTTACGGCGGTGAAAAATGCGTTCGATGAAATGGGGAACCGGACATTTCGGTGCGGAGATATCGGTATGCAATCATTTCGGTATGTGGTCGCTTCGGCACCGGGCTTTTCAGTACCGGGATTTTTTTATGAGCGGCTGTTTTGGTGTGCCGCTGAGCGTGTTCCTCTGACGTGCCTCTGTGAAGTCCCCAAAAAGATTATTAAAATTACGCTCGTGTATTTTGTAGACTTGATAAAACCTCAAAAACAATGTATTTATTGTTCGTTTTATATATCGAAATTTAAAGATGATTTCTATAACTAAAAAAAATGACGTTTAAAAGGTCACACATGCTACAAGATAAAAGACCGAACTCGTTGACCATTGACAATCTGTCACGCGTTTGATTTTAGAAGGGACGTTCCTCTGGAGCGGAAACAATTGTGGGACCCACAAGAGTTTAGAGAATCGTTAATCGTGCTTATCCTGAGCCACAGTTTTTCCGTGTTGTACGAGTTGCTGTATTTTTCTTATTCGTGTCCCTAGTCCCGCAAAAAAGATGTCTCTCGCATGGGTGAAAAACGCTTGATTGATTTTTTAGTATTATCATTATTTTTATCTGAAGTCGGTGTAGTATGTGTAATTACACTAAATTGTAGTTTTTGCTTTCTTCTTTTTTACAAAATGAACGTGAAAGTTTTAGACATTTCTGACTGGACTTCTCGGTCCCCAGAAACGAAAATTCAATCCTCATATCAAAATAACTGATAGAATACAACGTTCTTTTCATTACGTTTTCGTGCAGGTAATGTCCTCAAGTAGTGAGCTTTTGTCCGGTGTTTGTCCGGAGGATTCGGCACATTGACGCTTATCGCGACGATTAGTTTCGCACGCTTCGGCCACCAAAGCGATTGCTGTCGCAGTGAACCATGTATTAAGCAACAAGTAGGCAATATTAATAATTAATACAATACTTTTTAGGATTAGCTTCCGTCGTTTCTGCCTTTTCTGGTCACATGGCATGCAGAAATCGCAGCGATACGCGCCCAGGTAGCATACGAAGTCTGCGATCAGATTTCAACTGGTTCTAACTCTGTCACAGAGCCGCTGCGACAGTGCGACCGTGATTTATTCATATGCGCACATTACAAGTGCACATATGACCACGGTATCAGGAAGTCAGCCCCTTCCTCGGTCTTCCCAAATTCCATAGTGCTAGAGTTGCGAGTGAACATATTCATGAAGAACCCGACTTTTATCATTTTGAATAACCCGGGTACGATTCACTATCGGACCCTTGCCAATTCTGAGAGCTGCATTTGTCATCCTCTCTTTTTTCGGAAAGGTCTTATTGTTGACCCCCACTGTCACCGGCAATCTACACACCCAACCCTAATCAACCCTTTTCGACAGTTTGACAAACGAGCACTTTCGCCTCATTTTTCATTCTGCGAATAGGCTAGGGCGAGTTGCCCTATTCGACGAATTGCTCTTCTTCCAGTTGTCCAGAGACCAATGGAATTTCGACGAAGTGACCGGATTCGTGGTGCAATACGCCTCCCCTACAAGAATAGAAACCCACGTGGAACGGTCTATTGTTATATTCACACATGATGTAGCCTATTAGTACATCCGGGTGTGGACCTTCTGCTGCACGCCGAGATAGATGCGTTCGCGTCCTTTATCAGCAGTCAAGCTCCGACGTCATGAACTACCTCGACAGAATGGCGAGCTTTGGAGTGCTTCCAGGAGCCAGTTAAATTACATGGGCTTCTGAAAACCCCTATGCATGTCACATGCAAAAAAAAAAAAAAAAAAGTTGCGTATTGCGTGATATTAGTATTATCGCTCTACTCACTGACATACAAACCTACTGGCAGGGAATGCATGCGTATGTAAACTACCGACGACTGCAGTGTACAGTGGGTAGTTGTCTGTTCCAAAAATAAACGAGCAAAAATAAATATTTTTTTTCAAATTCACACAATTGTTCTGCATTTACTCAGAAATTGTCGGGTCACACCCCCCACCACTTCCATGCATTTATAGACACATTAAATGTAGATTTTACATTTAAAAAATATATCTATAGTTTTTATTAGTGTGAAATTACGCTTGTGCAAACTCTTGATGCCTCGCACCCACAGCTCCCAAAGCTCATTAAAAAAAAAAATATTGACTCTGCGCATAGTCAGTGGCGCTGGCGGCGGTCATGTGTTTACAATGCGGGTCTCTATATGTAGTTCACCTATATAAATCGAAATGGGCTGGGATGAGGACTGAACTAGAAATTCCCGGGATCTGAAGCGCAGCTTTCATAGACGTCCCCCAATCGCGACACCCCGACATTGCATCCCTATTATATATTTCAAATTGGCTGACCTATGTCATCGGAACATTCCAAACATTTGAACTGTTAATATCAAATGAGCGTTTGGCGTCGCACAATCGACACCTTTAACCGATTGGTACATAGCTGCGCATCGGCACTCAGCTAATTAACCATCAAGCCTTCATATAGACGAAATTATAATATTTCTGTCTGCTCTGTTTCTTTGTCGGTCCGTCAACGCCGGCTTTTGTGGCACGACATTTCAGTACGATGAAACTACAGCAATGCCTGCAGGAACGAGGACTAAATATACACAGCGGTTTGTACTATCGGGGAAAAATGAAATGCGAACAGAGGAGCGCGTGGCTCGCGGTACAGGCTGCGCCGCCTGGAAGTGAACCTAGGGGCGAGGGTGCGTGGCCTACTTCGATGTGTTCACGCCCCTCGATTAGCGCTCCCCCAGCTTCGGCAGTGCGCCTCTCAGTGCGCTGAAAGCTGTCACTGCTGTCACCGCTATCTTTGCCTGCTCGGCGAGTGCGGCGAGCTTCTTTGCACCGCACACGCTGAGCCAGCAAAGATAGCGGTGATAGCTTTTAGCGCACAAAGAGGCGCAGTGCTGAAGCTTGGGGAGCGCAGAGGGAGGGGCGTGAACACGTCGGAGTAGGCCACGCACCCTCGCACCTAGGTTCACTTCCAGGCGGCGCAGCCTGTACCGCGAGCCACGCGCTCCTCTGTTCGCATTTCATTTTTCCCCGATAGTACATTTAAGAAGGAAAGTTATTCTAGCACGTGACAAGCGAGACGGAATGTCCAACATGCCTGAATGTCCAACGAGACGAAAGATCCAACCGAGACGAAATATACAACGAGCTTGAATGTCCATCAAGACGAAAGATCCAACCGAGACGGTATGTCCAACGAGTCTGAATGTCCAACGTGCCTGAACATTCATTATTGGATCTTCCGTCTCGTTGGACATTCAGGCTTGTTGGACATTCCGTCTCGTAATCTTAACCAATCAGTGATCGTCCCATGACCCTGCGCTGTTTTCTGTGCGAGATTGGTTTAGCTGCAGTAATGGCCAACGCAAAAAACGACGAGGGCCCCATGACGGTGCACTTTTGGCGCTTCTTGATTTGCCTCCATCGGATTGTGTAGCCTCGGCTGCAATCCGATAATTGTTTGCTCAATTTCACGATGACCAGATGCCGCCGGATGTGAACTGCGAGATCGGGCGGCACCTATCGTTATCTTGATGAGAGACCAATGACTGACCCATGGAGCGAAGCCGGCGTTGTCTGTAACCGTTTGTAGCAGAAAACGGCACTTAAATTACCATTCATACACAAAAAAAAACGCACAGCAACGCCGATGCCTCGTCACGGGAGCCGGCGGGTGCGCTCAAAGTCAAAGCGGACGCGCTTCGGAACTAAAGCACGAAGGAAAGCACAGCAACGCAATGCTTCGTCACGGAAGCCTTTCGTGAAGCCGGCAAGGTTCGCCCAGACTGAGCAATGGGGGATCGCGATGTCACCGCCAGAGCGCCGCGTGAAAAAGGAAGATGGCGCGCTGCTTGTAGGAATGCGCCGCCGTGTAGAAATGCTTTCGCATTCCTACACGTAAGCAATCTTAAGTGTATCTGCTGATTTTTTTTTTCTTTTCTCGCGGTTAGTACTATTTGGAGAGAATAGCCGTCTTCATTTTCATCGTTGATAGCTATACCCTAGAATTAGGCTCTAACTCATTTTGGAATAACAAACCGGGTACAAAATTAAAGGCCTAACATCAAAACAATTAATAAGTCATCCTGACTGCCAAAGTCCCGAGAACGGAAGAATGTTCTAAACGGATCAGGCGGAGATCTTTTTTCAATATTTATATTTAAATGTGTCTATATACAGAGTAGGTTTGGTTGGGTTAGGTGTTTGATGATAATCTTCTAAGAATACACGTCAATTGTTTGGGATACAAGTCTAAAAAACAGATATAGAAAAAGTTTAAGGAATTCAACGGTTGAGTGCGCGATCTATTTTTTTTTTTTTTTAGGTGCTTTTTTCAGTTGCTGTAATGTTAGAAAGATGTAGACTGCAATCTCTCGAAATCATGACAGACCCAGAGCAGTATCTGCTCTGGGCCTGTAAGGGCCACGAGCATCATAGAAATGGCGCTCTGGACGAGATCCAGGGCGTAGACAAGCCTACGACGTTCGAGAAGGGGACCAATCCAACGGGCACTCCTCAGCACAGGAAAGCCATCCTCGACTCCTTGATGCAATATATCAGGGAGTCGGGTGTACATAGCCTCATCTAAGACGTAACTACCATCATCATGAAATCTCCCTCACCCCTCACAACCCTTCCCCTCCCGTCTCAGGAGCACAACTCCATAGCGGATGAACCCCTCATCAAATAAAAACATGTCTCTCTCTCTCTCAAAACCAAACGAAAAAGGGCTAGATTGGAATCCTTTTATACGATCCACAACGATGAATCTGGTTTAAACAAAAACTTATACATTTCCCCCCTCCCCCCCCCCCCCCCCCCCACTCTCAGAAACTTTAAATATGTCAAAACTTTTTAGATCATATATGCCTAAAAACGAACTGTCGACGATGGGAATTCACTGCCGTTTGACGATGTACATGCTCCAAATTTTAATAATTTTTACTATTTTTTTTTGTTTTTGTATTTTTAGAAATATGATGTGATCCTTTCCTGTTATGATTGGGAAAAACGATTTGCAGTGTTTTTTTAATAAAAAAAAAAACATTCATTGATTGGTGTCTACTGAGTCTCTGTTTGGAAAAAAATATTGATTTTCCTCTACGACGTCATTATTGCAAATACCTAAATCAAAGACGTGCGTCCAATGTCGGCGTTGCTTTATGCACCAAGAATTAGATATCCTAGATTTAAGAAAGAAGAAAAAAAAGAGACAGAGAGGGCGAGAAAGAGAGGGAAAAAAAGGAGAGAGAGAGCGCACACGTTGCGTTTTCGCCGAGCGAGGAGGAAGATGCGCAGAGGGCAGATTCTGCTGACAATCACACTTGTGCGCTACTCATGGCGAGTAATCAAAATAACTCGTGATCCATTGCATTTCCAAGTAATTCGGTAATAATTTGAATACATTTATTAGGAAGTATTCGTGACAGTAATCTCAATTCTTTCGGATGTACTAGACTTACTCGTAACTATTACTACTTCTTCGTCATCTCCCTAATAATGCCCTTTCTTTCCGCAAGTTTTCTACCAAGAAGTCGTCGAAGTATAAGTCTCCGAGAAGAGGATGGTTTACGAAAATTGGTAGAATGAGAAGAGAAGCGGGTAGTCATTCGTTGATTTCAATCGAATAATGAAGGAAATATGAAAGATCCATTTTCAAACCGGCAGGAAAATCTTTGTCGTTTCAAAAAAATCTGATGTCATCGGACAAGTAACGGTTTTGTTTTCAAGTAACGTCCCTGTAATTTTCTCTTTAACTAACAAAGTTGTATGATTTAATAATTTTTCAACCTAGAGTAATTGTAAGTGTAATCGGTTACTTATTTTCAATCAACCTATACGGCACTGCTGGCGATAAACGCTTTTGATTACTGGCAGCTCGTGTTGAAAACGCGATCCATGAATCAGGTGACCATGCCACGACTATTGGGAAACTCTTTCTGCGCCGGTGGAGAAAAGTGTAAGGCGCAGTGTACTTCCGGTGTGTATTCAAATACGACCAAAAGTCCACCGTCCTACATATTTTTTCTGCACCGGTACGACAGGTGCGGGTAAATTGAACGAGCGTATGTTCTGTAGTTTAGGCGCAGTGCCGAGAATAATATTCGCGAGATATGCGCTAATCGTGCCCTCTATGTGACTAGTGGCCGTCGAAAAAAAGGTACTAGTCTGGTCGGACAATAGATCCAGGGACTTCTCCCTGGCTAGCGGAGCGCTCTGCCAACCGAGCTAGCCAAGAGCTAGTCGGCAGTAGAGAAAAGGCAGATTAACATTTGCCATCAGGCATATCGTAGTACTCACCGCAAAAGGTGAGAAACTGACGCATGATGATAAAATGTTAACCATTTAGGGAAATTCTCCGAGGGAGAGAAGATATATTTCCGCCCGCGCAGCTGGTCAAGTAGGCAGCGAGGCCGTGAACTAACGGTTATCGTGCTTGCCTCCCACGCGAAGAGCCAGGGTTCGATTCTTGGGAGTTACTCGTCTTTCATTTATTATTTCAGTTTAATGTTCTGGTGAATTCAAGAGTATTGTTGTTAATTCTACATCCGAATGTTCTACGCCGAATGTTCTAGAAACCCACGAGGGTACATAAGGAATTTCGCGTGGCGATTAATGTCAGTCTCGCTCAAGCGCTCGATCCTGCTGTTACGCCGCTATGGACGCTCTAGTGTAATCTTGTTTTCTCTTTATTTTTTGCGCACAAGTTCGCCCCATTACACGTCTAGTTTACTTCACTTTTCGTCGCCTCAATACTTGTCGTTCTTGACATTTTGGTGGAGATGCGGGGTAGTGAATTCTATGCCAGTTGAGCGTACCCCTCCGAAGACATCCCGGCCAAGTGACACGGTCAGCCCCGGAAGGCTAAACTTCGCCGGAGACGCCGAAGCCCGAAGAGGCCGTCGTACCAGAGGTCAGTCCCTCGAATTGGGTCTCTTGCCCGAGAACCGGAAGGAGATACCGACAATGACCACCCCGCCCGTCGTCGTCCTGCCCGTCGCTCCGCAGACACCTACCCCCTTTCTCGGCGAGATCTATGAGGATTTCGAAGACTGGATCAACCAGTACGATCACGTGGCCCGCCACAACGGGTGGAGTGATGAGCAGCTCCTGCAGAACCTATATTTCTTGCTTGAAGGTATTGCAAGGCACTGGTTCGAAAACTACGAAACCTCCCTTACTTCGTGGGACCGCTGCAAGAATGAGCTGGCGCGTACCTTCGCCAGTCAACATCGAAGAGAGAAGGCCGAAGATCTCCTGCTATTGAGAACCCAGGGCCCTGGTGAGAGCTTCACAAGTTTTGCGCAAGACGTCCTGCGCCTGAGTTCCCGCGCCAACCCTCAGGCTACCGAGGAAAAGAAGCTGAGTATTCTGATGCGTGGCGTGAAGGACGACCTCTTCGGTGGACTCGTACGCAATCCACCAACGACAGTTCAAGAATTCGTCACCGAGGCGACGAACATGCAGCGTGCCATCCTTGCAAGGGCAAGCCACTACCATCGGGACTCGGGCGTCGCTGCTTCTGCTGCGATGGGCTACGATATCAGCCCTAGCATCCCCGGCATTCGCGACATTATTCGTAAAGTCGTCCGGGAGGAGCTTCGCAAGATGCTCTCCGCTTCGGATCCTCTGTCGTCACTATCTCTCGCCGAGATCGTCCGAGAGGAGGTTCACCAAGCCTTCCAGCCTGAAGTTCCCATGAACCCGACGACATCAGAGGAACCGACGTTGAGCTACGCCGCCATGGCCCGACGACCACCGCAAGCACCCTGTCAAACCCCGGCGCCACCCGAAAAGATCCCCAACGCCACAGTATCCTCGACGCCAGGGAGGACAAGTCCCGGACGCCCGTCCGGAGCGACATTCGCCGATTATGACCGACGTCTGGAGAACGACCGAACGACGCCCATTGTGCTACCATTGCGGGGAGGCCAACTATATCTACCGCCGTTGTCCCTACCGGCAAATGGGACTGTGTGGGTTCCACTCGAATGACCCACGCCCGAGGTATTGCGAACGCCCTCGCGATATCGAGGAGCACCTCCGACACTCGCCCACCTCAGCCCCGTCTCTCCAACGTGAATCCCGCTCCCCATCGTCACGACGTTCAGCGTCTCCAACGCCACGATCCCGCCGAGAGCGCCTGTCTTCGCTGCGTCGCCGGAAAAACCAAGTGTGGCAACGCCTGGAGGTGGCGTTGCCCAAGACGAACGAAGTAAAGAGCCTCCAAGAACGCCTGAGCGCTCCAACTCTCTCGACGCCACCGAAAGCAACGACGCCCCTGCAACGGTGTCCAACAAGCTAAATGTCATCATTGACGGCCACGACGCATCAGCACTTGTGGGCACCGGAGCAGACTACTCAGTCTTGAGTGGGAGGCTCTCCCGCCGCCTTCGAAAAGTCATGACGCCGTGGGATGGACCTCAGATACGGAGGAGGACATTTCATTACAGCAGTAGGAAGATGCATTGCTCGCGTCGAGATCAACGGTGAGACATGCCCTGTCAAGTTCGTCGTTCTGCAAGACTGTGCGAGGGACATTATCCTCCGAATGGACTTTCTCTGCGAGTATAGCGCCGTCATCGACCTCGGGGCAAACCAGTTGACGCTGCGAAAGCCTGTTCTACTGCCGGTGGAGGCCACCCCGACGTCAACCGCGATCCAAATTATTGACGACCTAGTGAACCTGCCGCCGCGGTCGAGTGTTTTCGTCACAGTCATAACCGACGCAGCCATGCACGGTGAAGCTCTTCTGGAAGGCAGCGTCCAACAGCTCCTTGAAAAAGGAATTGGCGTCGCACGAGTCTTAACGGATCTCCAGGAAGGACGTACAACTGTTCTTGTGACAAACTTTCGAAAGGAGCTACAGCACATAACGAAGGGTACCACCGTGGGCCACGTCGAAGAGCTTCAGGCGCCTGCCGTGGTCACCATAATCTCTGAGGAAACCTCATCTTCACAGCACAAGAGCACGTCGCCGCCGCAGCTCGAAATCGATTCCGAGCTCCCAGCTCCTAAGCGCCGGCAACTCGTTGATCTCCTCGCCAAATACAGGGACTGTTTTGCCACGTCGTCGAAAGTTCACCAAACAACAATAGCGAAGCATCGCATTATTACCGACGACGGCGCGCTCTCTGCCCACCAGTCGCCGTATCGAGTCTCCTTAAAAGAAAGGAAGGCGATTCAAGATCAAGTTCAGGAAATGCTCGACGACGACATCATTGATCACCTCGCCGACGCCTACGGACGAGAAGTCCGTAGGCGTCCTCAGTCGTCCTTGTAAAGAAGAAAGACGGAACCCTGAGGTTCTGCGTAGACTATCGTCGACTGAATGCTGTGACTAAGAAGGACGTCTAACCGCTCCACCGGATCGACGATACGTTAGACCGACTGCGCCACTCCCGATATTTTTCGTCGATGGACCTGAAGAGTGGTTACTGGCAGATTGAAGTCGACGAACGCGACCGCGAGAAAACTGCCTTCGTCACTCCCGACGGACTGTACGAATTCAAAGTGATGTCGTTCGGACTTTGTACAGCACCAGCCACCTTCCAGCGTGTCATGGACACCGGGCTGACAGGTCTGAAATGGCAGAGCTGCCTCGTCTAACTGGACGATGTCATAATATTTTCACGGGATTTCGAAGAACACCTGAGACGACTTCGAGCCGTGCCTCAAGCCAACAAAGTGTCGGTTCGCCTACGGTGAACTAAACTTCCTTGGCTACGTCGTGAACAACAAAGGTGTTCTCCCCGACCCCGAGAAGACCCACGCCGTATCTGCATTTACGCCGCCGTTTCACAAAAAGGCCGTCTGAAGATTCCTCGGACTCTGTGCCTACTACAGACGGTTTATTCGGGACTTCTCCAAGCTGTCCGCACCGCTGACGCACCTCACGAAGGACGCCATAAAGTTTGAATGAACAGAAGAACAACAGTGGTCATTCGATGAGCTCAATTAATGACTCCAGATGCCCCCAATCCTTGACCATTTTGACCAGTTCGCTGAAACAAAGACCCACATGGGCGTCAGTAACACCGGACTTGGCGTGGTACTAGTCCAGGTGCGGCCGGAGGCACAATGACGCCGACTGCCTGTCAAGGCAAGAACGACGACGGTAAGTGTTTCCTCGGCACTCTGGATGTCAGCGACATGGCAGCACTCCACCGAGACAACCCTGAACTACGAGCGCTCATCGAGCACCTAGAGGGACAAGCGAGTACGGTTCCTTGTGCTTTCTTACGAACCTTGCCTCCTTCTCCATATGGCAACGGGTGCTGTACAAAGAGAACTTCGTCAACAACAGCACAACGTTGCTGTTGGTTATTCCTTCCAGCCTTCGAGAAGAAACCTTCCAAGAATGCCAGGACGACCCAACGGCTGGGCACCTTAGCCACAGAGAACGCTCGCCAGGATTCGAGAGAAGTACTAATGGCCGAGGCTACCGAAGGCCGTTCACCTCCACACTCGATCATGCCGCGAGTGTCAGTGACGCAAGAAACCGCCGACGAAACCGTCAGGACTTGTGCATCCGATTTTTTTCCCGCCCATGCCGTTCCAGCAGATCGGAATGGATTTACTTGGCCCTTTCTCTTCGTCAGCGTCGGGAAACCACTGGATAATCGTCGCCACCGATTATCTCACACGGTACGCCTAGATCAAAGCCCTTCCATCAGGTACGGCTGTTCAAGTCGCCGAGTTTTTCATCGAGTCCATTGTCCTTCGGCACGGCGCCCCTGAAGTCCTCACAACAGACCGTGGATCTTCGTTATTGGCCCAGCTGACGCAAGAGATCCTTCGTCTCAGTGGCACCGGTCATCGTCGAACCCCTACGTACCATCCGCAGACGAATGGACTAACAGAACGGCTCAACGATACTATCGCCGACAGGATCTTCATGTATGTCGACGTAGAGCACTAGATATGGGATGAGGTGTTACCCTACGTCACGTTTGCTTACAACACGGCGGTACAAGAAACCACAGGAGTAACACCGTTTCAGCTGATGCATGTAGAAAAGTAACGATCATGCTCGACACGATGCTACCCCACGACCCAGCTGACGATGGGAGCCCCGACAACCAGGTGGTTGCTCAACCAGCCAAGGAAGTTCGCCAGCTCACCCGACTCCGAAATCAGGATCAACAACTTGTCGGCGCTACCCGGTACAACCTTCGCCGGATCGACGTTCGCTTCAAGCTCGGAGACCTTTTGTGAGTTTGGACCCCGATACGACGACGCGGTAGCGAGAAACTCCTGAAGCGCTACCTCGGACCCTACAAAGTGCTACGTCAACTTGGAGATCTGAGCTACGATGTGATGCCCGACGGAACAAGAACATCATCACGCCGCCCAGCACGACCTGAAGTCGTCCACGTCGTGCGCCTGAAGCCGTACTACGCTCGATAGGACTGTGGATGTTATGTGCTTCAAATGAGTCTTTAATTTGCCGTTCTTTTTACTTACTTTGTTTTGTTTTGTGTTGCATCGGGGCGATGCACTTTTTAATGGGGGAGTAATGCCGCGCGCGCAGCTGGCCAAGTAGGCAACGCGGCCTTGGACTAACGGTTATCGTGCTTGCCTCCCACGCGAAGAGCCAGGGTTCGATTCCTGGGAGTTACTCGTGTTTTATTTATTATTCCAATTTTATGTTCTGGTGGATTCTAGAACACTCTCATTTATTCTAGATCCGAATATTCTAGAAACCCACGAGGGTTCATAATGAACTTCCCGTGGCGAGCTAAAGTCAGTCTCACCCAAGCGCTCGATCGTTCTGTTACGCCGCTATCGACTCCCGCGACGCTCTACTGTTATCTTCTGTTTCCTTTTCATTTTAGGGCACAAGTTCGCCCCATTAAACGTCTAGTTTACTTCACTTTTCGTAGCCTCACCACTTGTCATTCGTGTCAATACAGGTGAACGAGTTGACTTCCACGTAAGATGGAGCGCAATCTGTGCCCTCTAGACAACTGGTGACCACTGAAAAAATTTGCCTTGTCCAAGAATTGATCCCGGAGTCTCCCCAAAACCGCTAGGGCGGAAATGTGTTTTGGTAAAAAATTCACAACTCAAAACCTGTCCCAAAATTGAGCGTAAAATCCTTTGTGTGCCATATATATTTGACAAGTGCATTGATTCAGTTGTTTTCGGTAATGTACAAAGGTTTTCTAATTAAAACCTTGCCATTTAAGTTACTCCTTGGGAACATAGTTACGCAAAGCTAAAAACCTAATTACACTGTAACTTTTTTTTCCCAGATAGACTTTTTGACGGAAACCAATAAAACATCTTTTTTTTTTTTTTTTTTTTTTTGTCTGCAATGCGTACTTTTTACGGAAGTAATATCGCCCGCGTTTTGAGAAACACCAGGTGTAATATGAAAAGCAAGGAACACATGCAAAGGAAAAGCACATTTCTTTTTAAACAACCTAGATAAAAAACGATTGTTTTAAAACAAATTTACAACGAAGAAAAAATGATTAGAACTATCTTTACGGCGCAAAACGAATTTTGCGGCGCACTTGAAACGAAGATGAATAAGTAACTTTTAGAGACCATAGGAAGCTTCCGAAAGAGCACAAGTACATCGTGACAGATAGCGGCCAGTCACGTGATAAATAGCGGCCACTTTTCCGCAGCGCCCGTGGGCGCCAACTACAAATTCGTATAGCGCTGGAAATATAGCTCTCAAAATGTTTATTTTTAGTTGCAAATTCGTTTTATGACTTCTTGTTCCCAACCAGGCTGTTTAAAAAATATTATTTTTCCTTCGCATCTGTCCTTTAAATTCATTTACCTTGTTAGCTCCAGCGCCCCTAAAGGTTATTAACTATAAATACTAAATACAAAGCCATAAGTATTTATACAAAATAATTTTCAGGCTCAATAAAGTACTACGTGGCACCGGTTTCTACAATATATATATATATATATATATATATATATATATATATATATATATATATATATATATATATAAAGTTGAAAATCCCAAGTCAGAGAAACAAAAACACGGAAGGTTTATTTCAACGTTTCGGCTAGAGTCTTGCCTTCGTCAGGCAAGACTCTTGCCGAAACGTTGAAATAAACCTTCCGTGTTTTTGTTTCTCAGACTTAGGATTTTCAACTTTGTGTACTCCACGCCTTCGGCCAACCCTACGCGACCATGCCCTATATGTATATATATATATATATATATTGCAAGCGATTTGAAGAGCCTTGATTATGCGCGAGCGACTTTAATGAAAGTAACGTATTAGCGACTTCCGAATATTCGAGGATGCAACTATGACTTCAGAATTTAAAAAAAGAATGTGCAGAAATCACTTCATTTTACACTTTAAAAATTCAAAAGAAAGGTTTCTTTTCACACAGTCGAAAAAATAAAGTTTCAAAAAAGGTCCATGTAGTTACACACTTATGCGACGTCACGTACATGTGCTTCCCTGGTTTAAACACAGGCGTGCCGAAAACGTGCTTTGGTTATTTCTTGTGAAAAGACGACCGAACATTTTCTGTCAATAGCAGACTTACAGGGCCTTGGGCAAGTACGGCTTCTCTTTGTCCTCCTTCCAGCGCGCCAGGTCCAGCGCGGAGCCTTCATGTGCAGCGCTGAAACCCAGGCAGCACACAGTATTGCGCCAATATTAGCGTTGGCTCGGGAAAATCGGGCCAATATCATTCTGATATTGGCGATATTGGCGCTGGATCGTAAAGAACGGGCCAGTATTACCGTAATGTGGCCGATGTCGGCGGAACATCACTTGGGTCGGCCAGCGACACGCTGATATACAGAATCCAGCGCTGTTTTCCGGTAATTTGTCGGGTCTGAACCGGCTACATCGGCCGATATTAGGAATTCTAGAGCGTTTCTAAAACGACACTGAATCGCGGTCCATCGCGCCGGTCAATCGCGGCGGCCGCCGCTGTTTGCCACAAGCCGCGCCGAGGGCGCGCCGGGCAATCAGCCACTGGAACTGGGTTTGTGTACAAACAAACGGAAAAAACACTTTTTGTAGCAATTTTTATCGGAGATTAGTAGACAACGGGGGGCGAGGGATGTTTTCTAAAATCTTTAGTTTACAAGGTTTGCGACACAATTATTATTGTTTTTATACAACCATTACAACCATGTCTAAGCGGTGATTTTAGGTATAGCGCGCCCCGACCTAGGCGCATCCTAACTTCGGCAGTAATTCGCGGCGCGTCCGCTTGGGAGTCGGGGGTAACACCCTTGAAGCCCCTTCCACCTTATCTGTTTTGGAGCCAAAATGGCCGATTAAAGCCAAAATAGAAGTCACGTGCAGTTCCTCGAATGGCTGGTGCGGGAGAAATGGCGGCGTTGCGGTCGCTATTAGCTAGGTTTTCAAGTACGGATCGGTGCCACCACTGGAAGCGGATCCGCGTTCGCAAAGCGGTTGCGAACGCGGTTGTATAAAGGTTCAGTGCAATTGCACGCATAAAGATCCAGTGAAATTGCACGCGCACCCGACATCGGGTGCGAGTACAATTGCACTGGATCTTTATACAACCGCGTTCGCAACCGCTTTGCGAACGCGGATCCGCTTCCAGTGTGAATGAGCGGTAAGAGAAGGCTGTATGGCAGTTTGCCAACTGATCGGTTAATTCTATAGTAACGTTGGCTTGGCCCGAGTCCGCTCAGCGCTGACACCGCAGCGGCCGTGGCCATGTTAACCGATATTTGGCCATCTCTGCCCAGAACTCGAATGATATCGCCGTTTCTGGCCCACTTTTAGAACGATCGTAACCCGATATTGGCCCAATACTGGGCCGTGGTGCAAAACATACGACTGGGCCAATATTGTGCGCAATATTACCCCGAGGCTGGCCCAGTGTCGGCGTGCTGCCTTGGAAGTACAATGGCAGATGCGTCCACTTTCACTGACCGTTATAGTGTTTCTTTTTTTTCTCTTTTTTTTTTACCTTGTCTACCACATTGTAGTCACTTACGAGGTGAAGAACGGAAGAAAGGAGCTTCACTTGCCCCGCCTGCAGCGCGATCTCCCTACCGTCGACCATGCTTCGGCGTCTCGTGCAACACGAAAACGCGCGCGAAGCCAAAGCACGGTGGAAGGCTTGGAGCGCGTTCTGGAGGTCAGGCGTTCATAAGACACGCCCTATCGATCTCACTACGTCAGTCACAATAAAAACAAAAAGGGAAAATTGCAAACAGATGGGAATTATTATATAGTTAGCCTAATCAGTACGTCGGTCTTTCTTATTTTTTTTTTATAGATTTTCAGTGCAAGTTGAATTATATGAAACATTTTTTAAACTTTGAAGATGTAATTTTTGCGTTGCCTTATATAAAATTTTGCGTTGTCCTCTGCGACGATGTGTGTTGCCGTTATGTAAACTGTAGCACTTCAAGAACATTTCGATGTGCGCTGACGAGTGCTTGAACGAGGTTGAACTGAGAATGTAAGCCATAGTGCCGAAACAAGACCAGCGTTCCTTATTTAAAAGAGATCAATTCATAGACGGATAACCCGCTTATCTACGCTTAATTAGAAGTTACTTTGATATTCCGAAATAACAAAAATGGGAGCGCAAAGTGGCTATAGGTTTTAGACACTCAAGCATGCCCGCATTGACTACTTCGCGACAGAAGACGCGCATTCATTCACTTCTGCGAAATACAACGAGCGCAGCAAAATAAGTCGAGTGAAAGACAGTCCCGATACTAGACAATACCGTCTGCTCCGAGACGACGAGTATCGCAAAAGGAGCAATCAGTGGCCCAGTTATGGCGGCATCTAAATGAATCGCGCGGGCTTCTCGCGACTTCGTCACACTGCTGTTCAATTTCTCCATACGGCGTGCAAGCGCTATAAAATGCGTCTTCGACGCATCGAAACGCAAAAAAAAGGGGGTAAGCCAATTAAAGGGCGACATAAAGAACGCGTTGAGAACACGCGATGACGCAGCACAAAACGTTCTTGTCATCACTGTTTGAAGTCGGGGGGAGGAAACACACGCACTAGGCGCGCAAGAGCAGACGAACTTGCTCTCCGTAAAGTCTCTGACAGCCTCTGCTTCGTGATTGGTTCATCGGCCTTCCTGTTGGCTGATGCTGCAATCTCATTGGCTGCGAAGCGATAATGAGATGCTCGAAACCAATCACTTCCAACGTTTTTTTTTTGTTTTTTTTTTTTTGAATGCTTTGTTACACTGCAGGCAACAGTCGGACGAATCTGTCCAGTAACGCGAGGAAATCGTGTTGCCGCAGTGACCTTGTCACAGAGCGGCAACAACAAGCAGTCGGGCGACACCCCAGCAGCAACCGTGTTGGCCGATTTGTTGTCCGACCACCCTGTAACACCGCGCCGCGCCGGTGGCGGGGAGGGACAACACGGGGAACACTCCGCCATCTTGATTGTTTACCTTCGTTCGTGTGCGGCGCGGCTGCGCTTTGTAGACAACAACCATTCTACAATTTACGGTGCTCCTTTGCATTCCTAGAGGAAAACGCGCGTGCATTTTGCCTTTTCGCTGGAGAACAACTGGAATCACCTTTGTTACTTGAGTCTTAGCGAATATTAGGTAACTTTATGAACATTGTTAAGGTGTAATAAAAGAATATTTGTCTTCACCTGTGAACGATGTAAATGATGATGTTAAGGCGTCTAAACACCGGTAACGAGTCTAACCAGCATAACAATCGAAAGGAATGTAGAATATGGTTAAGGTTTACCAGCATTTCCATGACGATTATATATCGAACCACTTCGTAGAGTCCCTCTACAAAGTGGTCCGAAGGGCCGGAAATTACCATTGGACGACATCAGCCAGTGACTGTGATTACAAAATTTGATGCGGGAAGTGTTTTTCACCCTTTCTTTTACCAAAATGTTCTTCATTCGCTAACAAAGCAGATAACCCTAACCGAGGGAAGTGAGACCGCTGATATATGTTCGGGATTTACGCCACTGCATGATGTGTTTCTGTCCGGCTCTTTCTTTCGTGCAATTCCTATTTCTACCGTTAAATTTAGTTTGTACCGGTAGTACCCCAAAGCGTCTTTTGCAGCGTGGTATTGAACGGAACTGACAGTGCTTAAAAACTGCGAAACCAACACTATCGGCCTTCATAACAATCGGTGGAATAAATATTTTTCAACGCTGCCTATTTGCCTGCCGCATGCATTCTATGTGATACCTTCATTCTTCAAAACGACTTCGGGATTTATTAAAGAAATCAGATGTCTGGTAGCGGCTGTTTCCAAGTTGCAAGCATCAACAGTCATGAGCAGAGTGGTCGTTTTAATGCTTCGATGTTTTAATGTTTGCTGTCCTGCATTATTTATATTAAACTTTATCAGCGGGTGAGTAGGCATGGCATTTTATTTCACTCCCAATGATGTGAGCTGGTCTCTCGGCAGTTCTAATTTGAACACGTCTGAACCTTCACGACAATAGCGGATACCATGTCGCCTATCGGTTTCCGTAATTACGCAGTAAAAACATTCACCACATTATCTTAGCTGCACGCCAGCCTTAATTATTGTTAAATAACGTTTTTCAAGCCTTTATTTCATTGGGACGTTATTGATATGGAACTAACTCTGCCGTCGATGCTATGCATGCTGTCGTGTTGCCGGCCCGAAATTTGCTCAGCTAGCGATCAGGGCAACACACGTTGTCCAACACAAATTGTTTCTGTTTTTCTTGCCGAAAGCCGTCATACCGAGGTAACATTTTCGTTGTCGTCCATGTTCAGCCGCTGTTGCCGCGATGTGACAGGTTTATCGGACAACACGGGGAGCGAGCAACAAGTCGCCCGACTGTTGGACAACGTGTTGTGTTGCTATTGCCATCGAGTTGCCTCAGTGTGACAGGGACTTACACAAGTCAGCGACAATGTTGCATCCGCCGGCGCCTCAAGTTTTCTTCTAGAAATTTGGCGCTTAATGGAAGCTTATTTCATTAAAATAACAATTTCCGGTACTTAGTAAATACTCAGGAGTTGAGAGATTTTTTCTTATAGTTGAATCAGACTAATAGCCTCAAAGTAACTCTAATTTTGCCTTTTGCAAGCGAGAGAGGCTCGGGCTTTAGCGAAGGCTCTTCGCCTTTCGTGGTGCTTCGACCACGTGCGCGCTCAATTGTGATCGAAGGCAGACAACTGGCGCTTTAGGCGGAACATTTACTGACGGTTTAATGTAACAACAGACAATAATTTAGAAAAAAACCCACTAAGATCAAATAAGATTAGCCGTGCCTGGAGGTCTAATTGTTAAACAATCAAGTTTTGTCTCATATGATTATCGATATCGTACCAGTTATGGTCGTCCTTGTGGAGTTTGAACGATTAGTTTTAAAAGCTCTGTCGTCAAACTAAATATGTAGAAATATATATATATATGTACATATTGTAAGGAATTGAACTTACCCGAAAGATTCTTCAGAATGGTCCCGCTTGTAACTTGAACAAAATTAAACCAAGGGGAGTTTATTGTTAACTATTTGAAACTACGGCCATAAATTATTAGCAACTCCTGAGTGCGCGCACACTTACGGCATGCGGTATGGGTTTGCCTCGAACTTTCTATAAAGAAGAGATTCAAACGGAAGATCAGCCAAACTATCAGCAAACGTTTCTTGAAGTACACAGTAAAATGTTCGCTAGATTAAAAATGATCCCACAGACAGACGACTTGGAAATGCAGGTATTTCAGATGTAAGCTATTCAGCCGTCCGTAAAGCAAAAGAATTAAATAAATGTATTCATGGCTTTGAGCCACATCAAATATGTTTGTGCTCGTAAGTGCCCTAACTTTGCTTAGTACCACAATATAAATCCAATCTGTGATGCAATACAACTCAGCACCTGGTGGCAAAAAATACTTACATAAATTTTCCCTCGCTGAAATTAAAATGAAATAAATATTTCAACGTTACTGAAAAAGAAAAATCTTGGTTTTGCTTCTGACAAAGGACACTTACGGGTCATTTCGGGGTCGCCTTCAAACGAATTGAAAAATTTCGTAATATGAGCACTTCAATAATTTTCAATATTGATATACAAAATCGATTTTTATACACTACTCTGAGGGATGATGCGAACTCAGATAAACTCCCCCCTCCCCCCTCCCCCCCTCCCCCCTCCCCCCCCCCCCCCCCCCCCCCGGTAAGTATGGACGCAATCGTATTACACGGACAGGTAAAAGTAAACATGCACTGGACATTTGAACATTGCTTTTCACTTATAATTGTATTGTACCCTTACTTATAACATCAATTATTCCCGTCGTGTAAGAACTGATTATGTTTACTATATACTCGATTAAAAATGTCGGCAAAATACGATAAAACATTTCTTATCTATATATAATGCTTGCTCCTCGTTCTCGTTTGAGTAACCAAAGGGTCATTTTTCAGTTATTTTTTTAATAAATTTAATGTGCAGAATTTACGCTCAATCGGGATATATATCAGACAACGTCAAACTGTAATTTGTACTCCATTTCAGATTAGGTCCAACTGTAGGGTCAGGTGGAATCTTGAAACAGCGCCAGAGAGTGCATGGCCGCGGCGCTCGTTTTATTTTTGCGTTTGCTCACAGAGGTATTGTAATGTATGCTAGAGGTTCAACTGGCGCTAGCGTCTACGTGACTTCCGGGATGCAAATTGGACCATACGCCAACCAGTCCACTTTTGCAGTGTTCCAGTGAATTCCTATGTGAAAACGCGCGTGCATTTTTTCTCTCCGCCGGAGAATAACAGGAATCACGTTTGTTATAATACCTGGGTCATATCGAATATTTGGTAACTTTATTAACTTTGTAAAACTTGAATTGCTATAGTTACAGTATTTTTCTTCACCAGCGAACGATAATAAACTTGGGGATATTTCAGGCCCAAGCTGTGTTTCACAGAAGGCGTCTAAAAGCCAGAAACGATTCTAGGAAGAATAACAATGAAAAGGAATGTAGAGTGTGTCCAAGGTTAGTCAGCATTTAGGTGACGATTATATATCACTAATATGTCAGGCCTGTCACATATATGAAAATGACCTCGTAGTGCATTTTTACGAGCACTCAAAGACATTGAAAACGTAAAGTATGAAGTGCGTGGGCAATGAAAGGTGTATTTTTATTAATATTTCCAATGCCGGACTGTTCTAATCGAGCACTTGTTCTCTGTCATCTATTTTCACAGATTGTGAGCGTTAGGATGATGTTCTGAACGCAGGATAAGCCTTTTCGCACGTATTCATGAGCAGAAAGAATAACACGGTGCACTTATTTATTGCGAATTGGATTATATCACGTGGTCTTCCATTTATTTTTATTGAACATGCACGTGGTCACTGATCCAGTGCTACTGTGTAGTCCTTGCCGTCTCTCTTGTTTTTCCAGATCTCCTTCGTTCGTTTGACACGTATATCTCCCATGCCGAAAAGCACAGATACCGTGTTCGCGCTAACAGTGTCCGACAGTGCACAAAAATGCATGCACGAAGCCATTTTAACACCGTTTTTAATGCGACGAATTCGAAGTAAAACGCCCTAACTGACCACTATTTTCGTCTGCCCTACTGAGAAATATTCCAAGCTATCTAGTAGGTACGAAATATTCGTGATATTTGCCGTTATAATCGAGTGCAAGGAAAACATGCACTCGCTTGTTCCCATAGAAATGCATTACCCAAAGTCAACTTTCGACGGTTGCCGTCTGCTTCAATTTCTAGCACTACACTAGCGCCAGTTGAATCACTAACGTTGAATCGAACACCAAAAAAAAAAAAAGCACGGAATCGCACTTTATTGATTGTACGGGATTGGTTAAGTCACTGATAGCATAAGCACAAAGACGACGAACGGAGTGATAATGCACTTTTAGTGCTGTTTCATTGGCTACATCGGATCCCAGCGTGGGCTGTGCGGTCGGACCTTAAGTGAAACGGAGTATAGTGACTATTCTTTCGCTAGTACAGCCATCAAAAACAGTGCTCTGAAATGCGAGCAGGGAGCTACCAAACGACCAAACCAAAACACAATTAAAAAAAAAAAAAATTAATAATCTGGCGTGGTACTCGAAACTATGTATCATGTTCGCACTTTTTTTTCACAATGCTATAGGGAAAAACAAAGTTTATGTTGTATGCATACCTCCACTTGTACGGCCCGGCTGGTGCATCATTTCCACTGAAAATGTAAATAAATTATTAGGTATGCTACTAAAAGATCCGACACCAAAAAAACACGAAAGTATAGTTTCCAGACTTCCAATTACTTCTTTACCGAACAACGAATTATTTACCTCTCCCGATTCTATCGTCTCCGGCGTATTTAAATCCCCAACCAACAATGTTTGTGACAAGGCCCCCATAATGCTTCTGTTTTCCTGCTGAAGATATGTAATAATAAACGTTGAAGAATGTACAGTCTAAACTTTTATGCCTACCCTCTAAAAAACCTCTGACATATGTATTACTTCGGGTCTCTGCTATTGTTAAGTATTAATGTGAACGTTTCACTCGAAATGTTATAACCTGTTTCCCCTTAAGTCCAAACCAAGCCGACGCCACGAGCTTATGCACTCTAAAAAAAGCCCGTGAGTCTGCTTTCCCGCACAACACTCGCAGAGCCAATCACCTCAACTTACGGAGGCAGCTCAGCGAATGACAATGCCGAAACATATGTCTATACAAAAAACGCAGTCTGAGTTGTGACATTAAGCAATGCAAGCGTGACGTTTTGCATTCCTTAATGTCACAACTCAGACTGCGTTTTTTTGGTCTAAACATATGTTTTGGCATTGTCATTCGCTGAGCTGCCTCCGTAAGTTGAGGTGATTGGCTCTGCGAGTGTTGTGCGGGAAAGCAGACGCACAAACATTTTTTAGAGTGCGGGACTAATCGGAGAACGTCAAATGCGCACCATCATGGTCATGCTTCTGTGCGTATTCTATCGTCGCTGAACCAATCAGAAACAAAAAAAGGCCCAGTGACCTGCACTCTTGGCATTGGATGATTCGTCTTGTTAGTACGTGACGTAAGCTGCGTCTGGACTTAAAGCGCTCATGAAACAAATTTTGGGATGGGATAAATAAATTTAGATTCGGATTTTGCTAATGGGATATCGTTTAGTGGGCCAAAAGGAAGAAGGTAGAAAGTCAAAAGCATTACCTCCACTACGAGAATTTGAAAACACAGCGGACTATTTCGTACCTCCTTCCCTTCAAAAGCTCTCTGCCTTTTCACGGTTATACATCCGCGGTACCCAAAGCGCGTCACCCGGTCCAAACGCACGTCACACGACACCGGACCGCACTTCTTCCCTTCGCCCCAAAGCTGACCGTGCGGTGGAAGCTACGCGCTTGCCGGACCAATCAGCCGCCTTCCTTTCATCACCTCACCTCATTCACTGCGCGTGGGGGCCAGGGAGCGTTATCACGTGGCAAAATTGTGGCTGGCTAAACGAGCACGTAGCTTCCACAGCACTGTCAGCTTCGGGGTGAACGGGGTGGAGAAAGCAACTTGTATTCGAGTTTTAAGGAACGGGCTAACTTTCAAGGAGGAAAATGGCTGTGTCCGGGTACACAAACGAGGTTCCGAGCAAAAGGGGACTTGCCCCCCTTCCGTCTTCTTGAATTGTTTGGTACAATGCGCGATTTGCTAGTTGAGGAGGAAAGCTTAACAGGAAAAAGTTGAAAAACTGTTTTATGACCCCTTTAAGCGGAAATGAAGTATGAAAAAAATATAACGCTAACCGGTTCAAAACAAATCACGGTAAATTTTTTTTCGAAAATGAGTGTTTCAGAGGTAAAACTTGGCAGCTGTATTTCTATGTAGTGATGAAATTGTTATATACTGAATTGCAATGTATAAAAAATTGTGGGATTTCGTGGCGTTTTTGTATTGGATTTGGCGCTGCGATTAATCATGTGTCACGTGGTCACGTGACGTCATGGTGTCAAGATATGCTGTCAAATATTGTCACGTAAAATAATGTGGCCTTGTGACGTAGTGGCGTGAATCACCGCGCCAGTTAACTTCAACTGAGTACGTCATTATAGTACGTTGCAACTCAAGAATCTAGGGATAGGGAAAGGAAGGCCGGGGAGGGAGAAGCACACGAAACGCTGGAAAGAGGGGGAGATTTCCCCTCTCTTCTCCAGCGTTCCGTCTGCTTCTTCCTTTCCGGCCTTCCTTTCCCTCGGCCTGCCTTCTTAAGTTGCAACAAACTATAGATGAATTAGCGTTGTTTAACACCGTGACGTCACATGCCATCACGACTTCTCACCGCGAGTCACGTGACGTCGTGACGTACTCGATTGTCATGAACCTGAGTTCAGTGCTCGGGTTCTTGACAATCAGCATCGCCAAACATTCGTGCTCGCTCGTGTTCAATCGAAGGTGAGAATAGCCGAACTCTAACACTGGCGGTATACAATTAGCGTCAGATCACATCGCCACTTGTTCTAATAACGGGTTGAGGACGGGGAAGCTATTTCTTTCCTTTACTTTTTCTGCGTGTGCCATTGAGCGGAGAGAAAAACTGGTAGGTGTTTTTGCAAGCTATCAACGCCGGGGGTTAGCTCTTAGTGGTATTTAGTGAAAGTACAAAAATTGACGCATTAACCATTTCACATGAACACATCACTGAGGCAGCCAAACATGTTTTCGTTATTGCTGAACTGTTTAATGAAAGTTGTCCCCGAGAATAGAAGGATTGAAAGGATTAACTGTGGCTTATTAATCTGGCGATAAATATAACTACAAGTGTCTAGGCAGGGATACCTGAAAAGAAAGATTCTAGTGGCCCTAAAGGCAGCCGCTCAAATTCTCGCAGTTTTGTTTAAACTTCACTGTTTTGGGATGAAAAATAAAAGAAATAGAGGATTACTGTTCACAAATGACACAAATCTAATTGCCCAATTGACACCCCCAAACGGAAGAAGCAGTCCCTCAAAAAAAAAAAGTATTCTCCGGAGAAGCATTGTAAAACGAAAAAAGAAAGGCAGGGGGGGGGGGGGGGGGGTTAAAAAGCATACTGTGTGCTAGAGATTCCAAAGTCAAAGTCAAATTGGACATTTTAGTGATTTATACAGCGTAAGGTTGGTCTGCCAGTAGGGGCGACACTGGTTTACACTGTAGATGAGCGATTTAGCCAGTGCGGTACAACCGCTAGCCTGGGGTCTTTAACGTGCACCACGCAGTAGTGATACACGACCGGACTCCGGTACGATGCTCATCCAGATCGAAACGGGCAGGGGTGGGGCTCGAACCCAGAATCCCTGGGTTCTGCAGCGCGAGCTTTCTAAAGATTCCACTGCTCCGAATCTTGAGCGCAGACCAGACAGCGTGATCTCGCAAGGCTACTTCGTTCGCAAAATCCCTGCTGCCAGAAAGCGCGTTTTCGTGGTGCCAGACGCTCGCGCCGTTCCTCACGACAGTGCACCAACAAGTAATATTTTTTTTTTGTTTCTGAATACGTGAGTTGCACTAAGCGCAAACCTTCTGCAGCGCTTATTGAACACCACGAGATTACATTTTCTTAGCAAAAAGAAATTCCTGACCACTAGCATATAGTGCGATAATGTAACGTGCAAACCATGCTAAACAGTTCAGTTTTCTGGTTAAACGTGATATTCTCAACAGAATACTAGGTTTCACTTCAACTGTTAGCGTAGCAGAAGCTAAAACAGCGAGTCCCGGGCTTTCAGCGCTCTTCCCAAGCACGCGGGCTCCTGCAGTGCAAGCACAGGTCAGGACCACATGCTCGCGCTTGTAGCATCGGCTGCGTCTAGACTTGAAAGGGCCCTGCAAAGCGTTTCTGGACTTTTTTTTTTTTTTTTCAGATTGCATTGCGTTTGCTTTAACTTGTGAGTGTGACTCTAGCAACACATTAAACATAAAATAAAGAAAAAATCTGACATATTTTGAACATAATAGGTAAAATCTATTCAAAAATTTCAGCACTTTTTTTTATGACGTTCTTGGTTTGAATTTCAGAGAACCTGATTAGAAAATTTATTTACAACACGGTAGACATGACTATGCAAGAAACGCGCTGAGGACAAGAACAATGTGTACACATATCTAAACGACAATAGCGTGCAACAACCATGAGCGATCTTCCTAAATGTTGGGATGAAACATCCAGTTATGAAGATGTGAACGCCCCACCAATTTACGGGTGTTCCAAGCAAAAATTTGATTGAGAGTCACGTGAATGAAAGGATCAGAAGGGGTCACTTGCTGCTATTCAGCCAGTGCTTCCTCTATAGAATTCTATATCGTCATTATCTGATGGTCTAGACCACTGTCGTCACTGAACGCTCGTGTATGATGGCCATACTATACACGAATGATAAGCTATAAAGATACTCGTTTCACTGTTGAAATAGTGCCTACTGCCAAAGAAACGCGGTGAAAGCAGTGAACCCGAACCCAAACCGAACCGATAAAAATTTCGGTTCGACACCCTGATATTTGACTAGAGAAATATAGACAAGCTCAAAATTGATCAATATTATTTTAACATACCCAGCTTAAGATTTTATGAGTAAAAACGACTGTTGGCACAAAGCACACTGCATCGAAACCTGCCTTATGGCAAATTAAAAACAAAAATATGACTCCGGAAAAGATGCTTAGGAACATTCCCAGCCAGGCTGTACTCTGTTTTATACTTAGTGTGCAACGCTGTCAAAGCTACTGTCGCAAGCGTGGGGCTTGATCCCGTTGATCATTTGCGCGCGTTCTCGCGCTTACAAAACTATACATGAAGCCGCGCGCTCGCGCCAGTAGATTTGACAGCGTTGCATATTAAGTATGAAGCAGAGTACAGATATATCAAGGTTTAGCTTTTTTGCATTACTAAGTTCGAATGGTGTTTTTGGGATTTAAGATGCGGGAATAAGATATCCGACTAGACACCCTCACAATATCGGCTACATCGCAATAAAAAATAATTCAAAACAAAACAAAACAAATTTACAACAGTGAAGAGTTTAAAACTGACTTTAGAACGGTGTGATTTTTTTTTAATTCAATACAAAAGAGACGTCATCTAAAGAAAGTCATTATAACTGAGATCATCGGGCAATTTTCTATAACTATAGAACATTCGTTCTCACCCTGTAGGTGACTATACATTGAGTCACAGTTATTTTACATGTGCCACAACGCACATTAACTAAAAAAACGCACCTACTATTTTTTTTTTTTTTTTTTTGTCATTAACGGTTTGCTTACCTGGGTGCAAAGGACAGGCTGAAGCCTTCGGTTCTATCAGCGGAATCACACGCACTGCAAATTGAAAGTCGAAAACTTTCTCCGTGAATACTTGACACAAATCGGCGCGTGGCTGAACAAATAGTTACTCCGCAGACTTTTAAAGAGCAGGAATCAATTTCTTTACCGCGCGTGAATGTTCTAAATGAACATAGCAGGTGGACAACGAGCTTCATTTTCAAGATGACAGCGTGTCTAATTCTGGAGTGTTGTAATCCAGGTTGTATTGTCAAATCCCGGGTTCCAACGTAAGCTTCATTTTAATAAAACAAAAGCTTCGTTATAAACGGGCAATGGCAATAGGGCATCCGTTTTTATACAATAGTAAGAAGATAGACACATGAATTAGTCAATTTTTTTTTCTTAACTCATGGAATGCTTTTTAATAAAACCCTTTAATCCAAAACTTTCGTACGTAAGTCCATCCGACCATTTCTTACATTTCCCGTTAAAAATAAAAGAGAAGTGCGCGTAAAGGGCCCTTACGTCAAGTCAGCTATCTACTCATCCGGTGTCTGCGCTGCATTTAGCGGTATAATTGACGTTACGTGATCTGTACACCAGTTCAGTTTCCGCACTAAATATAATGCGGAGATTGACGTCACATGACCCACACAACAATTACGTTTCCCCACTGAATTTAGCGAGCAAATTTACGCCATATAAACTAACTCTGATTACGTTTCCATGCGAAATTCAGCAGACAAATTCGCATCATGTGACGTCACGAGACCAGTACACCAATTCAGTTTCACAGCTTAGTTTAGAGCGCATTCTATTGGGCGCCACCATTACCGAGACAGGTTCTCTGCAGTGCAGTGAAAATGCATCACGGTGCTTGTGGACGGCGCTAATGCACCCTTCACTAAATGCCGAAACCTCTTCTCGGATAAGGGTAGAGTCAAAGTATAGCCTTCCTTTCCCTCTCGCCACCAACTCATCATTGGCAGATAAAAGGTCACATGCGCCAATTTTTACCTTCACGCTTCCGGGTAAGCAGCTTAAGGAGCACTCGCAGTGTGGGGCGGGATATTGTCCCTCCATATACCATGGTACTTTCTGAGCGTAATGACATACTCTAATCAGCCTAGCTCACTCGCCAACAAAATCTTCTGATACACATGGCGGGTAACGGCTGCCAGGGATAGAAAAGTATCATTTTTAACAACTACGCGTGTGTGTAAAGGGAAAGGTTGCTGATTTAAGCGACGTTGACAAAGGAGAGATTGTGATGTCAAGATAACTGCTGACCGCAGCTACACCCATTCGTTGCTTGTCCTCCTCACAGGAACAGGAATCTTTCAACAGGACAACGCTCCGTGTCGCTAGGCCACAAATGTGTTACAGTGGATCGAAGAACATTATGATGAGCTCCAGTTGTTGTCTTGACCCCATAACTCGTCAAATGTCCGCACTATTGAGCACATCTGGGATACGATGGGGCACAAGCTCGGAGCTCATAAACATCTTTCTGTTAATCTACAGGAACTGCGTGACGTATACTCACAAATTTGGTACAATCTAAATCAAGCCACCAACCAAGTACTTGTAGAATTAATGCCAAGATGAGTTGCCACAGTTTGGCGTGCAAATGAGGATGAACTCGATATTTGATGGGTGGCCATAATGTTTTGATTGATCAGTATATATACGTCGTTCAAACAAATGATTGTTGATTTCTTTCAGAAGCTAACCGAATGTTGAGCTGGGATCACTGTCACCAATGTGTGACCAGTCGTTTCGCACCTTCATAATCATTGTCACTTTCTAACAAGCCAACTTCGGTCAACGGAATAACCATATTTTTCCCATGACAACTCCCAAAAAATAAGCTTTTGTCGGATTTTTAGACGGAGAAACACTCGCAGCGCAGTGTTCTTCTTGCCTAATCATCATTCGTTAAGCTGGATAGGTTGACCCATTAAGTCAGAAAATGTTTCAAATGAAATCGTGTTACAATTGTGCAGCTGCGATAGAAAGACAAACAACCCACACCGCTAAATTTCGCACCCACTATTCGCGCGCTGTTTTTCTTTTTTTTTTTTCTTTTTGGCGTTACAGGATGAATTTGTGTTTAGGCATACATCCCTTTCCTGTTAATTGACGGAGGTTGCGTGAAACCTGTGGCTAAGATGCGTTTCCGTCTGACGGATCGTGATTTCTAGCCGTATGACGATTAAAATGCTTACCATTAATGTTCAGTCTATTAGGCAGAAGTTAATTGCCTATATTCAATACACCGGCTTGGCGGAGCAAGCCGCAGCCCGATTGAAAGGGTTCCACCGTATGCATATATTCATTCATCTACACTTAGATGCCGTTTCGGAACAAAGATGTCGATTCACAGCGTTTCGTCGCGCTCTTAAACTACGATACCTGAAACGGGTATCGCACTGGAGTTTATACAGCGTCTTTAAAAGAATCTTAACAACTACAACGCTAAGACAACACACACTTAAGACACACACAGCGCTGACTTACAACTCAGTTGTACTTTTTGGGTCCTTTAGCGCGAGGAACGAAAATAGCAAAATTGCTTCGTATTCTTCGTCTTCGAGAGAGGCGCAACGTTATCTTTTGTTTCTCACTTGGCGTCTCATCTCTCCATTTACCAAAAATTGTAGCTCTTTGTTTGATATCGTCAAGGAGAAGGCACTGACACATCCTGTCTGTGTGTGGGTTGATGTCTTTGCGCTGTTGTTATGATGCTCCAACTCGCCCAAGCTGCCATCCTTAAAAGCGGTCCCTCGATTTCCGTCCGATAACGTCATAAAAGCGATGGTGTCACAGGCCGCGCGATCCTGGCGTTGTCGCAGCATCATTAGTGAATGGGGCAGACGCCCGTTCAGCTGCAGGTCGCTCTTCAACTGCTTGACGGCCCTCGGACACTTCGGCGGCCGGTTGCGAAACACCGTGACAACAGAAAAATCAATGCGCAACTTTATTGGTTCTCAATAATTTGTATGACGCAAGCAATGACAATAAACTCGATTGATTGATTGATTGATTGATTGATTGATTGATTGATTGATTGATTGATTGATTGATTGATTGATTGATTGATTGATTGATTGATTGATTGATTGATTGATTGATTGATTGATTAATTGATTGATTGACACCCGCGATCACTCGTACTTTTTGCCCAGATTTCTAGCCCCAGCCGCCAGGACGGTGACATCTCAAAACATGAAACGACGGCGTCTGCTACGTTATTTGTAGCCACTTCGAGACCACTTTAGACGTGTGGGAGGGATAATATATGGTAGGCACACCCGTGGAAGTCGCCTTCCGGACAGCGTACTTACACGGACTCCTCGACCTCTATGCCTGCGTAGAGGTAGTCGTCCATGCGCATGAGGTACTTGGAGAGCTTCAGGGCGACCGTGACGATGCAGCTGAACAGGAAGCACACCAGCCAGAGCGCCAGCCAAAACCCGTTCTGGAGGACAAACAGCCACTTGGAAGTAGTACCACTGGCGGTCTTTACAAAACCCTTCTCAGAAGAGATTACTAGCCCCAGTCACATTAATGTCTTAAACGGAACTACCAGAAGAGCTTGCATGCCCATAGACCTTCGCATCGCTTATCACCCGGACAACAAATGCTGAGTCACTGAGCTGTGAACGCGTGCGCAGGATCTGATCTACCTTAAAGCAGAGCTACAGCGCATGCTCAGAAGGCCTTCGACGGCCCAGCAGACAAAGGTGGCAGCGGGCAGAAGGCGAATTTTACAGAATGTCTATATACGAAGTCCGACCCAAAGTTTCGGGCACTAGTTTTGTAGCCTGAAAAAAGAAGGCATCATGTTGATGCGCGCGCCGCTGTCGAAGACAGGGGACATTTATGTCTCGTTGCGCCAAAGGGCGTCGTGCTGTGAACATTTGGAGCTGCGCTATACGAGTTCTCTGGACAACGTGTCAAAGAGCAGAGGCGATTTCAGCATATTCTGCAAACCAAAGCGAGAGCCAACATCAATTCCGTGCCAAACTCGCCAAAGCGCTCTGTGTTGTTCGTTTATTTTACTTGTCCGTTGCCTTTTAGCGCTTTTACTCTCGAAAATATGGATCACCAACTAGCCCAAGTGCATACCCTTCAGCAAATCTAAAAAATAACATTTCAAACGCTTCGGCAGGCTTATGTCAAAAATTCAGTGAGGCGTGTAAGGTTTATCTTTTTAAGTGGCACACGGGCTTCAAGAATGGCAGGGCATGACTGGACGACGAAGATAGGTAGGAGACCTTCACCGACCTCTCTTCGGCTTGCCCAAGCTCCATTCGGCTTCAGGACTCGTGACATGTCCTGGGTATCTTATTGTTGCCTCACAGCCAATGAACTTGCGGCATTCGGTAATAAGAACGCCGAAGATCAAATCACAAGTCAAGAATCGTGAACATAATAAGTCCTCGCTTTACGTTTCTAACGCCCTCAGTGATTGCAGCAATTGAGTTTCGCGGTCAAGCAGAGCTCACCAAATGTACAATGTTGGACTCGCAGAACGCGTTGAACGCACTTTTGTAGAAGCTGAAAAGCGGCTTGCAGTTGCCGAGCGATTCGTAAACCTGTCACCGAAAAAAAAAGAAGAAAATACCAAGTAAGAAGGCTTGGAAAGAACGGTTGTGTGACCAGAACTCACGTAATCTTTAACCGAGTCCAATGTCGCCAACTTGTCACCCACTTTTGGCAGCATGTAAGAGAGTAGGTGCTGAAAGAATAAAATATTCAAAACAAACATTGTTACCGATTGAAGGGTACATGTAAAAAAAAGGCTATGTGAGTTTACTTTCCTACAGAATGCGAAGACCCGCAATCACAGCGAGCGATAGAAGGTAGAAGGATTCAAGCTGTTTTAGGACAGTCGGTCGCACTCAAACGCAAATGTGTGAACCAGCCTTAACTAGTTCCAGATCAATCCCTAGAAAGACATAAAACTCAAATTCGCCAGGTGCTGTTCATACGCACACTTGGAAATAGATGGTTTATAGGGGGTACGCCACTTGTCCCATTTGTGTAACACCCTAAAACTACATTTGGACGTTCAGTCCACTGACGTCGAGCTGGCGATGCCAACTTTTACGAGCGGCTTGATAGCTTTTGGATATAACGTACTAAATAACTAATGTCCGTATAAAAGACTAGAAGAAAAAAAGACAGAGGTTTTGCAGCCGTGCCAGAAAAACCTTGTTTTTTGTTGCTGTAGCCTTTAATGCGTACGTTGGCTATTTTAATAAGTTGCATACATGTACATGTTACCTCAAAAAAGTAACTAAATACCGTTACTCGTTACTCGCAGAAAAAGTGACTAATTACGTCACTCGTTACCGATTCTCAAAAGGAACGCGTGAGTTACCTCAAAAGTAACGAGCTACTTTACCCGTTACTTTGACGACCAAATACAGAACAGTTTTTGTTTCATGATTTATTGTTTTCTTTTGAGTAGTCACTGCACCTAAGCAGTAGCTACCTCTCGAAGATTTCATCAGTTATGTTTTCCCGCTTCACTGAGAATTCATCTCCAGCGACGCTGAAGAGTCGTTCTACCAACGCGCTCGAAGGAACGGCAGTGTTATGCTGCAGGAAACGCTGGTGAATCTTCGCGAACTGCGCTTTCACTGAGGACACTGGGTAATGAGTTATGTGCCTTCCAGGCAACCTCCGGGTTTACATCCGGTCCGTACCCTGTCCTAGGAGGTTCAACCAACGAACCTTATTGCGTTCGCTGGGTGAAGGACATTCCCAGAGTTCAGTACAGCAACGTTTATCGCTGGACACGACAGACGAGCTGTTCGGCTGACGTGTTCAGCGATAAACGTTGCTGTACTGTCACACTGTTTAGTCGTTTTTCGGGTAGACCACCAACCGTTCTCGCAATAGACGCAGAATCAGGTTAGAATAAAAACAAGACCGCTTAAGCGGTGTTGTAGACGTTACTCCCCAAAAGTAACTAGACACCGTTACACTTTACTTGACTTTAAAAGTAACTAAATACGTTACTCGTTCCTTTTTTAAAAAAGTAACTAAACACGTTACTCGTTACCGAAAATAGTAACTAGGTAGAAAAACTCGTTACTTGTAACGCGTTACGTACCTGTCTGATAAGTTGTATCGGTCGACCATCAAGCCGCACTTGAAAGTTGCTATCGTCGGTTAGACGTCTGTGGACTGAACGTCGAATTGTAGTTTTGGAGTGTTACCTATGGGACAATGGGCTATACCTCTATACCCCCCCCCCCCCCCCCTATTTCTTAGAGTGCACTCTACGAAATGCCTGCGCGTCTACTTACCCACAAAACACTCGAAGGGCCAATCATTGCGACCTAGGAAGTCAGTTCAGCAAATGATGAGGCGGAACATCCGTGTACACCTAAAAGGAAGACTGGGCTGTGGCAATACGCAATGCAAAGCGTCATGCTTGCATCGCGTAATGCCACAGTGCCCACTTAATTTTAAGGTCTAAACAGATGTTCCGCCTCATCATTCGCTGAGCTGATTTCCTAAATAGCAATGATTGGCTCTTTGAGTGTTTTGCAGGTAAGTAAACACGCAGGCACTTCTGTAACGTGGCGATGCAGGAGAGTGGTTCATGACTATATCGAGAAACAACGCAAAAAAGAAAGACGCAAGGACGAGGAGAAGAAGTGAGCGGGACGAGCGCTGACTCACAACTGAAAGTTGCTAATATTAATATTCCGAGATTTGTTTTAAAATTAATATATACTTCATAAAAAGCAAACTCACTTGATTCATAGTAGCTGTGAGAATGGAATCCCTCTCCGGCCATGTGGCACTTATAGTCCCGCAGGTAACTGCGTCGTGATTCCAATGAGCGAATGTCTGCAAAACCGTATATGGAATATAGAGGCCGTTTCTTTGTAAGGGAAGGCACTACTCGAGAAGGCGAACTTTCTAACCTTAAGCCCCATGTGTCTGTAAACTTCAGGGCATGTTTATAGTTAAGAAATAGAATGACAGGCAAAGTATTACGTTTATAAGCTTAGCCTTCAAAGAGTTACGTAAAAGTGCAGCAAACAAACCCCACGCCCTCAGATCAAAACTACAGTCTAGAAAAGGTAATCATAGCGGCCAGTTCTTTGGTGAAACATACGGTACAACACCCGTGTCACGCGGATATTTAAAAAAAATATAGAGATTATAATATTCTAATAGATTACAAAATGTGAAAAGAGTTTGTACGTTATTTAGTTTGAACATACTGCACATTTTCATAACAAAAGTCCTCGAAAATGCTGGAAGTAAGCTCCCAGCCGCGTTCCCTACAAACTTTCAGTACAAAAACTTCAAAAGCTGGTTCCACATATCAATTCATTATTAATACCGAGATTTTATGCCGAAAATTGAAACTGAGATAAACGCGTTTGAAAGTTCAGAAACCTGCACCTTAGAGAACATTGGCATGTCGGAAATAATTTGTTCCGGAGAGAAATACTTAAGTTGAAGAAGTAAAACTTTCTAACAGCGTCTGTCAAGATATCTGAAAGCTGATAGGGCTACTTGCTAAACATGTGACACCAAAAAATGCAATGCTAATGTTGTGTTCTCCTTTAAAAGCTACTTTTTGTAAAGCTACTTTACTGCGGTTTGTGCCCGTTAGTTGTACGGCAAGAGAGACATAGTATAGGGGGCTACTCTTAACAATCATTCGGCGAATTGCCGAGAGCATACCTCGGCAAAACTCACTCATGAGTGCACTCACTCATGTCACTCACCTTCACTGATCAGGCATGAGATGAGGGTGAGTGATTTCATAGTTCTCGAAAACCCATGAGCTTGAGGTTGAGCGAGGGTCGTGAGTTCGGTTTGTTCTTGAATTCGGTGAGTTCATGAGTTCATGAGATCAGTGAGTTCATGAGTTCGGTGAGGGGCGTGAGTTCATGAGCTCGGGGAGGGGCGTGATTTTATAAAGTAGGTGAGTTTATGAGTTTGGCGAGGCATAAGGTGCCCGGGGGGTCATGGGTTGGATCAGGCTTTGCGGGGTGACGTCAAAGAAGGCGGGTCATGTGACTTTTCCGTTCATTTCTGGGAAAGCTGAGTTGACGTTCGCTTCGCAATGACGCTGTTGGCTCCTACGGCTGGTTCTCTACGAGGGATGGGAAAGGAGGAAAAATACCTATTGATTTATTTGTGCTTTTCTGCTTCGGCTCGCTTTGCGACGGCCAGGCGGGGTCTTCTGCCATTGGTCGCTACTTCGTGGCGGCATGGCTCCCCTAGGGAGCCTTCACGTGCACACGAAACCACCCTAGGCTCCCCCGCTCGCATCGGCCGCTCTCGTGTAGACTGCGAGGCACAGATATACGCACGGTGTTTGATTGGGTCGTGAAGGATGCAAGCGGGCACTACGCCTGTATGTCTGAAGGCAGACGTTGCTATATCGATTACGCTCGTCTTATGCACGACTCGCGAATCCTGAAGCCCATAGTAAAGTGAAAGCCGCCTGGTAACTGTCGTGATTCGCCTGTATGCTTCTCTGTCCAAGTCGTAGCCTGAAGGTTTGTAAAATAAAGTACGCACACACGTCTTCGTGCTCGAGTGCGCCCGAAACGCCGGACTTGTTCGCACTTGGGTGTAAAGGCTGCTACATTTACTTGGTAGCATATAAAAGTTAATTTCATTGTGGATTGCCGTAGAAAAATTGCAGACGATAATCTTCTAGGTTACATTCAAAAATATATTAAAGGTACTTTTTACATTCACTTAATATTGGTGATAACGAATCGACGTCCCCAACCAGCTACCCGATACCCCATTAGTCGCTCAAGACAAGGCCATTGAGCATAGTTAGAATACTGGCTGAAACTGAAAACGTTTCGCGCGCCGGTTTTTGGTTCCTATATATTATTTCTTATCAACCCGTACAGGTCGCGACGGTGCACGTCTCAGTCGTTTACTTGGAGCGCTACTTGTTTTCTTAGCAACATGATTTATATTTATACGAGTAAATAACAGAGGGGAGGAAGTAACATCCAAGCCTAAATAATTAAAAAATATCTTATATGCGTGCGTGCCCGAAAAAAACTAAGCGCCCATTTGTTTTTTTATGTTTTTTTTATTTAGCGAAACAAATTTTGAAGGATTGGAGGCCTTTTATTTAAGTTACATGACCGGGCCATTCCACCTCCTCAAATATAGCGTGGATATCCGAAGTAGGCTATCAATAGTTTCGAATGAAGTAATTTACATATTGAAGGTAAAAGTACTTGCGCTTACACTAGGCCGTTTATTTATGAAATTAATGAAGGCAAATTAAGCCTTACGAACCATCGAAAACAAATAAATTATTTTAAGAGAAAACACAGCTCTGTATATGTAATGTGTAAACATTCGCTTAGCAACAAGAATATCGAAGGCATCTGACACCGATGACGATTTTATGTCAGGATCAATAAAGTATAGGCTTTTTGAGGCACAGAATAGGTAGATTAGAACGTCCCAGTTTTACTTGGTATGCGCGGTGCAACAAAAAATAAAAGATTCAATAAAAAATAATATACAGTAATATGGTACGCAAAAGTTCGTCTATCAATCCTTCTTCCAGAAAACAAAAAATAAAATATCAACCAGGCAGTTATTTTAGTCGAAACACTTCGTGTGAACAATGATAAATATCAAGAGAGACCGCTCCGGAATAGTTCTACTCGACAACGTATTGCCGCGCAAACCGTCCTAACATTAACGTGAAGTTCGCAAAATGCTTTGAAGAAAAGAAATACACGCACACCCACGGATGCGTGTTGGAATAATAGTAATTCACACCTGACTAACCGGCGATGGATACGCTTACTCGATACCAGCACGAAGTTTTCGCGAGTTCTTGAAATGAACAGTACACAGCGTAAAGAATTCTTCATAAAACTCACGATGAAGCGTCCTTGTATTCTAAGGAAGCGCGTCTTCCTCAAGCGCTCGGCCGGCACGCCCAAGAAGTGGAAACGAAACAAAGAAAAAGACGAAACATTTCTTCACTTGGCGACGTGACTGTTGGAGCCGGAGCGGCGGAAGACAGCACCGACCGCGGCGGAGCTGTAAAAGCCGCGTGACCCGCGCTCAACACGAGCGCCAGCGCCGCGACCACGATGAGGCCGGGAACTACTTCTGAGTAAGTGAGTTTATGAGTTCGGGGAGGTGCGTGAGCTTGTGAGCTCGGTGAGTCCATGAGTTCTTGGATTAGGTGAGGGGCGTGAGTTTGTGAGTTCGTTAAGTGGCGATAGTTCGGTGAGTTTATGAGTTTAGCGAGTTCATGAGTTGGGTGAGGTGCGTGAGTTTGTGAGACCAGTGAGTTCATGAGTTCCTGAGTTAGGTGAGAGGCGTGTGTTTGTGAGTTTGTTGAGTGGCGCTAGTTCGGTGAGTTTATGAGTTCAGCGAGTTCATGAATTCGGTGACGTGCGTGAGTTTGTGAGATCAGTGAATCCATGAGTTCCTGAGTTAGGTGAAGGGCGTGAGTTTGTGAGATCAGTGAGTCCATGAGTTCCTGAGTTAGGTGAGGAGCGTGAGTTTGTGAGTTCGTTGAGTGGCGATAGTTCGGTGAGTTTATGAGTTTAGCGAGTTCAGGAGTTCGGTGAGGTGCGTGAGTTTGTGAGATCAGTGAGTCCATGAGTTCTTAAGTTAGGTGAGGGACGTGAGTTTGTGAGTTCGTTAAGCGGCGATAGTTCGGCGAGTTTATGAGTTTAGCGAGTTCAGGAGTTCGGTGAGGTGCGCGAGTTTGTGAGATCAGTGAGTCCATGAGTTCCTGAGTTAGGTGAAGGGCGTGAGTTTGTGAGTTCGTTGAGTGGCGATAGTTCGGTGAGTTTATGATTTTAGCGAGTTCAGGAGTTCGGTGAGGTGCGTGAGTTTGTGAGATCAGTGAGTCCATGAGTTCCTGAGTTAGGTGAGGGGCGTGAGTTTGTGAGTTCGTTGAGTGGCGATAGTTCGGTGAGTTCATGAGTTTAGCGAGTTCAGGAGTTCGGTGAGGTGCGTAAGTTTGTGAGATCAGTGAGTCGAGGAGTTCCTGAGTTAGGTGAGGGGCGTGAGTTTGTGAGTTCGTTAAGCGGCGATAGTTCGGTGAGTTCATGAGTTTAGCGAGTTCACGAGTTCGGTGAGTTTATGAGTTCACGGGTGAGGACTTGAAGGTGAGTTGGGCCGTGAGGGTGAGAGTGAGCGAGGTGAGTTTTTAATTTTTTTTATTTTAATTTGAGCTAGCTGCGAGAGAGTTTAACCGAAAATGACAACCTTTTGGCTAAGAGTCATGAAAAACCGCTTAATCAGTCAATATTAAAAAGATGTAGAGCACGTGAGAAGCAAGATGGAGAGTTGAAGCCACCACTCGCGCAGCAGGAACAAGGCTATACGCATGCGAAGACGCGCCCGCTCATTTTTCCGTTTTCTCAACCAGAGGAGGAGGAGGAAACTTTATTATTCTTCCGGGATCAGGTATTGGGGGTGGTGGAGGATCAGAGGGCCGCCGCGATCGCCAGGGCCCGGGAGGTGGTCAGGACTTAGGCTGACTCCTCCGGGTCGCGCAACATCTGCTCCCAGAGGTGAGGGGAGGGAAGAGGGGGGTATGGGTCTGCGGGGCATTCGCAAAGGGAATGGTAATGAGTGTCGAGTACCCCGCAGGCCGGACAGGCGGGGGTGGTAAAGAGGTGTGGGTGAGTGTGTATTAGTTGTGTTCGGTGGGGGAAAGTGTGTGTTTGTAAGAGGCGCAGCATGTGTGCTGCCTCTTGGGAGAGGTGGGGGTGCGGAAGTGGGTATTGGCGGCGGAGGAGGCGGTAGTGTAGGGTAATATTCCTGTATTGCAGTAGGGAGGTAGGCTTGCCTGCAGGGGCATCGCGTGTAGGCGCAGTTGAAACGGCGGCTCGGTCGATAAGTTCGCGAGCACGATCGTGCACCATCTCATTAGCGCCTACGCCTGTGTGGGCCGGTGTCCACAGCAGTGTCACGTTGTCGGATGGAGGGTTGTTGGTGAGAATTTGGAAGGCCATGGGGGAGATATTGCCGCGAATAAAATTGCGGATGGCCTGCTGAGAATCAGATAGGACGAATTGGGAAGTGGGGCTCTGGGCGAGCGCAAGGGTAATGGCCCAACCAGAACCTTGTGCCTGTTGGACGAGGGTTAGCTTTGGCGCTCTAAGCTACGCTGCCCACGCGCTCAGTCTTTATCAAAAATATTTCGTGTTTTTCTATGAGGCTCGGCAAATTTTCAATTTGAACAATATGTCTATTTTCACTAATTAAAAGCTAATTAGCAAAATTTTTTTATTACTCGACTTATAGTGACGATTAGCCCACTATACAAGGCTCCTTGGCCGTATAACTCACCAGCACAAATCGCATTAGTCTAGCTTTCACGGCGTCTTTTTACACAAATATTCAGTGCTTTGAAGAATCTTGAGCGAAACAAGATTTACACCTACCTGTGCTTGCACCAGATCTCCTGTCCCCGCCTAAAAACAAAAAAAAAATTTAAAAAGTTAGATTTTGAAGAAAAGAAACAAAATCACGATCAGACAGCAAACTGAAACAAAGTGAAAAGTTGGGGAATAGAAGAGTAGGAATACGTCGGTATTCGTGGCTTGAAAATTCCGCAGTTCTTCTTTCGGTTTTTTATTATATTTTAGAGTCAAATGACAGCGCAAACGAAACTTATACCTTCCGATTTATAACTTGCTTAAGATCTTTCCCGGGGGAAAAAAATTGGCATGTAGAACGCGTTTGAAAAAAAAAATTTCCAAACGCGTTCCACATGCATTGCATTTCTAGGGCCTCATTACGCAGCTCCTTCTGCTGGCGCGGTACGGATGCCACTCCAGGAGTACATTACGAGGGTTTTGTAACCCTCCTAACGTGCCCGTCGCAGTGGTCAAGTGACGTCATGTGACGTCATGGAGCACTTAGAACACAAGGCCTGCACGTTCCATCCTCTAAACGTCATCACTAGTAGGTCCCTCAGCACCACCTAGCTACAGCAAGGCATGTAGTTGGGCTAGTTGGTGGTACATAATGTTTGGAGGGAACAGCGCAAAAAGGACGTAGGACGAGGTCGAAGAAACACACAGACAGGGCGCTGACTTACAACTGAACTGTAAGTCAGCGCCCTGTCTGTGTGTTTCTTCGACCTCGTCCTACGTCCTTTTTGCGCTGTTCCCTCCAACCACCTAGCTATCCTGGATGAGCACCATGGTGCTCATCCAGGATAGCTCCATTGCCTGCTTCAGTGGTTTGTGTAGCAGGTAACGAAACAGATGCTCGTACCGAGTGTCTGTTGCTACAACATGCGATAAAGTTAGACGTTCACGGGGAGCATCAAATGTATGCGTGAAAATGCCTCACTGCTGTGCAAGGATCTGCAAAGCCCTTCGCTGGACGCAGGCACTCGACGCCATTTTTGAGGGCCCTGTTTATAGTCCGTTCAAATGCCCCAAGCACGAGTGTTTGAGGTCGCTGCTTCGAAGTGTTCTTCCGCAGAAGGAGCGCTCACGCTAGAAATGCATGTCACAAAGCCAGGAGCGCGTGCTAGCTCGAGCTTGCAACATTGAAGGGAGTATAGGACCCATGCTCAAAGCAAGCTCACATTAATTGGCTGCTAAGACCGGCAATGTCGATGGTGTCGCATGCACGCTGCAAATGAACTGTGGAAGCTCGCTATCAGCTCCCGCTCAGCAGTCGCGCACACGGCTGTGGCCGCCAGTGAATGCGACCATAGTTGTGACGCGGCCCATGCTCTCGTCAAGCCTTAAGCGGGTTTCACATGCAGCGATTTTGGCCCTAAAGCGGCGCGATTTCTGCCGCCGCGGCGCTCGTACCGCAGAATTGCTGGTGCTGGCCAGAGCGCCGCGACGGCAGAAATCGCGCCGCTCTAGGGCCAAAATCGCTGCATGTGAACTAGGCTTTAGGCTGTTCGCCGCTTGGGGTGGGGTCGGGGATCTACTAACGATGACGTCATGAGCTAGCCATGTCTTCGAGGTGGAATCGTCCTCCTGCTCTCTCTCGGTTTCTTGACGCATAAATGCTATGCATTTAATAACAATAAGAAGAATAAGAAATATATCACATTTAATATATATATATATATATATATATATATATATATATATATATATATATATATATATATATATTATTGTATTGTTCGTTCCTATGGTTGTCATCACAATAACGACAAGCAACCTTGTATTCGTTTGTCTTTTCCTAAAGTAATTCCGTTGTTAGTACGGTGCCTGGAACGCGTCTCCGACTGGTGTGTTTACCACGGCCAAAAAAGGGGTCCCTCGATTTTCGCCTGATGACGTCATAGACGTGTCATGCTGTCGCCGGTCGCGACCCTGGCGGCGTCTCAACAGTTGTAGTATATATGGCAGACGCCTGTTCTGCTGCAGGTCGCTCTCCACTTTGACAGTTCACGGAAGCTAGAGCAGCCGGAAGTTGGGACGCCGTGACGACTGCGACACTCGCGTTCGCTCGTGCTTTTCGCCAGCATTTCTACGGCCAACCGCCAGGGTCACGACAGGCAACAGCATGACACCCCGGCTTCTGTGACGTCATTTGTTGCCACTTTGGGACCACTTTCGATGTATGGGCGGGATAGGACGCTAAACACACCAGTCGAAGACGCGATCCAGGCACCATAGTTGTTAGTATGCTTTCAGACGGCGGGAAGTTCACCCTAGGGTGCCTTCATGTGCGCTCTGCTTAGGGTGGTGGCATCTCGCCATTTTGTCACACACGTTTATTTTTATTTTTTGTTCAGAAGCGCGTGAAAGAGCGTGTACCTGCACGCGCTTGTGGCGCTGACTGTGCTATGGCGACATTTTGTTTTCGTCGATTTCTTTGTATTTTTCCCGTGAGCGCGTGCTGTCGGCATGTGGTACTACAAAGGGTGGCACCACCCTAAACAGAAGGACATTGAGGCACCCTAGTTAACCCCAATGGGCCTAAGGTGCCACCGCTGCACAGGATGTTCTCGAGCGCTAATCGGGCGTCAAAAATTCGTATAATCGAACCAATGAACGGAATCCATGTAAATTTTACACAAAGGTGTCTTTAGTTGGTGCATGTATTATAGTCAGAATTTATGAGTGTAGGTTACAAGAAATAAGTTTACCTCAAAAAGCTTTTTTTATTATTTTTTAAGCAGGAGGAAAACGAAACATATTCTGGCTGACTTCGCTACGCTAATCAAAGATGGCGCACCATAAAGCAAAAACGTCAAAGCTTTTTTGAGATGAGTTCCCTAAAGAACGCTCAGCAGAGCAGCGCGTGCGTGGTGTCATCTGTGAGTGCAGCGTCGACAAGAAAGTTCTCGCCGCTTTCCTCTCTTTGAAAAGAAATAAGGCAGTTTTCATTTTGCGTAACGTAAGTCAAGTACGAGCGTGTTGTTAAGGGTACTGAATGTAAGGAAGGGACAAGGGACGGACAACAACGACAAACGAAAACTCCCAAAAAGTTGTCGTTGGTCGTTGTTGTTTGTCCCTTGTCTTCTTCTCATTTTCAGTTTTCATTTTGGCTTAACTTTTTTTTTTTGCTTTTTTTGCTTTGCACTTGCGAATTTTCAGTATAATAATATGCACCTCCCCGAGACACCATTGTGAAAAGTTTTAATACACTCCGTGTATTGGTTTATGTGTACTCTTATTTTACGTCCGAATCGCACTCGAGGACCCCCTGAAGATGAAAAATTTAGCCGGTGAAGGTACGCTCTCTAGCTTGGGATCTTTGACGTGCAACCGGCAGTAGTGCGCCGGTACGACTCTCATCCGTATTGAAGAGGGCAGGGGTGGAGAAGGAACAGAGGATCTCTGCGTTCCGCAGTTTGTTTCTCAACGTAATATAAATATGTTCTAAAATAAAAATAAGCGCGTACTTTAAAGGAACATCTTAACCTAAGAACAGCACATCTCGATCGACGTACTATTTTTACAACAGCCACCAGGTTGGATCGGAACACCTCCTAGAGTACAGGGCCACGGCGTTGGATTGTCTACTTCACCTAGTCAGGCCTTCACAGGGCAAAGTTTGAGCACGAGTGCCGCACTAGCGCTTGGTTAGTACGGCATTGATGCGTCAGCCTACGCTGCACGCTAACGCACTAATTTTACACGAGTTACAGGCGAACGCTGCCGCGGCACTCCAGTAGGTGAGAGAGAAAACTCAAACCACGTGACCTATTCACTCATTCAGGTTCCCCGCTAAATATAGCGTTCAAACTGACGTCACGTAACCTATGTACGAGCTAGTTTCCCAGCTAGAATTGGCGGGAAAGTCGTTCAAAATATTGGCTTTTCACTCCCAGAATTGAGTTTAATCTCATCTGAACAAGTTAAAACGATGGCTCCTTAAAGTTCATACGCTGTTTATAAGACTAGGATGGCGGAGGGCGCCGTTGTACTTGTTTGTCTAAGCATATTCGTCAAAACATATTTAGGGCTTAACAGATGCTCAGCCTCACCATTCGCCCCTCAGTGGATTGCAGCGATCGGCTCTCTAAAGTGTCTCTGCGGGAAAGTAGACAATCCTGATCTCTGACGGAAAATTTAGCCGGTAGATTTGGAGCGATCCCAATCCGCTCCACGCGGATTTGGATCGCTTTAACGAGGAGCGAATATCATCTCGCGTTTGCAGGTGCGTAAAGATACCAAGAAAAAACCGCGCCGTAAACGCTCCAACTCTACTAGCCGAATTTTCCAATAGAGTGCACCTTTATACAGTGTTGGCGGAAACACGTTACAAGTAGCGGTGTCACCTATAACGTGCTACTTTTTTCGGTAACGTACTCGTTATGTGGCCAGAACAGTAACGGATAACGCACATACGTTACTTATATCGAGGAAAGAATGACCCAGTAACGTTACTCGTCACATGTTCTGAAAACTTAAGCAAAATTACACTGCCAGTTTTTTCCGTATTTCTAGGCGCCGTCGTATGAATTCTCGCGTATCTCGCATTTTTACTCACGTTTATTTATTTATTTATTCTTTGTGAGCGTTTGGATGTAACCGTAAAAACAGATCATGTAGTTAGGCAAAGGTTTCCCATGCAAATAATATTTCTTGGACTATGTCGCTTATGCGTAACTTGTACGTCAATACAGTAACACTTTTTAATTCACAAATAAATTGAATGGAAAATTAACGTGCGTTATTTTTGTCGGTATAACAGTGTAACGCGTTCCTTTTATTTTGAAGTAACGCAGGAAGGAAACCCGTTACTTTTATTTGCAAGTAACAAGCAACGTATTTCGTTACTTTCTTTCGGCTACCCCTACAACCTCCTACCATACCGCGTCGACGGAGAGCCTGTCCAGTCCTTTAACCTTATCTTCCAAAGTGGTCAATAGCAGACCAAACGCTGACGTGGACCATTTCTGGCCCGTACTCAAGCCGTCTGCGCTTAAGCCCGAGTTGCTTCGGAGCCTGGATATGTATTTCGGTGGATTCTGAAGAAAAAGCAGAAACAGAGGGAAGACACAAAACTTAATCCATTATATTATCAAGCTTGTACTAATAAAAGGAAAAATATCACAAAAAAATTGCGAAGATGAATTCATTCTCCATGTCCCGTTATAAAATATAAAATTGGCAAACTTTGTTTTCCATCATTGTCGCGGAAAATTTACAATAGTAGATTTGCTCAAGGATTGTTCTATTTTCCGTTCAGCGATTTAGACTAAAGTGCACCTAAGAAATCCGCTTCAGCAAATTGAAACCTGCGAAAAGTTCTTCTCCGTCACTTGATGCTATCCATCGGAGTTGTTTTTCGTTCTTTTAAAGCATGCAGTGTTTTGAAGGGGTCATGAAACGATATCTGGGGGGAATGTTCGTGGCTTCGTAGGAGAGTACTGGTTCTAGTCAAGCCCAAGTCTACTCGCACATACCGCAACTGATTCAGAAGCTTCTTTGTTGCGATTAAAATGCGAAGATTATAGGGGACTATTTATTTCAGTCTCTCCTTCGCAAAGCTTGATGACGTAATTGGGGGATCGAAACCACCCGTCTGACGGCAATAGAGCGAAGCTCATGGATCGGACCCAAGAACTGCGTGAGCACACGACCGGCTCGTCACAATCAATGCCTCTGTGGACACTCGGGTAGTAGCTCGTGTCCACCCACTGCGATGATGAGAATATCCCAACTCTAACTAGGGATTCCGCGAACATCTTTTGACCCGAAGTTTCGACTATAGAATCAAGCGGTTCGAAAGATTTCGAATTTTCGACCTTTCTATATTGTAAAATTCGACGGAAGTCGAATTTTCGACCTTGTTAAACTAAGAAGTTCGACGCTTTTCGAACCGTCGAACTTACAACGCTAAAAAATTCGATTCTTTTCGAACTTTCGACCTTATTGCGCTGCGAAATCGATGCTTGTCGAAACCTTTGAACTTGATAGACCAAAAAATCGAGGATTTTCGAACTTTCGAACTTCTTGCACTAAAAAGTTCGAAGCTTTTCGACCTTTCGAATTTCCTACGCTAAGTAATTCGATAATTTTCGAACTTTCTAACTTATTTATCAAGAGAATCGAAAAGTTTCGTACTTTCGATTCCTAAAATGTCAAAAGTTCGACGAACTTCGAACTTTAAGGGTAAAAGTTCGACGTTCGTCGAACTTCGAAGGACCGGCGGACGGTTTCATTTGAATTCAAGTAGTGAGGTACATTCGTAATTTTTTTTTCTCGAATTTTTACATGCGGTGCTGCGTTCCTTACGAAAGACAATGCCGTTTATTTCAATGTTCTGGCATGATTAGTTAAAAAAAAAAAAATTCCCGAAGGGGCGAGGAAGGACGACGGTTTTTTGACGATTGTCGTTTGTGCCATATTTGAAGCGCGCTTTAGTCGAAGCTATTTATGGTAGAGACGTTAAACTTTTCTAAAAAGTGATCTATGTATAGCTTAGGTAAGCGTCGTCTTAAGATGTGATCATTGTCATTCAAGATAAGTTTTGAAGAAATGTTCAAACATGTATCTACGGGTAGTTATGCCATAAACTTGGTATTTTTTTTTTTCGTCTAAGTTGTTTGAGGTATCGCATTTAAATTAACACTACAGACAGTACTTATCATTGCCTTCGGCAAAATACAAAATAATGTATTTATAGTTTTTTCGCGTTAAGGAATAAATTAACTCATGGGAGAAGATATCTAGTATTGTTCAAGTACAGCAGGTCATTAAAAAATAAACATTTGTTTTTAACTTCACGTTCTTGGGACGTGTTTCTTTTAGCCTGTACACATTTTGGTAGGAGAAACTTGTTTCGAAGTTCTGAGCCCCTGAATATGCAAGAACACAACACTTCCGGCAAACTCTTGATAGTTCTTTTTTTTTTTTTTCTGCAGCTTTTTATCCTTGCATGTATTGTTAGGTTTATTTTATCATATTTTTTTTTTTAATTTTATGAATGGCACAGGTTATTTAGGTCGAAAAGACATAGCTCTGAACTTCCGAACCACTAAGCATGTGACAAGTAGTCCCTTCTGACAACGAGTTTTCAATGACCATCTACGCGATCTTTTATGCGGTGAAGAGCGACAGCAGCTGTACATATGCATAATAGTTTCCGATTAAAAGAAGCTCCACCACGCCCTCTTTCCCCGTATTGTTTTCTTTAACAGTCCGAAATATCTGGAAGGGTAAAAGTAGAGCGCATCATCGGGTTCAAACTGACGTCACACGAAACCGGACCTCATTTAGTCCCTTCACCCCTAAGCTGACATTATGGTGGAAGCTACGCGCTTGCCGGACCAATCAGCCGCCTCTGTTTCATCACCTGGCCTCATTCTCTGCAGCCACATTTGCCACGCTCACGTGGCAAAAGTGTGGCTAGCGTCAAGGAGCACGTAGCTTCCACAGCACTGTCAGCTTAGGGGTGAACGGGGTAGGGAAAGAAACTTTTGTCTGAATTTTGAGCGACGGGCTAATCTTCTAGGGGGACAATGGCTCTCTCCGGGAACACAAACCAGGTTTCGAGCGAGAGGGGCCTCCCTTCTTTTCGTCTTCTTGAACTGTTTGGTGGAATGCGCGATTTATGAGTTGAGGAGGAAAGCGAAACAGGAAAAAGTTGGAAAAGCGTTTCATGACCCCTTTAAAGACACCCCGCCCCGGGCTGGCGGTCACAATTACTGATCTATGGTCACACGTCACACTGCACTGGCAAATATTCGAGCACATCCGGGACACTCGTCGTCTCCCAACTTCGCGGAGTCTAAATATCACACCCTAACTTTTCTACACTTGATTTCATGAAAACCAGTGACTCGTGAAAACATTACCTGAAACTGAATCTGTGGAGGAACATGAAAACCGGACTTCGTACTTTGAAAAATTGGGCCTAAAAAAATTTGACGTCTTCGAAGTTTTCTTCTTTTTTTTTCGAATTTAGCTTGAAAAGAGAATCGAAACCTTCGACCTTTTCGAACTTCATGTAGAAAGAAGTTCGAAATCTTCGATTTTTCGAGCTTTATGTCTATAAAAATCGAAGCGTTCAAAATTTTAGAATTCTATATCCAAGGAATTTCGAAATCTTCGATTTTTCGAATTTCAGATCCCAAGAAAATCGAAATTTTCTAATATCTCGAATTTAAAGTTAGGAAAGTTCGAACTCTTCGAATTTATCAAACCTCAAGTAAAAAAATGTGCGAAATATTCGACCCCGTGAAAGCTTCGAACTTTTCGAATTCGAAACTGTACTGTGGTCGAAAGTTGCGATTTTTCGAATTCGGACCTCGCACGGTACGAAAATATCGAAATTTTGCGAATTCGAACCTCAGTTCGCTTCGACAATATCCAAACCTTTCGAAATCGAATCTAGGGTGGTTCGCGACATCCCTAACTCTAACAATGCCTGTAGCTGAGCGCGCGTTTTCTGCTTTGCCAACCCTAGCCCGTGGCTGTGGTTTACGTTGGCGGCATAGGCATAGGATAGGCTCCGGGATACGTAACCGCTTTTTCTGGCTCCAAGTTGAGCGAAAGAATGATGCTCATATTTCTCGAATTTTTGTTAGCGACTGCCATTGCACAGAAAGAAAACTAAGACAAGTTCATCCAGTCATTAACGTTAGGGAGTGATTCTAAGTAGTATCTATCGAAAGTAGAAAAAGTCGTTTCGTGACTCCTTCAAAATTAAGGAAATAACATAAGAACATGCAGGCAAACTCGTGAACTTTCAACATCATGAAAACCTGAGACTTCGAAACAAAAAACTGGACAACACACATACACACACACCTGTGTTTGTACAGTCCCCTTCTTTCGTCCCAGAGTCTCGGTGTTCAAGGTGTTTAAAATTACTCCGCCTGTCCGTTAATGCATTTTGGCGGCAAAATTAACTTCACGTGACGTCATGCTATCACATGACGCCGTGACTTGACAAAGTGACGTTGCGTCACGTGATCACGCCACTTGACGTCACCTGATGTCATAGTATCACCTGACGCAACTCGACGCCGTGACGTCACTCCATGGGACCACATCGCGTGACGTCATTTCAGCAGTGTTGTGTGGGAGTATGCTTGGATTCCACTAGCGCCAATGATCTTGTGTAAAATGAGGAACATTTCTTTATTTAATGCCGTTCCACGGCCCCTTCAAAACGTCTATTTTAAAGCAAGTTGTAGGCGTCAACGAAAAAATTAAACGAAATACGTTACTCCTTACTTGCAAAATAAACGATCGCTTACCTACCTACGTTATTTCAAAATAAAAGGAAAGCGTTACCGTTACCGATAAAAAGCAACGCACGTTACTTTATGTTTATAAATAAATGGTAAAAGCCTTTTTTTTTTTTCGAAGGCGTTTTTCGATACTGTGAGAAAGGGCGTGGGCGTTAAGGTTTTTCTAAAATGTGATTTCTTTTTTCTTTTTTTTTCCGTGAGGGAGACAGGAAACTTTTGAAGGTATGTTGAAATAGTGCTATAATTAAGCTCTTGGCGCCTATACTTTGCTTCAGTGTAAGTCTAAACGCAGCAGACGCTATACGAGCTAATAGGAAGAATCAAGCAGCGTCAAAACCACCAGTCACTGAGCTTTAGTTACTCCTTTGCACAAACCTGGTAATAAGTAAGTTCCTACCAATTTAGCCCCATCTTGACCAGTATTCCCAGTAAAGTGTTTGAACACATAATCTCTACGCAACTCGTTAACTTCCTAGTATCCAGTTCATTTTTTTCACCAGCACAACGTGGCTTTAGAGAATACTTATCTTGTGAAACGATACTTCTGTCTATCACTAGTGACTTTCATTCAGCATCTGATCAGGGATCTCAGGTGGACCGCGTATCTCTAGACTTTGCCAAAGCCTTTGACAAGGTATCGCACCGACTTTTATAGCTTAAGTTAACTTTACATCGACTGTAGCGTGTTTTACTGGTTGGTCTCATTTCCCACGCATCGCTCGTGATTTGTAACATGTAATGGTACTAACTTCTCTTTCGCACCTGTTTCTTCCGGTGTGCCTCTGGGGTCCGTTCTGGGACCTCTACTTATATATATATATATATATATGGGTGGTTTCATCTCAAATCGTGCAGGCAAAAAGGGTCGAATTTTTAATTTCGATGAAAAAAATATATGTTATGGCGCCGTTTTTAAAAACGCAGTCGCCGCAGACCGCAAGTTCGTCGAATTTTTTCTTCGCGTCTTATGAATTTTTAAAGAGGCCGCGGCGAAAAGCAGTGTTTTTCACACCCGTCGTGGGTCGGATGTTTCGCTTGATCTCCCGCCGTGGATTTTCAGTCCACATTATATTATCTTTTTTAAAGCACTCTGTGGACACATTTAAAAGGCTCCAATACCATAAAATAATTTTAGGCGTTTTGCTTTTTTTCTGTAAAAATGTCAAAAACGCCCCCTCGGTCAATTGTTGACGAACTTTGACAATTAATTACTGGCGATCTACTTGGGTTACATCAATACTTTTTATGTCCACGGAGAGCCCAAAACACGTTCTTTATATGTATTATAAAATGACTTGGCTGTATAAAATATTCTTTGCGGTACGTTTACGTTAATGTTATGTGAAAACCAAAAAGTACCATTTTTGAAATTGATTTTCTCAAAAAAACCATTTTTTATTTTTTTTATTTTTTGTTAAAATGTAGATGTGATAGTTTTCTACGCGAAAATGAGGTCTAGAAAGTGTATATTTTGTTTGTATGTTTTATATTTAGGCCTCAATATCGGAAAAAAACGTCTTTGTTTTGCAAGACCCAAGTCAGACATTCCGACCCATGCGTCTCTATGAATTGTGAAAAAGTTTTCTTGAATTTTCTTCTGCATTTTGTAATCAATTATAAACGAATTTTGTGGTATTGAATATTTATGTATGTTTTGATAAGAGCGGGAACCACGAGATACATATCTAACCAAATCAGCAGGCCTAGTAGACTTTGAGTAACCAAAAGGCACAGACGTTGTATTGTTTCGATTTATAAACCTTTCACAGTAAACTAGCACGACTAGCTATTAGCTGTCATATTACTAAGACAAAGAAAGTCACCACATCGTCGATATATTATATGCAATTCTCTACGAAACCAAGCACTGGGGCTTGTTCACCGCACATCGCACAGGTCACCAGGGAATGTCCTTTCACTTCCGTAATACACAAAAGTGGTGACACAGAAACGGTCCGAAACACACAGAGAGTGTGTCATGGGGAGAGGTAGGAAATAAAAATAAATAAATAGGAATTAAATTGCCCAACTGCGATCTTAACGAAAATTGCGTTAAAAAAATAAAGTATTTAGGTTGGAGTGGTGGCAAGACGATAGGTCCACGCCTGGTGGAGAGTCAGACAAAGAAGTCGACGGCACGTAAAGGTAAAACAAAACAAAAAAATCAATAATTTAATAAAGACGGGAAAACTCAGCCGCACATGGCAAGAAGATAAACCAACTCCTCCGGGCATTCCCCAAATGGGACGCAACCAAATGCGTGCGAACACGCTCTCTACATCACCGCCTAGGCCGCTACGCCATGACAAAATAAACCCAACAACTGAACAGTGCTAACAAACGGTTAGTAAGAAAACATTGAAAAAAAAAAACCGTTCAAAAACGCACCCGAGAAACTAAATTCAGCGGGGCGAAGAAACACACACGAGTCGGTCCCACGACACTGAAGTCTGGCAGGATGACGGCGTCCAGATGATGCTCGAATCTGTTTTTCCCTCTGTTACGCACATCCACGACGGCTGTGAGGAACAGTGGCTGTGCGAAAGAAAGTGAAGAATAGATTCGAGCAGGCGATGCGCGAGAAGGTAACCGAGACTATGCCTGAAGCTTCATATCGGGAGAGGAGCTTTGGAGGTAGTTTCTGCAGTTACTCAAACTTTCTCTTTCCCCATCCCTTTTTCAAAAGAGCACGTCAGCCGGCGCTGACTTTTCATCTCCGGAGAAGCCCACTCTTCACAAACGGTTATAGTTGACAAGGAGGCTGACTTCGACCCAACTAGTCTCCGGGCAAAATACAAACACAAGTATATTTACCAACACGCTTGTTTTAATGTCAGTCTCCGGGCTTTGCTGTTTCCAAAAGAGATAGCCCTTTATAAGGACAGAATGAGCGGGTTGGTGGGGATAATTAAACTTAAACAGCCCCTTTTCGTTTTCTTCCTCAAGTTTAATAGATAACCCTTCGGTGCTATCGGATCTCCCCGGAGAGAGAGAGACAGCACGGCCGTTTGCAAGGTAAGGATAGGGTGCTCGAAGCTGGGGCGAACAGGCGGTATCGTTTCACGCATGCACGGATGGCTGGTTTCAAATTTCCCCACATCCCTAACGAAACCGGCCCATCTTCGTGGGTGCGGCTGTGGGATTTCTGTCCCGCGCCGCCGGTTTTAGCGCGCACGCGGCGTTGTTTTGGCTGGCAGAACAGTTGTTGACCGTCGATATTGTAAGGCCATGGTGTCCTCATCCTTTCAGGCAACGATTCCTTTGCTTTCCCTTGTGCAATACTCTGACTGACTCCTCCTGGGTGGCTGTCACTGTTCGCCGCGTCAACGACACAATCGTACCATTTCACTCCTCGTGACACAGGGTGCGCTGCTCGCTTTACTGTCACGGGCCGTCCCATCTAACACAACGAGCGCGAAAGGTCGTGGTCATCTGCTGGCTCCGAAAGGGCGGGACGTTCATGCAGGCCAATGAGGGCCCCGAATCAATACGACGTCTGCCGACTCCTACACGTTAAAAATTTACGACACCTGCTGGTCTGTTAAGAAGTGTTGCTTTCTCTTTTTGGAACTCCTCCCAATGTAGCTTGCCGCCTATAATAAAATTTAAATAATCAATAAATATAACAGGGTGGAAATACTGTATTTCATTTTTATGTGGGAACGTTGAAAAAAAAAACTATTTCCAAGCTTGTGAAGACGCGCAATTCGTAAGTACATTTCGTGCCGTAAAAACATGTTTTTGTACGATATTGATGCTTAAATATAAAACATACAAACAAAATATACACTTTCTAGACTTGATTTTCGCATAGAAAACTATCACATCTACATTTTAACAAAAAATAAAAAAAATAAAAAATGGTTTTTTTGAGAAAATTAATTTCAAAAATGGTACTTTTTGGTTTTCACATAACATTAACGTAAACGTACCGCAAAGAATATTTTATACAGCCAAGTTATTTTATAATACATATAAATAACGTGTTTTGGGCTCTCCGTGGACATAAAAAGTATTGATGTAACCCAAGTAGATCGCCAGTAATTAATTGTCAAAGTTCGTCAACAATTGACCAAGGGGGCGTTTTTGACATTTTTACAGAAAAAAAGCAAAACGCCTAAAATTATTTTATGGTATTCGAGCCTTTTAAATGTGTCCACAGAGTGCTTCAAAAAAGATAATATAATGTGGACTGAAAATCCACGGCGGGAGATCAAGCGAAACATCCGACCCACGACGGGTGTGAAAAACACTGCTTTTCGCCGCGGCCTCTTTAAAAATTCATAAGTCGCGAACAAAAAATCCGACGAACTTGCGGTCTGCGGCGACTGCGTTTTTAAAAACGGCGCCATAACATATATTTTTTTCATCGACATTAAAAATTCGACCCTTTTTGCCTGCACGATTTGAGATGAAACCACCCATATATATTAAGGACTTGCAAGCCATGGATTCTTCTTCAGTCAAAGTCTTTGCTGACGACAGTGCTGTTGGTCGGGTAATATCTAATGACTCTGACACACACAAAAAACTACAAAATTACCTAGATTACCTAATATACTGCATACATTAAAACCATTTCTTGTTCAAACACTAGTTCTGTCCAAGCTAGAGTGCGCAGCTTCCATCTGGCATCCCTCTACTAATTACCTCATTGATTCATTTGAAGGGGTTCAGAACACAGCTGCACGCTTCATACTCGCCAATGATAACCGCGTTACAAGCGTAACAACAAGGAAAAATAGTTTGTTACTCCCAAGCCTCGCACATCGTTACAGGGTCGGCGTCCCATTTGGCCACTCTAACATTTATTATGACTCTTTCACTCCCAGAACTTCCGGAGACTGGAACCGCTTACTCGAATCGCTCACCTCGAATAATAACCACGCCTTTTTTTTTTTTTACATATATTACCAATTTCATGTTCCCTGTTGTTTAAGTATTGTATATGTTGATCCTTTTGTGTTATTATTACATATCGTTCCCACTCCCCTCTGTAATATCTCGTGCACTGAAGACAAAATAAACAAATAAAAGAATTATGTTTATAAGTGGTTCAGCGATGATGGAACACGTACACAAACATGACAAAAAAACATGATGGTGCCCTTTTAACGCAGTCTGGATATTCACATCAGCTCTATAGCGTCGGCTGAGTCTGAGCTTAAGGTAATACGAAATTTAAAAATAGGAAAAATTTGTAGCGTACTTTATTTTCGGGTCGTGGGAAGAAGATTTAACGAATAACTAAGTACGTCAGCCGTTACTTGAAATAAGTAACGTAAGTGCGTTCCCCGTTAATGTTTTGAGAATGTTACGAGTACGTTCCTACGTCACCGAAAAAAGTAACGCGTGTACGGTAACGCGGCCACTTGTAACGCGTTACCGCCAACACTGCTTTAAAGCTACCAGCGTACACTATTAAGAAAGTAAAGTGGTAATTTGAACGCAGTATTGTGTTTAAGACTTGTCACTATCTGTACGCTGTCATAGAGTTACCGGTTTTAGCCGAAAAACGCCGATAAACAGCCGTCGGTGTCAAATAGATAAGATCGCTTACAACCGAAAAACGCAAATAAATATCCGTTGCTCTAAAAAAATACTAAATAAGTTAGAAGCGAAAAACAGAGATTTTCCTTCTAATTGTTTGCTGAGGGCAGAAGTTCTGTTTTTGTCGAAACCTCCCTTTTTCAAGTAATGTTTTTTTTTTTCTTTTTTTTTTTAAGAGCGGTAATTAACGTTTTAGCGTTCATATAAAGTAGATTACTGAAATACATCGAGATTTAAATAAATAGACGCCGAAAACATCCGTCAATTTTCCTATGAATATACCACGCGCCCATGCCGTTTTTCCTCTTGTAGATAAGAGCGACGCCGCGTAGCGTAGAGGTGCGGCAGTGAACCTTCGAAGTTTTTTTTTGTTTTGTTTTTTTGTTTTTTGTGAGCCCTGGGGCTATAACTACATCGTGCAGTTCCTCGTAACATCCTACCTCTCAGCAGCATTTGTTTAACACTGCCAGTTTGAAACCAAAATAGACAATAGGTGTGCAGGATTTCGATAAATGATTTTAAAAACTAAAATAAAACAATAGTTCACGTGTATCTGGTTCATTCTCGAACTTCTGTTTCATCTATATTTAAGGTTTAGCAAAAACTTACATGAAGCAGAAAAAAAAAAATTAGCCCGTGATAACCTTTCACGTTCCATCAAACTTCCAACGGCGGTAAATGGGGAAAAAGATACTCCATTGTTCCTTGATGTTACATCAAGACCAAGATTTCAAAACAATCAAGTGGAATATTAAGAACCTCCTTTTAGTTAAGTATTAAGGTGGTCTAGTTGAATACGCATAATACTAATACATAGCGCAAAGGTCAAATGCTCATTGACGGAATACACTGAAAGGAACAAGTATGTAGTACTTCACCTTCGCGCTATTTATTAGTAATACCATTTTTCTATGCCGTTCGCGTACAACTAAATCAAAAGTGTACAGAATCGTCTGGATTCACTCTCGCTAACACCGTGATCATTGCCAGTTATTATACTCACAGCGACGAGAAACTGCATTTCAAAGTCCTTAATATCTCGCATATGGGAAAGCTTGATCAAAGATATGTTGTTGTCGCAGGAATTCCTATTAAAAAAAATACAAAAAAACATTAAAATAAAAATTGGAAACTTTTTAGTGTTCCAGACCTTAACATCGAGGCGCTGCTCGACAGTTAACTTAAAATTCTAATGTGTTAGGAAAGTCTTTCCGAAACTGTGAAACGCGACACCACTTGGGCTCACAAGGCGGCTCGGAAACTCGAAAAAAAAAAAAAGTGAACTCTGCCTCTTTGCAGTGGCGTCAGTGAAAACAACGTACAGGTCGAAGCTCAGCATCGAGCGGGTACTGAGAAATGTGGTGTCGTTTTAAGAGACTGACCTCCAACAGAAAAGTTCACCCAGTCATGAAGAACAGTCATTCCTGTCGGCATGCGTCTTTATTCCAGTTGATTTACTCTGACCATATGCAGAGGAAAATAAAATTTCTGCGGCAATTTTGTCTATGATGGTTTACGCAGTGAATTCGAAAGTTCATGACATAGCGAAAAGCCGGGGTTGGCGGGAGGAAGGGGGGAGGGAAAGGGGGGGGGGGGTCGACAGAATAGTTTACATTTCTGATGGATCACAGGGTTGCATACTTTGGGAGGCCCTTTTTTAGGATAGCCATGACGCTACTTTTTTTCAGACAATTCAAGTTTGTACAAACTGTCAAAACAAGAGACTGGCATCCAACCCATACATAGCCCACTGGGTGATTCCCATAATAAAAATTAAAATAATAACAATAAATATTTAATAATACTGCTAATATTAATATATAATCACAATAATAATAATTAATATCTTCGATTTCATTATTTCATTTTTTAGCATATTTGTATCCGCATCGCCGCCACGAATCAAAGCGAACTCATTACTCACATGATAAAGATTGCGGTGACTTATCTCGGCTATGCCAGGGTATGCGTAGCGTGAGCTTATGCGCACAAAATGAGAGGCGCTATCAAGCGGCTCCGGTGCAGCTTCAGACTTGGCAACTGCCCAACGGAGGCACACAGCTGGGCGCGCGGCGGCGCCAGTGCGTCTGCCGTGGCAATGACGTCACTCCTCTGGAATCCGCAGACCGGCGAGGAGCGCGCGGCGGCGGCGGCTCCGGCGCGCCAGCTGTGCGCCGTGTGACGTCACTGCTCCTCGTGCATGCGCAGCACGGCTCTTTGGGACCCACACGAAACTGCTCAACCTCGGCCAGTGTAGCTCACGCTAGAAAAAGGCTTCCAGATATCCCCCTCCCCCCCCCAAAAAAAAAAAGAAAAAAAAAGTTATCCTGCCATTCAGTGGACGATAGCAAACACCAAGTACCGTTGCAATCGAGATACCATAAACTTGTAATGACTTGTAAGGGTGCAGAAATTTCGTAATAGAACACAATTGAAAATCTCCCTAAAATCATAAAATGCATGTTCCATCAGTGCGATTTAAAGAGTATTGTAGGACTGACGGAAGACGGAATATTCGTGTGGTGCGTAGACTATGTTTCAGTTAACATTATTATGAAAATGTCTGACGTAGCTGCTGAAATAAAAGACAGAGATCAGGGGGGCTATGTTCGACAAATGTGTCGTTTCTCCTAAAAAGAAACGGAAGTGACGCTATCCTGTCTGATTGGCTAGTGGCTCAAATGACGAAAGAGAGAACTTTCTTCATTTGAGCCTCTAACCAATCAGTTGCGATATCGTCACTTCCGTATCTTTTTAGGAGAAGCGAAACATTTCTCGAACATATCGTCCCTGATTATTTGTTCTTAACTGACCCTACCTTCAAGTGAAAACATTGATATGATTTCGACGACCGAAATGGCCGATTAAAGCCAAAATAAAAGTCACGTGCCGTTCCTCGAGTGGCCGGTGCGGGAGAAATGGCGGCGTTGCTATCGCTATTAGCTCGGTTCGCGAGTACGGATCGGTGTCACTTTTTCAGAACAGGCTCTATGGGAGTTTCCCAACTGGGTGGTTCTAGTAACGTTGCCCTGACCTATGCGCCCAGAAATTGAGAGAGAGGAGGAGACGGGAGCGCGTGTGGACATCAGGACGACGAGATCTGATTGGAACGATTAGTGGGTCGACCTAAAGCTGCCTTTGTCTCCGCTGCACACGTCGAACGCGTTAGAACGCGGAACGCCGGCGTCCGGCGTTTGGCTTTCGCATTCAAATGCCTTCTACGAGTGCAGGGGAGACAAAGGCAGCCAGCTTTAGGCCTACCCACTAATCGTTCCAATCAAAACCCGGCGTTCTAACGTCCCGGCAGGCTATCGTTATTTTGTTTTGTTTTTTAACTCCCTGTTTTTCGGCGCATGGGAAAACCACCTGAGGCGCATTGAAGGGATACTTCAACGAAATTTGAAATATACCCGTCGTGTTAAAAAAAATAGGTTGAATATGATCCACAATATCCGGAAATGACACTCGCACGTTGGTATTTTCAGCCTGGTGGCTGTATTTTTCGTTATAAACGGGTCACTCTGGAAAGCGGTCGAAGATCAGCCAGCGGAGAGCACGTCACATCTAACGCAATCGTGACGTAGTTCGTCTCGGGACGAGCAAAGCTACGGCGAGGCAGACGTCGAGAGGATGGCCTAGTCGTTCTAGCCACCGAAACGGCTGCTTTTGTACGAATATTGAGTGACGGGTTAATCTTCTATAATCTTGTAGAGAGACAATAGCAACTTCTGGGACACACAAAAGCGATCTCGGGAAGAGGGGAGTTCCTCCTTCCCCTCTTCTCTCGTGGTGGCGGGAAATGAGACATTTACCGTCACTACCTGTCAAAGTTCCTGGGTGGTCATTACAAACGAGGCGTTAGTGACATCCACCAGGCGCTCTTTGCTAATCGTTTAATTCGCTTTAAAATTTCTTTTCGTGACTTTTTTAACAAGATATCGGTGTGCTCGATACCACACTGCTTTTTGAACAGATATATACCAAAAAAGACGCGCAGAAATTTCGTTGTAGTATCCCTGAAGCACACTATTAAAATAAGAAAATCGAACAAAAAGTGACTCCTCGTCTGCACGCGGAGAAAGGTGACGTAGCAAGGGCACAGCTAAGTAGGCGCGCGATTGGCCGGTTGGTAGACGCGAGCGCTCCTGATTGCCGTGATTGGTAGGAGGCAAATACAGTAAGTTAAACGACACTTCCTATTTGAAGTCACCCAAAAATACAAGGACTTCACCATTTCGCCATCTCCGTCATAGATTGAGGCGGCAGCTTCAAATCAGGCACTTTGATAACATTTTTATTTCTCTGCGAATACTCAGTTCCCAGGTTGAAACTAGCGCGTGCCCACGCTTTTGTGAGAAGCCTTTAAAGTGACCGTATAAATTGGCTTGGTAACGTATCGTCCTACGATGCACCACAAGGGTGTCTGCAGGTGGTGGAGTGCTTAAAGTCTCCTTTGGAGACTTTAAGACTTTTAGACTTCTCTGGACAAAAGGGGAGGAAGGAAAGCGGGGGGGGGGGGGGGGGGGGCTCATATTAGATCCACACAAAACCGACTTGCATAATACGTATGCGTAACTCGGCATGTTATCGGGAAACGCAACCTACCATCAACGAGGATTCCGATCGTTTTTCTCGTCTCGTCCCTGAAACATCCGCCATTTTGTTCCACATGACATCGACAAAGGCAACTCACAACATAGTTTTTCTCTTTCTGGAAATGGCTACTCAACACAACTTCAATTTGAAAATTGTAACATGTCTGATTACAAGGTGGAGTACTTATGATTCTGTTTCACCAACGCCAGAGCTATGGTGGGTCTCAGAACCCCCTTAAAAATAGGCGGGGGGTCGGAGAGCCCCCGAGGCCCTCTGAATTTAAGCACAGAGAAGCATCGCACAAAACAG